>NC_051064.1:137405508-138005508 GCF_004664715.2 Peromyscus leucopus
GCAGTATATTATATATCTACCATTTCTTTAGAACCTGCTGTATAATAGCTACTCAGCATGTTTAAGACTTGAATCTTACAACTGCCTCATGAAATAGGCACTATTATCCCTGTTTTACAGATGAGGAAAGTGAAGCCGGTGAGGTTTAAGAAATGTCCCTGGAGGAACTGTTAAGAGTTAGGCTTTTAGATTACTCTATTTTGAAGCCCAAGAGGTCACTTTAAGACCATCTGCATATCAGATATTTGTGTTACAATTCATAATAGTAGCAACATTACAGTTATGAAGTAGTAACAAAAATAATTTTATAGTTGGCGCTCATTACAACATAAAGAATTGTATTAAGGGGTTGCAGCATTAGGAAGGTTGAGAACTACTGCTGTATGTGTATGAAAGGGGGACTTAAAAAAATTATGATCTTGCCGGGCGATGGTGGCGCACGCCTTTAATCCCAGCACTCGGGAGGCAGAGCCAGGCGGATCTCTGTGAGTTCGAGGCCAGCCTGGGCTACCAAGTGAGCTCCAGGAAAGGCGCAAAGCTACACAGAGAAACCCTGTCTCGGAAAAAAAAAAAAAAAATTATGATCTGTCACTCTAATTCTAGTCATATGGCTTTCATTTATCTTTTGGATAATATTCCTTCTGTCTTTTTTTTGTAGGACTTTGAACAAATCTTGATTAAAAACAAATGTCTAGTTCAACAAACAAACAAATGGACATAAACAAACTGTTGATAGTTCAGCAAATTTCTAGTCTTGGCAAATTAAGTTAAAGAATGTTTCAGGGCCCAGTTTCTGGGAAAGTGGTTTTTGAAGATCATTCCCCTTGGAAACACTGGCCTGGGTCGTGCCCAAGACATAATGTTTGAGCTGTCCAGAACTCGCTTGTATGTCTTTCCATTCAAGCTGTACTCTGTAGCCACACAGTTCTTCCAACTTACCTGTCTTCATTTTTACCATTGAAAGTTACTCACAAATTGTTTACTGAAATTGCCTTAGTGTTAGAAAGCTCAGTCCCACTTCTTTACACTTCGTTATTATTTTAAAAAGAGTGTGTATGTGTGTGTGTGTGTGTGTGTGTGTGTGTGTGTGTGTGTGTGTGAGAGAGAGAGAGAGAGAGAGAGAGAGAGAGAGAGAGAGAGAGAGATAGAGAGGTATGTACACGAGTATAGGTATCCAGAGAAGGAGTTACAGGTGGTTGCAAACCACCCAGTATGAGTATTAGGAATTGAACTCAGGTCCAATAGCTGGTGCTTTTAACTGTGGAGCCATCTCTCCAGCCTCAAATTGCAGATGCTTAATCTTTCCTTCCAACATTCCCTCTGTATTCTCACTCATGCAAAATGAACCCTTTTCTGGATGAATATTCTTGTCTTGTTTTTGCTAGTTGAATACTCTGCAATGCATAGAATGGAGAAGGGGACAGTCTTCGCTTTCTAGTCCTTTGCTGTCCTCTAGACCCATCATTTAAAAAATTCCAAATATTCATTTTATGCAGTTTAATGATTGTATCATTCCATTTGCTAAGTGTTGCTCCAACAAATTAAGTGAAAGTCTATGATTTTTATTTTTCTATATAAGTTTTGTGTGTTCGATATCATAAAATTAAGTAAATGTTCTAAAAGAGGGTGCAAATAAGCTCTTTAAAAAGATTTATTTATTTTTTTCTTTTTTGTTTTTTTGAGATGGGGGTCTCATTGTGTATCCCTGACTGGCCTGGAACTGGCTCTGTAGATCAGGCTGGCCTGGAACTTATAGAGATACACCTGCCTCTTCTTTCTGAGTGCTGGAATCAAAGGTGTACCCACCATGCTTGGTGAGTAAATGATTTCTAAGAAGATAACTATTACTTTTTGGAGATGTTTTGTTGAGCTGAATATAGTGACTTGCAAGGTTACTTTACTAATCAGAAATGTGAATTTGGCTGGGGCTGTGAGCTCAGTGGTTAAACCCTTTCCTAGTATATGTTAGGCTCTTAATTGGATCCCCAACACCCCAAAAATAAATAATCAAAAAAATCAAAAAACAACCCAAGCACCTGCTTCACCCCCATAATGAACAAATATGTGATGGAGAGAAGGGAGAAAAAGAAAAGTGAAGCAGTTTGTTCTTGGTGAAGAGAGGTGGAACTAGAGCTGTGACAGCAGTGAGGAACAGGTCAATGTGAGGAGCCTGCACAGCCACCTGAGGCCATGGTGGTATCCACCCTAGGCAGCTCCCAAGATCCATGTCTGGGTCCATGGTCCTACTGCAGCCAGTGTCTATGTTGATGTCACTGGCCCGTGTTACCACCAAAGGCCATGTGGATGTCTGTGGTCTGGGCTGCCACTTGAAGACATGTTGATGTCCCGGTGGTATACTGAGCTGGCCCTGCCCTTCGGATGGCACCGGTGAAGATGTTGACTGACTAACTTAGCTACTACCCAGGCCTGGATTCAGGGCCTTGAGTTGGCCTACCCCAACTGTGAGCTGCTGCAATGTGTGAAGGAGCCGGTCCTGTGGAACCATAGCCATAGGACCTCCATGACTCTGGGTAACAGCAGGATATCCAAGAGGAGTTTTGGTGTAGCAGAAGCCAGAGGTCTTGAACCAGACCAATGATTCGTTGCAATGAACATTTGCAAGTAAAGTTGTTTGGGCAAAAGGGTATATAGTGCATGACATACCACAGCATATATAGGCTTCCAATGCCATTATGATGAAGGAACATGTGATGGAGAGGTGGGAAAGATGGAGGGACAGACTACGATGAAGGAGTATATGATGGAGAGGTGGGAAAGATGGAGGGACAGACTACGATGAAGGAGTATATTATGGAGAGGTGGGAAAGATGGAGGGACAGACTACGATGAAGGAGTATATGATGGAAAGGTGGGAAAGATGGAGGAACAGAATGGTACAAGTAGGGTGGAACTGGAGATGCAACAGCTGTGACTGGTATGAGAGAAGGCTACGATTGATAGAGGAGCTGGTCTGGGAGACATTTTTTTCTCTTTTCTTAAAAATTAAAATTTTTTATTTTCTTTTGGGGAGGTGACAAGAGTGGAGGGTGGATATAGAAAGACTGGAAAATGAGTGGGATTGGGGTGCATGATGTAGAATTCCCAAAGAATCAATAGAAAATTATGTTATTAAAAAAAAAAGAACCCCAACAGTTTATTCTAAGATAGTTCTCAGGGCTGGAGAGATGGCTCAGAGGTTAAAAGCACTGGCTGTTCTTCTAGAGGTCCTGAGTTCAATTCCCAGCACCCACATGGTGGCTTATAACCATTTGTAATGAAATCTGGCTCCCTCTTCTGGCCTGCAGGAATACATGCAAAACAGAACACTGCATACATAATAAATAAATAATCTTAAAAAAAAAAAAGATAGTTCTCAACCTTCCTAATACTGTTTAATACAGTTCCTCATGTTGTGATGACCCCCAACCTTAAAATTATTTCATTGCTTCTTCATAACTGTAATTTTACTACTGTTATGAATTATAATGTATCTGATATGCAACCCCAAAGAGGTTCGACCCATAGGTTGAGAACCTCTGTTCTAAGAGATAAATTTGCAGTAGTATTGTTACATGTAAGAAATATAAGAAGGGGCTGGAGAGATGGCCTAGTGGTTAAGAGCACTTACTGCTCTTGCAATAATCCAGATTCAGTTTCCAGCATCCATATGACAGCTCACAACTGTCTATAATTCCAGTTTCTGGGGATCTGACACCCTCTTCTGACTTCTTCGAGAACCAGGCATACAGGTGATATACAGACATTCATGTAGACAAACACCCAAACATAAGTAAATCTAAAAAAAGTTAAAAAGATATAAAATAAGTTGTGAATGCAAGATGCATATGTAAGTAGCATTATTGTATATATTGTAGTGTGTGTGTGTGTGTGTGTGTGTGTGTGTGTGTGTGTGTGTGTGTGTGTGTGTATACACATGTATAGCCCTTAGCATAGGCAGGCAATCAGTATTTAAGGGGATGGTGTGTAGCTCAGTGATAAGAGTATTTGTGCAACCTTATGAGGCCCTGGGTTCCATTTCCAACACTAACTCAAACAAGCAAACAAACAAAATTAAAAAATAGTGCCAGGGAATGGAGATGCTAATATTTGAAACCCAGTGCACATATACCTATCTGGATGATTTGATTGCTTTGGAGCAAAATTTTTAGATACTTGTTTTCATGGCGAATGGGTAAGAGGGCCAAGAGTAAAACTACAATTACTACAGCACTTAGCCATGTGCTGGCCACTGTGCTGAGTTTATAATGAACTTAATTCTTAAATTCTCTGTGGTATAGGTGTTATCCCTATTTTATATATGAGGACACTGAAGCACAGTCAATTGAACATATTGTCACTAAATGATATACCGTGTGTATGGCTTTCTGTGACTCCAGAGCCACTGATCCACTGATTGATGTAATTTATCTGTCTCATTTTAATTTGACTGAAAAAAAATGGTATAATGTAGTGGGAATAAAGTAGAATTCAGCTAGGAGTGGTAGCTCATTCCTGTAAACCCAGCACTTGGGAAGCTGATATAGGAGGATAGCATTATGAATTCCAGATCAGCCTGGACTACAGAATGAGATCTTGTGTCTTAGAAAATAAATTGTAGAATTCAAATATTGGTTGGATGTTCAATTAGGTTATTGAGTCCTAATCATGTGCCCATAATACACTAACATGATTTATATTACATGTGTATTAATTTAGTAGTATACCCAAATGTATTGACTTGCTGGCTTGAGTTTGAATTCCAGCTCTGCCAAGCAATGTTTGTGTGAACTTGGGAAAGGAGCTCTATTTCTCTTGGCCTTTACTTACTAGAAAAAGGAGGACAGCATGCCGGGGTGGTGGTGGTGGTGGTGGTGGTGGTGGTGGTGGTGGTGGTGGTGGTGGTGGTGGTGGTGGTGGTGGTGGTGGTGGTGGTGGTGCACGCCTTTAATCCCAGCACTCGGGAGGCAGAGGCAGGGGGATCTCTGTGAGTTTGAGGCCAGCCTGGTCTACAAAGCGAGTTCCAGGAAAGGCTCAAAGCTACACAGAGAAACCCTGACTCGAAAAACCAAAAGAAAGAAAGAAAGAAAAAGGAGGACAGCAATATCTTTTCATATGCTTGGTGAGAGGAATTAACAAGTTTATGCGAAGGGTTTAGAATGTCATGCAGTAAATAATAAATATTAGTTACTCCATTACGCTTTTGAGCTTTCACAGTACTTTAGTATTCCTTCAAATGATATTCCTGTGAAAGACATAGGGTCTGGAGTCTATTTAGTCCTATTTTTTCAAAAAATAACCCATGAAGGGACTTGTCTAAGTACAGAAGAACAAAAATGAAAAGGACTAAAATTTAAATGATTCTTAAATTCTAATCTGAAAGTGAATTGGGGGAGGTTTGGAATGAGTTCTGTAGTAGATAACTCTGTTGTATATGTGAGAGTAATCTGTGTTACTGTCCCCTTCCCCCTTCCTTTCAGGCTGGCAGAGGATGACCTTGAACTTCTGATCCTTCTACCTCTACTTATGTACACAGTATGGTTTGTGCCACTATGCTGTTTCTGTACTGTGGAGAATGGGACCCAGGGCTTCATGCATGCTAGGTCAGCACTCTGCCAACAGAGCTATGTCCTCAGTTTAAACTTGTGCTGTTTGGAATGAGAGGGAAGATCATTCCTAGCTATTCCAGCTATTTGATTAGTTTCCTACTTTCATAGGAGGTGTGGGGAGGATGTTGCTGTGTCATTCCTATATCCTATTCTAGCAAACTGAGAAACAGTGTTTGAAGGATCATTGACTTTTCTGAGCATGGGAAAACAGCTTACTTGGAGAAAAAGGTAAAATGATTGAGGACGTGAGCTACCTACCACTAGTATACCGTTGTGTTTTGTTTCCTGGCTTTCACTCTTAAACTGCTTGAACTGAGTTCTACTCTTCTGTGTTTTGTCAGTTTTCTGTAGCTTCTTCGAACTGTAGGATCCAAGTGCTTCTAGGCTTTTTTCTTTTTTTTCCTTTCCTTCTTTGGTCCCTCTCAGCTGCCAGCACATGACTTTGCTGCAGTGTGCGCTGCATGATCTCTGCAGTGCTGTAACTGGGTTCGGTTGTATTTGCCCTTTTCATTTCCATTGAGAAGATTTTTTTTCCCCGTTGCATCTCTTCCACGTTCTAGACTATAGAATTGGAGGCTTGTGGCTCTTGTGAAGAATTCAGTTGTAGGGTTTGTCCAGCTGTAGCTTTCTCTTGTGTCTTATACAATGCCTTCAGGAGATGTATGTGGTTATAGTAGTCTGTGTGAGAGGCTACTCCTGAATCGTTCACTGGCCATGCAGGGTGTGTAAGAATCAAAGCACATTGGATTAGGTTGATAATAATTGAGGGCAGGTGAAATAAATGGAAGAGAGAGCTTTAGCGTTGGGAGCCCTGGATTTAATCTCAGTTCTGCTTTTAATGCTAAATTCTAAGGAAAATTTAGTTTTCTTGAACCTATGTTTTTGACCTGTAAATCAGAATTCTAATTATACATAGTTCTTATGGTTGTTGGCAGAATTAAATGTGATAAGTTTATGGTCTCCATCAGAATGTATGGGTGTAGTCATGTGGACTGTTACTGATTTTTAGTAACCTTTCTGATGTTGAATTCCATGTTAAAATTGAGATATTTATATTTATTTCAGGTATATTGTAAAAATTAAATGAGGATAGATAAACAAATAGATTGTTTGGTACGTGAGTTTTTATCCACCACAGCTTTTTTTTTTTATGGTAAAAAAATATGCTTAGCACCTCTGCTTAGCTAAAACAATAGAAATAATATAGATAGTAGTTTTTGGAAGAAACAAAATGCTACCTAAGTATCTTGTTTAAAGTTTCTGTTTCTGTGATGAAACACCATGATCAAAAGTAACTTAAGGAGGAAAGGGTTTTTTATTTTTTTTGTTTTTTCCTGCTTACATATCCTTAATTACAGTTCACAGAAGGAAAGTCAAGGCAGGAACTCAAACTGGGCAAGAACCTGGAGGTAGGAGTTGATCCGGATACCATGGAGGGGTACTGCTTACTGGCTTGCTTCTGATAACTATCTCAGCCTGCTTCTCCCCCCCCCACCCCCCAGGGTTTCTCTGTGTAGCTTTGCGCCTTTCCTGGAACTCACTTGGTAGCCCAGACTGGCCTCGAACTCACAGAGATCTGCCTGCCTCTGCCTCCTGAGTGCTGAGATTAAAGGCGTGCACCACTGCTGCCCCGGCTCAGCCTGCTTTTTTATAGAACCCAGGATCAACAACTCAGGATGGCGGTGCCTACAATGGGCTGGGCACTCCCCCATCAAATCATCAAGAAAATGCCCTACAATCTTTCCTCTAGCCTGGTCCCCCCCCCCCCCCCAAGACAGGGTTTCTCTGTGTAGCTTTGCGCCTTTCCTGGAGCTCACTTGGTAGCCCAGGCTGGCCTCGAACTCACAGAGATCCGCCTGGCTCTGCCTCCCGTGTGCTGGGATTAAAGGCGTGTGCCACCACACCCGGCTAGCCTGGTCTTCTAAGGGTATTTTCTCAGTTGAGATTCCCTTCTCTCAGATGACTCCAGTTTGTGTCAAGTTGACACAAAGCTAGTTAGCATTCTCAAGTCATACCATCGCCAGCAGTTAGTCAGTACTACTTCAGCAATCTGTTTGGGTTACTTTAACTTTGCTAAACTAAATACTTGCATTTCTAGTTATATTTTGCTTACTTCTCATCATTTCTTTAGTTTTCTCTCAAGTCTAGTCCCTGTGAACCTCTGTGTGTGTATGTGTGTGTGGCTTGTGTGTATTTGCGTTCTTGTTTGTGTGTATGTCTGTTTGTTTGTGTGCATGTTCGAGAATGTATGTGGATGTGCAAGGGCCATGACTCATGTATGAAAGTCAGAGGACAACCTTTGGGTGTAAGTCTGCCTTTCCACCTTGTTTGAGATAGGATCTCTTTCATTCTGAGTAAGCCACGCCAGCTGGCCCCAGTGTTTAGATTCTTCTGTCTCCCGGTAGGTACACTCTGGGATTCTAGCTGCTTGCACTGCTGCATCTGGCTTTTATCTGGGTTCTGGGGATCTGAACTCTGATCATCAGACTTGCATGGCAAGTGCTTTATCTACTGAGCTATTTACCTAGTGTTCTCTGCTTTTAGAGAATACAGTTAAGTTCCATTTATTCTAAAAAAATCAGCTTAAGTTTCATCATGAAAGTTTTATGTAGACTCTTGTAGAAATTGTTTGTCACATTTTTAAATGTCATTATTACACACACATGGCACCAGTCCACGGACTGCACTTTCCCTCTCATTATCTTCCTGGTGGTAAGTTCTGCCTCCTTCCAACATCTAGCTTCGTCGCCATCATCTGTGGGAAACCCTTACTAGTCTGTAGTAGATTTCTTCTGTACTTTCCTCATCTGTTTTTGTTGTGCTTAACACATTGTGTTGTATTTAGCTGCTTAATTGTGTCTTTATAATAGACTACAAGGGTTATAGGAGTAGAGTGTTTACCTCTGTATTCCTACTTTACAGTGAGTGCATGGCTACTCAATACATTGAGACTTTGATGCTTTCACTTTGTGTCGATACTTTTATTTTTCCAACCTTAGAATTAATGAGTAAGAACTCTACTTGGATTTGTGTGCATGCCTAAAGAGAAAGAAAAGAGCTAGGTAGTTTGGCCTGTGCTTGTAGTCCCAGCTGCTCAGGAGGCTGAGCAGGTAAGAGTATCCCTTGAGTTTAGGAGTTGGAAACCAGCCTGGGCAACATAGAAAAGACTGTCTTAAAACAATAACTAACTCCTGTTCATATGTATGGTATGTAACATAATTCCCACACCATAAAATTCATCATTTTAAAGGTTCAATTCAGTAGTCTGTCCCTTCTTCCTCTCGCTTTTTTTTTTTTTTTTTTTTTTTTTTTTTAAAGATTGGTCTCACTGTGTGACTTTGGCTGTTCTGGCTATGTAGACCAGACTGGCCTTTAATTTACAGAGACCCATCTGCCTCCTGAGTTCTGGGATTAAAAGTGTGTGTCACTGTGTCCGGTTCTTTCCTTATCCTACCCACCCCCCCTTCTTTTCTTCTCTGCTCCTCCAGTCCCCTTGTGCTAGGGATCAAATCCAGGGCCTCATATTAGGCAAGTGTTCTGCCATTGAGCTACATCAATTTTTCTTCTTTTTGAGATATGACCACAGACGTACTCTATAGCCCAAGCAGGACTTGAACTTGGAATCTTTTGGCCCTAGGCCTCCTCAGCAGCTAGAGCAGGCCTGATGCTGTGGTCTTTAAAAATATATTTTCTGAGTTATGCAGCCATTACTACTATCTAATTTCAGAACATCTAATTTCCATCATCTCAAAAAGGAATCACATGCCCACTAGCAGTCACTCTGTTCTTCACCATGTTTCACTCTTAAACTATAAATCACTTTCTGTCTCTCTTGATTTGCTTATTCTGGACATTTCATATAAATGTCTGCTTTTTTCCCTTCTTGTCAACTCAGGCTTGAAAATGTTTGACCTCTTTGACTTGGTATAGTATTTTCTTTTAGTTTTGGGGGTGTTGTTTTTTATTTTTAGTTTCTGTGATAGGGTTTAATGTAGCCCAAGCCAGTCTTAAACTTGATTTATAGAGCTGAGGGTGACCTTGAACTCCTGATCCTCTGCTTTTTACCTTCCAGTACTGGGGTTACAGAGTGGACCATTAAGCTTGACTACTGTAGTGTTTGAAAAGATTTCTTCCCTATTGCAGTATGGATTGGTACTTATTTTTAGAACTAAATGTCTAATTTTATTGTATAACAATGCTTTTTGTGGGGCCAGGACAGAATCTTGCTATGTAGTATAGCCCTAATTGGCTTGGAATTATATAATTATGCCATCCTCAAATTTGTTGTCCTATGTACCTCTCTTCCTGAGTTCTGGTATTATAGACATGCCTGGTGAAAATTTCAATTTTGTTTCTTTTTTTTCCGAGACAGGGTTTCTCTGTGTTGCTTTGTGCCTTTCCTGGATCTGCTCTGTAGACCAGGCTGGCCTTGAACTCACAAAGATCCACCTGCCTCTGCCTCCCAAGTGCTGGGATTAAAGGTGTGCGCCGCCCCCGCCAGCACCCCCCCCCCAATTTTGTTTCTATTTTGGATTGTTTTTACTTTTTTTTTATTAGGAACTTCCCATCTCCTGGGTACATACCTAGAGATACAGGGTCCTACAGTCACTGTTTTATGTTTTAAGGAACTGCTGACAGCCTTCTCAGTGTATGTGTCATTTCTACACTAATAGTACAGAGGTTTCCATTTTCCAGTATTGCTGTAATGTATGTCTTCTTCTATAGCCACACAAATGGGATTTGATTTACTTAGCGATTAATGATATTGAGCTTATTTCCCTTTTTTTTTTTTAGTTTTTTTTTTTAATCCACTATGTATATGAATGCTCTATCAACTTTATGCCAGAAGAGGGCATCAGATCCCACTATAGATGTTTGTGAGCCACCATGTGGTTGCTAGGAATTGAACTCAGGACCTCTGGAAGAGTAGTCAGTGCTCTTAACTGCTGAGCCATCTCTCCAGCCCCCCTTTTTTCTCTTTTAAAGGCAAAGTCTTTCTACTTAGTTCACTCAGGCTGGCCTTAAACTTGTCTCAACATTCAGGGTGCTGTAACTAGAGTAGGCTCCCACTAACGGCCCCCAACTTTGTATTTTGAAGTTTCCTAAAGTGAAACAGTTGAGTAAGTAGTATTGTGAGAGCCCATAAGCCTTTCATACACATCAATAGTTCTCATGGATTTGTGGGATCCCTAAGGTCCTGTGAAGGAGAGTCAAAACTATTTTATTAATGCCAAGACATTAACATTTATTATTGTCACAAAAGCTAATGGTGAATAACTCTGCTTATGCCTTAGCTCACATCAAAAGAGCAGCATTTGTGTTGGTGATAATTATGCTCATGAAATATATGTTGCAAAATAAGAATTCTAGTTTCACTTTCAAATGTCCTTCATAAAACACTAAAAATATCAGTTTTATTAATATTTTGATCATTGAGCACATACTGTTTTTTTGTTTTGGGGTGTGTGTGTGTTGAGACAGGGTTTCTCTGTGTAGTCCTGACTGCCCTGGAACTCCGTCTGTAGGCCAGGCTGACCTCAAACTCACAGAGATCCCCCTGCCTCTGCCTCTCGAGTGCTGGGACTAAAGGTATGCACCACCTTTTAAGGTGTGTATCCAGGTGATGAGTACATACTATTTTATTTTGTGTGATGGAAAGTTCTTGTGAAGCTTTTCTGCCTATGTTAAATGAACATCAAGAAAACCATTACTGCAGTTGCTAAAGTAACATTTTTCTGTTCGGGAAACACCAATTTTGTGCGTTTTTTTTAAAATTTTTATCTATCTATCTATCTATCTATCTATCTATCTATCTATCTATCTATCTATCTATCTATTTATTTATTTTCGTTGTTCAAGACAGGGTTTCTCTGTGTAACCATCCTGGATGTTCTAGAACTTGCTTTGTAGACCAGGCTGGCCTCGGAAACACCAGTTTTATTTGAAAGGTAGTTAAACTGTTTAACTGATGTTCAGACTTAGACCTTTGGTTAACTTCATCTGGAAAATGAATGAAATGTAACTTGTTACTATAAAGGAAACTGACCGTATTTATTATCAAGGATACAATTTGAGCTTCCAAGAAAAAATTAGAATTATGGGTAACTTTTGTTTCTGGGAGCTTGGCAGCATATCCAACTTAGACTTGTTTTTAAAAGACGTTGGCAATATTAACAGGTTTTTTTTTTTTTTTTTTTTTTTTTTTTTTTTTTTTTTTTTTTTTTTTTTTTTTTTTAGCCAGGCAGTGGTAGTGCACACCTTTAATCTAGCACTCAGGAGGCAGAGGCAAGCCAATTTGTGTGATTCAAGGCCATCCTGGTCTACAGAATGAGTTCCAGGACAACTAGGGCTACACAGAGAAACCCTGTCTCCAAAAACCAAACTAAACCAAACCAAAAAAATCCCAGTGTGTTTTGATACTGAAAATGGAATGCACTGTGAAAGGTCTGTATTTTGTTTTGTTTTTGTTACCTTAGTGAATCAGCATTTTCAAATAACCAATATGAGCTTTTACAAAGGTAAAAGATTGATTCAAAGTGAAAAACTGGTCAAAGAATTTTAAGTAACAGAGTTTTAAAAGTCCATTATTAGGTTTTAGAGTCTACATTACAGTTAACCTTTACGAGCTACTACCTGTCAAGTTTTGGTACAATAGCAAAGAAAAATATATCTTAATTATCTTAAAAGGTTATTAAAATACTTTAAAAATACATTGTCTGAAGTAGGACTTTCTTCGTCCACTTCAAACAAAAGACGTTAAAATGGTTGCATAGAAAAGCAGTTTTTAGAGAGCAGCAGCCAACACTAGAGAGGGCTCGAGGACTGCAGTAAGACCGTTATTCTCTTCATCTGATTTTATTTTGCATTTGAAAAAGTTAGTTTTTATTAAAATTTGTTATTTCTATTGAATGTTATTAAAACCAATACATGTTTTTAAGGTTTTCTGTTTTAATTTTTATATACTATAGATAGATTAACCTACAAAAACAAAAGCTTTTTGACAGCTTCATTAATGATTTAAAGTAAAGGAGACATGAGATCTAAAAATTTGAGAACCATTGACCTAGATTCCATACTTGTTAATATGTTTGCTTTTTATATATACTCTTTTCCCAACCTGAAACATTTGGAAGAAAGTTGCATACATTATTCATTAATAACTAATAAATACTTTAGCATTCATATACTATTTTATTTTTGTTCATATCCAACTTACCCCTTGTTCTCTAGGACTTCTTTTGGTCCAAGATCTACCTTAAAGATCTTTTGTTATATTTGATTGTTATATCTCTTATTAATCTAGAGTTGGAGTCAGCAAACTTTTTGTTTAAAGGTGTAAGGATTTTCAGCTTTGTGAGCCTTAGAGTCTCTTGCTTGTTCAGGACTGATACTCCAAAAAAAGTTTAGCTTTAAGATCCCTGATCTAGAACAGCCTTCCCAAACTTTTGTGTGTCTCTTTAGCAGCATTTTGTTTTTAAGTCCAGGTCATTTGTCCCATAAATTGGATTTATTTAGCTCATTGTTTTCTCATGTTTAGATACTTTGGGTGTTAGGAAATTTTGATGTATTATAGCATGATGATGCTGTGCATTTTTCTTTTGTCATAAAAGGCAGGCATGTAAAGGTACCTACTCTCCTTTGTAAGAAATCTGTGGAATGACTTGGAGACAATGTGAATATTCTACTCTTAACCAAATGGCTTTATTGTCCTTTGATAATAGGACAATTATCTTTGCCTGAATGAGTTACTACTTTGGTAGCTCTGATTAACTAAAGTTCTTAACATACTCTTAAGTAACAACAGCAGTAATAACTGAGTTGTATTTTCAAAATCCTCATGCATTTACAAAATCCTTCTCAGATACATTATCACTACAGTCCTATGGTTTAGTTTTCCTGCTCAGGAAGAATGGGCTTGATCCTGTTAGCTATTTTGGCTTTGAGAAGGTTTTCCTACTCCTTACCCCCTTTGTCAATATTTCTTATATTTTAATGTTTTCTGAGTCCTCTTAGTATTCTCTGAATCAGTTATAGTCTAGTTATATATTAAACCTGTGTTAAAAGTTACCCTCACAGGAAAAAAATTTAGACACTTTTTTTTTTTGTCCTGAACAACTTGATAAACTTCAGATGTATAACCTAGAATGAAGGCCATCTACTATAACTACTATATTACCACACCTAGAAAAATAGTGTTATAGTGGTTCACACCTTTAATCCTAGCACTTGGGAGGAAGAGGCAGGAGAATCTCTGTGAGTTCCAGGCCAGCCTGGTCTACAAAGTGAGTTTCAGGACAGCCAGGGCTACACAGAGAAACCCAGTCTTGGGGGGGAAAGAAAGTTCTTCAGTCCAGATGCCTCCAGATTTCTTAGGAGTGTCAGTTTTGACTTTTTAAGAAATATTCTTTGAAAGTACAATAATTAGGTGCTGGAGAGATAGCTCAGCAGTTGCTGTTCTTTTAGTTCCTAGCATCCACCTCGAAGCTCACAATTTGTTACTCCAGTTCCAGGTGATCAGAGTCCTTTCTCTGTCTTCTGTTTTCACCGCATGCACCTGGTGCACAGACATACAGGGCAGGCCAAACACTCATGGACATAAAACAAATCTTAAAAAGGAAGTACAATAACTAAAGAGATACTGGTGTAATTGGACAATTAAGTCGTCACTGTGGTCTCTTGACATAAAAAATACCACTGTGTTTAAGTGGTGCCCTGCAGGTAGCAATAACAATTTACAATTCCATTGGTCAGTAAAATGTGAGATCACCAGACTGGGACTAGGGGAAAGTTCCGGGCTTGTCTTACGTTCAAGTATTAGATCTTTCAGAATACTAGAGCTAAGAGCTGAGTGGTAGAGCACATTCCTATCATACATGAAGGTCTGTATTTGATTCTCAGCTCTGCAAAAAAAAAAAAAAAAAAAAAAAAAAAAAAGAATATCAATGACGAGGAAGATGCATTAAAAACACCAAAACAAAACAAAAAACCGAACAGGGCTGGAGAGATGGCTTGGGGCTTAAGAACATTGGCTGCTCTGCCAGAGGACCTGGGTTTAATTCCCACAACTCACATGGCAGCTCACAACTGCCTGTAACTCCAGTTCCAGGGGACCTGACCCTCTGATAAGAGACATACATGCAGGCAAAACACCAATGCATACAAAAATAAATAAATTTTAAAATAACAACAAAACTAGAATGCAGCCTAACTTGACTTATGGTAGATACTTAGTGAATAATGCCTGGGTTATAGTAGGTACTTAATGAGTATTTGTTGACTTAAAGATGCCAGTGGAGTGGAGGATTTTATAACAGAAAGCTTGGCTTAGTAGTTAAAAATTTTAGTCACTCCCATACATTTAATCTGTTAGGTGCTATGGAAAGTATGGGGAATAGACAAGTAGAAAACAGTGTTAACGCTCTTGAGGAAAACTTCAGTGTTGGGTAAGAGTGAACAAATACATTCTTGGTATGGTTAATATTTATTGACTGCCTTTTGTATGCCATAGAGTATTCTGGGCATTGGATATAGGGGTAAACAACACTAACCAAGTCTTTATCTTTGTAGAGTTTACAAATTTTTTGGGAGAGAAAGCAGTAAAAAAAAATTACACCAGTAGGCCAGGTGGTTGGTAGTACATACCTTTAGTCCTAGCACTTGGGGGGCAGAGGCAGGCAGATCTTTGAGTTCCAGGCCAGCCAGGACTACACAGAGAAACTCTCAAACAACCAACCCCTCCCCAACATAATTACTTTGTAATTTTGGAAATAGGTACTAAAAGTTTTTAACTCACTTAGACATGTTAGGAGAGGAGCTTTAGCCAGGATCATCATCAGGTAAGGCAAATCTGAGGAAATGAATGACATTTGACCTGTGACTTGAATTACAAGGCGATAGAAGCCATAGGAAATGATATTAGGAAGACACTAAGGTTTAGCTGAAGGTATCTAGGAGCAGAGAGTGAGATGGATCAGAGAGATTGGTGGGATATGGTAGGTCATGAGGTAGGAGAAAGTAATAACCAGATTCAGTAGTGATGGGAGTGTCTTTTTGTATGCTGTGAAAATATGTTGCTCTGATTGGTTGATAAAGAAAATAAATACAGATTAATAATTAGTCTTCTATGATAATCAAACTTATAGTTATGTTAATTTAGTTTTCTAGGTATATATAGATATATTTCAGACAGATAGGTAATCTTCAAACACTTCAAAGACCTACAGAATATGGCACTTAATTTTTTTTTTTTTTTTTAAAAACTTGGACAGTGAGATATGTCTGCTCCTAGCAGGACTGGTTTACTTCAGAGAGGAGGATGGGCATTGAAGACTCTATATGGAGTTTATCTTCTTCTTGGCAAGAATAGCCATTTGGGCAAGAAACTGTTCTTGCCTGGACTGCTTGACAAAATGTATCAACTGAACATGCAGGACCCATAGGAACGTGACCACTGAATTTTGCAAGGTGAGATGGTCCTTCAGGTTCCTGCTTTTCAGAGGAGACTGCCAGACATTCTACAGGACACAGAGAAAAGTGGCTGAGAGACTAGGCCTATGGGCTGAAGATGGATGTCCCAACGCTGCAGAGGAACTTTGGATGACTGTCCAGACAGGCAGCTGTCTTTGTTGTTTCCAGGGTTTTGGAAGTTGTTTACAATGCTCTTCCTGTTTTCTTAGGTAATATTATATCCTTCTGAGGTCTTTGATGTAGTTGAAGACTAGTTATAATTGTCTTTGGTTATGATAAAAGGTAAATTAGATATGAAATTTTAGACTCACAAATATAGGATAGATAGGATAACTTCTTTAATTTTGCCAAATATAAATAGACTAGATATTATAACTATAATTCTTGCTTGATAACTGTTATTGTTATATGTAATTTTACTATGTTGAAGTTAAAACCTTCCTTTTGAATAGGAAAAAAAGGGGGAATGATGGGAGTGTCTTTTTGTATGCTGTGAAAATATGTTGCTCTGATTGGTTGATAAATAAAGCTGTTTGGCCAGTGGTGAGGCAGAATAGGTTAGGTGGGACATTCTAACTAGAGAGGAGGAAGGAGAAAGGCAGAACAGGGAGCCGCTGCTAGCCGCTGGCGCCATGAGAAGCAAGATGTAAAGATACCAGTAAGCCACGAGCCATGTGGCAAATTATAGATTTATAGAAATGGGTTTATTTAAGATGTAAGATCTAGCTAGCAAGAAGCCTGAGCCATTAGGCCATACAGTTTTAATTAATATAAGCCTCTGTGTGTTTATTTGGGTCTGAGCAGCTTTGGGTCCGGGTGGGACTGGAGAAAATATCAGCTACACAGTAGTGTTACTTTATGTGATGTATGAATCCAAGTTGAATTCCATAAAACAGCTGAAGGATTCAGTCCATTGATACAGCCTGATGTTGGTGATGGTGATGATTTAGATGGTCTTGAATTCAAAATCCTCTTGGGTCAGCTTCCCAAGTGCTGAGAGTACAGATAGATGCACCACCACACCTGTGTGTCTGTGCTTGATAGTAAGAAACTATTCACTGTTAGCCTTATGCCTGCAATTTTAGCACTTATGAGGCTGAGGCAGGAGAAGGCTAGTTAGAAGCTAGCCTGGGTTAAATAGGGAGATGCTGTTTCAAAGAAAACCAAATGAAACTAACCCAGCAGAGACAAATCAAAAACCTTTAACTTGCTGAATCCTGAAGAGTCTCTTGTTTCATTGCTTTTCACTTTTTTCTTTCAGTGTAGCTTTACTGAATAATAGTATGTTCATAATGTCTTATTAGTAGAATTACAAGAAGATTACAGTTCTACAATTTTAAGTTTGGGTTGTAGTTAGAATACTAAAACCGTGGTGTAAAAACAAAGATCTTTGAGTGAAGTGTGTGTGTGTGTGTGTGTGTGTGTGTGTGTGTGTGTGTGTGTGTATGTGTATCAAATGACAGAAGATACTCAACAACGAAAGAGTTTATGAGCAGTTAATGAGAATGGAACATTCTACTGAAGAAGAGATAACGTTGATTTGTTTCTTGGATAGATTTGATTATTTAGCAAATCATTTTAGGCAAGGGGAATGCCTAGGCAAAGGTGTAACATGAAGGAATTTATCCAAATGAGACCAGACTGTCCAAGGAAGGAAGAAGATAACAATATACATCTAATCACATACTGTTTTATTTTTGAGAAGGATTTTCAGCAATAGCCTTACTGCATACTAGGAATGGAAGGTGATGGGAACTGCACTCCTCTATATCCAAATAATAATTCCCTTCTTTCATCTTATGGCTTTTACCCTCTTGAGACATCTGTTGTCAGATCTATTAAATCAAATTCTGGGCGGGGGGTGGGGGGAGGGGGACACATGACAACTCCAGATGACTTCTGAAGCTCTCCTTAGGGTAAGACAATAAACACTATCAGCATACGCCTAATGTTGGGCTTATTCTTTTATAAGCATATAAATAAAAAAGCAAGTCAGCCAGTCATAAAACGACATCCAATAATCTCAAATTTAAGAAAGTGCCTTCTACTAGCCCAGTTATCTCTTTACCACTTGCTTTCTCTCTCTGGACAACAGGACTTAAAATGAATCCCACCGATGGTGGTGCTTGTATCTGCATGGGCTCCAGCAGAGGCAGAGTGCAAATGTACCTCCTGTAGGAGGACCAATGCTCCTACCACCTATGTGTCCAGGGCTGCATCTGCAAGGGTGCATCCAATAAGTGCAGCGTGTACCTCATATGGGAAAGCCCTGCTCCAACACATTAACAGTAACATTTACAAAACTGAATCTGTTTTCAATATAACTCGGAACATTCATTTTCCTATAAAGTATGTGGATAATAAGTCACTGACATGAAAAGAAAACATCAGTTCTAATTAATGCCTCAAAGTACTCTTTCCTATTGATAACACTATTGAGATTGGAATCAAGCAATAAAATGTTTTTTAAAACCAGAAAGAGAAATTGTTTGGGAGCTACTAGGACCGTGTTTTATATTTTAAATAAAGACTAAGACTTACCGCAAACAAAACTCAGTTTATAGCAAGGATAGTAAATCTTGCAAAATATTTCAACAACTACCTTCAACTTTACCCATCCATCTCTAGACACCAAAAACCCCAACTACTAAGCATCTACTAATAATATGAATTCTATCCTAATTAGGAATTCTTTCCTAAAGATACATCACTTAAAAGATCCTTCCCATTCATTTTCAGAATGTGTTTTTGTATCTATGTATAAATCATGTAACAATCCAATTAGATTTGTCTATGTAAGTGATCTAGGCTGTAAGTTTCAAAGAACTCAAGTATACACAGTAGGCATTAGTGTTAACTGAATAAGCAGATCTAACACACAAGTTATAACATACAAATAAGTTATAAAGAAGTATTCACAAAGATACAGAACAAAGTCTAATTGCTTAGCTTGTCACTTAAGTCCTGACATGTTGACATAATATACATCTAATCACATACTGTTTTATTTTTGAGAAGGATTTTTTATTTACATGCTTATAAAAGAATAAGCCCAACATTAGGTGTATGCTGATAGTGTTTATTGTCTTACCCTAAGGAGAGCTTCAGAAGTCATCTGGAGTTGTCATTGTCCCCCCCCCCCCCCCCCCCCCCCCGAATTTAATAGATCTGACAACTGATGTCTCAAGAGGGTAAAAGCCATAAGATGAAAGGAGGGAATTATTATTTGGATATAGAGAAGTGCAGTTCCCATCATCTTCCATCCCTAGTATGCTGTAAGGCTATTGCTGAAAATCCTTCTCAAAAATAAAACAGTATGTGATTAGATGTACATCCCAGTCTTGACTATTGAGAGACCCACTGGTGCTGTTGGAGAGATAACACTGGGGAAAAAAAGTTGAAGAGTAAACCATATCCTTTCTGAAGGACAAATGAGTTGGAATTTCAGATACTTATGTCAGTACTTCAGATGTAGTGGGGCTGTAATTTTGGCCTTTGTGGGCTGTGTCTTTTTAGTAGGTTTTTGCTTTACTATCAAGGTTCAGTGCACACTTGATAATAACATTATAATTGTGTTTTTATAGGTATTGTTAAATTCACACTATAGGGTACCATTGTTAGATGAAAGAGCAAGAGAATTTATCATTTTTTTTTAAAGATTTTTTTTTATTATGTATACAGTGGTCTGTTTGCATGTATCCCTGCAGGCCAGAAGAGGGCACCAGATCTCATTACAGATGGTTGTGAGCCACCATGTGGTTGCTGGGAATTGAACTCAGGACCTTTGGAAGAGTAAGCAGTGCTCTTAACCTCTGAGCCATCTCTCCAGCCCGAGAATTTATCATTTTTAAGCTTAAATTAAATTTAATAATTTAAGCTTAGATTTTATTTTCCATCTCTCTTTCAGTGTACCAAATCACAGTTCCTTTTATGGGGTGGCTTATTTTATATCCAAATTCCCTTCTGGCTTGGTGGTATATACCTGTACTTCCAGCACTTAGGCCAGTGAGATGGCAGGATTGCTTAAGTCCACAAATTTAAGGCCATTCTGGGTAAAGTATTGAGACTGCATCTCAATCAACAAAACCCGTCAAAAAACATTTCTTCCCAACTTACATAATAATGGATTATATTCAGTACAATTTTGGAATAAGCCCAGTCTTTTCTTTTGAACTGGAAAAGCTGTTTTTCTGTTACTACTTACTATTCAAAGGGAATTTTATGAGTTTGGGTCTTATCTTGTCTACCTTCCTCCTTCCTTCCATTCTTGTTTCTGATTTGAGAGGTTTTGCTATTCAATCCAGGCTGCCTGGCTTGATTCTCACACCTCACTACCCCAAAGTAAAATTAGAACTGAAGAATCTGATCCTAAGCATCACTCTGAGTTTGAATTTTAAAATGATCATTTTCAGCTCTCATAGATTCAATAAACATTTATTAAATGTCTTCTTTTTGGCAGTCTTAGTATGGAGAGTGTGAAAGAGGAGGGCTTAGGGTTAAAATATTTAAGTGGAAAGCAAGAATTTAAGTTCCAATCTGGACTTAAATCTTAGCCATGTTATTAGTTGCTAATTGCTAAACCTTAGAGATTTGATTTTCCAATCAAATGAGGATAGTATTGTCAGAACTTTTTTTTTCCTTAGGCAGGGTCTCTATGTAGCCCAGACTAGCTTCAAATGCAATACATAGCTCAGGTTGGCCTTGAACTCACAGAAATTCACCTACCTCTGCTTCCTGACCACTACACCTGTCAGAATTAAAAAAAAAAAACTTGTGTGTGTGTGTGTGTGTGTGTGTGTGTGTGTGTGTGCGCGCGCGTGTGCGCCCGCCCGCCTGCTTACCTGCCTGTGGGTTGGTATGTACATGTGAATAGAGGCCAGAAGAGGGTATCATTCCTTGGAACTGAAGTTACAGTTGGTTGTAATTTGGACTCTGGAAGAGTAGTACATGCTCTTAATCACTGAGCTGTCTCTCCAGCCCCAGGATTGTTTTGAGGGATATGGTGATACATAGAAAGACCTTAGTATGTGCTACACAAGGCATTTCTGCCCACAGGTGGAATATAGACATATACATAGTATGCTGGCTAGTTTTATATCAACATGACACAAACTAGAGTTATCTGAAAGGAGGGAATCTCAATGGAGAAAATTCTTCATAAGATCAGCTGTAAGGCATTTTCTTAATTATTGATTGATAGGGAAGGGCCATCCCTGGGCTGGTGGTCCTAGGTTTTATAAGAAAGCAGGCCAGGTCGGGTAGTGGTGGCGCACGCCTTTAATCCCAGTACTTGGGAGGCAGAGGCAGGCGGATCTCTGTGAGTTCAAGGCCAGCCTGGGCTACAGAGTGAGTTCCAGGAAAGGTGCAAAGCTACACAGAGAAACCTTGTCTCAAAAACACCAAATAATAATAATAATAATAATAATAATAATAATAATAATAAAAATAAAAGAAAGCAGACCAGGCAATCCATGAGGAGCAAGCCAGTAAGCAGCACCCCTCCATGGCCTCTGCATCATCTCCTGCCTCCAGATTCCTACCATGACTTCCCTCAGTGATGGACTGTTACTTGGAAGTGTAAGTGGAATAAACCCTTCCTCCCCAAATTGCTTGGTTATGGTATTTCATCACAGCAATAGTAACCCTAACTAGGACATGTAGTGAATGTTAATAAAGTCTGGGCAGGATGTGTCTGGCTGGCCAACTGCAGAATAAAATGCAGCAATCTTTGCTGCAGTGTGCTGTCTTGCTTTTGTTGAGACTTGGATCTCTCACATTGGTGTTCCCAGCATTGCAATTGCCTTCTCATACAGTAGGAGACAAGTCATTCCTGTGGAATGTAAGTCCTTTGGAAACTTCTATAGGTTGGACATGAACCTCTGTTGTAGTTCAGCTGGGGAGAAAATTGTATCACCACAGAGTAGTGAAAGTCAGGGCCCTTTCTGGAATAGTCCTTAGATTCACTTTGCTAAACATTGTCACCAGCAAAAGCAGGAAGGTGGCTGCCTAGAGTTTAACAAGTGAATGAGGCCAGTAAAGTAAACAGCATGAAAGATTAAGAACATAGTTTGTTTTCTGAAATAGTCTTATGTTTATAAACATTTAGAAAGAGCACCTGTTACTTTCCAGGACTGTTTGAGGGTATTAGGAATACAGTAGTAGTAGTGGGGATACCCCTTTCCTAATGGAGTTACAATCTAGTGAGGGGGGTAAGTAAATATTAAATCTTAGGAAATGCTAAGAACAATGAAGAAAAATGAAACAGGAAAAGAGCAAGCATCAAGTTAAGAAAGATGCTTTTTGTTGTTATTATGATTACTAATATTTTGAGAAGGATCTTGCTATAGTCCAGACTTGCTTGGAATTCATTTTTACTTATTTTGTCACTATGATATCTGACAGATGAACTTAAAGGAGAAAAAGTTTATTTGGGCTCATGATTTCAGATGATACAGTATTTCATGGCCAGAAAAGCATGGCCACAGTAACATTTCTACCTGTGATGGCAAGAGCTGAGGTGACATCTCATATTTTGGCTTATTATGAAACATAGATTAGGCTGTATTATAACCTTCAAAGGCTTATTACTAGTGCCTCATGTCTTAAATCTTCATACCTCCACAAAACAGTACCAGCAGCTGGGACAGAGAGACCTGAACAAGTTTGTCAGGGAGAATATCCAGATTCAAATCATTAAGAATCTAGGCTGATTTCAAATTTACTGTCTCAATATCCTGAGGGCTGGGATTACTGTGCACAGTAGGAGTGCTAATTTTAAGTAGGATCTTATTTTAAATAGAATTATATGGAAGACTTCTCATTGAGATTATGAACAGAACCCAGGATGAAGCCAGTAAGTGATCCCCAAAGAAAAGAATCCACTTAGTCACTGAAAGGAAGTTTCTTGGAATGAGGAATAGGAATAATTGACTCAGAAGTTACTTTAGTAGGTAAAAGAGGAGGTGATTACTTTAAACCAGGGTTTCTCAACCTTCCTAATGCAGCAACCCTTTAATACAGTTCCTCATGTTGTGGTGACCCCATCCATAAAATTATTATTATTATTATTATTATTATTTTGTTTTTGGTTTTTCAAGACAGGGTTTCTCTGTATAGCTTTGGTGCCTGTCCTGGATCTCGCTCTGTAGACCAGGATGGCCTCGAACTCACAGAGATCTGCCTGTCTCTGCCTCCCGAGTGCTGGGATTAAAGGTGTGTGCCAGTAGGGGTGATTCCATAAAATTATTTTTGTAGTTACTTCATAACTGTAATTTTACTACTGTAATGAATTGTTATGAGATGTAAATATCTGTGTTTTCTGATAGTCTTAAGCGACCTCTGTGAAAGGGTCATCCAACCCTAAAGGGGTTGTGACCCACAGGTTGAGAACCACTGTTTATTGAAATGAGCCAGTATTTATTCTCAAAAATGACTACTAAAATGAGGGAGTAGATCTGGCATTGTTGAAAGTCAGCCTGTATGCCAACTTTTGAACACATATTACATTATAGGCTGTATGATGCAGAAGATGTGTATTTAGGTGCATGTTGAGTTGCAGTGATTTTTGCCCTACTGCATAGTTTTTGTTTTTTGTTTTTGGTGTCTGTATGCACGCATGAAACCCCCCCCCCTCTGTGTGTGTGTGTGTGTGTGTGTGTGCGCGCGCGCGCGCGGGCATGTGTGTGTTTATGTATGTGTGTTTTTTTTCAAGACAGGATTTCTCTGTGTAACAGCCCTAGCTATCCTGGAACTCACTATGTAGAACAAGCTGGCCTCTAACTTCAGAGATCTGCTTGCCTCTGCCTCCTGAGTGGTGAGATTAAAGGTGTGTGCTTTCACACCCTGGCTATTGCATAGTGTCATAAAAATAGTCTTGGGTTGATGAGATGGCTCAGTGGGTAAAGACACTTTGCTACCAAGCCTGATGACCTGAGTTTGATCCCTGAGACCTACTTGGTGGAGAGACATGGCTCCCACAAGTTTTCCTTTGCCCTCCATATACAAGCCATAGTTCCTTCTCTCCCATAAATGTAATTTTAAAAACATAAAAAAGTAGTCTTTCTCTAAAAAAAAAAAAAAAAAAGCTCATGAGCCCAGCGTGGTGGCGCACGCCTTTAATCCCAGCACTCGGGAGGCAGAGCCAGGTGGATCTCTGTGAGTTCGAGGCCAGCCTGGGCTACCAAGTGAGCGAGCTCCAGGAAAGGCGCAAAGCTACACAGAGAAACCCTGTCTCGAAAAACTAAAAAAAAAAAAAAAAAAAAAAAAGTAGTCTTTCCATTATCAGAACGCAAATTAAAAATGTATTGACTCCACCACAGATAACACTTAAGAACATTTGAGGACGGTACCTGGAAGTTTGTAATACTAATAAGTACTGAGGTAACTATCTTACCAGGTTGAAAATTATTATTGTATATTTTTGGTTTTCTTTTTAAGATTTATTTGTTTGTTTGTTTATTATGTATATAGTGTTCTGCATGTATGCTTGCAGGCCAGAAGGGGGCACCAGATCTCATTATGGATGGTTCTGAGCCACCAGGGAGTTGAACTCCGGATCTCTGGAAGAGCTGCTAGTGCTCTTAACCTCTGAGCCATCTCTCCAGCCCATATTTTTGGTTTTTTTCAAGACAAGGTTTCTCTGTGTAGGCCTGGCTGTCCTGAAACTAACTGTAGACCAGGCTGGACTCAACTCAGAGATCTGCCTGCCTCTGCCTCCCAAGTGCTGGGATTAAAGGCGCATGCCACCATTGCCTGGCTTATTTTTGTATTCTTGTTGGTAGAAGTCATCTTTACCCTGGTCTTAATGGGTGGGCAGGCAAGTACCTGCTTTTTTTTTTTTCAATTATTATTCTCTTTTATTTACTTTTTTTATTTTACAATGCAGTACCCGCTTATTTAAGACCCATTCTTTTATAATGTACAGTGGATCTCATATTTACTTTTATAGAGATTTAAGTCTTGGCTTTAGTCTCTGACTATTGCATACTCTATTTTAAGATGTACTGATATCATAGGAGGAAAAAAAGCCATTGTCCTCTTTCCCCATATAAATTTTAATTTTTACTTTAGCCATATACCTGGGAAGGAGAAATCTCTGAATAGAGAAGGCCAAATTGTCTGTAGATTGATGTGCTGTATCAAAAACAAAACAAAACAAAACAAAAACTTGCTTACATTCGGTACCTCCTGAATTTTCTGTTCATTGAAAATTCCAGTTATTTACCTATAGTTAAGTTTTTGACAGGCATAAGTGGCGCACACCTTTAATCCCAGCATTTGGGAGTCAGAGGCAGGTGGATCTCTGTGAATTAGAGCTACATAGTGAGACCCTGTTTTGAAAAAACCCAGCCCCCCATCCTCTCCCAAAAAAAGAGTTTATCACACATCATTAAGCCTCTAACATGCAAATATCTTAGTAAGAGACTAAACTGAATGAGGGCACTGAGAAGGTAAATAATAAGTAATTTGAGGAGAGTGAAATCATCCATGGCAAATGTAAGTTGTCTGTAGATGTTGGACTGGGTGGTGAGAGTGTCACAGCTACCATTCCAGTGGGCACACTGTTGAAGGAAGTATACTGTTGCCCCAGCACCACGGTTACTGTTATGTTGTAGGAGATCTTATAGCCAAGAAGCTTCTCTGCCAGGGCTATGCCAGGCCCTCGGGAAAGTCTGACTTTGACACTGTCTTGTATAGTCAGCTCCTCCTAAGTTGGGCTTTTTAGAGTGAAAATACATACCTCTCTTCTATCAGAGAAGCTGAGAGTCAATGAAGAGAAATTATTTTCTCCCAAAGTCTAAGTACTGGAATAAAGATGGTATGTAGTTTTCTTTGGTGGAGTCTGTAGATGTAACCAACTGTCTTATTAAAATAAAAACACAGAACCAATGTAAAAGAGAAAGCCGAGAGGTCAGAGCTCAGAGCTAAAATCTTACCTCCTGCAGTGCTCCTAGCTCCCGAAAAAGAGCTACTTCCTGCGTGTCTGTCTTTAAATAGTCTTTCTGTTCTGCCTTCTCTTTGGTTGTAAACCCAAACACATGACTGCCTCGTCACTGCCTGTAAGTACAGCCCTCCAGGTCTTAAAGGCGTATGTCTCCAATGCTGGCTGTATCCCTGAACACACAGAGATCTACCTAGCTCTTCTACCAAGTGCTGGGATTAAAGGTGTGCCCCGCCGCCGCCACCACCACCACCACCACCACCACCACCACCACCACCACCACCACCACCACGCTCTTGCTATGGCTCTAATAGCTCTGACCCCCGGGCAACTTTATTTATTAACATACAATGAAAATCACATTTCAGTACAAATAAAATACCACCATAGGAGTCATCTAGTTTTTTAATGCTTTAGGAAAGCATTCCCAAGTGTGTGTGTAAACCTTTAATCCCAATGCTCAAGAGGCAGAGGCAGGCAGATCTCTTTGAGTTCAAAGCCAGCCAGCTCTATCTACATAGAGTTCTAGGACAGTTGCATGGTGAAACCTGCCTCAAAACTAACAAAACAAACAAACAACCTCAAAATAAATTAAAAGTGTCTCCTTACCCCGAATTAATCTCCTTACTCTGCTATTAATCTGTTTAAGAGTTTTCATGTCGACAGGCATTGGTGGCGCACACCTTTAATCATATAGGAGTTTTCTGTGCCTGGTGTCTGTGGAGACATAAATAGAATTCCTTGCCATTTTAAATAAGTGAAGATGGGAAAATAAGTTCCAGAGGAAACAGAGGCTTAAAGTCAGACCTAAGTATCCAGATCTCCAACTCTAGTACCTTTGACACATCAGACCTCTTTGCAAGACTGACTGTCATTGGTAAATGACTGAGGAAAGAAGGTAAAAGAAAGTAAATGCAGTAAATGGTACAAGCAAAATGAATACACTATTTAGAACTAAGCAGAAAAACCAGCCCAACAAGGCATCTTACAACTATCTAATTCCAGTTCCAGGGGAACAGATGCCCTCTTCAGGCCTCTATAGGCACTGCATGTACATGGTATACATGTATGGCAGGCTAATACCCATACACAGAAATATCCCCCCCCCCCCCCCCCGCGCGCGCAAAAAACACATCTTGAAGAAAGTTTCTACAGAATACCAGAGAGACCCAAAGTAATCCTTATTTTGACTTCTGTTTCTTCTCATGCCCCCACCCCCCCATAGCTGTACCCTGTAGAGCCACTGGTCCTGTTGCCTTAGAGGATGTGGTAGTGCTCTGAGTGGATTGAGGTGCCTTGAAGTCCTTTGCATTCTCCTTGTGTGTTCTGGATGCTTCTTTGAGACTCCCTACTGGCTGCCCAGGCCCACTTATCTTGGCAGGGTCTCTTCTCCTCCTTACTTGCCTCATCACTTCCAGTGGCTTAACCTTGCCTTGATGTGACTTTTTCTTCTGTTTGGTCATGCTGAGATCTTTGTCACCTTTCAGCTTTTATACCATTCTCTGGCCTCCATGGCTCTGCAGTTTGGTGGATAGACTATAGACCGGGAGGCCACGGATTCTGCATTGGAACTTCATGATGCTTCTTGGGTTGTCTGAGGCTAAGTGTTTGTTTGTTTTGTTTTTGGAGAAGTGTTTCTGGGAGTATAGATTTTATAGCTAACCTGTTTTTAGTTTTGCTTGAGATGATAAAATGTTAAAAGAGCCACAGGGACTGAAATTGTAGCTTAGTTGGTAGAGAGCTTGCCTAATATGCACATGACCCTGGATTTATCCCAACACACATACACTGGGTGTGGTGATTCACACCTGTAATTCCAGCACTCAGGAGAGAGGCAGGAGGATTAGGTCATTCTTACCTTCATAGTGAGTTTGAGGCCACCTTGGACTATATAAGACCCTGTCTCCCGGAGGAAAAAAGAAAAAAAAAAAAAAGAAAAGAAAAAACAAACAAACCAATCACCACAATAAAAACCAAACAGCAGCAAAAGAACTAGGGAAGAGTACTTGAAACTTGGATCTGTAGGAAGTGCATTAATGTGTGTCCCAAGTGACTGTTTTAATAACAAATGCCTTGTTAGGTCTTTATAGGGTGGCACAGCATTGTGGCATTTTTCTGATGCCAGTTGCAAAGAACAAGGAAGTTCAAAGTCTAGTCAGCTTTTGCTTTGGGAAAAGGAGTGGTGACTTATGACTGAGCTTGAGAGCTTTCTGGTTTTTTGTAATTACTACTTCTCAGGAGAGCCTCTCAGCTTTGTATGACTAGAAAAATCTGCAATTCAAACTTAACTGTTTAGCTTTAACTATGGTAGTTTTTTTCAGTGCAAAAATTGCTTCAACTTAGGGTAGCTTCATAATTCTTGTAGAGTACTCAGAGCTACTTGGGTACATCTGTCTCTAGAACAGGCTCGATGGCTGTGTTCTAAGGTTATGCAGCACAGTCTAGCTCTGTACTGGACACTGTTTGCTTTTGCTTTGTATTCTTCTAGGTGGGTGGAGTGTTTTCTGTTCCTGTCTGAATAAAAAGCATTTTGCCAACTTCCAGTCATGCCCTGTCTTGTCTTTCATTTTTTGTTTGCATTTCATTTTGGTTTGCTGCAGCTCAGCTCTTCTTCCAGTTGCTGCTCAACACAAGACATGAGCCACAACTTGGTACATAATTGTTTATTGGAATAGAAACTTAAAATGCACGAGGTAGGAAGGTGTTTAGGACTGTTCTGTTCACAGGGCAGCATTAGGATGAGGAATGGGAACGTAGGGGAAATGTGGATTCTTGGGTCCAGTAAGACACTATATATAGATTAGATGAATTATTTGGGAAAATAGAATTTTGGATTGCTGACAGGGCAGAAATACTTGGGGAATGCTCCTGTTTTAATAAAGTAGTTATTTTTAGTTTGTAGGAAAGAGCAGTTTCATCATCATACTGGAATCTTGCAGTCATGTTTATAACTCAAACTAATCGGCTTATATGCCAGAAAAGTGTCAGGTGGCATGCTCATTTCCTCCTAAGTTTTAGGACTGTTTGGCTTAACTCCTACAATCCTGTGGCTCAGCTGCAGAACATTGTTAGGGGTGTCAGGGAAGATGAGGGTGAGCTGCTGCTGGTTTAGATGGTGGCCTGAGGAGAAAGTGAACATGCATGCTGTGCTCTGCTCTAGTGTGTTTACCTGGGTTGTGGCAGACGGCTGTAGGTACTGTATATGGTACTTAAAACCTGTGCAGACTAGGCATGTTTTGGTAAAACTGTTTTAGAACCTAGTTTGTTTACACACGTGCCCACTCTCTTGGTTCTTGTCCTAGATATTTTACTTCCCACAAGTATTTTTTTTTTAATTGATTTTAAGTTCCCAGTTACTGTTCATGTAGCACACCTTCATTGAGTGCTATTTAAATTTATGCCCATTGTAGGTGTTAGTATTCTTGGTATTTGTTTTCTTAGCATTTCTTATGTTATTCATTGGAGAATAGCTGGCTAAGTAACTAATTTTAATTTTAGAATTTAGAAAAAACATGGTCTGTGGCTTAGTTTTGACTTAGGTACTTTATGTCATTGTACAGGAGGGAATGTAGACTCATGAGCATGTCACTCCAACTCTTGGAAGAATTTAGAATGGTGTGGAAAAAACAATAGGCATAAGTAAAACAAGTGTCCTCTAAACCAGTTGACTGCTGAGGGCTGGTGGGAATGTACCTTCCTGCTGGAACATGTCTTACTCTAATTTCTCTAGCTTTATACATAATGTAAGTTTATGAGTATAGCTGTTTGAAGTCTTGGAGTTTTTCTTCCTGGACTGGCCTTATTTTTTTCTTAAAATATAGTAAAAATGAATTGTGGCTCAGTGGCAGAACATTTGCCTAGCATGTGCACAGTCCCACATTCAATGTCTATCATCACCAAAAGAAATAAAAACAACTAAACAAAACTATAATAAAGTAACCTATAAAGCTGATTCTCAGGGGGGCAAGAAAAGCTTGCAGCCACAGCTAGAGGGCTACTCTGTTTCATCTGGGGAAGCCAGAGTGGAGGAAGTGATCATTTCTCTCTCTTCTGGCCCTGAAAAGCTACAGTGAAAGCCCTTCTCTAGTTGGGATCAGCTTGCCTCAAATTAGCAAATTATTTAAAAGTTGAACCTCAGTGTCCTCTTATATAAAATGGATTTGATAATCTTGGAATCTGAGAGGATTGTTTTGAGGACTGAGAATGTGTGTGAGTGTGACTATGAAGTTGGACATCTGAACCATAAAATACGGTGTAAGCACTGGGCAATAGGAGGTATATTATTTCTTTTGTTTTGTTTTCCGAGATGGGGTCTTGGTATGTTGACAAGGCAAGTTTTGAATTCTTGGCTCAAGTGATCCTTTTGCCTTACTTTCTTGAATAGCTAAGAGGTATGTTCAGAGACTAAGAGTGGGGCTTGGTACAGGAGATAAACAAACAGACAGTTACAGGACTGAGTAAGTGCTGTGCTGGTAAATCTGGCTTTTGCGCTGTCTTGGTTGTCGCAGGACTAGAATTGAGCCTATGGCCTTGAGTGTGCTAGTCTAGCACCGTGTCACTGAGTATATTCCCCAGCCCCTGTTACTTTTCACTGTTATTTTGAGAAAGGGTCACTAAGTTGCCTAGGTTAACCTTGAGTTCTCTCTGTAGCCTAGGGGGGCCTTGAACCAGAGATCCTGCCTCAGCCTCCTGAATGGCTCAGTTTATAGTTATACTTCAGTAGGCCTGGCTGCTTTGTTTAATTTTATATAGAGTCAGACAGTCTACATTCTTTTGATTCTGGCTCACTGCCCCCCCCCAACATCCTATTGAATATTGAATTGTTGAATTGTGTGGATATACCATAGTTTTTGGTTTTACTGTTGATAGATACTTGGGATCATACCCACTTCGGCTATGTGAGAAAGTTGCCATGGACATTTTTGCTTTAGTATATGTCTTGGTGGATGTATTTCTTTTGGTTTTATATGCAAAGGAATAGAATTGGTAGGTTATTTATCCTGCTTTGATAGATACTGCTAAAAATCCCCCCTCCCCCACCTTGCGCCTAGCCAAGCGCTCTACCACTGAGCTAAATCCCCAGCCCCACTGCTAAACATTTTTGTGGTTGTAATAGTTTTTGACTTTTTTTGTTTTTTGTTTTTTTTTTTTTTTAATTATGAAGAACTTTGCTAGATGGTAGTGCACTCCTTTAATCCCAGTACTTGGAGGCAGAAGCAGGTGGATCTCAGAGTTTGAGGCCAATCTGGTCTACAGAGTGAGTTCCAAGACAGCCAGGACTACACAAAGAAGCCCTGTCTTGAAAAACAAAAACAAACAAAACAAAACAACAAAAGCAGGAAGGCAAATATAGTGAGTCTGCATATATCTAGATAATTAGTTTTATAAGATTTTTGCCATATTTCACACATTCCTTTTTCTTTTTGAGGAAATTCAAAGCAAATCTCATCTGCTTTTCCATATCCATTTGCAAATATGGGCATTTTCTTAATGTAATCATGGTACGGCTATCAATTTTAGTTTCATAATCAAATTTCCTTGGTATCTCAAAGTATCTTTATACTTAGAATAGGGCCTCAGTCCAATCTTTACAGTGTACTAGGTTCTTCTCATCTAGAGCTGCCCTTTCCTGATTCTTTGCCCTTTTTGCCCTGCCACTGACCTACTGCAGAGATTAGGTCAGGGTAACATCTCTCTAATAGTGTATCTCAGAACCACTTTTCTAGGCCTTGCTATGTTGCCCCAGTTGGTCATACCTTTTTTTTTTTTTTAAGATTTATTTATATTGTATGCTGGGCTTTGGTGGCGCACACCTTTAATCCCAGCACTCGGGAGGCAGAGGCAGGCAAATAGATCTCTGTGAGTTCGAGGCCATCCTGGGCTACAGAGTGAGTTCCAGGAAAGGCACAAAGCTACACAGAGAAACCCTGTCTTGAAAAACCAAAAAAAAAAAAAAAAAAAAAAAAAAGGCAAAGATTTATTTATATTGTATGTGTATGAGTGTTTTGCCTGCATGTATGTTTGTGCACTGTGTATGTGCTTGGTATCCACAGAGGTCAAAAGAGAGCATCTGGTCCTGGAGTTAATAGGGGTGTGTGTGTGTGTGTGTGTGTGTGTGTGTGTGTGTGTGTGTGTGTCTCCCCGTCCGTCCTGGACCTGGAGTTATAGGCTGTTGTGAGCTACCTGATATGAATGAGTGTTGGAAATTCAACTTGAGTCCCCTGCAAAAAAAAAATAGGTGCTCTTAATTGCTTGAGCACCCCCCACCCCCACCCCAATCTTGAACTCCTGATATCAGTGATCCTTCTGCGTTGGCCTCCTAAGTAACTGGGACTGTAGGCATGTTTTATTATGCTTGATGAGTACCATATTCTCCATGGGAATAAGAGACAATGGACCAGGTATGATTATTGTATGGATACTTGAGAAATGAGATATGGCAGTAGAAATGGTGATATATTGTAACAGGTCTTTCTTTGGATCACCAGCTCTCTAATAATGATAAAGAAACCTTTTATTAATTATGAGAGCTTGGCCTTAGCTTAGGCTTGTTCCCAACTAGCTCTTAAAGCTTAAATTAACCCATTTATATTAATCCATGGCCTCTCCTCAGTACTGTATGTCCAATTTCCTCATTGTCTGGCTAGCGAATCTCCTGTACCTCAGATTCTTTTCCAGAGTTCCTGTCTCTCTCTGGAAGTCCCACTTAGCCTCTCCTGCCTAGCTGTTGGCATTCAACTCTTTATTAAACCAATCAGAAGGTAGGTAAGTTTAAATAGAGACACATCTTTACAAAGTGTACAAAAAGATTATCCCAACAGTATACCCCAATGAATAGTGTGTGAACTAGTTACTAAGTTTCCATTTGTCTTTACATCAGTTTGACTTAATTGTATGAGTCTTCTCATTTGGTATGTTCAAGGCCTGGGGATGTAGCTCACTGATGCAGCTCTTGCCTAGCATATATATCTGTCCAAGACTCTGGGGTGATTCTTGATTACCTCCTTTCCCAAAATAAATAAAAATAAACAGGACTCTTGGTGGAAACTTTAGGTGTAGATGAAATTCTAAACGGTCTTAAATATCACCATATTTAGGAGTTGATTCTCCAGCCTAAGAAAAAAAGAAAAAGAAGGTATGATTTATTTCTGGTTAAACTTGCTAACAATTTTTTTTTTAAATTACCTTTTGTTGTTTTGAGACAGAGGCTATATTTTCCTGGCTGTCCTGGAACTCACTATGTAGACCATGCTGGCCTCAAACTCACAGAGATCCTCCTGCCTGTCTCTCCCAAGTGCTAAGATTAGAGGTGTGCATCACTCTGCCTGGCCTCAATTACAAATTACATTTATATGTGTATGTCCTGCCTCCTCATGGTCTGGGTCACATTGGCTTCTTATGTGGGTGCTGGGGATTGAATTCCTGGCCAAACAGTTAACCAGCTGAACCATTCTCCAGGCCTTACTTTTTGAGACAGACCTCATTTTTTATCACATTAAGGATTTGAACGTGTAGTCCATCCCAAGTAGTTGGGATTACAGGCCTGCACCACTTAGCCAGCCCACATCTTACCACCTAATGAATTCCTTCCCTCCCAGTTTCAACAGGAGGGAACCATGGCCAGTCTTTTTCATCATATTTCCATATACTTAGCTCCATCCTGTGTTCATATTTGCTTTCATCTTCCTTCCCTTTCTGTGTGTCCTCTCAAGCCCTCATCCCATATATTAAAGCAAATTTTAAATATCTTGTGTGTGTGTGAGAGAGTACAGTTGTGTAAATGAACATACTACTAAGAAAGAAGTTATTGTCTAACCTAAAGCATGACGTTTCATATGTAAAGAAAAACATTCCAGCTGTATGTGGCTTGGTGATATGTCTATTTTTATACTGTCCTTACAGCAGTTTTATGAAATTTAGCTATGATTTCTATATATAATCGAAAACTAGAGATGGTAAAGTTTAATCTTCAACATTGCTGTATAACTGAATTAAAGTTGGGACCCAGCTCCTCTGACTTTGACTGTGTGCTCTTTCCACTGTGGTGTGTTGCCTGGGCAGCAAACAGGGTAGAGAAAGTGTGGAATAGAGACAAAAGGCTGTTCTTCAGAGGTTGTGAAATGAAAGACAGTTGTTGCTGGGCGTAGAAATAGTGACCAAAAAAAATGTCTTTTCTCTTCTCTTTTTCTTTCCTTCCTTCCTTCTTTCTTTCCTCACACCCCACCCCTTTCTTTTTATTTTTTAAGATTATTTCACTTTATGTATATGACTGTTTAGCCTGCGTGTATGTCTGTGCACCGTGTGTGTGCTTTGTGCCCTTGAAAGTCAGAAGAGGGTTTTGGATCCCCTGGAACTGGGGTTATAGACAGTGTGGGCCTTCATGTGGATGCTGGGAACCAAACCCAGGTCCTCTGCAAGAACAAGTGTTCTTAACTGCTAATCAATCTTTCCTGAGACAAGGTTTCTCTGTGTAGTCCTGGCTGTCCTTGAACTCGCTCTGGAACTCACAGAGATCCACCTGCCTCTGATTCACAAGTGCTGGGATTAAAGGTGTGCACCACCACCACCTGGCGATAATTTCTCTTCAGTCATAGTGCATATGATTTATATATACTTTAAGATTCCTTTTTTTTTTTTCTCCTGTGACAGTCTGCTCTCAGTACTATGAAGACAAGGACCGTTTCTGTTCACTGTTCATCCTCGGTGTTGACCTTAGAGCTCCAGAATCCATAGGAAGTTAGTTGTTATTTGAGTGAATGAACAAATGAACGCAATAACTGCTGTCATCTGCATGGTCTGTGATGTTTGGACTGCCTTTTTTGTGGTCAAAATTTGAGATAAGTCCCCAGAGGAGAAGCAGAATAACCTGTGTGAGAGTCATTCATCAGCTGTGTGATTTGAGCCTTTGCTTCTTCATTAAAAGAGAAGTATGAACCGGGCGGTGGTGGTGCACCTCTTTAATCCCAGCACTCAGGAGGCAGAGCCAGGTGGATCTCTGAGTTATGAGGCCAGCCTGGTCTACAGAGTGAGTTCCAGGACAGGCACCAAAGCTACACAGAAAAATCCTGTCTCGAAAAACCAAAAAGAAAAAATGTATGATGGTGTTAACTGACTACAGTTATTACGAAAATTGATGGTAATTAAAAGCAGTTGTAATTTCTTCCCTTCCTTAGGGTAATTGTGACTTGCTGTTTAACTACTTTTGCTATTCTTGCTGCAACCCTTGATAATCAGACTTAGAGAGGTTAAGGGACCCAGTTTGCACTTCAGATTTTTAAAAAAAAGTATTTTTTTTTCACTATTACAGTGCATATGTAGAAGTCAGAGGACAATTTCTAGGAGTTCTCTCTATCATGTGGGTTTCAGGGATAGAGCTCAAGTCTTAAGGTTTGACAATTACTTCTAACCTGCCGAACCATCTGACTGACCCCAAATGTTAGTGGCTGTTGGGAGATGCCAAGGATGAGCCTGGGATCTCACATATTGGAACAGATTTCACTTCCTTTGTTTTAAAAAATATTTTATTAGTTTTAGTTATGTGTATAGGTGTACATCTGTGTGTGAATATGTGCATGTGAGTGCAGGTGCCCTTGGAGGCCAGGGGTGCCAGATCCCCTGGAGCTGGGATAATAGGAAGGAGCTTGTGATTTGCCTGATGTAGGTGCTGAGGGCTGACTTTGTGTCCTTTATAAGAGTGGTATGCATTCTTAATTGCTGGACCATCTCTCCAGCTCCAGTTTTTTTGAAAAATTTTTTTTGTTGTGGTGACATGATGGGGTCTCACTATGTGTAGCCCAGGGTGACCTTAAATTTACCATCATTTTACCTCAGTAATTCAAGTGCTGGGATTATGAGTATGTGTCTCTAGGTTAGTCAACTAAAAAAAAATTCATAAAAATTTGTACTGTACCGGGTGGTGGTAGTGCACATCTTTAATTCCAGCACTTGGAAGGCAGAGGTAGGCGGATCTTTGTGAGTTCAAGGCCGGCCTTGTCTACAAATTGAGTTTTAGGACAGTTAGGACTGTTACACAGAGAAACCCTGTCTTGAAAAACAAACAAAAATTTTGTACCATATTTTATTTATTTACCTTTTTAAAATGTGTATGAGTGTTTTGCTTGTATGTATGTGCACCATGTGCATGCCCGGTACCCTCCCTTGGAGGTCAGAAGAGAGTGTTAGGTCATTGCTACATATTATTTAGTGGAACCTTTTGTTGGATGAGTAAACTGAGACTTAGAGAGTATCTGAGACTTCTGGCCCCAATGTATGTTAGTAACAGAACATGGATTGCCATTTGTGTTTGCCACTGAAGGTGTGTCTTACTCGGGATTCTCTTTTTTCCCTTGTGAGGTGGCAGAGTGAGCAGGATTAGGGAAAAAGGCAGAATTACCAAAATGACATGCCTCCTGCAACTTAGGTTTAATTTTTCCATGTTTGCCTAAGATGTCCTGCTCCAGCATGCAGTGACTTCAATATGTAAAGTTAGTGACTGCACTTGGGTCGGCTGCTTCACCAGCTTTTACACCACATTTGCGTAAGCACACATACCTTTGCACACGAATATAAAACACCACACACAGGAAAAAGTAATTCTTAAAAATTAATCTAAACTCAGGTTGCCTGCCTCAGCAACTCTAGTGACTCTGGAGTGACTCTCACCAAGCATCTGGCAACAAGAGGCTTCAGGCTTACCTGTCCCACCATATACTGGGTTTTGGTGAAGAGACTGCATGTTCAAGTGTCTCAGCTCTATTTGCTAACAGTCCTGAGTGCTGCATCAGCAATTACAGGGGTTCACACTCAACTGCCTTTGCTTCCCAGTATACCATGGAGCTACTTTGGACATTGTTTAAATTTTTTTCCTGCCCTTTTATTTTCCACCTTCATACTTTCTATTTTGCTTTTATCTGGGTGACTCCTAGAGGTTAATAAGTAGATGAAGGTGACCTGGTCCAATAAAATTTTGGGTAATAGTTTGTGCAACTCTGATCTCAAGTCATTGGATGTTCTGTTACCAGTTTTTCTTACAATAGAAATTAATTAATTTGTACACTCTGGTGAAGGGTCTGATGGTAGCTTTTCTGGAAGCCAGATAACCTAGTCTTATTTCAGATCGTGTATTCTGCTCCATGTTTTACCAACTCCCACTGTTACCCATTCTGTTCTGTTTATTGTTCCAAAGCTTTAGATTTATTTAACTTAATTTTCTTGGGGTGGTGATGGTTTCAAGACAGGGTTTCTCTTCGTAGCCCTGTCTGTCCTAGAATTCTTTCTGTAGACTAGGCTAGCCTCAAACTTACAGAGATATCCTTATCTCTGTCTCCCAAGTACTGGGATTAAAGGTGTGAGCCACCATTGCCTGGGGATTTATTTAATTTTTAAAATTTTTTTCCTATGTGCATGGGTGTGTGTGCCTATGCAAAAGTACATGTGTGCATGTATGTATGTGTATAGGCCAGAAGTCAACTTCAAGTGTCTTCTTCTATACCTTGCTCTTGAGATTGTCTCTCACTGAACTGGAACTCTGATTGGGTGACTGGCTAACCAGCAACTACCCAGAATGGGGTAACAGGTGTGTATCACCACACTAGGTTTTTGCTTATAGGGGCTGGAGATCGATCGCTAAGATACCTAAGATAACCATGAACTCAGATCCTAATGCTTGTGTAACAACCACTTTACCCACTGAGCCACCTCCCCAGTACTCCATTCTGTTTTTAATTCTATTTAGTGAATTTTTAAAAATTAGATACTATAGTGCTGTTCTTAAGTTCCCACTTTTTAAAGAATGTCCAATTTCTCTCCCAAAATTTACCATTTGTCTTTAGTTTTGAACATTTCTTTTGCTTCATTAAATTTGTATTTTCTGTCTTTGGTGATTTCAACCATGGCTCTATCTTAGTGTTGCATTCTGTTGATTGCCTTTGATTACTAGGTTTCATTTTTCTAAGTCTTTACATAATTTGGGGTTATATCTTACACATTTGGATGCAAAAGTATTTTCTGTTGGTGTTTTTAATTTTAGCACAGTTAATCAAACTGCGGTCTTTGCCATCACACCTGTAGGGGGTGCAGTTCTATTTTATAGTTTTTGTCTTGAACTGAGGTCTTTGGATTCTGCCTTTTGCATAGCATAGTTCAGGTTGTTAGCCAGTGCAGGGCCAAGTTTGCACAATCAGCTGGGTCCCTCTCCTTCTCTGGCTCTTGTTTTTCCTATTTCCCATTATCCTTTGGCTGGTCCAGCCTCTCCTGATTCCTACAGAAGCCTAAGATTTGCTTTTTAATTAGAACTCCAGCTGGATACCATCAGCTGGAACCCACTCCAGTCCCTTCTTGAGTTTTCCTGGATCTGCCAGTTTCTGTTCACTTCAGATGGTTGTTTCTGTTTTATCCAGTTTATAGCTGTAATCTTTGGGAGAGTCATGCTGGAAGCAGAATTCTCTAATGGTATTTTTATTCATTACAGAAGAATTATGGGAACACAGAAAGACACAACTATGTTCATGCTAACACGCTTTGTAACCTTAGGCATGTCTTTCCTGTCTGGAACTTGCTTACTCCTCAGGAAAAGAGGCAGTTGGTGAACTGTTCATACTGTGTAAGGACTCTCTCTTTCACCTCCACTTTGAAGACAGACTTGAATTTACCATTTATATCACTGGCAGGGCCAGCAGAAAGCTCTCTGAAGGAGCTTTAATTTAGCACTGGGGTTTGGTATTTACTATAGTCATCTTGGGCTGGTCAGAGGGCTCAGTAGGTAAAGACACTTTCTTTCCATCAAGCCTGATGACCTGAGTTTAATCCCTGGAACCCACATGGTAGAAGGAGAAATCCCCATGTGCAAGCCATCCTTGGGATGCTGTCCTCCTTTGGTATGGATCCTTTGAAAAAAATAAATTCTTTCTAGGCTGGAGAGATGGCTGGCAGGTGAAGAACAAAGGCTGCTTTCAAGGAGAACCTTTGTACAATTCCCAGCACCCACGTAGTGGCTCAGAACCAGTCCCAGGGGATCTGATGTTCTCTTCTGGCCTCTGTGGGCCCAGATTATGCTGGGGTTTGAAACTCTGGGCTTTCATGCATGCTAGGCAAGCATTCTGCCTTGAGCTACACCCCTAGCCAACTCTCAGGTTTTTGTTTTGTAGCTTCAGGTACTCCTTTTACTGTCATCTTTTAAGTTGTTAAACAAACAACGAACTATTATCTCTGTTTCTGTGCTAGCTTTCTAAGAGAATAGAGGCAGTTAGTTGGTTCTGTGGTATGTATAAATTTTAGGAATGTGGAGTTCAGATTTAAAGGGACCAATAGTCTTAGAAGGAGGCCAGAAGGTTGTCTATAGGGATGGTTATGGTTCAAGTAAGAGGATGTTTAAATGTGAAACTATATCCAAAATCCTGGGTTAGTGTTGACCTATAAGCCACCTTCATTCTTCAAGACCAGGATAGACAGGAAGAATTGACCAAAGTCCTCTACCTCCCATAACTTTTCTCTAATTTCAGCAGTAAGTTTCAGATTGATTGGCTCTTCAGCTTTGTTTTAGGAAGCCATTCCCTTCAAAACTAGAGAGCCATTTGTAGAAACTCTACTTTTAGCTCTAATTGATATTGGGTAGTTCAGGGCCCTTTTGAAGACTGAGTCAAAAGGCAATTATGACTTTTGAGGGTTAGTGTTGTGAAATGCCCCCCCCCCCACTTGAGATTGTCTTGACTGTTTACTGAGTAAGCTATAAGACTTTGGACAAATCACTTGACTTCTTGAGATTTAGATTATAAGTAAGTGACATTATCACATATATAAAACATAATGCCCAGGATGTAGTGGATTTTCTGCTTGTCTTCCAAGTATCTTATTTTTAGTATAATTCCAGCTTCACTCCTAAGTCATTGTATGATTCACCTTTTCCAAGCTCTGGTTTCCTTCCTCGTGTGAGCATTTAGATGACTTCTGAGGTGCTTCCCAGCTGCAAGATGTAATAAATATTGGGAATATTGGGAAATAGAGATTTATTAATTTAAGTAAAGACAATCTGGCTTGGGAATCATATAATCTGATAGAAGGGGAAGTGGCATGGAGCCTAATTCTGCTTCAGAGACATAGGTGGCTTCCTTCATAGCGAGGGTATACGTATAGCTCTTACTTTGCTTCTTCTCTGATGCTGGACTATACATGAAGATCTTTGAGTCAGCTCAGCCTTGGTGTGACTCATGCTTTACCTACTTCTTTTATATCTGTCTAGGGCAAGAGACAGCTATCAGTGAAAGACAGTGACTGTTTCCAAGACAGCAGGCAGTGGGGAGGGCAACAAGAAGTCACCACGGAAAGCTCCCATTACTTAAATGGTAAGTATATTATACAGTGATGTCTAGCAGACCAGTAGAATTGGGTGGTTTCTGAAGCCTGTACAATTTTCCACCCTAGCAAGTGAAGGGGGCACCATCAGTGTTGGTTGATGCCTGTGTGAACCATATATGAGGCAAAACCAGGCTAAGCACTTTACATGTTTTCTCTTTAATTAGCCCACGAGCCAGAGTGACAGGGTGTAGTCCACTCTTGAAGCCCAAAACTTTAAGGAGCTGGTCTAACCTATTTACTGTGTCAGGCCTGTTTGTCATATATTTTCTTCCTAGCTCCTATTCTAACTGTGAGGTTAGTGCTTTATTAAACTGCAAGAAAGTGAGTTGAGAGGCCAAATAACTTCTCCAAGTTCACTCAAACAGCAAATAATAGGTTAAGGTTTCAAATTAGGTCCTTTTCTTCATATCACATTCCCCTTTTGAGAAAGTAGTTTCTCAGTTGAGATGGTGGCTGACTTACCTTTAAGAAGCACACCAAGGGGTTGGGGATTTAGCTCAGTGGTAGAGCGCTTCCCTTGCAAGCTCAAGGCCCTGGGTTCCGTCCTCAGCTCTGGGGGGGAAAAAAAAAGAAGTATACCCAAACAAATAGATTAAAGAAACTTGGAATAACAACCAATTCCTTTTGCTCTCTCTGGGTTTTTTGAGCCAGTCTTTATTGGTGGCACCCATGAAAGCCATGGAGAGCATCAATGAACTAGGATTGAGAGAAGTTAGAACATGAGCAGGAGTGACTAAGGGACCTAGTGGTCTTGGTCACTGCTGGCATGAGATGGATAGAGAAAGGTCTGAAAAAAAAAAGTTTGGAGCATGAGCAGTGGTCATGGAAATGACTGGGTACAGAGAAAAATCTCAGTAACACTTCTCATGTTAACCCACTCATGCAAAAGACTGTCATAAGGACAAAAAGGAACTCTTCATGAGATAGTGGATGACATACAAACACGTTCTTTACACTGGTGGAAGAGTCAGACAGTATTAGATTTATACAATGTGGTTAGACATTCGAGGCTGAAAAGTAGTGTCTTAGAGCTGTTCAAAGATGGAATGAGTTGTCTGGTGGGAAAGTGTATGTCCTTGTCATTAGAAGTGCTTGGACGAGAATTGGGTGATGCTTACTAAGCAACTTATGCATTGGATTCTTTCCACCTTGAAGAACTTCTAAGTGCTACCGAGGTGCTAACCCTGAGATTTGTGAGTCTAAAGTACATGAATTTATGATTCTGGGGAAAAAAACTCACTAAAACCCAGTAATGAAATAGACACACTCAGGAAGTGGTGTTAAGATACACTGTTGGAAGGCCTCAGGCTTTAAGACTGGTTACTAGGAGTGGTTCAGAGGAGACTGTTTAAAAACAGTGCTCTGACTGTGCATCAGGGGATGCCACACTCTGGACTGAAGGCCCCTTGCCTGACTTTGTAAGTAAAATAGTTAAAGCATGGCTATGTTTCAACTGTAGTGTGACTGCTTCACACTACAGTGTAAAATTGTTGGAACAGGCACTTTTAGTCTCACAAAACCTAAAGTACTTCCAATCTAAGTCTGTATAGTTTCATGTCAAATTTCGAAGACATTTGCCGACCCCTGCATTAAATGACTGTTGGGAACAGGAAATGAATCATGGCAGCTATGTTGGGAGAAGGGGCAAGGCAGGATTTATTATGTTCTATTTCAGACCTTCCTGATCTGCCAGGACAGGAAAAAGAGCAAGTTTCTAAAGTACTAGATAGAGCTACTTAGAAACAGGTTTAAGGGGCTGAGATGTAGCTAGGTTGGTAGAGTGCTTGTTTAGCAACCCCCAGCACCACATAAACCAGTTGTGATGGCACATACCAGTTGTCCTAGCGAAGTAGAGGCAGAGGGATAAGAAATTCTAGATCATTCTTGGTTACATACTGAGTTCAAGGCCAGCATGAGATACAAGAGGCCCTGGTTTTTTGTTTTGTTGTTATTGTTGTTTGTTTGTTCTAAAAAGTTTGGCAGAAATGAGCTGCCAAGTGAAAGACAGTTGGTATCTTTCTAATATTAATTGGAACTGAGGTAGATATTGATGTGGGAGACACTGACTTTAAGAGATGGGACTGGCCTGTGAGTGACTCCAGCACATGGAACATTGTGAATTTGAGGCTATTGTGGGCTACATGCTAAGTTCCAGGACCACTTGGGTATAGGGTGACACTCTGTCGAAACAAAACACAAATAAGTGAGACTATTCATCCTTCCCTTTACTTTTCTGTGATTTTTCTAAGGTTTAACGTGGACAAGTTCTGTCCCAGATACTGCTCTCAGGTACAGTTAATTGCCACTTCTGATCTCCTGGGGTATATGTATGGGGTCAAGTGTGCTGAAGAAGAAAAGCGGTGTAAGAAGGTACATGGGGGCTGTCCATGACATCATAGGAGACGGTCAGGGGAAATTCCTGCGGCTTTGCTTCCTCCTCCCCTTTTTCCTTTCCTTGTTTCTTCACTTGGAGCTCACTATGAGCTCTTGATCTTCCTGCTCGCTGGGAACTTCCGAGAGTGCCATTATGCCTGTAGAGAAGAAGGCTTTACTTTTAAAAACCATTGTTTTACTTTTGGCTATGTCTGTCTGATTTCTTCAAGACAGGAAGATGTTCTAATTTTTTATTCTAGCACTTCACAAAAGCCTGGGTATATTAAGTGTTTCATAAATATTTAGTAAATAATGAATTCTCCCCAGGGAGCAGACAAACATTAGGAAGAGAAGAATCTACCCCATCTCTTTGTAAATAGCCCTGGAAATAGCACCAACCCCCCCACCCCCACCTTCCTCTAGATAAGAAATGTGTATTTAGCTGCATGGTGACACACACCTTTAATCCCAGCAATCTGTGAGGCAGAGGCAGGAGGATCTTCATGAGTTTAAGGTCAGCCTGGTCTACAGAGTGTGGAACGAAGTACTAAATGGTCTTATTAATACAAAAAACCCGGAGTCAGATATTGGGGTTAAAACCAAGAGATCAGAGAAGCAGAAAGAAGCCAGTCACATTATTACCACTTGGAGGTCCTCAGCCAAAGAGACCTACTTTCTGTTCTCCCTTCTCATTTCCTCTTCCTGCCCAGCTCTGTCACTTCCTGTCTGTCTGTACAGACCTCCAGATCTTTATGGTTAGTGCTGGGATTAAAGGTATGTACGATGCCTGGCTCTCTTCCCAGTGTGGCCTTGAACTCACAAAGATCCAGACGATCTCTGCCTTCCAGTGGTAGGATTAAAGGTGTGTGCTACCATTGCCTGACCTCTGTGTTTACTATAGTGGCTGGCTTTTTCCTCTCATTCTCAAATAAACTTTATTTGGGTACACAGATAAAATATCACCACACACAGAGTGAGTTCCAGGACCACCAGGGCTATTCAGAAGCTGTCTCAAAAAACAAAAACAGAAAAAGAAAATAAAAGAAATGTGTATTGGAGGTTTTAAAACCCTATTCTAAGGAGTGGAAGAAGATCCAGAAATATTTTACATTCTTATCTGGCCCAGTAGTGATATTTAGGCAGCCTGTGAGGAGTGGTTTCAGTAGTTTGGCCCTGTTTCCAAAGGCACTGACCTGCAAGCTATAAAGGGAAGTATGGTGGCCGAGACACTGAGCAAGTGGTGCAGGGCTTGGGTGTGATCTTTTAGAACATTACCCCAGGACCTGATATTCTGTTCCATCTGGATTCACTCTTGCTAGCCATTTCCTCCTCTGTAATCCATGAACAGTTCCTTGGCATTATTTAATGTTTTCTGTTAATGGCCAGTGTCTGGCCAGCCATTGAATCATTAGGAAGTTCATTCAGCCGCTCATAGTCACCAAGTTTAAAGCATTTGTTGTGTGCCAGGCTCCCTGCTGGGTACTGAGAATTCAGAATACAAGTAAGAAAGCAATAGGGAGAGATAGACTGAGTAAATAGAACCTCATGCAGTGTGATAGAATTTGGTTACTTTTCCTGTTTCTGTGATAAAATATCCTGACAAAAAATGCTAAGGGAGAAAAGATTGCTCTGGCTTGCACTCTGAAGGGGAAGCCCATCGTGGTGAGGAGGTGAAGGCCCCAGAATCCTCGTGAGGAGGCTGATCACTGAATCCACAGACCAACCCTCGGAATGGTGGCACCCAGTTCTAGTGTGAGCTTTCCCTTCAGTTCATCTGTAAGACAGTCCCTCACAGATTTGCCTGGAGCCTTGTCTCTGGATTCCAAAGGGTGTCAAGTTGACAGTATTAACTGTTATAATTTCCTCTTAAAGAAGAGATTTGTTCATGATAAGTGCAATATAAACTAGTAAAAAGGGAGTGTGTTGAGAGTGATAGTTGAGGATAGGCTGGGTTTTGGTTTGTTTTTGTATGGTGTCCTTACTATGTTTTTTAGGCTCATCTTGAGTTTCTTAGTTTAAAGGATCCTCTTGCTTTAAAGTTCTGAGTAGCTGGAACTACAGGAATGCTACTATGCCCAATTGTGTGTGTTTTTAAAAATAGCATTATTGAACTGGGCATGGTGCTATATTTCTTTAATCCTAGAACATCTTGAGGCAGAGGCAGGCAAATCTCTGAGTTTGAGACTAGCCTGGTCTACAAAGTGAGTTCTCGGATAGCTAGAGCTACACAAAGAAACCCAGTCTGGGGAAAAAAAAAAAAAAAAAAAAAAAAACACAACCCAAAACCAAAACAAAAAACAAAACCCAAAAACCCGCATTATTGAGCTATATCATATGAAGTCATCTCTTTACATTATTATACAAGCATATTTACAATGACACACTACTCTAAGGCACTTTGTAGACACATGGTGCCGTTTGTCTCCCAGTAACTGTCATGGTAGTATAAATCTTTCAACCCTTTAGCCTTTGTATCACTGAATATAGAAAATTAGTTGAGTCCCTAACCCCCCACCTTGTGTATAAATAGGTAAGGCTTTTGCTGCGCCACTAAACAAATGCCCAAAGAAAAGTTTCCCCTGCCCCTCCAGTTTTGGAGAGTGTGGAAGCATGTAGGCTAGGGAAAGATAGGAGAGAGTCTAAAAAAGCCTAGATGAGAGGAAAGAGCTGTACCAAGAGAGTGGAGCAGAGTGATGGATGGGAGGGAGAGAGCCAGCCTTGGTGATAGCAGTTTCTCCCAAGTGTTGCTGTTCTGTAAGGGTTGTGCACAGACTCCATCTGGTGGTTCTGCCCATGTAGTGCGGCCAGCGGCCCGAAGTCTTCAGAGGCATTTGGTGTTTCAAGCCTCACTTGCGGTTGTTGTTGGATTGTCGAGAGTCAGTTTAACTATAGACTCGGGACTTTCTCTTATAGCTCAGACTGTGCTCTTGCTGCCTTTCCAATTAGCTTTGAGTCTAATTTCCGCAGACTACAGCAGTATCTTCATTGTTGCTGTCACTCACCATGTCACTGTCCTTAATTTCTCAATGACTCAAATCCTCAGTGATTCTGTCACTGTTTCCAATACCATTCCTGTTACTTAATGCTGGACACTTGCCACTTTCCCATGTGGTGCTGGAGATGGAACCCCAGGCTTTCATATAGGCTGGAGAAAATGGCTCACCACTGAGACATTCTTCAGCCCCAGTGGTGATACTGTGACATTACTGTCCTGATAGTTCCATTTTTGTCAGTCTTACTTCACAGCTGATCATTGCTTTTTTTTTTTTTTTTTAGCTTTGGGAGGCTTCCATGACACCACATGCTGTGTACGCTTGTGGTTTTCCATTTGCCTCACAGATGCTTTGTCTCTTTGCTCTTCTTCATCTCTACCAATAAAATATTGGGGTTTAAGCCAGGCCGTGGTGGCACATGCCTTTAATCCCAGCACTCGGGAGGCAGAGCCAGGTGGATCTCTGTGAGCCAGCCTGGTCTACAGAGCGAGATCCAGGACAGGCACCAAAACTACACAGAGAAACCCTGTCTTGAAAAAACAAACAAACAAAAATACTGGGGTTTAGACCTTTGATTTCTTGTTTTCTCTGTGTTCACTCAATTACTTGGCAATGTCAATTACTTTTATAAGCCATCTGTTTTTGTTGACTCACAGATTACATTGAGACCACCTCTCCCTTGACCTCTCTGTGCTTGTGTATGTGTGGCCTCTGTTGTGTTTGGATGACCACTAAGTCTCTCACAAATGTTTTAAACTGATCTTCCTTCTCATACTGTTCTATCTGCACTCAACTGTATTGAATGTAGGACAGCACTGTCCTGAAAATTCAGGCCAGCAACCTTGGAGTCATCCCTAATTTTTTGCATTGTCTCATACATCACATGCAGTCCAGGAACAAAAGCATGGAGAGTTCTACCTTCACATGACCAGCATTCTGGCCACTTGTCAGTTCTTCTGTTGCTAGCCACAGTGGTATCTGCCTGGATCACCACAATGCTTCTTGTTTGGTCTTCCTGGTCCCACTCTTCTCTTCAGGAGCCTTTTAAAAACTATGGCATTTTGACTCATCTTTATTTAGGTCATAATTGCTATCACCCAACATCTATGTATTATGGTTCACTTTTTTTCCCTTTAAAGTTTTTTTTAACAGAGTGTAACACAAATTGCTAAATGGTCTTATTAATAAAAAAAAAACCCAGAGCCAGATATTGGGGTGAAAACTGAGAGATCTGAGGAAAAGGCAAGCCACAGTGAACCTCACCTTACCAACTCCTCAGCCTCCAGAGAGATCTACTTCCTGTATACTCACACCTATATCCTTTCTGTGCCCTGCCTTCTTACTTCCTCTCTCTGCCCAGCTACATTACTTCTTCTTTCCACCCAGCTCTATCACTTCCTGTCTATCTGTTAAGACCTCCAGACCTCTATGGGTAACTAGTGCTGGGATTAAAGGTGTGTGTCACCACACCTGGCTCTGTTCCCAGTGTGACCTTGAACTCACAGAGATCCAGATGTGTGCTACCATTGCCTGACTTCTATGTTTAATATAGTGGCTGGCTTTTCCCTCTGATCCCCAGATAAACTTTATTGGGGTTCACAAATAAAATATCACCACAAGACAGGGTCTTACTGTGTAGCCCTGACTGGCCTGCAACCCATTATGTAGCCCAGGCTGGCCTCTGGTTCAAGGTGCCGTCCTCCTGACTCAGCCCCCCAAGTGTTGAGATTATAAGCATGAGCCACCATGCCCGACTTATGGTATATTGTCTGTCTGTCTGTCTCTTTGTCTCTTTTCCAGTTCTAAATCAACATGATCTTTCCATGTGCTTATTTGCAATCTGTATATGTCCTTTGGTCTTTCACTCAAGTTTTTCTTACTGAGGTCTATTTTGGATAATAGTCTATTCTTTGTAGCCTTGGCTGTCCTGGAACTCACTTTGTAAACTAGGTTGGTCTTGAACCCACAAAGATCCATCTGTCTTTGTCTCTCAAGTTATAGGATTAAAGGTGTACACCACCATTCCTGGTATTATCAAATATATTTTAGTTATTTTCTCCCAGTCTTTGGCTTGTCTTGATGTCTTTCACTTTAACAAACTTGGGTTACCAGTTCTCTCCTTAATGGATTGTACTTTTGGGACAGTACCTGAGATTATACTGTACTCATGGTCATCTGGTTTTTCTCCTTTTTAATTTTTTAGGAGTTGATAGTTTTACATTTTATACTTAAGACTATGCTTATGGGTCTGGTTTTATCAACAATTATAGAGAAGACTATTTTTGCTCTGTTTTATTGTCTTGCTCTTAGAGATCAGTGGACAGTATCTGGGTGGTGTTATTCCTTTATCTGTTTATTTTTTTCTTATACATACTGCCTTGACTGATAATTTTCTTAGTTTAGGTATCATCCATCAGTTCTCAGTTTTGTTAATTTCAATATTGTGTTAGTTCTTCTGGTCATTTGACTCTACCAAAACTTTATCAGTTTGTCAGTGTCCACACAATAGTTGTTGGGAACTTTGATTGTGAGTATGTTGGGTCTGTAGAACTGACATCCAGACTATATTAAGTCTTCCCACCAGTGAGCATGAACTTATTTAGGTCAGAAGTTTTACAGTGTGCAAAAAGTATATATGAAATACAGATGTACCTTTTGGGCTTATATCTATATTTCATTTTTTATAGTGCTAATAAAAATTATACTGTTCTTTAATTTCCAATTCCACTTACTCACTGTTGGTACACTGAGAAGTGGTTGAGGATTTTTTATTTTGTTTGGTTTGGTTTTGGTTTTGGTTTTTTGAGATAGGGTTTCTCTGTGTAGCCCTGGCTGTCCTGAAACTCGATTTGTAGACCAGGCTGGCCTTGAACTCACAGAGATCCACTTGCCTCTGCATCCCAAGTGCTGGGATTAAAGGTATGCGCTACCACCAATCAGCTTTGAAATTTTTATCTATTTATCTATTATTATAGTCTGCAACCATCTTGTAACCACTAATTGTTTTAGGGGACTTTCTTTTGCTAATTCTTTTGAATTTTTTACATAGACAGACATGTTATCCTCAAAGTTTTTTCTCTCCTCCCAGTCAGCATATCTTTTATTTTCTTGCTTAATTATGTTATCTAAGCTTCTGGTACAATGTTGAAAGAGATGATGAGAGAAGACATTCTTGCTTTGTCCCTCATCCCAGCAGGGAGGCCTTGAGTTTCTTGAGTTTCTCTCTGTGGTATCATGTCAGTTTTCTTCTTCTACTACTACTACTACTACTACTACTACTACTTCTTCTCCTCCTCCTCCTCCTCCTCCTCCTCCTCCTCCTCCTCTCCCTCCTCCTCCTCCTCCTTCTCCTCCTTCTTCTTTTCTTGTCGTCCAGGAGCCTTGCCAAGGAAAGGCCATCCACAGTGGGCAGCAATTAACCTAATCAACTCCCCACCCCCATGTACAGGTGATTCTAGATTTTCTCAAGTTGACAATTAACACCAGCCATCACAATAGTTTTTTATAGCCTTGAATGTGAGCTTGAGATTGGCATGAGGTAGTGTTGGGATATGCTGTGCCCATGCCTTCTCTCCACTTCATTGATGGTGCTCAAGAGTTCATTAACTCACTCATGTTTGATTGGTAAATTTGAGGGGTCTATCATTCTAGATAGACAGCTTACTTCCCCCCCCTCCCCGGAGCTGAGGACCGAACCCAGGGCCTTGTGCTTGCTAGGCAAGCACTCTACCACTGAGCTAAATCCCCAACCCATAGCTTACTTCTTAAGTATCACCATACGGTGTCTTTTGTCTTCTTCTTGACACTCAGTTAAGGTTTAATTGTTTCTTCAAAGATTGTTGCTAAGATTTGAATGTTTGTGTGTCCCAGGAAACTCTTGTTCAAATTTAATCCTCCCAAGAGGTGATGGACTTGTCACCCTTACAGAAGGGCTTTTAACCTTTTTTGTCCTTCCACCATTCAAGTCCAAAGACTTAAGATAGTCTCCTAGGCATAGAAGAACCTGCTGGTGGCCTGAGCTTGCATTTTCCAGCTTCTAGAACCTCATCTGGTCATTCTTTATAAATGATCCGGTGTCAGATCTTTCATTAGAACAGCCAATTGGTTGAGACAATTTCTTTTGTATCTTTATGTCTGGGAGCAGATTTAACTTTATTCTGTTTGGGGCAGTATTTTTTTAATGTAAGGTTCTTTCACCAACTTGTTTCAAATATGACTTCTTTCCTCCTTTGGTCTGCACTCCCCCTTCCCCTCCTCCCACTTCAGGATTATTTAGTGTGTTGTTACCAAGAGCTCACCACATGTTCTCACAAGGGCACTGGTAGAGAGGACTGCTCACTTTACAGCTCAGGAAGAAAGGCTCTGTTTTTTGATGAATACAGAAAGGGTAGAGATCGTGCATGTGGTGGATGTCCTTGTACTCTGCCATGAGAATTGGGGTTCCCTGCACTCTAATGCCATGCTGTGCTTAGATATTAGCTCATTGTCAGCCATGAAGAACAGACGATTTTTGCAGGTTTATTCAAGTTGATCCATTAAAATTTTGAGTAGCTGCTGTGTCCTCTGTACAAGGGCTGCAGGTTTGAGTTCTTTTTACAATCAAACTAACATGCATTTTTTAAAATTTACTGATGTGTTTTCTGCTTTCATTCTGTAGATTTATAATGGTCTTCAGTTGCCAAAGAAGGTTGTGGATGCCAAGAGAAAGGTAACCAGTTTCTCCAGTGCAGTTGGATGCCTCTAGCAGTCCACCTTGGCTGGCTGTAGACATGGCAGACATGGCCAGCTACAAGGATGCTGCCTCCAGTCGCCATCTGCGGTTTAAGTTACAGAGCCTGAGCCGCCGCCTCGATGAATTGGAGGAAGCCACAAAAAACCTCCAGAAAGCTGAGGATGAGCTCCTGGACCTCCAGGACAAGGTGATTCAGGCGGAGGGCAGCAACTCCAGCATGCTGGCTGAGATTGAGGTGTTGCGTCAGCGGGTACTGAAGATTGAAGGTAAAGATGAGGAAATTAAGAGAGCAGAGGACCTGTGTCATATGATGAAGGAGAAACTTGAAGAGGAGGAAAGCCTTACCCGAGAGCTAAAATCTGAGATCGAGTGGCTTCAGAAACGAATGGCTGAGTTAGAGAAGCTGGAGGAGGCCTTGAGCAGGAGCAAGAATGAATGTTCCCAGCTTTGTTTGAGCCTGAATGAAGAGAGAAATCTGACCAAGAAAATCTCTTCTGAGTTGGAAATGCTCAGAGTCAAAGTGAAAGAACTGGAGTCTTCAGAGGACCGCTTGGATAAAACTGAGCAGAGCTTAGTGTCAGAGTTAGAAAAGCTAAAATCATTGACCCTGAGCTTCGTAAAGGAGAGAAAATACTTGAATGAAAAGGACAAAGAAAATGAGAAACTAATAAAAGAGCTTACTCAAAAACTGGAGCAGAACAAGAAAATGAGCCGAGATCACACGAGGAATGCTTCTACTCTTTCGGAGAGGAGTGACCTGCGCATTGAGGACGGCATCTCCTCCACCTTGCCATCCAAAGAATTGAGAAGGAAGGGCAGTCTGGACTACCTAAAGCAGGTGGAGAATGAAAGCAGAGACAAATCAGAAAACGAAAAGAATCGGAACCAGGAGGATAACAAAGTTAAAGACCTCAACCAAGAGATTCAGAAACTCAAGACACAAATCAGACACTTTGAATCTTTGGAAGAAGAGCTTAAGAAAATGAGGGCTAAAAACAATGACCTTCAGGATAATTACCTAACTGAACTGAATAAAAACAGAATCTTAGCTAGCCAGCTAGAGGAGATAAAGCTGCAAGTCAAGAAACAGAAAGAGTTAGGAAATGGGGACATAGAAGGGGAAGATGCTTTCCTACTGGGCAGAGGCAGGCATGAGAGGACTAAGTTCAGAGGTCATGGGGGTGAGGCGTCCATGTCCAGGCACACACCCCGGGAACTGTCCCCTCAACATAAGCGGGAAAGGATCCGGAACAGGGAGTTTGCACTCAATAATGAAAACTATTCTCTAAGCAACAAGCAGGCTGCTTCTCCTATTTTCGCCAACAGAAGGGCAGCAAAAGCTTCCAACATTGGAGTGGGTGCAGACAGTGGACCTCAGGAGACAAAGAGAGCTGAAGACCGATTTGTACCTGGCTCCTCTCAGAGTGAAGGGAAAAAGAGTAGGGAACAGCCATCGGTGCTTAGCCGTTACCCCCCTGCTGCCCAGGAGCACAGTAAAGTTTGGAAGGGAACTCCCAAGCCAGGCGCTGAGAGTGGACTGAAGGGGAAAGTAGAGAAGACAACGCGAACGTTTAGTGACTCCACCCATGGATCTGTTCCTAATGATACAGTGGGTAGAGGCGACAAGACTTCTGAGATCACCTCTGAGGCCCACTATGGCAAGAGAGGACAGATGCCTGTCAGTGGAAGTCAGGTAACTCAGGCTGCAGATGTGGGCTGTTCTAAGGCCACTGGAGCTCTGTCCTCTCAGAGAGCCTCCTCAGAAGGGATTCCTAAGGGCAAAAAGACTGCTAATGGACTGGAAGCTGATGCTAATTTTCCAAATTCTAAAGCTCCTACTTTATCAAAGTATCCTTATAGTTTAAGAAGCCAAGAAAATATCATTCAGGGCTTTTCAACGCCAAATAAAGAAGGAGTTGATCAGTCTGTAGCAGTTGTGATGGAAGACAGCAGTCAGCATGAAGCTCTGAGGTGCCGTGTGATCAAATCCAGTGGCAGAGAGAAGATGGACTCAGATGAAGACTTGGACATAGAATCTCTTGTCACTGCCAAGTTGGTGAGCACAACTATCACTCCAGAGCCAGAGCCCAAACAACAGCCAAACTCTAGAGAAAAGGCCAAGTCCCGAGGGGGACCTAGAACTGCCCTATTGGAAAATAATAAAAATGCTGCAATAGAAAACGAATCTGTGAAATCTACCAGAGCTTCCTCCAATGCTGTAGAATTCCCAGATGCCAATGGTGCTGGGGTGAAAAACCAAAGGCCCTTCAGCCCCAGAGAGGCCCTGCGGTCTAGAGCGATTATAAAACCTGTTATCATTGATAAGGATGTGAAAAAAATCATGGGAGGATCTGGATCTGAGGTTGTCCTGGAGAAGCAGAGGTCCACCTCTAAACCTGTGCCAAGCAAAGTGACAAGCAGCATCACCATCTACCCCTCTGACAGCAGTGGCCCTAGAGCCATCCCAGGAGAGGCCCCAAGGGAGAGGCATACCTCCACCAGCAATATCCAGGTGGGGCCCTCAGAGCTCACATCAGTTAGCAACCATGTCAGCTCCCCCCTTGAGCTCTCTATTCATAAACATGACATCACCTTGCAGCTCACAGAAGCTGAAAGAATGGGAGATGGGTCTCCAAAGAATAGACCGGAGACAGTGGTCTCTCGGAGCAGCATTCTAATTAAGCCATCAGATTCTGTGGAGAGGAATAGTCATGCCCCCCCAGCGGAGACAATCAGGTGGAAAAGCCATAGCGCCTCTTCAGAGGTAGGCTCTTCAGATACCAGACACGTCACTGTGCGGAATGCTTGGAAGAGTAAGCGAGACTTGAAATGTTCAGAAGACACCCCAACTCGAGTAGGTAGGCACATGGAATCTACCAATGCCTACACACAGAGGTCTTCCACAGACTTCTTAGAGCTTGAACAGCCCAGGTCCCTCCCTTCTGAACAGGGCACTCGAAAGGTAGGAAATGCAGGGGATGCTCCTGAACTCTCCTCTAGAAGGACCCAAAGTAGCCTCACCGCATCAGAGGTTCTCACCCGGAGGAATCGGATAGGAGACGCCACCACTGCTGTCTCCTGGAACCACTCGGCAAGCATGGTGAGTCTCACTTTCCTTCCTCTTCTAGTTCCCTCAGCCTTGATCTGTTTGGCCTAGGATTGCTGGGGACAGAGTCTCAGGTAAGTTTGGCAAAAAGCAGCATGGCTTTCCGAACCCTCGTCTAGCTTGTCTTCTTCATTTGCTTCCACAGGGAAGGGGAGGCAGAGAGAAAGTGGCATTTGTTCCTTGGTTTGCCTGAGACTTCCCGAGCAGTGAACAGGAAGCTCTTGGGTGCCTGTGGGATGGCAATGAACAGGTTCTTCCTGCCCTGCTGCCTGTTGGGCAGCCAGCGGCTAGGGAGAATGAGAGCTGACCCTGGACCTGCTCTAGAAGCTTTACACCCAATGTCATTTTCTTCTGTCCCAGCTAGGCCTGACCCGTTGTATTGTCTGTGTGAGAGTGCTTCCCTATGGCTCATGAATCCAGATGAGTCCAGAACCAACTGACTGGAGAGCCAGAGTGTCAGAACAGAGCCTAGAGAAGGCCCCAGGAGTGTCTTGGACCTGGTCCCCATGACCATGAAAGTGCCTTGCCTCTAGACACACTAGTACCTTTTTAAAATTCACATTAAATTTTATTTAGTGCATATGGGGGTTTTGTTTGCATGCATGTCTATATACCAAGTCTGTGCCTGGTACCACAGAGGCCAGGAGAGTGTCAGCACCCTGGGACTAGAGTCACAGACGGTTGTGAGCTGCCATGTGGGCACTAGGAATTGAACCTAAATCTTCTGGAAGCATAGGCAGTGTGCTCTTAACCATCGAACCATCTCTCCAGCCCATACTAGTACTTTTTTAAAAGGCAGGCAACTGGGTTAACTGGATAAGCCTGTCAATCTTTTAGATTGACACTTGGCTTCACCCAGTGTCCCTTAAAACAGCCCTGTGAACAGTACTGTCCTTAGTTTCACATGTGAGTAGTAAAGATGAAGGTCACAGAGTGCCTTATTCAAGGTCATTCAGATGAATAAAGAGTGCGGATTGGGACCTAAGATTCCTCTGTAGGAATGCCTCTCTACCCTGATTGCCTGCCTTTTCTGCTCATACTTATTACTCTTTGACAAAGAATACCATCAGCAAGGCAGAATTCTAAGAGTAGGGAGAAAGATTCCTATCTCGGGTCCTAAAGATTTGGCTGAGTTTCCAGGGAGACACAAGCCAAGGGACAGAATGACAGAAGAGGAAGGCGCGTGGCTTTTTCACAGATCATACGTGGAAATAACTAACTTTCTCTTCAGCATGCTCCTGCCATGCAGCAAGAAAGAGGCTTTCACACCTGCCCCTTGGGGATCCTGGTCCCATGTTCCTGTTCTGGGCTCTGGCCTATAATAGGCTTCTGTCAGTTGTGAGCCTCTTGGTCTCCTCAGTTATTTCCAAAGGGTTTTATACTGATTAGTGCACCCCCACCCCACCCCCCAAACAAACAACAACAGAAACCCTACAGTTATTATGTAGTGTTTATCCCAGGTGGGAGAGCTTGCCAGGGTGGAAGGTTGGGGTGTCTCGTTCCTCCTGTACTCTCTGCAGCTCACTTTCTATTTTTGTTGCTCATTGGCACAGGAGGAAGGGGAGGACGGCACAATTGTTATCAGCAGGCGAGTGCACAACGCCCTGGAGCATTCTGAACTGCCTGGGAAGCAGGGGTTGCCAGAGTCTGAGCAAGTCTGGGCTGAGGAGCGACTACAGCCGGCCAGGCCATATGCTGAGGAAGACTGAGCCAGCTAGGTGACGTCTGCTTTCTTCCCTCCTCCTGCTTCTCAGCTCCTCCCCTTTCCTGGCCTGAGAAAGATCCAAGGCCAGTTAATCAGGCTAGACACAAAGGCCTTGGCTGGGAGACTGTAGAGAGCCAGGCTATGGCTCAGGTAATTTCTGCCAGTTGTCCAGATAGGATCAGACTACAAACCAGTCACTCAAGCCCAGCCTTCCCTGATGCATGAGTAGTCCTCTCTCCTAACCCTGCCCCCAAGGAAGCATGGACCACTCTCAGACCCCAAAATGGGAAGTGACAGAAACCCACCACCATAGAGGCAGCCAAAAGCGCTCTTCTCTGCTCCTTGGTGAGCTGTCTGTATATCAAAGCCCAGCCCCTTTCGCTATGGAGTCGTGCCGATTTGTCTCCTTACCATTTCCAGTTGGCTCCTTGTTTGCCCTAAGGGACCACCCAAGAACCATCAGCCATCATTTCCATCTAGGGGGCCTACATTCCTGTCTTTGAGTTCTTGAGAATTTGGAAACAGAAAAAGGGTCTGTGCTGTGCCTCTAAGTAATTATGATTATGGGACCACCTTTACGCTGAAGCTTCCTGACTCAGCCTTTGGCTAACCAGTTTCTTGGAGGCAGAGCATGATACCAAATGGAATGATACCATCCTCCAACTTCAGTTCTCAGCTCACCTTCCAAAGGCATCAGAAACAGACAGATCTCATGCAGATCTCATGCATCTCCTTTCCTGGGCACCAACATTGCTGCTGGCATCACCTCTGCTCTCGTTGGGGGCTGAAAACTTCAGCTGACTTCATCATTCTTATCTTGGGAAAATCCCTAGACTGAGCTGGCTTGACCCAGCATACTCTGCCTTCTAGGAAGTGCCCAGCAAATGGGAAAGCAAACAAGAACAAGCCAATTCCTTTAGTCACTCCACAAAGCAATAGCTCCATGAAAGGCATGGACTGACTGCTCTCTCCCACTCCTCCTCCATCCCGTGGAGGAGGCCTCGCACTTTACCATGCTGACTGCTGACGCACCGTTCCCACACAAGCAAGCCCTTGGTATCTACGAGTAGATCATTATTTCAGTGATTTCATTGGAGGAAAGCCAATACCTGCCTGTTGAGGGCCACAGATTTATGCAGTTCAAAGTGCATTAAGCCTTTTAGGAAGGCAGATAAATAAAAAAAAAACTTTTATCTCCTTATACCAGCCACATGGGGAAGTTAACTATTTGCTTGTTGCTGAATTTTTTGAAGCATTCTTTCTGTTCAAAGGGATCCTCCATGGCTACCTATGTGAAGTGGATGTCATTGCCTTGTCACTGGACTAGGAGTCTGGAAAGCCATTTTCCCATCCCTTCTGGCTTTGTCACTCCTTGCTCTGTGATCTTTGGCAAATCATTGTCTTCTTGGAGCCTCAGTTTCCCCTATCTTTAAGATGAGTTCTTTGTTGGTTTTTCATTTGTTGCTCACATGTCTGTACACAAGTGCATGCTGGGGTTGAACCTAGGATGTGGCATGCTAGGCAAGTTCTGCCACCGCTGCTTCACAGCTCAAAATGAGTTCTTTGGAGTGGATGACCTCGAAGGCCTTAATTTTGGTGTTCCAAACTTGTTTTCACCATTCTGCGTGAGCTGACTCTTGCTTTTGGAAGGTGGTATCCACAGGAGTCTGGGGAATGTCTTTCTGCCCTCAGTTGTCTTCTGGGTCTTATACTTTCTTTCTCCTTTCCTCGTGTTTCTGTCATGGGGATGAACTCTGTAAGGCCTGTCTTAAGTCTGAGGTGAAGGGATTAGATTGCGTGGTCTCAGGTCTATGTGGCACCAGTGTTTCCCAGTGCCACCTTTCCTGGCTTTCAAGCTAGGTGCTTTCTATAACACAAGTCTGTTTGATTCCTGTTTCCGTGCCTCTCCTGTGAATTCCCTGGCGACAGAGAAGACTCAGGACATCCTCAGGAGGACTAAGTAGTCTCCTCTACCCTTACTCAGCACACACACTGGCACTCACCTGCCCAAGTCTGCATCAGACTCAGCCATCCTGCCAGGGTGTGGGGAGATCTACTTGTTTGTTTTTTTATTTTTTGTTTTAAACCCCAGGGACAGGAACAGCTCTCTAGCACTTCTGTTTTAATGGAGTTTTGCTAACCCGAGGGCATTGCCATGTGTCTTGCCTCCACATCCCAACTTGATGTACAACTAAGATAGTGTTTTCAAGATCTGTTCCTGCTGCTGCTTTTGGGTCACTGGCCAGAAACTCCTTCATTCAAAGCTGCACAACCTCTCACTTGTAGTTCCGTCCCCCCACTCTCCTGTACCAATTGGCAGCCCTAAGAGTTCAAAGGAAACAGACCTCTGTGGTGGTCCACTGGAGAGTATAAGAAATTAAGTCTGTGGCTCTTCTCTGCTGATAAAACAGGGGCACCAAGCCCTGCCTCAAAAGATCTCGACAATAATTTTTGTCTTTGGGTGTTGAGCCCCGGATTCTGGTGCTGTAGCTCCTGGTGCCAAAGTCTGGATCGTTCCACATTTTAGCAGTACCAACACCTGCTGCTATTCAAGATGTTGTGTGGAAAAGGGACAGCGGTGGGCTGCCATTTTGAAAATCTGAGTGCAATAGCATTTGATTGTAACAATTATTTCAGGATATTATTTCTTTAATCTGCACACTTTGTAGAACCGCGGTAAAGTAGGTTTTATTTTTAAATGCCTTCAGCATTGCAGACAACGTTTATACCAAGCAAGTGAAGTTTGGAGGGTTTGGTTCCTCTGGGCTTCACATGGATTAATAGGCTAGCTATGATTCCAAGGTTGGAAGGCACATCAGTCCTTAAAAAAAGCACCAAGATGTAACCTTTGGGCCCAAATTGGATGCTAGAGGAAGCCTCCAAATAGAAGGGAGACCCATAGTCAAACTGTTGTCTAATCAAGCCAAATATTCCCTTAGTCCCCAACAACAGACTCACTTTTATGACAAGTGCTTTCTTTAGTAGTCTGGGTAGACAGCTAAACTGAGCCAGCAGGTGTGTGTCTGTGAGAATTCCGAGTAGAGGAACTTGGTTCTAGAACTGCCTGGCTGGAGGATGAAGAGCTGGCTAAATGCCAGGAGCTGGTGTCCTCCACCTGCTGCTGTTACCTGCCATGGGTACTGACACAGGAAGAAAAGCTGCAGGGTGGCAGGCAGGGAGCTGTGCCAAATCTGTTCCTGTGGCAGCGAAACAGTTCAGCATATGAGTTAAAGGGATTTGTGTGGGGCCAAGGCTACAGGCAAGCTTGCATACCAGTCATCCCTCTCATGCAGCAGGGACTGGTGCCTAGACGAATAGTGGACTTCTTGTCCTGGGCAGTGTTAGTTGTTAGATTTAGTGGGTCAGTAAAGGAGCAGGGACGCAGAGGCTGGCCCCTGGCCACCTGTGTCGGCATGGGTTTCTTCTGACAAAGACTGCTTTGTAAGAGCTGCTTTTTAGGGATTATCTTTTGAACACCCTGAATGGGGAACAGGGTTCTCCTCAACACCTCAACCAAGGTCATAGGAAAGAGGTCCTATTTTCCTGCTGCTTCACAGCTCAGAACATGTATTGAACGGAATGTATTTTTAAGAGAATAAAGTCTATTTTTTGTATTTTAAAGATTGGGAGGGCTAGGAAGATAGCCCTTAAATAAACGTACGCATGATAGGCCCTTTGCTGGGGCCTCAGCTCTGTTGGTCCACACCTACTTGCCCAGGCAGGTGGCTCTGGCTTCACCTCTGCCCCTTGGAGTCTAGATGCAGCAGCTTCTACATTCCTGCTCCAAGTATGGGACCAGAGAGGCCAGAACCTGCCTCTGGAAAGCAGGGCACAGCCACGGGCCGTGGCTCAGGGCTCCTTGGGTGCATGTGTATAGTTGAAGCTGCCTGTCTGCATGTGTCCTTAGGCTGTAATGCTCTCTGTTGGCTCTGCAGCACAATATTGTAACCAATAAAGCTCCCTCATTTCCATATGCTCCTTTGAGTCAGTGATGCCAATTTTGTCAATATAATTTCTGGAAATAGCTGTTATCTCTGAATTGGTGCTGTTGGCATGAAGTTTCACAAATTTAAGTATTTTACCTAGCAAATAATTTATGCTTTAAAACTTTTCTAAGTGAATGAACCAGAGTTAAAAACAGCAGCTGCCTCTTTGCTCTATTTTCTTTTTAGGCTTATGTGTTGTCAAAGATAATGTGTCTCGCTGGGCAGTGGTGGCGCACGCCTTTAATCACAGCACTCAGGAGACAAAGGCAGGTGGATCTCTGTGAGTTCGAGGCCAGCCTGGTCTACAGAATGAGTTCCAGAACAGCCAGGACTATTATATAGAGAAACCTTGTCTTGGAAAACCAAAAGAAGAAAGTGTCTCAAATTACGTGCCTTTAATCCCAGCAGAGGCTAGAGGATCTCCTGTGAGTCCAGGATAGCCGAGGGCTATACAAGGAAACCCTGTCTCCAAACAGCCTTTTTTTTGGGGGGTGGGGGTGGGGGGGAGGCAGTTTCTGTGTGTATCCCTGACTGTTCTATTCTAGAACTCTCTCTGTAGACCAGGCTGGCCTCGAACTCACAGAGATCCTCCTGCCTCTACCTGAGTGCTGGGATTAAAGATGTGTGCTATCATCACCTGGCTCCAAACCGCACTCTTAAAGCATCAGCCACTGACTGCAGCAGACACCCTAGTGATACTAGGTCCCTTAGGGAGTATTTCTAGCACTTTCCACCGCAGCAGTAATCACCTTTCCATCACTAACACTATGTTTTCAACAATTTTTTTTCCCCTACTGCTGTCACTCAGTGAAACTAGGGGAAAAGCCCCATTCCATTTTTTCACACACCACTAGAGGAAGAGTTTTGAGATGCGGGGATTAGACTAGGGTTCTAAGTACTTTCCAGCCTTAGAGAAGGAAACAGTTCAACTACAAGGTGCTCTGTGCCAACACAGATGGGCACTAGTACATGAAAAGTGAAAGAAACATCCCTTTGGAGCCTCCCATTTAATACGCTGCCATTATTGAGGAGGGCAGGGCTGGAGAGATGGCTCAGAGGTTAAGAGCACTGGCTGTTCTTCCAGGGGTCTTGAGTTCAATTCCTAGCACCCACATGGTGGCTCATAACCACCTGTAATGAGATCTGGTGCCCCCTTCTGGCCTGCAGGGATACAGAACACTGTATACATAATAAATGAATCTTTAAAAAGATCCCATGTATTAAAAAAAAAATTATAATGGGGCTGGAGAGATGGTTTCATGGTTAAGAGCACTGGACCCAGGTTTGGTTCCTAGCGCCTGTAAGGAAGCTCACAGGCATGTGTGTAGTACACATACACACATGTAGGCAAACACGGGAAACCTAGGACCTTAAAACAAGAGGAGCTGTCAGTGTAACTCAGTAGGAGCCCTGGGACCTGACCAAACCATTTGTCTTTTACATGGCTTCCTTCTTACACCTGTGGAGAAAATATGTGTGCTATTGTCCAAGGTAGGATTGGCATTTCCAAGGGAGCAACACTTGTGTATTATGTATATAAAGCTTTAATCCAAAAGATCAAACTAATTTTCTATGAGGCTGGAGAGAGATGGCCCAGTGGTAAAAACACATACTGTTCTTTGAGAGGACCTCAGTTTGGTTCCCAGCGCACAGACTGGATGGTTCACAACCTCCTGTGACCAGCTCTAGGGGATCCAATGCCTCTGGCCTCCATGGCACCCACATAAGTGCATATACCTAAACTGATAAAACATACACATAATTAAATAAATCTTCACATAGAATTATTTTAAAGTTTTATTCTCAAAATATATTAAAAAAAAAAAAAAAGCCAAACACCAATAGACTAAGGTTATCTCACAGCACTTGCTTGTCTCAGTCTTTATGGAGACATAATTCCAAATTAATGGGTAAGTTCCTCTCTGTGCTGTCAGCCAAAGGAGCCAGCCTCTGCTGTCAAAGTAGGAGTCCTGCAGCTGATGACAGAGTTCCTCAGTAGGATGGAGTATTGCTAGAAGAGCTTGCTTCCACGGCAGATTACACGTCCACTGGGTCGCCTTTCTGAACCGTCTGTCTCACATACTTGGAGACTGCTGTGCAGGGACACCTGCTGTGGCCTGACGAGGCAGAGTGTACATGGCTCCCAAAAACTGGTCTGCAATCCTTCCTGCTTCTCGAAGCCCACTCAACAGAGCACCATGGACTGTAGCTGGGTAGTTCCGGATTGTATGTTCTCCAGCGAAGAAAAGTCGTGGGATTGGCTATTTTTGGGGGGTAGGTGGGGAGAAAAATCAGCAAGTAATTTATTGTGTTTGAATTGCCAAATTCCTGTTGACTTTTGAAGGCTGATCTGTTTCCACCATTAGTTTACCCAAGTCTCTCTTGATCAGTTTATAGATGCTCAAACATTCTAGTTTTATTTCACGTAGTACCTGTTGGCTAAGATTGACAGGACATCCTAAACTCTGAGCCACAACGAGTACAGCCTCCTTAAGCGGGAATGTGTTTGAGCATAACCAAGCCTTTGGGTTGTGATACTGAAAAATACTCGGACAAGGTCTAGCATAGTCTACATAAGACTCCCAAGCAGGCTCTACAAGGCCCTAGTGACTCAGACCTCTGCAACCCTACAAGCTGCCACAAAATTAGGTACAATTAAAAGTAGGTCTTTAAAAAAAGTTTGTGTGCCTGTGGAGGTGGAAGGTGTCAGGTCCCCTGGAGCTGGTGTTACAGGAGGCTGTGAACCATCCAATGTAGGTGCTGGGAACTGAACTGGGTCTTCTGGAAGAGCAGCAGCCATTCTTAAATGCTGAACTGTCTTTCTAGTCCCAATAGGACTTTTAAAGGGGGAAAAGCTGAGCAAAGTGTCCAAGGATGGAGTGACTAGAGATACCATTTCTACCCTAAGCTCTTGGTCTTTCACCAAATAGGTCTAGACACAGATTTCTTTCTTTCTAATTTCTCACCTGTGGGGCACCTGGAATCGAGGGGCCAGGAGTGATTGGCTGAGCCATCAAATCATAGTCATTTCCAGAAGATCCTGCAGCCACATACGAATAGGAGCCCCGGGCCCAGGGATCAGCACGCCATCTCGACACCACAGTCTCCTTGGGCTAGATATAGGAGAACCATGTTACTGATAGCAGGACACACCAGCCATGGCTGAAAAGTAGGCAAGACCTATGTAAGAGAGGCAAGGTGAGGGAGCCAGGTGACGGATGCTGCTGCTTTGGATGCAGAGACACAAGGATCCATGTTGTTTCCTCCTCTATGACACAGCACTTGACCTTACTCTTTCATTAATTCACCTGAGTCTTACAAGGGGCTAAAAGTATTGCAGTTGCCCTAAAAAATAGGTTACAAAGAAATTCTCACAAAACTCCCCAGTGTATTCACCAAGCTCAGCTGCTTGTGGTGTGACCCTACATATAAAAGAAATGCAGCTAGCAACTGACATTCTCAGGGTCATGTCCTAGAGTCTGCTGAATACCTACCTTAAAGTTCCAAACATTAAAATTCAGGCCCACTCAGCACATACCTCCATTCTCACATAAATGTCCTGATCAAGGACTTAAGCTGCAAACTGCAACTAAGCCAAACCTCCGTTCAGCTGTAAGCTGGATCCCTGCTTGTCCACTCACTCACATACCTGTGGTACTGCACTGCTACCAAAAATCCCTTTGAGAATGGCCAGGCACCGGCCAACAATCACATCATCACTAATGTTCTCCATGATGCCAGCAGCTTCTCCTGCCACCAGGGCCAATAGTATTGGAGCTGAGGAAACAGAAGGGACAATTCCAGGTTTTTTCCTATCAGGCCTGCTTTGTTCTCGGTGCTGTCAAATGTCAATAGCCATGTAGTACCACACAGCTGGATACAAGCTATTTTTCTGAATGCTGTCCCCATAAACTGATCAATGGGCACTCCATTGCTTATGACGTCCAGGAGTCAAAAGGAACATTCTGTATTTAGGTATAGAATTATTGGTCCTGGCCACTTAAGGTGCTTCCACAGCAATGGCAACATCCCTTCTACCTGGCTCCGACCCTTCATACCTATCACTGTCCTCAGTCATCATTTGGCTAGTATATAATAAGCTTGCACGACAGCCCAGGGCTACCTAGTTCCTGGGGGTATGAAAGATACAAATCACAAGAGTTAACAGGTGAATAACTACACACACATAGAATCATGACCTTTGATAAAGCGTTGACAATATAGGACAGAGGAAAGAGAATACAGGGATTTAATTCAGATTCTAGGCAATAGGAATGTATACCCTAAAGGCTTCTTCCAAATACATTCAAGCTGAGCAAAGCGAGCCAGTGAAAAAAGAGAAATGCACAGACACTCCGAACAAAGCTGGGAGCAGAGTAGACAGGGAAGATGGGAATATTATAAGGGACTTAGTGGAAGCCTTGGTAAGAAATCTGTATTTCCCTTTTACAATACAAAGCAACCAACAAATGCAACGCAATTAACAGAAGCAGGGATGCCAGCATGACAGGGAGGTGACAGTGGCCTGGACAAGGACAGGTGGTGAATAAGGGATGTTGGGGTGGGGAGGAGTACCATGAGGTATTGACAGGACCAGATGGCCTAGATGGAGCTGGGGAAAAGCATGGCACCACCTCAGTGTAGGAACACCTCTTCACCAGGGATAGAACGACATTGGGTGAGAAACATGCCTGTACTGTAAGCAGTGGCCTACAACTGCTGCATGAGAAACACTTGTGTGTTCTCCATTCTCTTCTTGAAGAAGGAATTAAATATAAACTAATAGGATGGGAAATAGGAACATAAACACATTTTAAGGAAGTGATCTATCTAAGGTTGAGGGCAGGCTGGATCTAACAGTCTCAGAATGAGGAATACTCCCTGGCCTGTCCCTTTTGGCTATGATGTGTCTTCATTTTTATGTTTTCTTCAAACTACTTTGAAGGCATTTTTTTTTAAAATTGCATATTAAGTTACTGAAAAAAAATTACGGCATATAAATAAGAAAACTCCCAATATTTCTAATTCTGTATGTTTCAAGAAGTATGAAAAAAAAAAAAAGAAGCCTAGCGAACGGTTACCTTTATAGAGGTTCCAGAAGAGGAAGAGCTCGCCCCTGCTAGCAGTCGTACTGCCAACATGTCCGAACAGATTGACACTTGGATCCCAGAACACCCGGTCAAAACACAACACCACCTACCACAGGAAGGAATCATATGAGTTGGCCTCAGAGAGATGGCTTTTTGTAAGCACCGCTGGTCCTTTCAGGTCATACTTAAGACTTACTGACTACTACTAGTCCACTTTCGGTATAAAAAAAAGAATCCCCATTACATTATATATGATGCGACTTAAGACCTTTAGTAGATTTGGGGTTATATAGCAAGATTAAGTGTGCTTAAATACTATATAATACAACCAGATGAGTATATGAACTCTGGGGGCTCAGGCCTGGACTCACAGCTGAGGGTATGGGTAACTATGGTTACATTGCAGACCCCACTCCTCACGGATGCTACTGGACACTCAACATTAGGCTGGTGACAGAAGGAGAGCACATCACCTTGTTAAGGTTGCCAAATCCCATCCTCTGGACTGCAGATGTTTTCCACTCAGGAAGAGGAGGCACAAACTGAACAGCTGGTGGCTGCTGCTTCAACACTCCCAGGGGAAGGGTGCAGAGAACCGCATCACACTTATAAATAAAGGTTTGACTTGTGGAGCGTGTATTCACAGCAATCACTTCACATCCTGGACAAAGTGTTTAGAAAACTTTATTGGTGATGAGGATGGCATCAATGAGGGAAGTGAGCACAGCACCAAAAGACATGCCATTTCCTTCATTTTTCAGACAAAAACCAGAAGAAGTGAGCCTAAGGCTGCCAGGATTTAAATGCTCACAGTCAGTAAGGAACCCTTGATTGCCTCCATCTTACACTAGCGATATACTGGACTAAAGTGGTTACCTGTTCACTAAGGACGACAACTTCAAGACAGGCACAAAACCTCAAACTCTGGAAATTCACTGTAATGCTCAGCTTGACCTCTGAGTTGACATCAGAATTATGTCACTATTATTTTACCTAATGTATTTTTAAAATAGCAATACAGATTTACTAACAATGGGAGTAAAAACATAGAATACACTCCACAAAAGAATGGGCTCAGCTGGGCGGTGGTGCCATGAATCCCAGGCAGAGTCAGGCGGATCTCTGTGAGTTCCAGGCCAGCCTGGTCTATAGAGCAAGATCCAGTATGGGCACCAAAACTACACAGAGAAACCCTGTCTCAAACAAAACAACAACAACAAAATGGTCTCCAACAAAGAGCTGGCTGATGAGCCCTAGTATGTTTTTATACAAATGCTCATAACTACATATGCATATGTCTTTCTGATCAATTCATTGTAAATATAATTATGAATTCTGAGAATATGGCACCTCTTAAGTATGATAGACAACCCAGGCCCATTTTCTGTAGACCCAGAACGAACATGGTGTTGCAGTTTCTGCCACTCTGCCATCTACTTACAAAAGGCATTTACAAAAGTTTACACTCATGAACCATGCAATCAAGTTACCAAAAACAAAGTTGTAAAAAAACTAATCTTGTTTCAGGGAAGGTGCTCTACCTTCCTATAGAGCAGGCACATACCTGAGGCTGTGTAGCGAACCTGCCGCACTGCTGTATTCAGTTTAATATCCAAGCCTTCAGCTAAAGCCACGGGCACACATGAGTAGCCATTCCTTACTGTCAGGTGACTGCCCGTAAACTCAAAGTCATCATCCTAGCCAGGGGAAAACAAAGGCCTATTACTACACTTTTTAAATACAATTTACACTATGCCATTTGCATCAAGTTCTGTATGACAGTGCTGAAGAGTAAAAGCTTGTAGACTAGTCAAGTTTAAAAACCTTTTATGTGTATGGTTGTTACCTGCATGTGTTTTATGTACCATATGCATACAGTGTCTGCAGAAGAAGGTGATGGATACCCTGGGACCAGAGTGACCGACAAGTGCCATGTGGGTGCTAGCAATCAAACCCACCTCCTCTGTAGGAGCGGCCAGTACTCCTAACCTGCTGAGCCACTTCTCCAGCCCCAAACAGTATTTTAAGACCAGAATTAAACAGTTACTCCATATTCAAGTTGAACTGCCTGAGGAAAAACCACTGATATGTCTCTCATCTCCAGGAAGAAGTTTCTATTGTCTCTAGACAGTTACTAGCACAGTACTCTAATACCAAGTTCAGACCATCCACGGAGAGATAGATGACCAGAAAACACAAAAGCTGATTCATTTCCCTCTTCCCATCCCCCTCCCGTGGTTTTTTTTTTTTTTTTTTTTTTTTTTTTTTTTTTTTTTTTTTTTTTTTTTTGAGACACAGTTTCTCTGTGTAGCCAGGCTGTCCTGGAACTCACAGAAATCCAACTGTCACTGCCTCTGCCTCCCGAGTACTGGAATTAAAGGCATGCACCACCAACTACCGCCCAACCCCATTTACCTTCTTAACAGCATTATAGATGTGCACAATTACATTTTCTTGTAAAGAACAAAGTCCATTTTCAGTCTTTTTTTTTGTTTGTTTGTTTGTTTTTTGTTTTTTTTTCGAGACAGGGTTTCTCTGTGTAGCTTTGCGCCTTTCCTGGAGCTCACTTGGTAGCCCAGGCTGGCCTCGAACTTACAGAGATCCGCCTGGCTCTGCCTCCCGAGTGCTGGGATTAAAGGCGTGCGCCACCACCGCCCGGCCCATTTTCAGTCTTTCAACTGACAGATTTTAAAGTTGAGGAAGATTTCTAAACCAGTTGGTCAAGTCAGATGAAGGCAGCCCATCCACAAAAGGAAGCCCCAAACATCTACAGAGTATCAAGCATCCCACTGAGTCTAGAAACTCTCTGGGGTGTCTTGTAATTCTTAGGAATTACATGTTAAAACATTATAAGCTCGGGTAAGTCAATTTTTCAGAATGTAACAAGGACAGATGGAGCTGGAGGGGTAACAACGACAGAGCATGCGCATACACACACACACACACACAAACACACACACACACACACACACACGAGACTCTAGGGTCAGCCTTCAAAGACTAGAGAATGTAAGTATGTATCTGACAGATGAGTTCTTATGAATTCTTCAAAAAGAAAACAACTAGACTTTCTTCAAAGGGGCCAAATACATGAAGACATTTACTAAAAGACACAGAGCAACTGAGATGCACAGGAAGAGACTCCTGACACTCACTAGAATGGTGGACCCTCCGGGTCGGACACTGAGCATCTCTGAGGATGTGAAGCACATGGGCTGTCACAGATGTAAGGGGGGTGGGGTTGGCATGCAGTTTGGAAGTTTTTACATGAGTAGAAGTAGAAGAAGGGCCAGGGGAACAGCTCAGAGGCAGAGTTCTCATCTGGTTTGTACAAGGCTATAAATTTGATCCCTAATATCACCAAAAACCAACCAAGCAGAAACTACTTTCTGTAAGATCTTAGCAATTTCACTCAAAAAAATTTTTGGCAAGAAGGAGTCAGAGATAGGGTCTTACTATATAGCCCTGTCTTGGAACTCGCTTTGTAGACCAGGCTGGCCTCGAACTCAGAGACACCTGGCTGACTCCCTCACAAGAGCCAGGATTACAGGCATGTGTTACTACCACCCGGTTCACTATTAATTTTTTTCTGAGAAAAATATTAATATTCAGAGCACCTTCAGTAATAGTACCCCATACACACACCTAACCCCATCAGGGCACCAGTGATGATTTAATAATCATGTTTATCTCTACAATGGAATTATAATAACAAAGAGATAAGGTGCCTCAAGGTAAGTGGAGTCAGTCACACAAAGACCACTTACAGTGAAACCATAGAACAAGGATAAGCAGGACGAGAGGAAGGGTTTACTGCAAAAGAGCAGGATGATAATGATCTTTTGTTTTGGTTCCTTAAAGTCAAAGGCCTCCTGATATTGGCCATGTTGACCCTGGGCTCAATTTTTCTGCCCTAGCCTCTAAAGCACTGGGATGACAGGAGTGGACCACAGCAGCAGGCTGAAATGTTCTATGTCCTGACTGTGGTGGTAACCCATGGCAAAGCGAGCTTGGCAAATCATCAAGCTGCTTGCGTGAGCAAATGCTGTCTCCTACTGAAGCTGTCTACAAGAACACACACACACACACACACACACACACACACACACACACACACACACACACACACACACACGAGAGAGAGGGGGGGGGAAGAGAGGGGGATGGAGAGAGAGAGAGGGAGAGGAAAGAGGAGAGGGTGAGTTTTTAATAGTCCTCAAGTATGTGCAACTCAATAAATGGTCGAGAAATCTTACCTGATCCCAATGTTTAAGAGAGAGGGTAGAGAGAGGTGTGGCATTGGCAAACTCAAGATTTGCAAAATGCCAGTCAAGTATCTGTCTGTCTCTTGATGAGAGATATACATCACTGAAAAATAAGGGAGCACAGTGTTAACGAAAACATCACTACAAGACTCAATGAGCTCACCTGGATGGTCTCGGCCAATCTGAACTCTCAGCTGGGGACTGGGACTGCCTTATATGCAAGTCACAGAACAAGCTCTCACCTGTGTTACTAACTGCTCTATCCCTTATATCTAGAGAGCATCTGTCACTGCTTGAACCCCAATAGAAAAAGGTAAGGTCCTAGTCCCCCAAATCTTTCAAGTGTAAAACAACAGTACCTTTTTAAAAAATCACCCCAAAACAATTTCCATCTAGGTCAGCTTTATCTCAATATCAGGTTTTGTAGAGAAGGGCTAGTTTTAGATACAGAGACCATCTTCACACACACTTCCCATCCACCATCACATACACTCACTGTTTGTCGTCTTCCTTCCAGACCGAAAAGGAAACAGCAAAGCTGTCATTCTTAATGTCTGGTTTTCTTTCCTTACCTTGGGGGATTTGCTTCCAATTCTTGAAGTTTTTCTTCTAGCTTTCCTTGTGTTTCAGCTAATTCATCATATTCCTAACAGAAATTAAAAAATAAAGTGAATGTGATTTTGCCTCAATGGTCAGATATTTACCTAGTTTATATACAACACGTTTTCTGCTCAGATCATGTGTACAAAGTGGGATTCAATTTAAGGTTGGGGTCAAACCTCAGGAGTGTTTGGAAACAAGTTAGGAATCTGGGATAAGATGGGGCAGGAGGGAAAATGGTAAAAGCACTGGCCATGCTCCAAGTAAGGATGTGAAAACACAGAAGCTCTCAGCACTCTCATGGCCCTGGTATGGGGTTCCTTAGAAACACAGTTCATTTAAGCTTCCTTCATAAGGACTCTCCAAGCTATGTATCCCGAATACCATACTGCAGATGAGGAGACTAAGAAAGCCAAGGTGCTAGGAGACACTATGTGAGATACTGAAACCACAGTCTCACTTGAAATTCCACATGCATTACATTACCATCCTAAAATGTCAGGATAAGAACTATGCGGGAAATACCAATCTCACACTGTACTGAGCCATTAAATCTCCATGGCTTGTGAGGTACAGACACTTGCCATTGGCTGGAGGCTCTTTCTTTTCTCAGGGTTCCCATCTCTACTTTTCGGCATAGCATGGCACCAACCTTGCAAAGGGCGGTCAGGTCCCTGTGCTTGCTCTTCACTAAGAATTCAGCTGTGATGTCTCTGGGTGGCTTCACTTCTGATGCTTCTTTATATTGCTGATGGAGCTCTTTAATTTTCTCCTTCAAATTTACCATCTAAAAATGGAAAAAAAAAATGTTCATACTAGCCAGCACTTGGAAGTCAGGAGGCAAAGGCAGGTGGAACTCTGTGAATTCGAGGTGAACCTGGTCTCTAGATCGAGTTCCAGGACAGCCAGAGCTGCACAGAGAAACCCTGTCTTAAAAAACGGAACAATTTTTTTCGTATTAGATAGCAGTGTAATTCTTTTCCAAAGAACAAATGCCCTTGGCATTGGCTCTCCCTGCACAATGTTATGAAAGATTCTTGCAGTTTCTGAATACCTGGTTCTGTATCATGTTATTTGGGGGAAAAAAAAAGAATTTAACAGAGGTTTCCACAACCCTATCAGATAACTAAGATAGATTCTTGTCTTCCAACACAACGGAGAGGGAAAAGAATATTCCACCTAAGACCCTCTTGCCTTAGCCTCTTAGGTGTTGAAATAACACAGGTTCACCACTATGCCCAGCTTTGTTCTTTTTTAAAATTTATTATTATTTTATGTGCATTGGTGTCTGCCTGCATGTGTGTCTGTGTGAGGGTGTCAGAACCCCTGGAACTGGAGTTACAAAACAGTCATATGGGTGCTGGGAAATGAACCCAGGTCCTCTGGAAGAGCAGCCAGTGCTTTTAACCACTGAGCCATCTCTCCAGCCCCTCTCCTTTTTTTAAAAAAACATGTAAAAAGTCAAATTATCACACACAGAATTTTATGTGCTCATTCCTAATGCTAGCTTTTTCAGGTACAACAGGGTATTGAAGCCTGGCCTACAGATGTTTAGTCTTTGCCACAGTCTATACACAGGTGCCTGGAGCTCCTAGAGTAACAGGAGTGAGTTCCTGCCCCTCCCCAGCTGATGAATCATTTCTCCCTAAGTGGCTATCTTGTGCAGTTGGTAGGCTAAGACTTTATCTGTATCATCTGGAACTCGGGACTCAGAAGGTGCTGACAGAAACCTCAAGGAACAGAGGTAGAAATGTTGGTGTCTCGAGAGAAACAGTTATGGTGATGGATGAGCTGACTTGATCTTCTTTATCAAGGGGTATGTGGCTCTAATCCCAGACTGCAGCAGCAGTGCTGACCAATCCACTGCAGTTAGGAAGGGAAAGGAGAGCAGCCGGGCAACTCCTCTCCACGGCCAGAAAGGCCTTCACCATTTCTAAGTGAAAGGAGCCCCCTTGTTTTCGGTTTCTGGACTATGGAAGCCATGAATGCAGAGCTCTACCTTATTAAGAAGCTCTTTCAACTCCTCCTGAGTTTTCACTATCTTCTTCCAGTGCTCAATCTGCTCATCTTTGACATGCTTTTCTTGTAGCCTGTAAGAGACAATGCATGTGGCCCGGTTGCACAGCCAGCTCCATAGCACAAAACAGGCACCCGCCAAACACCGCGGCCCCAAACCCACTGACTATGGAACATTCAGACAAGAAAGTTAGCTGGTTGTGTCTGCTTCCTGACCTAAATAAAATAACACGCAGTAAAGTGATGCATCTTAGAACTGAAAGTGGTCTTGGGGAGTCTATAATTATCTTTTAAAAAGTACTTGAAATGTTTTACTTTGGAATTCATTTTACTTTTTAAAATCTATTTTTATTTTATGAGTGTTTGCCTGTGTATGTCTGTGCACCATATACATGCAACATCTGCAGAGGCAGGAGGCAAGGGGGCGTCAGCTCCTCTGGTACGAGAGTGACGGTTATGAGTTACCACTCACAGTGGGCGCTAGGAACCCAGGTTGGTTGAAGGAGCAGCCAGTGCTCTTAACCACTAAGCCATCTCTTCAGCCCTGACTTCAGACTTTAAAAGTTCACATGAATATATGTAAAAATTAGATCAAATAAGACATGAAAAAACTTAGAAATAGCGATCTCTCTGTAAATGGAATTCACTATATGATAAAGTTTCAGAGTACTTACTGAATGACAACCTCCAAGGCCTGGCCAAGGGATACAGGCTTATTATTGAGGACGTTGAAATCTAGCTGATGACTAAGGTAAGAGGTGGCTTCTAGCAATCGGTTAAATTCTTGTTCTACCATTTCATCTTTCTCTTTTGGAACCTGAAAATATGAAGTATAGCAGAGTTGGTCCTTATCAAACTAAGCACAGTCATCCATGAACACACAAAAATGTTCTACAGTTTAAGAGGGCAAAATATGTATTTCAAAGGAAAACCTTTGAGGACAATGATTTGACTTTTTCTATGAAGTGGTTAAATCCATTTAAATGAGATATGAGATGTTTCAGGCCTGAAATATTTCCCTCTCTCCCACTTGTTCCCTCAGAGCTAGGACTCAACCTACAGTCACAGGCACAAGACCTGCAGCGGCACTAGCTGAAGTTACATGAAGCACAAGGTGCACCGAGCTGAGCTGCGCTGACATGCAAAGGACACACTGGCAAAGTCCCAGAGAACAAAGACTATGACCACACACCAGAAGACCTTCCAAAATCAGAGCAAAAGGGGAAGAAGAGGCTCCAGTTACCTGTTCAAAGATGTAGGAAACAGAAGTCAAATTCATGGTGTTGACAATAACACACCAGCACCTTTCTCTTTCACATGGTAATAATGGATTTCAGCTTCAGAGGTGAACGTCAAAGCTTAGACTAGGAATAAACTCAGTTACCACAAGGTCTGGCTCCTTGCTGTGGTAGAGGAAGGGAACACACTTCGAAGCAGTCCTCCAACTGACCTAGACCATTCTGTGCAGCCTACTGACAGCATCAGTTCATCACCCCTGTTACATCTTAGCTTTGCCCGAGGAGTCTATCTGCACTGCTGGATTCACAGCAACAGTGGCAGACAACAAAGCACGTCTAAGAGAAGCATCTTTTGCCAGGACTGGGCACTAGGTGGGAAAGAGGATTTAAAATACAGACTTCACTTTGCAATCAACCTAAAATAGGGAACGAGAAAACAGAGCACTAAAATAAGCTCTAGTAAGCACCAAGCCTGAGGTGTTTGGTACGAAGTGACTACTGACAAGATCACCATGGAAGAGGCCACTTCAATTTTGCACTTGCAAATATAATGGAGGAACGCACTCGACCACACCCCTTGAAGGTAACCCCATGAGATGGGCGACTGGTGTGGCAAAGACGACCTGTCAAAACAGGGTAACTTTTACTAAAAGAGAAGGGGAAGAGGGCCAAAGCAGCTCTGCTTTGGTTCTGTGAACACCACAGATACAAGTGACAACCAGAGCCATGCTGAATGCCTCAAGGACAGAGGAGGCTCTCACCAAGAACTAGCTACTCCCAGACCAAAGGAAATCTCAACTCCAGTACTCTGGCTTGTGGAGAGAAAGGAGGTAGAGAACCAGGCTTCAGATGCTTGGTGTCATTATGCAGTGCTATAGTCCCCGGCCGGGGCTGGGGGATTAGAGCATCTGGCTGACCCATTTCCACAGGGAAAGAGCTCTTGGTCCTGTTTGCTCTGACTGCACCTATTAGAGCTGTTCAGAGACCCTCTTGTCATGAATTTCATTCAGTGCTCATCAGTTACTTTTTCTCCGAGATGTGATGGCCCTGTATAGAGTAACTCAAAATGAAATTCTGCCCAGGAACTTGCTCTTTCCAGTGCAACCCTGCAATGTACTACAGAGGATGGTCCTAGCACTCTACAGTTAATCTTTCCTTCCAAAGGGGAGACAATCACACTTGAATATAAACTCTACACAGCTGTCCAATGTTACTTGCAAGACTGCTTTTCCTGGAGTGTTTCTATGCAGATTTCTAAAATGCCCTACAAGAGGATGCTCTAGCAAGAGGGATTAGACCACATATGCCTCTACCATGGGGCGCAATGTGCCAAAACACAAGAACGCAAATGGGACAGATTAAAGCTCTTCTAGTGCCAACTGGATGGCTTGCTTCAGACAAGCTTTAATCTTTGTGGTTAGGGTGACAGTCACATAAGGGAGTTTATACTGAGAGACACCCAGCACTCAGGTTCAGTAACTGGGTCTAGGGTGGTGGTAGAGAAATATTTAAAGGGACACTGTCAAGGTTAGAGGGACCAAATTGACCTTTTGTTTCTTCCCTCTATTTTCTGAGCAGCCTGCTTGATTCGTTACACTTCCCCCTTTCCCACCCACACTCCCCACAAAAAACTGATGTTTTACATGCGCTTTCAATGACAAAAACTCAAACAGCACCAGTCCAACATACAGGCGCAACTCTACAACAACAACCAGTGTGAATGTGTGATGGAGAGGATCATTAAAAGGAAAAGATTTGTGTTAAGCTTTTAATGGGTTACTGTAAACAGTGAGAAAATGATTTGAAAAATTATGAAAAAATACCTTGACAGTGTCCTTTTAACCAGTGCAGCAGAGGGAGAAATAAACTGTAAATAACAGCCCAACAGCCACGTCAAGTTTAGTTTTGTATGACAGCAGTAAAATCAAGGCTTTAAACACATAGCATGACAGAAGCATTCTGTTAGCTTAGAAGCTGCAACCGCTGGAGAAATAAGGAACAGACTGTACAGAGACTAAAATGGGAAAGTCAAGGCATAGAAATGGCCAGGGAGTGGGGGGCAATTTAAAAAAGGCGGGGTGGGGAGTAGTGGTGAGAAAGCAGTGAGTAATAAAAGCAAAACTCAAAGAACAGAAAACACACAACAGTAACAAGAAAATCAAACAAATCAAACTCAAACCACAGGAGTACTGCCACGTTTGACTGACACCAGATGACAAGACTGCATGTCCGGTACCCACTTAGACCCAAGGCTCAGCTTTATGAGATTAGGTGAGGCAACCAGATTATGGGATTATACAGGCAACCAGGCATTTCTGCCCAGGTGAGCAATTACAGTGATGCTAACGTTGCCAGTGCAAGTAGGGGCAAGTGCTGAAGCCGGGCTGTTCTCCATTAACTTTAGCATTCATTGGAAATGAATGGCAAGTAACATACATTGGCAAACCAATACTGACCGGGGAAACCCAAATGTGTTTTTAATGCATTGAAATATTGAATCCATTGCTAAAAGGCCAGTTCCAAATGTTCTATTTTACATGTCCAACAATTAAAACTTTCACTGTCAAGGCAAACACTGAAGCCCAACAGTCTAGCTGCCCATGGAGGACCACACAGAATAGTGATCTATTGTTTTAGAGAGCGTTCTCAGGATGTTTTTAATAGTTTAACAACAGGTGCAGGGGGAATAAGATGCTTAATTCTGTAAAGTGTCTGCCACACAAGCAGAGGACATGAATCCGGAATTCACATAAAAATAGAATCCTGTACAGGGGAGACAGAGACAGGAGAATCCCTAGGGCTTGCTGGCCAGCCAAAACAGCTTCCGTGAGAGAGCCTGTCTCAAAAATAAGGTGGAGAGTGAGAGATGGAGACACCAACCTCTTATGTACACTCACGCCCCAAACATGTATAAAACCTGCACACACATATATAACACACAAATACAAAAAATAAATAGTAACAACAAACAACCATCTACATTTGTTTCTTAAAACAAAAAATGGCTGGGTATGGAGCTATGTCCTTAAGCAACACTACCTGTGATTTCCGTAACACTCCACCCTCTACACTCTTTTTTAAAATCTTGGCTTTTCAAGATAGGGTTTCTCTTTGTAGCCCTGGCTGTTCTAGAACTTGTTCTGTAGACCAGGCGGGACTTGAGCTCACAAAGATCCACCTGAGTCTGTCCCCTAAATGCTGGGATTAAAGGCGTGCACCACCATGCCCTCTCTGAAGAGGAGACTTAGCAGATACAGTCACACAGGCAATCATGGTACTTACTGCACACCCTTACTCTGGCCCATCTATCTTGCTGACAAATCAGGCAGATGTAACTTAACAAGCATTGGAACCTGAGCTAGAACACCAAGCAACAAACTGTTTCTTGGGTACTGACCATGGTGGCTTTAGGGAAATACATGGGAGCTACAGTTATCCATTCTGCAAAAAGAGAAGAAAAAAAAAAAAAACTTACCCACTTAACTCTTTATATTTCTAAAGGCACAAAGCATCATTTTTAATAATAAGCATACAAGCAAGGTTCTTTGTACCTGTCATTTAAGTGAAAAGCTAGTCTACAGGTCAGTAGTTCCGAATTCTCACTGAGCTATACCACTGGAGACAGAGAAAAACAGACATTAACATGGCTTCTTACATAAGGCAAGAGGAACTCAAAGCCACGAAGAACTCTTTCCAAAACTAAAATGCCTAAAGAATCATCACTTGGGGCTGAAGAGATGGCTCAGTGGTTAAGAGCACTGGCTGCTCCTCCAGAGAACACAGGTTCAATTCCCAGCACCACATGATGGCTCACAACTGTCTAACTCCAGTTCTGGAGGATATGACACCCTCACACCAGTGCACCAAATACAAATAAATGGACTAAGGGGGAAAAAAAAAAAAAGAACCACCCTGGGCTGGAGAGATGGCTCAGAAATTAAGAGCAGATGCTGCTTTTGTAAAGGACCCAGGTTCGATACTCAGCACCCACATGATATTTTACAACCATCTGTAATTCCAGTACCAGGGGATCCAACACCTTCTGACCTCCATGGGCAACAGGTACACATACTGTGCATAGATATACATACAGGCAAACGCCCTACACATAAAATAAAATAAATAAATCTAAAAAAATAAATGGGGGAAAAACCATATCCCTGGTTCAAACTATCAAATGCTCCCCAAAGGGCTGGACCTCTGATGGGGAGCTCAAGCTAGAACACAGCACACAGCCTTCTATAACACGGTTGGTGTTGCACACTTAGGTTCTTATGCTAGCTGTTTATCTTATCCCATACTGTGTCAGGACAGATGGCGACCATGCTTAGAGAGAACTTGAACACAGAAATGCAATCACCAGTAACAAACTCACAAGAGGCAGAGCACTGAGCACTAAGGATCAGTGATAGAGCAACTGCCTAGAAGCCTGAGGGCCTGGGTCTCTTCCTGGACACAGCAAACACCAATGTCAGCTGATCTGTACTAGGTAGCACAGGCCTGTTATCTCAGCACTTGGGCAGCTCAGGTAGGAGGCTCAGGAGCCAGTCACAGAAAAGCTTATCTTACACTAAAAGGACTTCTCTGGGTATCTCTACTGGTGCCTTGTTTCCTTACCCCGGCCAGGCTCTTTCCTGCTACTGACCTCAAACACCTATCTCATCCTGTCACTTCCCCTGCGCCAAACTCCACTCCCAGCACCTCCACAGCAAGGCCTTGTCCTACACTGCAGCTTGTCTTCTTGCCTCACCAGGATGAGCTCCATCCTTCCCTCAGAGACCTCTGCACCTACTCACCTTCCTCAGGCCCAGACTACAACACAGACTGAAGTCCTACTCTGATCTCACAAACGTGCTCCCTCCCTCTCCACCCTGTCCCACCAGTCACTCCCACACCCCCACCCTCTTGCCCCTTGACTCTTCTGTAGCAATTGGTTCTCCCTAACCCTTAGCAAATCTGCTTCAACTTAGTGTTGCTGATAGACTTCTGGGTAATAGATTCTTCAGATTCTCTCTCCCCAAAGCAGAAACAGGACAAATTAAACAAATTGGAGTTCATTATAGTACTCTTCTTCTTCTTCTTTTTTCTTTTTTTTTTTTTTTTTTTTTTGTTTTTTTTTTTTGAGACAGGGTTTCTCTGTGTAGCTTTGCGCCTTTCCTGGGGCTCACTTGGTAGCCCAGGCTGGCCTCGAACTCACAGAGATCCGCCTGGCTCTGCCTCCCGAGTGCTGGGATTAAAGGTGTGCGCCACCACCGCCCGGCTATAGTACTCTTCTTACTTTTGTAATATTTTTAAATTTCCATAATAAAAAACGGAGGAGGGTTATTTCCAACCGAGTCCCACTAGAGTGAAGTAGAGAACGGTCCTCAACTTTAATATCCTTTACTGACCTTTATCAAATAATTCAGTAAGTTAACCTCTACTCTTCTTCTCTTCTCTCTCTCTCATTCTACCCTGTTTATTTTGTTAGGTGTTTCTCCCAAGCTCTGGACATGTGGTGGACACGACCCGAGGCATTTCAGGAACATCAAGCCATAAAAACCCAAAGCAGCTAGGATAAATAAGGATGTCCCTTGAGATCATCACAAAAAACTCAAGTAGTAACAATAGCTAAACCATGACATATCCAATACATAGCAAAATTTTCTTCCTCAAAATACAAAGTTAACAATATGCTTACAGTCTCAAAGGACTCTCATCCTGACAGGGGAGTTGGCAAAATTTCTGCTAAACACAAACTTCTGAATCTGACTCGTGCCTGCAAAATCAGGACTGCCAGGGCAACCTAAGCCTGCCTGACCGTGCCTCACTCCCTCACATTTCTCAGACCAATCACTACGTCCCTGCTACTCTCACATCAAGGACAAGAAGCTCCTAGGCCTCTGACCATAGACACTTTAACCTTGCTCTACTTCTGGGTGAGTATCACCATCTGGCGGCATACTAGTCTGGCAGAGGCCTGAGTCTGTACAAAGTGGATGGACACAGCACACAGAGCTTAAGCACACGATGGAGGCACAGCACACAAATATGAAGAAGCAGGTTTAATTCAGTAAGTGGCCAGGGCCAATGAACGAGGTGGCCAGCCTTCAGTAAATACCTACAGACAAATGCCTAAGCAGACATGTAAATTTGCACACGTACCATCATCCCTTCCTATATTGCTCAGAGTTAAGAAAATAGTCAGAAAAATGCCAATTGTTTCTCAGTCTGTAGATTCATGTCATGCTCAGTAACAGAATCCCCTGAAATTATTTCCAACTGAATCACAGAAATTTTGAAAAGCTCTGTTTGTCATCAACTTACAGCTTGTCCATTAGCTTCATAAAGTGGGCATTTTTGCTTGATCTTTGCCAGTTCCATGTTTACTTGTTTGCTGACAACAGCCATGGGATTTCCTCCTAGAAAAAAACTCAAACAAATTCAGCCTATCCTTGAAAAGAAAAACCTCAAAGTCAAAATTTCTTTACTGAAAATAAAAAAATGCTAAGCCCAGCCTTGGTGGCCTACGTCAGTGTTGCAGCACTTTTAAGGCAGGAGGTTTGAGTGTTCAAGGCCAGCTCTGGCTATGTAATGAGACAACCTGTCAAGTAAGCAAAGGCTAGGGACTGAGTTCAGTACTAGAGCTTGTCTCCCATTTTTAAGGCACTGAGTTGGACCCCCAGCAGCCAAAATAATAAAGGAATAAAACAGCTGAAAATGTAGGGTGTCGATCACATCTTCTATTTTAAAGCTCACAGTAAGAAACGTGTAAGGCCAACAACAACAACAAAAAATGTTAACTTAGCTGGGCAGTGGTGGTGTATGCATTTAATCCCAGCACGCAGGAGACAGAGGCAGGCAGATCTCTGTGAGTTCCAAGGCCAGCCTGGTCTACAGGGTGAGTTCTAGGACAGCCAGGACTACACAGAGGAACCCTAAATGTTAATACTCATAATTCTCTAAGTTAACATTTTATTACAGATCCTTCTACAATTTAGGAGTATAGAGTTAGACTTTACATAAAAGAATTATAACCCATTCTATGAAAGTTTTAACTTAGTAATACATTATAAACACTATGTTATGTATGCTATCGAGCTAGTGGATACACATGTTTTACTATATAGTAATTTAATCTTCTAATATGGTTTCTAATGCTCTGCCATTATAAACAATGTCATGTTGGAAATGATTCAAACACAACATTGTTCACTTGTCTGTGTTTCCTTAGGATAATTTCTTTGAATTAGAAAAAGACACCCAGTATCAAAAGGCTTGTACAATTTACATTTTCAGCTTTCAGAAAAGATATTTAGCAATTTACCTCCTATTAATAGGCTATAAGGACTTACTATGATTTGAATATATTTTGCCCCCTCAAAACTCAGCCTGGAGGGCTGGAGAGATGGCTCAGAGGTTAAGAGCATTGACTGCTCATCCAGAGGTCCTGAGTTCAATTCCCAGCAACCACATGGTGGCTCACAACCATCTGTAATGAGATCTGGCATCCTCTTCTGTATACATAATAAATAAATAATTCTAAAAAAAACAAAAACAACAGCAACAAAAACAACAACTACTCAGCCTGGAGTTTAATTCCCAATTCGAGGACAACCTGGTCTACAAAGTGAGTTCTAGAACAGTCAAGGCTACACAGAGAAACTGTCTCAAAAAACAAAGCAAAGTCGGGATGTGGTGACACATGCGTTTAACCCCAGGACTCTGTGTGTTTGAGATACCAAACAAAACCAACCAACCAAACAAAAAAAGACAAACTATCATAGTTCCTTCATTGAATCTTACTAGCCTTGGTTAGAAAGGTGGAAACTAAAGGCACATACAGACCTAAAGGCCCTGTTTCCTGCCATGTGACCTAAGTACCTCAAGACCATCAGTAAGAAGTCTATCAGATCACTGCCCCTTTGGCCTAGTACAACTATAAGGAAAATAAACTTCTTTCTTTTTGGTTTTTTGAGACAGGGTTTCTCTGTATAAGAAGCCTGGCTGTCCTGGGACTCTCTCTGTAGACCAGGCTGACATCGAACTCACAAAGATCTGCCTCCCAAGTGCTGGGATTAAAGGTGTGTGCCACCAAGCTTGGCTTAACTTATTCATTATGACACTGTCTGTGACATGTCCCTATGATTTGTCTGTGGTATCTGTATGACTCTTTGTCTCTGAGATGTCCTTATGACTCAACTGTCTGTCTGCAATGTGTCCCTATGACTCACTGTCTGTCTGTGGTGTCCTATGACTCACTGTCTGTCTTTGGTGTGTCCTATGACTCACTGTCTGTCTGTGGTGTGTCCTATGACTCACTGTCTGTGGTGTGTTACTGGCAAAGAAAACTAACACAACACCATAACCAGTATATTATAAAACTAATGGTTTAAATTTAAGGTCTATCTGTCTTAGATTGTGTATCACAGTATCAAACTAAAACTACTTACCAAGACCTGTTACTACCATGGCTCCAAGATCAGCTACATAGTTTCCTTTTCGAAATGTAGCAACCCGTCCACCTACACGATCCTGTTTTTAGAAATCAAATGACCAAAGTCATTTATTCTGTTTTAACCACAGTAAGTCAGCATACCAGGATTTAATCTTTCATAATAGAACAAGAAAAGTATTATTCTGAGTTTACACTTATCAATAAACAGTACCGTGTGCACTAAACACAAACCAATGATAACCTCAAGATGAGGGAAAGAAAGAGATGAAGGATGGGGCTGGTGAGGTGGCTCAGAGGTAAGAACAGTGGCTGTTCTTCCAGAGGTCCTGAGTTCAATTTCCAGCAACCACATGGTGGCTCACAACCATAGATAATAAGATCTGGTGCCCTCTTCTGGCCTGCAGGCAACATGCAGGAGGAATATTGTATACATAATATTTAAATCTTTAAAAAAAAAAAAAAGATGAGGGAAAGAAAGGTAGCAACAAGCATGAATGTCAGAAATGATGTGAAAGGAAACAATGTTGACAGTCAGACAGTTCCACATCCTGCCCAGCTGCTCTAACTGTCCAGGACGCACAAGGCCCATTCAGAGAGAAACTCCATGCTTATAAAATCCAACACTAAACATCAACTTTCTACCACCATGATCTGATGCTCGCAGTGGAATCACTACCATCTGTAATGGGGGGAGGACCTGTAATTGGAGAGGGAACACCTGCAATGGGGAGAGGGAGGACCTGTAATGGGGCTGTTTCACCAAGTTGCCCTGGCTAGTTTTAAACTGCTGGGCTCACATAAGTCCAAGCTGTCTGGACTACAGGTACACTGGCTGTTGTAACTGGATCTTTTGGTGGATTACTTCTCTAATGTTCTCTCCCAAGCAACCCAGGAACCATGTCTACTGAACACAAACTGGTAACATAGCATTTACTCCTTAAGAGGCCCAGGGTTACGTCTGTCGATTAAGGTTTTAGGGATAAAAAACTTTACTGAGCTATAGTGATAAAATTATGGAAAATATCAAAGTATTCCACAAACTTGAAACACACAACAAAAAAGGCAAAACAAAACCTTGCAAGTTAGATTATAATCCATGTGGGAACAATCACAAATGGCCCGTAAAGCATTCCTTTACTCTTAACACACAGTAGATAGAGTACATAGAAAAAAGGTCTCTGAAATTAAAAGGTTTTTCCAGTAACAGTATATTGGGGAAATGATTTTTATTTCTCCACATTCTATTTAAGAAGAGCATTTAAAGGGGCTGGAGAGATGGCTCAGAGGTTAAGAGCACTGCTTGTTCTTCCAGAGGTCCTGAGTTCAATTCCCAGCAACCACATGGTGGCTCACAACCATCTGTAATGAGATCTGGTGCCCTCTTCTGGCTTGCAAGGATATGTGCAGACAGAACACTGTATACATAATAAATAAATAAATAAATAAATAAATAAATAAATAAATAAATCTTTAAAAAAAAAGAGCACTTAAAAAAAATTAACACTTTATGAAAAGTAATTTTGAATGAAATATACATAATACTTTAAGGATTTTACAAAAATTTTGAAAGTGGTTAGGTTACTAAGAAGTAAGGGTTCTTTTATTTTTTTAACTAAAATCTTTAAGCCACTGGAAGGTAAAATACAAAAAATTATGAATTTAAATTTATAAAAATCATTTTCATAACAGTTTTCTGAAGTGATGTGCCACCAACTTTTCCTACCTGAAGTTTCCATTTCCAGATCCAGGAATAATATTGAATATAACCAATTCTCTGGGCTTTACCAGGTCTTTTCTAAAAGACCTAAGAAAATTCCTTCTCCCCGTCTAGCAAACAATATAATATATCACTGAAACGTATGGTCTCCTACAAAAAGTTAGTTTATGAACACTCCAAATTAAAAAGCTAGGTAACTACAGGGGCTGGAGAGATAACTTAGGGGTTAAGAGCACTGGATGCTCTTGCAGAGGACCTGAGTTCAGTTCTCAGCACCCACATTGAGTGGCTCACAACCAGCTGTAATCGAGTTCAGGAGATCTGATGCCCTCTCCTGTATTCCTTGGGAACCTGTACTCACATGTACATATATCCACACAGATATATGCATAAAACACATAATTATAAATCTCAAAACAGAGAAAAAGACACAGACAAGTAGTGCTAATGGTAAAAAATAATCTGAAATTATTTACACATACTCACTGATCATTTTCTAAAAATTTGTTGTCAAAAATACTCTATTGAGAAACATAGATCAATGGTAGAAAATCTGGTTCCTATGTGCAAGGCTCAGTTTGATTCCTAGCATCAAACAATCATAATGTAAGTAAAAGCTACAGGAACAACTTTACCCACTACACGGTATCCCAAAATATTCTAGTACATTACAGTACTTGGCGAGCACAAATTGTCCAATTCTTTAATTTGCAACAGGTACCCCTTATCATGCTTCCATTAGGTCAAGTCTCTAATCCCAAGTACAGTTCTTACCCTGGCTTCCAGAAGTGTGACATCCATCCCAAAACTCTGTAGCTGTCGAGCTGCTGCTAAGCCAGAAACCCCTGAACCTATAATAATCACCTTTCCTGTCTTTTTAGCTAAAAGGGAGAAAAAAAGAACAAAAAAATAACAATATTTTGTTGTAGTTCCGAGTTTGTATATTTCCCCCTCATGAAAATTTCTGGTTTCTTAACATAATGCCTTAAATAATTCAGTTACTTTCAAACTGTAGAAACTGTGAAAATAACAAATGTCTGAAACTTGTAAAAAATGAATTCAACACTCTAAGGGTTGCATTAGCCAGGAATGGGAAGTTCTGTGGCCTAACCTCTGGCAGGCCTGCTCACCTAACTCCCAATTGTAATAGTATAAGCTATTTTCTCTTCAAGGGTTTTACTTCTGCTGAAAATTATTCAATTCTTTTTAGAACATCTTTGTCTCTTAGGTCCCTGGCAGACATTGTTCAAACAGCATGAAAAGGGCAAATACTTAGAAAGGAAAAAGAATCTAAGAGGAAAGCCTCAAAACTTCCTGCCTGCATAACTGACTTTCCACATTTCTAATAGTTTTTTTTTTTTTTTTTTTTTTTTTTTTTAGTTTTTTTAGTTTTGAGACATGGTTTCTCTGTGTAGTTTTGGTGCCTGTCCTGGATCTCACCCTATAGACCAGGCTGGCCTTGAACTCACAGAGATTCACCTGGCTCTGCCTCCCGAGTGCTGGGATTGAAGGCGTGCGCCACTCCACTACCACCACCCCACCACCACCCCGACCATAATTCCAATTTTTAAAAATTGGAAATTAATCTTTTCCTAAGGCCTTTCAAACAGGAAATCCAGGGAAATATACATTTATTTATCTTATTTTAAATTTAACTTATGAGATTGGGAATATTTTCACTAGTGGAATCTTATAAATAAAAGTAAAATGTCACAGCATCATGATTATTAAACAAAGGCCTCAAGGATTACTAAAAATCACTTAGTTCATTTGGTAGATGAGTCCTTACTTGGTAAGGGTTTTATCCTCTTATAGATGCCAAAGTTGATAAGACCATGGCGCTCTAAGTAACTGTGAACTCGGTGGACAAGTACAGTATCACCTGTAGAGTAAATTAAAAACATGTTTATACTTAAAACAGTTTAAACAAAAAGCTCTTCTAACTCTTCTTTCTCCAATGTGAAGTCACACTATACACAACTCATGTGACCCTTGGTCATGTGATACCTTTAGCAAACTAAGTCACAGAACTATTAGGCTGTAACAGTACAAAATGCTCAGCACAGAAATTTGGGGGGAGGGGCATGTATTGCTGTTTGGAGACAGAGTTTCATGAAGTTGAGGCTGGCCTCAAACTTGCTATATAGATGAAGCTAACCTTCAACTACTGGTCCTCCTGATTCCACCTCCTGAATGTTTAGGTCATAGGCATGTGCCCACATACCTGACTAAACTGGCATTTTTTTTTGGTTTTTCGAGACAGGGTTTTTCTGTGTAGCTTTGTGCCTTTCCTGGAGCTCACTTGGTAGCCCAGGCTGGCCTCGAACTCACAGAGATCCCGCCTGGCTCTGCCTTCCGAGTGCTGGGATTAAAGGCGTGCGCCACCAACGCCCGGCTAAACTGGCATTTTTAAAATGATATTACATTACAGATAAAATAGAGAACAAATCTTTACAAGGTATGAACAATATTCATATATTTTGGCAAAAACTTCCTAAGACTTTGATGATGGTAAAAACAAAGAAAACCAGATAACTAGCCAATCATATAAGTGAAACAATAGATCTGGGAAAGCATTTAGAAATCTGCATCAATACAATTTACAGATCAGGAAAACAAACAAACTTTATAAGGGTTATTTATGCACATCACGAGATGAAGTATAATGTCAATAAAAAAGAATCCTTCCAAAGCAGGAGGCCCCTGGAGGCCTTCTCCAGGGAACACAGCACTTACTGTTGTAAGGGGCTTCCAACTGTTGGAGAGTAGCCTCAAATGTCAGCTGAATCTTTGGGTTGTCCAACCATAACTGCAACTGTATTTAAATGACAGAAGTTGTATTACATGCCCACAGACACATACCACCAATGAGTTTCTTATTTTCATATAAACAGCAAGAGTTACAGTACTGGCAAGGAAACTATTGTGTGACATAAAACTGCACAGTATTAGTAAATTATTGAAGCTAAAGGCTATTTGGCCTAGAGAAAAGTGCCTAAGAACCAGTAAGAAGCAGCTAGGATTTAAACCTGGGATTATGTAATTCCAGATACTGAGCAGATAAGAATCATAATCATTCAGGTATACAGGGGCTAAAAAGTGTCAGTGATGATCCCTCAGTTCTAGGTTGTACAGCTAAATGAGTAGGTGAATGGGGCCAGTGAAGACAAACACAGACTACACCATGAGTCTAATTCTAAGACAACTAAGAGGAGACACAAGGTAGGGAGCTGGGAGGAGGGAAGGTCTGCAGTAGGATAATGAAGTCAATGTACAGAAGACTCCTGGAGGAGAAGAAGGGAGAGGATGTCACATAATGGCCAGGTGGGAAGCATCTGACTACAAGGCAGAGATACAGGAGAAAATCAATACACTGTGAAGCCAAGAGAGCAGTATGTTTAAGAAAAAAGGAACAGCGAATTATTTCAAAGCCTGCAGATGAAGAACGAAATGATTATAGTATAGCCAATGGTTCTCAATGAATTTCCATCAAAGTGAATAGCCACACACATATATATACACATACACATATTTACAAAATGCAAAACAGGATAAATACCATCATATTTAAGTCCTGCTAAAAATTAACAAACACTGTTTTGTAGATTAAGTTCTAACCAAGGAATTTAATTTGGTTAGATATAAATAAACCAATCACAAAGGGCTATGGCTAGAGCTACATAGACACTCCATTTTTTGGAGAGCTACAATCAAAGAAGAATGCAATCACTCTATATACACTGCTCAAGCTCTTCCACCTCACAGCTCCTTCCTCTTTCCACCCTGGGATAAAGCTCAGGTCAGAGCTCTACTTCAACCATCAAGTCAGACAGACAGAAGATGGAGCCCAAGGCCAGGGAACAGATACAATCACTGCAGCAGAAAGCAACCCCTAGCCAGAAACTCAACACTAACTTGAGCCAACCCTTCATCAAATCTTGACTTTGTGTCCCAGAAAACGAACCAGAAAAGACAGAAATCACTTTTAAAACCATCACTCAAATTTATGTAAGAAGTGAAAACTCTCCTCAAATGAAACAAAACCATGGCAATTTTATCTAAAATTTCCCCTAAAAGCAAATACTGATATGCTTAAGACCTGCTAATTCAGTCATGAGAAGATCAAATTCAATTTATAGAAACTAAGGCCACCCATTCATTTAAATTACCCTGACTCTCCTGTGTTTCAAAACTCCAGTGTACCCGTCACCTCAGCTATCCTGTACTTGGTGATCCAAATGTAGCACCAACTAAAGAAGTAAGTGGTGGCTAAAAGAAAGCATGCTTAAGACATCTCGGAGATATATTCAAAATACCTAGAAATTCTGTAGATACTTCGAGGAAATGGTAGGGATGTTATAAATAACATCTTGCCCGCTTAAAAATTTTGTTTTGTTTTGAGATAGGATCTTACTATGTAGCCTACGCTAACTCTGAAGGAGATCCTCCTGCTTCAGTCTCCTAAGTGCTTTGGTTAAAGACAAGGCTACCATGCCTGATAGCTAAAGAACTTTTTGGCAAAGAACACAAAAAATTATAGCATTACAAATGACTAATAAATGCAAAGAAGGCAATCAGCCTCAGTAATCTAAGCAACCGAAGATGGGTTTGACTTACAATAGCACAGCATCGTTTAATAACAATGGGGGCAGTGAGAGTATTTAACAGTGCAGCCTTTCTGGTATATAATCTGCATCAAAATGCTGAAGATGTTCCTAATATTTTCAACTTCCAGGTATAACCACTGTTAAAGTGGGTAAAAAAAAAAAAAAAAAAGTATACAAATTTTTGGTTTTTACAAATTGAGATTCTATTTAAATGAATTGGGAATCATGAACATAGTAGGTAACTAATTGCTAGACACAGAACCAAGAACACATTAAAACTAGTCAGAGTTTAATTATAGCAAAGTGAAAATGGAAGTTTAACTTTAATAGTTAAATTATGGTCCAACTATCAGGAGAAATATTATAAAGCTTTAATCATTAAAGCTAGAAGAAGTTAAGCCAGGTGACAGAACAGAATTAAGTGTGCAGCTTTGAAGAGAAAGGCAAAGTGATTGCTTCAAGTAATTTATATCCAGCTGGGGATATGGCTCAAGTGATAGAACACTTGCGTAGTACATAAACAGCCTTAAGTCAATCTCCAGCACTTCTCTCCTCCCCACCCCACCCCACACCAAAAAAGAGTTAAGACAAATTTTGTTTCAATGTATATTCTTAGTGTATTTATGAGGTATAAAAGGATCCTAAAAAAAAGCACGCAAATAGAATCCCAACTTGTAGGAATAAAACTTTATACACATCAGTTTCCAGTACCCATATTAGATGGCTCACAACTGTGTACAGCTCCAGCTCTAGGACATCTGATACCTCTGGCTTCTATGGACATGCAAATACTCACACAAGCAGGCATGCACGTGTGTGCGTGCGTGCGTGCGTGCGTGTGTGTGTGTGTGTGTGTGTGTGTGTGTGTGTGTGTGTACACAGAGAATCAAAACCAATAAAAATAAATCTTAAATACCTAAAGGAAAAAAATTTACCCCTGGCCATGGTTATAAACAGAATAAAAATATTGCAAATTTTTTTCTGTCCTTCTATGTTTGTTTTCTATATTCTCTATAAAAGTCATAGGCAATTTTCAAAATCCAAGTGAAAAAAAGGAAGGCATAGATACTTACTGTGCGGTTCCTGATGAACAGAAAAACCTTCTGTGTCTGCTGAGGCCCACTGATGATGTCTGGGAAACAGGCTGCTTCCTGAGAGGTCATCCGGTCATGGGGAAGACGGCTTTGAAAAGCTGCACCCTCCACACCTAGCAAAGGAAGCAGAGGACCACTAGAACAGTGCAAGTGGGCACAGACTAGTTAGTGTTGACGAAACCTCAAAGGCCTCTTCTGCCCAAGGAGGCTTTGTAAAGCTTTGCTTAATTCACAGACTGATACTACCTTAAAAGTGTGTTTGTTTGTGGTTTTGATTTTGCCTCAAAGGTTAAAATTTCAGGTACTATTTCAAGCTTAACATCTCAAAGTTTAAAGTTTATTAATGAATTGTTTTATAACAAGTCATTTAGAATATTTTCATTCATCAAATAGGTAATGCTAAATTATATTCTAATTAAAATGAGCACCATAGATAGCATACAATAAAATTTAAAGAAAAAAGTTAAAGTACACTAACAGAGGCCAGGAGTAAAGAATATAGTCACAAGACTGCATTTGAAATCACAGCATGGAATGCAAAGTTGAAGGTTGAAAACTCAAAAACAGAAAAATACACAATCTCATCAAGAGCAGGTATATCAGTCCTTATTATCTAGTGTTGGCAAGTAGGCAGAGAATTAAGCAGACTATAATGGTTAAGTCAGAAGGTCCAAGAATCGACTTTTTTCTGTCAGCAACATTAGAAATACTTCACTCTATACAAGTGAAATGCTGCTACATACAACAGTTTATTAAGTGAGTTATTCTGAGATTATTTTAATTGGCTTTTAAATATTTTATAAGCTAGGGGGTAAACTCATCTTTGTAAGGGATTCTTGGAAAGCCAGGCACACCCTGGGGTTACAACCCCAACACCTTAAAAACACTAGCACAGCATCTGAACAGCCAGATAGGCGTGGGTGCAGCTCAGAAGCAGTACATGTGCTTAGCTAGCCCTAGGTCCAATTCCCAGCAAACCTCTACTCCAGAAACAGGAAAGGGACAAGAAATGGTACAATTTTAGAGTTTCTGAATTCAATATCATAAAGTATTATAGTAAGTAACAAAGCAAAAGTACCTATATTTAATATTTAAGGTCATAAAACAAGAAGTTGGAAGCAATGATAAAAGGGATTAGTAAAGACTAGAATTAAGAACACAGCAGGTACAAATTTAACTTGAAGACTGTAGCTACTCTAAGGGATCTGTTTCCATAATGACGTTCAAATGACAATCACTACTTAAAGAAACTAATAGTTAACAAAAAGGCCAAGTAAAACTAACCAGTGCTGACAGAGGCCACACATTAAATATTGCTAGATTATAAGAACAAAAACCATATGTTGCACATTTCTAAATAAAAATCAACAATCCTGTCTAACTACCTCCAATCCCAAATCAAAGATTGTCAGAACAACTCACTATTCCTCAAGGGACCAGATAAGAACTGCCCTGCTGCAGGTGGCACCTGACATTAGGAGAGGAGGGGGGAGGGAGAGGAGGAGGAGGTGCGAGCAGGGGCAGACATTTTCTAAATGATACAGCTTTGATGTCCCTAGCCCCTAGCCCAAAACCAAAACAACCGAACAAAAAACAAAAGCCAAACCCCAAAATAACTTAAATCTTTCTAATGAAAAGTTATCTACTCATTACAATTTAGTACTTGAACCAAATACTAGGCTACTCCTGTATAGTTCATGTGTACACTATAAACATGAAAATGAATGATCTCTCTTAAATCCTCATTAAACTCCATTTCTCAGCTGACCACGGCAGTGTGTGTCATAATGCCAGCACTCCAGAGGCTAAGGCAAGAGGATCATAGATTTAAGTCCAACCTGGGCTATGGCAAAACCCCACCACATACCCAAACAAAACCCTCTTCTGGCCTGCCAAAAATCATTTTCTTTCCTAGCTATACTGTATTATATTCTGTATACTTAAAAAGTGATCAATTACTTAACACTTATACAACAGATAATTTTTCAATGACAGTAGGAAAAACTATATGGAGAAAAATCCCCCAAAATTTTATATGACATTTGGTTCAAGATGCAAATGTTCTTAGGGGAAAAAAAAGAAAAAAAAATCCTCATACACTTGGCTAACTTTGGGCATCTGAGGAGTATGTAAACAATTAAGAGAAGTTATTTACTTGACATGGCAATTTCAAAGTACTTCTCTAAATCAGAAATCAAAAACATTATACAAATGCAATAAAAGAAACTAAAAAGGTGGTATTAACATATCAGGAAGAATATTGCTTTTACAGCTCGCTCTATCTATCTATCTATCTATCTATCTATCTATCTATCTATCTATCTATCTATCTCAAGTTGACTGCTCAAGAACACTATCTATCTATCTATCTATCTATCTATCTATCTATCTATCTATCTATCTATCTATCTCAAGTTGACTGCTCAAGAGCACAGCCCAGCACTCAGTACTGCCAACAAGACAAATCAAAACTCTCACAACTCACATCAGTCTCCTTTACAGGAAACCTGCCAACTTGGATAATGTCTTTTGTTTGTTTAAGAAACCAATAGTACGTAGAATTCAGAAGTAATTAGCACTTGGCTCTGGAATATTTTTCACTGCTGTGTTTGGGTGTGCATAATACAATCTATTATTCTAGAAACTCAGAAAGTTACAAAGATGCTCTCTACATTTTTAAAAAGCCCCAGTCTGCCTTGCTTCAGTCCTGTCTCCCCGCCTCACACAGTTAAGTTCTAGAACGGCCGTCCTTCCAGACTGCAATCACACTGAAATATAATGCCCTTTCTGATTATCTGATGCTGCCTCTGGAAACACACAAAATCTTCTTTTTTAAAGGAACCACCTAGATTTTGCAGGGTGAGTCAACTAGAAAAGAAGGAAGCAGGGAGGTAGGACTCTTAAGTATTTTATGCTACAAAATTATTCTGCCCTGATTTTTATGAGATGCAAATGGCATTTTGACTAGTAACAGAGAAGTTAGAGAAAGGAGGCCTCCATGTATGTTTGCCTCTGATTACTTTTTAAATAAAAGAGACAAATTAACTAGATTCCAGGCTGAAAGTGGAAACAAAAGCCTGATGGGATCTACATAACAAGTCTTTTCTTAAAATCAGCAGGTGTGTCAAGTCCTACAATAGTTCTAAAACAGCAAGAGCGAAGACAGGAGGAGAAAGCGAAGTCCAGAGTTCTCCTACTTACACGGTTTGTCTTTAGGGCAAGTGCACTGCCATCAATCCACACAACAGTCTCTACTCTAAGAAGCAAAGTCACTGGGCTCTTCACAGCTGCTGGTTTACCGCTGGCCAACTCATAAAGCTTCTTTGGGTTTCTTTCAGGTTCTAACTTGTAAACAGGAGATACACGACACTACTGTTTGAAGGCAGGAAGCTAGACAAGATGACCTCAAGCTCCCTTCTAGCTCTAAGATTTAGAAGATACCCATCAACATGGATTTTAAGAAACCAAGATACAATCCTGACCACAAGAAACCCTCAAGGGTTACCTGGCTTCATTTGGAGAAGAATGCTGACCACTTAGGCATGTTTTAAATTCTGATTATGTCGGCTGGGCGGCAGTGGTGGCGCACGCCTTTAATCCTAGCACTCAGGAGGCAGAGGCAGGTGAATCTCTGTGAGTTCGAGGCCAGCCTGGTCTACAGAGTGAGTTCCAGGACAGCCGCCAAAAGCTACACAGAGAAACCCTGTCTCGAAACACAAAACAAAATTCCGATTATGTCACATGTGTATGCTTCTGAACATGAACAAAGGGTCGGAGGAGTCACAACATTCATCACCCTCCTGGCAATACTCAGGTCCCTGGCTCTACAGTTCCACATGACAGTTTGCTGTTATACCAGCAATACAGTATCTGTTTCTTTAACCAAAGAGGAACATTTCATAAGACAAATAAAAAACTTAACAAAACTTGGTTTCCTTGAGATTAAGACTCTGGAGGCTGTTCCTGATCAAGTTTCAAGGAAGATCTCCTGATCACTCAGTAAAGGCATTCTCTTTGAAAGAGAAAAGATAATTCTCTGAGGTAAGCAGGTCCTTGGGTCAGTAATGGAAAGATCTCCACTTTGAACAATCCAAATCCCCTGGACTACTAATTACCAACTGCTGTATCTCCAAGGAACTACCTCTGGTCCAAAATAAAACACAAATATGTCCTGAGCCTGCCAGACACAAACTTTAACAGACAAATAATCTTAAAATTATACTTAATGAGAGTAGACAGCCTTCAACAGTAAGTATATATATTCCTATTTTATCCAAGTATCTAAATAAACCAGCTTTGGGCCCTGGCACACAGAGACACACACACATAGATACACACACACACCCTTCAAAGACAAAAAGGATGAAACACAAACATGTTGCTTCAGATTCTTGGAACAAACTTAACTGTTCCAAATGATGACCCTTAAATCCTTTACTTTTTCCTAGAAGTAAAAATCCATAGTTTGGTCTGAGAAGAGAAAGCCCTTTGTATAATAATTTTTTAAAGGGTAATTTTTACCTAGAAACAAAATAATTCAACTGTAAAGAGATTGCATACTATTAGTTGGGAAAAATACCCAACATCAACAATCATACCTATATAAGATGTCACCTACAGTCTAGTCCTAGAATACCTCAGCTTTAAGACTTGAGTCCATGGCTTTTTGTCTGTGTCTAGTGCTACATTTCTCTCTAAAGGTCCCATGATTCCCGAGAAAAGTACCCGCCATCTCCTCAAAAACATGAAGAAGAATGGAGGGCTGAGATCGGCCTGAGGACTTCAACAGTCTGCTTGCCTTTGTTCTGGCTACATTCTCTACTTATACTACTCTGCCCTGTGGGTTACACTACCCCTGCGCTTCTGGCTACAATGAGAATACCATAGCCAAAAACACTTGCAAGCATCAATCACTCCCTGACTTGGCGGCTCTTGCTAAAGTGGCAAGCATCTAATGCCACCCTCACCTGATGCTTGGCCGTCTCCATACCCTCCAGAACTGTCGTCTTGAAGTCCTCCTGCTTGCCCTGTGGAAGGAAAGAGGAGAACTCAGGGACCTTACTCCATAAATTAAGATAATATCTGGACATAAAGGCCTAATAGTTGGCGACTCAAGAATTTACCACCAACTAGTAAACCGGTATCAGAGAGCTCCTTCTGGAATTAAGGCCCAGAATATTACATCATCTTTCAAATTCTGGTCAGGAAATTTCAACTTCACATGCTGATCCTTGTTGAAAGGCAGTAGAATAAAGTACATAGTATTTTAATTCCTAAATTCTTGCTGCCAGTCTTGGTGAGTAAGTCTGGATGGGATGGGAGATGGAGTCCAATGTCTTTTAACTAACTGTTGCTAGACTGACATGGGCTACAGGACCTGAAACTGCAGCAATTCAGCATCAAAGTCTTAGTTTTCTATCTAAAAAGACAACAAGCAAATGACCGACAATCTTAGTAAAAATCCTGTCCTCATCAAAACAGGGGATGTAAGTAGTTTTGTTTACCATACACGGTAGATAGGACTGGACTAAATACACCAGTGCTTCCTCAGTAAAGACACCATGTAGTCAGAGGTCAAGCTGCAGGCAGACAGACACACACACTTGTGGGAGGATGGAGGGACTCAGGCAACATCCTAGGGAACTTCTACCTTAAGCTATATACTAAGCCTTGCTTTAAAAAAAAAAATCTCCTCAGTGGTACTGTGTAGAACTTCAAGAATCAAAGCTTTGAATTCAGTCGGAAAATATCATTAACAGACTGTCTTCTCCAATCTATCACCAAGACAGACACCATGATCTTGAGCTTCCAAGCCCCTGGTACACTGCAGGGGGATCACAGTGTGGCCTTTGAAAGTAATCTCCCAGTGATCTGAACTTAGACAAGCTACATTAGACAGTTTATTTTAAACTATACCCATACAACAGCAGAGTCCAGCACTGAGTTTGAACAATTACAGCCCTTATAAAAATGTTCCAGGTTTATGAAACACAAGCAGTGATTTTGACAACAAAATGTGCTGACATTGTTTTAATTAAAGATTATTTTCCTATGCTTGTCTAAAGGACCCACTAGGTTCTAGAAGGCTCTTCTGCTTAGACAATATGTATTTGTTGTTTAGAGCCCCTAGGGAACATAAACATGATGAGAAGATCCAAATGCTAAACCTAATCTGCAAACTATTCCTGAGAACACAGGCCCTACAATTTAAATCAGAAATATTCACTCTTGACATGATCTTTTATTCCCTAAAATTGTGGGTTTAAAAAAAAAAAATGCTGGGCGGTGGAGGTACACACCTTTTATTCCAGCACTTGGGAGGCAGAGGTAGGCAGATCTCTGTGAGTTCAAGGAAGTTCAAGGCATCTACAGAGCGAGTTCCAGGGCAGTCAGGGCTACACAGAGAAACCTGGACTCAACCCCTCCCCGCAAAAAAAGTTATCATTGTTGGTTTAATTCCCAACAGAACCAAAGTTGATTAGAATATTAAATCATACTTAGAAAAGAGAGAGAAAAAAGGCTCATAACAGTAAACAAATACAGTTTAAGAATAACATTTTAAGCCAGGCAGTGGTGGTGCACACCTTTGATCCCAGCACCCAAAAGGCGGAGAGGGGTGGATCTCCTGGTTTGAGGACAGCCTGGTCTATATAGTGAGTTCCAGGGGACAGCCAGAGCTACACAGAGAAACACTGTTTCAAAATACCAAAAGAAAAGAGAGAGAGAGAGAGAGGAGTTGACATTAGCAGTTCTCTCTCAAATGATGTTCCTAACTTGGCAAAAATGAAGGTTTCTTATTGTAGAGACATTTCATACTTAAAACAAACAAACAAACAAAACTAACAGAAAAGCAAAAGCACTTTCAACTGGCCATTGAGCCTCAATTATTCCATCCTTCCTGTTTCTATCATTTCCTTTTCTCCAACTACAAGCCATACTACAAGCAAATTTGTTTAAGCTACAAGCAGTTCATCTCTTGTTTTTCTATTGTCAATGGTACTCAACAAAAAAAGATACATTTCTTAATCATGATTACTGTGCTACAAAGCATAACGAAAGAACAAGGTAAGGCAGTCTTTCTTGCTTCTGCTTTTAAAATTACATTTTAAAAATTCTTATAAAGACACTGATTGAGCCAAGAATAGTAGTACATGCCTATAACCCCAAACTACTTGGAAGGCGGAAGTGGGAAGATGCCAAGTTCAAGTCCAGTCTGGTCTACAAAGAAAATTCTGTTCTTAAAAAGATACTGTTAATTGATAAGAATATATAGGAGAAATTTGGAAGCTATCAAAATCCTGGAAATATTTTTAAAAGCTCTTTCATAATATGACACAACTTCAAATACAAGGTATTACTTAAAGAAGTAAGAGGATGAATGCAAAAGGTAATATACAGCATAAGAACTGATGGAAAACAGATGGGCAGTCTTTAATCCCAGCACTCAGGAGGCAGCAGAGGCAGGTGGATCTCTGAGTTCAAGGCCAGCCTGGTCTATACAGTGAGTTAGTTCCAGGACAGCCAAGTCAACACAGAGAAACCCTTTGTTTTTGTTGACAAAACAAAAACAAATAAATAGAACTGATGGAAAACAAAACTAAAACATGCTTAATAAGATTTAGAAAGATTTAGCTCTTGGCCTAAAAGTTTAATTTGTTTAGAAGTGAAAGGATGTGGTTATTTTCTAACCATAATGTATTTGTGGTATATTTACCCACCTCTCAAAGGAGCTGAGAAAAAATTTCTTTGCTTTATTTTTTTAAGACAAGATCTCATGTACCCTTTGCTATTATGTAGCTGAAGACTGAATTTCTGACCTACCTGCTGTTCCCTTCCAAGAGCTTGGATTCTACTTGCATCACTACTAAATGAAAAGCTACATTTATCACTTGAGCTACCTGCCTAGACCCACAGTGTTTTGTTTGTTTGTTTGTTTGTTTGCTTGCTTGCTTTCCAGTGTTGGGACCTGAACCTATGGCCTCACACATGGTAGGCAAGCATTCCATCACTGTTATATCCCCAACCCAGATGTCTTTTTATTTTTTAAGACAAGCTGTCATGTATTCCAGGCTGGCCTTGAACTGATCTTTAGCAAAAACAAACAAACAGACAAACAAAAACACCACAGTAAAACAAATTGTATTTTAGCCAGGTGGTGGTGGCGCACACCTTTGATCCCAGCACATGGGAGGCAGAGGTAGGCAGATCTCAGTGAGTTTGAGGCCAGCCTAGTCTACAAATCGAGTTCCAGGACAGCCAGGATTGTTATACAGAGAAACACTGTCTCAAGGAAAGAAAAAAAGAAAGAAAACAAAACACAAAAAACAAATTGTGTTTTAATTTAACCACTTTGTAACATGTCTTGAAGGAAGAATGACCTAGAGAAAGGAAATGCAATTAAATGTCAACAAAATGATTTATATGTGAAGTAAAATAACTTGTAACTTGGCTGTTTGAAACCTGGGACTTATGCGGGGTTGCTTGGCTCGGCCTGGGAGGAGGGGACTGGACCTGCCTGGACTGAGTCTACCAGGCTGACCTCAGTCCTCAGGGGAGGCTTTGCCCTGGAGGAGGTGGGAGTGGGGGGTGGGCTGGAGGGAAGGGGAGAGGGACAGGAGGGGGGAGAACAAGAGAATCCGTGGCTGATATGTAGAACTGAATAGTATTGTAAAATAAAATAAAATAATAACTTGTAACAAATGAATAAGTGGACAAGACTTAAATCAAAAAGGCTGTGCATAGGAGGACATAGAAAGGATAAAGGACTTTAAAGATTATTCCCTTTTAATTCAGGAGAATGGTAATACAATTCATAAAATGGAAAGAGATAAAGCTGAAACGGAAATATTCTAAAGATGGCTAAAAATTAAAGAATACAACATAGAAGGAACAATGAATCTAAAGATTTTAAAACTACATGGAGGTAGAAAGAGGCTCATCAAGTTTGAGCTTATAAATAAATATGATTGCTCTTAGGAGAGTAAACAAAGCCATAACTTCAAAAGCAAACCAGTTAAGAGAGAAAGACAGCTTAGTGAATAAAGGCACTTGTTGCCACATGTGATGACCTCCGTTTGAGCTAAGGGACCCACATGGTGGATTGACCTGTTCTGTGCCATATAGGTACATGCACATAAAATAAACAAAAATGTAAAAAAAAAAAATTGAGAGTGATTATCACTATTTTGTATTAACTTTCTGCTATCTCCATTTTAAGAAATGACTTTTTAAACATCGTTCAAAAGTTGGGCACGGTGGTGGCATGCCTTCAATCCCAGCAGAGGCAGGCTGAATTTTAGGCCAGCCAGGGCTACATAGAAAGGCCCTGTCTTAACACACACACACACACACACACACACACACACACACAAAAAAAAAAAAAAAAAAACCAACCAAATAAACAACAAAACAAAAACCCCACAACAAAAACAAACAAACAAACAAAAAAAACATTCAAGAGGCTAAAGGTAAGGGCTCCCACATTAAGTGACTCACAATTGTCTGTAACTCCAGTTACAGGAGATCTGATGCCTTCAGGCAACCAAATATACATGTGTATACAGAAAGAGAGAGAGACACACACACTCATACATATAAATAAAAATAGTAAAAATAATCTAAAGCATCGTTAATAAACTCAATACAGTTCTTTCCTATTACCTATCTGACCCAATTTTGTACAGAATAAATGATCTATGCTTGTTAGAATAAATGTAAAACAAAGTAAACTAGGTTCACAAAGGTAGCCAAAAATAACCAGAATTTTCAAGCACACTAGAGGCCTTTTAACACTGTTCATCATGGTCAGTATTTGAGCAACAATATCAATAAAATCCATAGGTTTCAATGGAATAGCAATCCCAAAGTTACACCATCATTGAAAAAGTGAGTTAAAACAAGCAACTTTCATAATGTCTAGAACTAAGAGGGGGTTCTGTTGAAAGCAGGATCTGCCTGGAACTTCATGATGCCAGAAGGACCACAAGTCAGAAGCAGCAGGGACCATGGAGACAAAGTAAGAAGTCCATCCACAGTAAGCTGCTGAGGAAAGCAAACCTTTCAGAAACCAACAGAAAGACTGTTTTCACACACTATTTACCCACATTCCACAGTAGGGATTTTCCTGTTCCCTATTTTTGTGCAAAGTCTTGATTCATAGTATAAGTTTTAAAAATGTTCCAAAGAAAACATAAGATCCTGTTATATTGCCTAGCTACAAGCTTCCGGTGTGTCGAGCAGTAAAAAACAAAGCCTACTTTTCTTATTTACCTGTTTTAAAATGGACAATATCAAACTTTATTCTGGCCACTATTAAAAATACCACTGTAACATTCCATACTAGATGCTTTCTATTCTACTTCATAGTTGCACATATTTGACAATGAAGTACTAAAAATGACTTTCCAGTTTCTAAAAAAAAAAAATCTATCAAGGCTATAAGCTGACCTCATTTTTTATCAATTTGTCCTAGTCCTAGTTCAACTGTATATTTAATACAACATGTTCATACATAATAGTAGAGTTTACATTTTCCCAATGGATTCTTCACAGAAAGCCTCATTTGGCAAATGAGGAAAATCCTCAAATTACCCCATTGTTGTATTACCATGTGATCAGACCAAATAAATGATGGTAGCAAAGAGAAGTCAAAGTCATAACAATAAAGTTGCTCAGCTAAAACTATTGGCTAAAATTATTATTATTTTGAAAAATCAAAACAAAATAAACAAGTAAATGAACCCATTCATTAAGAAAGTAGGGTAATCTCTCTAAGGCCAAACATAGGATTCGATGGTTCTTCTTACTAGCCAAAGGCAATTAACAGTTCAAAATCAAGAATCTAAAACTACTTCACATAAAAACATCAGTTCTTCATGTTTAATGTAAAATTTCTAAAATCCAATCTGGGGCAGAAACATTAGCTTGCAAACAATTTCTAGAAGACCTATGGAACAGCCAGGAAGTTGTGGTGCACCCCTTTAATCCCAGCACTTGGCAGGTGGATACAGGTGGATCTCTGAGTTTGAGGCCAGCCTGGTCTACAGAACAAGTTCCAGGACAGCCAACACAGCTACAGGACAGCCACACAGAGAAACCCTGTCACGGAAAAAAAAAAAAAAAAAAAAAAAAAAAACCCAAAATCTATGACACAACATGATGACTACAGTAAATAACAATAAAGCTGTGTAGTACTGAAAACTACCAAGAGCAAGTGCTAGGCAGTCTCACAACAATGATCTATCTTATCAAGGTAATATATATGACACTCGATAGATTCTGACACTCTACAAATACACAAAAGATTACTTCAAAACAGATTATACACATATCTGATATAAATAATTTCATACAATTTTATCTACCACTTTAGAAAATAAAATGAACTCCTGGATTCTTGCTACACTTTTCCTTCAATACTTTTATTATGCCACTTCACTCCTACAGCCAAGCCAGCTGCTAGCATCTGTAGTCCTTTGGATTGAATACTGTGGTGGAGGATCTAGTCTTATTTTTGAATTCTTAGACTCCAGAACCACACCTGCAACAAAGGACCACAATTGTACAATTAGTTGTGTGATGAATAAAGTGAATAAAGAACTACTGCATTTGGAAAAATCTTATTTTGTGTAGAGAATTTCTCTATTTTACCTTTTTGTTTTGTTTTGATTTTTTTAAGACAGGGTTTCTCTGTGTAGCCCTGGCTGTCCTGGAACTGGCTTTGTGGACCAGGTTGGCCTTAGACTCAAGAGATTCACCAAAGGTTATGGCAGAGCAGAAGGAGCCCTTATTTCCAGCAATGTAAATGTAACCAACCGTCTTATTAAAATAAGAAACACAGAACCAATGTAAAAGAGAAAGCCAAGAGGTCAGAGCTCAGAGCTAAAATCTTACCCTTCCTCCTGAGGTGCTCCTAGCTCTCCGAAAGAGACCTACTTGCTGTGTGTAAGTCTTTACATAGTCTTTCTGTTCTGCCTTCTCATTGGTTGTAAACCCAAGCATATGACTGCCTTGTCACTGCCTGTTGTCACTGCCTGTAAGTACAGCCCTCCAGGTCTTAAAGGCATATGTCTCCAATGCTGGCTGTATCCCTGAACACACAGAGATCTTATGGGATTAAAGGCATGTGCCACCACTGCAACGCTCTTTCTATGGCTCTAATAGCTCTGACCCCCAGGCAACTTTATTTATTAACATACAATTAAAATCACATTTCAGTACAAATAAAATACCACCATATTTCCCCTTTTCTATTTTAATAAAAAGAAAAAAAGCAAAAGGTTATACCTAACATGAGAAAAACTATATACAAAAGTACAATAACTATATACAATATATACAAGTAATAAATACCTAAACAATGCCTAGTCCATTTGTATTTGACAAATCAGAGAAAATAATTCCATTATCTATCCTATTTTGGTTAAGTCCAAAATGTATCTAATTCACTTTCAACCCTGTTAATCTTCAACTATAACTAACTAACCTTGAATTTTTTTGTTTGTTTGTTTGTTTTGTTTTATTTTTGAAACAGGATGTTTCTATGTAGTCCTGGTTGTCCTGGAACTCACTATATAGACCATGCTGGCCTGGAAGAGATCCACCTGCCTCTTCCTCTGAATTCTGGGATTAAAGGCATGGACCACCTTCCAGCTCCATTTTACTTTTCAAAAGTTTCGCCTCTGTATTACATACCAACCCTGTACTCTCTACACTTTCAGCTTCCAAGTCTCTCTAGGGTTTTTTTGTTGTTGTTGTTGTTGGTTTGTTTTTTTAAAGACAGGGTCTTTCCACATAGTTCTGGCTGTCCTGGAACTCACTATCATAGATCAGGAAGGTCTAAGCAGGTCATCACATCAGGCTTGCACAGATAGCAAGGAAATTTATCCCATGAGCCATCTCACTGGCCTCTGTTTTCTCCTTTTTAAGACAGGGTTTCTCTGTGTAGCTTTGCGCCTTTCCTGGAACTCACTTGGAGCCCAGGCTAGCCTCAAACTCACAGAGATCCGCCCGCCTCTGCCTCTTGAGTGCTGGGATTAAAGGCGTGGGCCACCACTGCCGGTTTCTCCTTTTCTTTTAAAGTAAAGAAAACCAGCTGAGTGTGATAATGTATGCCTATAATTCCAGCCCTTGGGAGTACAGGCAGAAGGATCACGAGTTCAACCTTGGCCTCAACACAGTGAAACCAAAATGAGCTTGGGCTATATGAGGTCCATTACAAACCAAGCTCTTCTCCAGGGCCAGAGAGATGGCTCACTGGGTAAAGGCGTTTGTTGCCGAGCCTAACAATCTGAGTTTAATCCCTGGCCCTACATAGTAGAAAGTAAGAACTAGCTTCCACAAATTGTCCTCGAACCCCCCCCCCACCTCCAAAACCCACAATACAAGATTCCACCATTTAAATTTTTGTTACACCGAATAATCAATTAATCAAATATTTATCCATTTTTGTCACATATTTTCGCTATAACAGAATTTGTGATCCAATGTCACTGAAACAAATTAAATTCTTCTACTCCTATCTTTTCTATACTTATTTTTTAGATTACTTAGTATTTTTACTAATCCAGGTTGGGTATACTTTTTATTTTTTGGGTGTATGTGCATATGTGTATCATCCTCAACTGTTCTCTTCCTTTCTTCCTCCTCTTTTTGGGGAGGGGGTGGTTGGGTGAGTTTCATCATTTTTCAGTCCTGGCTAGGCTTGAATTCACTGAGATCCATATGGCTCTACCTTCCAGAGTGCTGGGATTAAAGGTATCTATCACTATCCCAGCAGTCTTCACCTTATTTTGAGTCTCACTGAACCTGGAACTTGGTGATTCATCTAGACTGCTGGCAAGCCCCAGGAATCCTGTCTGCTTCTCCAGTGCTGGGATTACAGACATAAACCACTGCACCTGGGTTGTTTGGGACCTGAACTCAGATCCTCATGCTTCCAAGGCAAGCATTTTACTGACTGAACCATCTCCCTAGCTCCTGGATATCCTTTTATGTGCGCTTTGTTTTAGAGGGGTTTTTTGTTTTAGTTTGTTGTTGTTTTGGGGGAGACGGGGTTGGCAGTTCTGGGGAGCAAACCCAGAGCCTTACGTTATGCTAGGCAAATGCTCTACTACTGAACTACACTTTACAATCCAAAGTGAATTAAGATACTTAATTTTTAAGCCAACAGTTTATTCCAAGGGTCTCCAAATTATTTAACGCACACAAAAATTTTGTTATACCAATTATCACATAAATAAATTTTGCTAATTTAACAGCTTTCCCCCCAAACACACACATTCCAAGTACAAAAGAACTGATTCTACTGCAAAGATACCTTCACCTGGCTTAAAAAAAGAATGTAAATAAGATAGAATATTCTTTTCATACTTAACAGATAGATTATAACTGCCAATCCACTAACCATCTAACTGAGCAGTTGCTTAAGCAGAGCTTCTGTGAAAACAGCTCACACACATTAACTTGAAGAAGCCTTGGAAAAGCATCTAATGGCCCATTTTCAATGTGCTTTTACTTATTATTTTGAAGTATGTTTTCATAAATGTCTCAAACTATGCACAACAAAGCTACTTATATTCTATTATCAAAACAGAATATTATATTCCTAAAACAGAGTACTCTACTGAAAATATCAAGTCAGCAATAGTAAAGTAGTGGAATGGGACAAGTGAGGCTTTTGTACACAAAGGCTTAGTAGCAGCAGAGCAGCTAGCAGGGTAAAGCCTGACCAACGCCAAGGGATGATGATCTGAAGTACATGAGACAAGCTGAGGCAAGCTCCAAATAAAGTGCATTTCTACTAGATCAACCCAGGGGAGGGTGAAGGTCAACTGAATGAGTTTTCTATTACAGAAGCTCCACTGTTAACCAATACATACGATCCAAAGGCAGTTTGTTTCCAGTCACAAAAACAAAGTTTAATCTTCATAGAAAAGACACTGGGAGATGAAACAAAACTATCAGTTGTTAAACCAAATATAAACAACATGGAAATTTTAAGAAAACAAAATAATATAGGTTTAAATATAAACAACAGTTAATATTTAAAAATTTGTAAGCTGGGCGGTGGTGGCGCATGTCTTTAGTCCCAGCACTTGGGAGGCAAGGTAGGTGGATCTCAATGAGTCTGTCTCAAAAAAAAAAAAAAAAAAAAAAAAAAAAAAAAAAATCTGTATTTACCCATATGCTCTTAACAGGAAGGACTACAATGTCATTCATAGTGCAATGTCAAAAAATTGGGAGGGGGGCAATGTTTAAGTCCAAATAAAGAACTTCCTCCCAATAAATTAAATTTAATCAAACAACATGAAACAAAATATCTTATTTTCACTTTTAAAAATTAACTATGGGGGTTGGATGAAGTATCACTTAGTATGAGAAAGGCATCCCATTACAAATCAACTCTCCTAAAACTTTTCTCTCTCCAATGTTCCTCTCTATGCTTTTAGTTCCCTCTACAGACTGACTTTTCTACAACAAGTAACTCAGTACTACCCTCGTACTCTCACTAGTGTAGTACCTAGTGAGAGACTGAGAAAATGCTAGTGAATAACTTGTAGAACACAATTCTGGCTAGGGGAGGCCCTGGCTTAGATGCCAGTTCTGCAAAAACAAAGTAACCTGGATACTTTGAGTAACTTCAATCAGACTACCAGTCAAGCCAGGCTCCAATCTGCTTTCCAGCTTCCTTATCCAATTTCTCATCTAAAGGAACTTCTCCAATTACATCATTTGATCAATCTTTGGAACACCTTGGGCATCTATAAATAACAAAGCCTTCCCCCTCAAATGAACACTTCAGAAAGCAAAGCAAAATTGTGTAAACAAATTTAAAAGTAGGTAAGAATAAAATTAAGCAAGCAACACTTAAAACATTGAAACATAACTTCTAGTTATTTCCTTAACTTAAAACCTACCTTTCTCAAAAATACTAAGACACCTTCTTTATACTAAAGCACTGGATTACTGCAACATAATGGAGTAAAGACAGTGCCTCCAACCCTGAGTCCCTTCAAAACACATTTTGTAGGACCAGGGCCTGATATGTATGTAATAAAACTCTTACAAAAACACATAAAAACAAAGACTTAGTTTATGTTTTTAAAGGACAGAGAAAGTATGTATCAAGTTGGTACTTAAGATAAGTCTTATCTACTGGGACCACAGAATACCACACCAAAAAACAAACTCTGACATATCAGATCATCACTGTATAATACTTAAGAACTCTTAGGTTGAGAATCTGTAGCCTCATGAGCTATAGCAAGCATTTCAACAGCAAGTGCCCAGCAAAGGCAGAGGAAAAAGATAAGCGCCTGGGATGGTCTTTCTGTATGCTGTAAATACGTGTTGCTACCATTGGCTAACAAAGAAGCTGTTTTGGTCTATGGTAAGGCAGGATAAGAGCCAGGAGAGAAATCCAAGAGAGATAGCGGGAGAAGAGGGAAGAGTCAGAGCAGACACTAGCCCTCCACCCAAGGAGCAACATGTCAGCAGATCAGTAATACCATGGCTGTGGCAAAAGACAGATTAATAGAAATGAGTTAATTTAAGATGAAAGAGCTAGCTAGCAAGAATCCTGAGCCATAGGCCAAACAATTTGTAATTAATATAAGCCTCTGTTTTTTTTTTTTAATAAGCTACTATGGGTCAGGCAAGACACAGGAAAACTTCCGGCTATAGATAAGAATCCAAAAGACTGTATTAGGAGGCATAAAAAGAAGAGAGGGAGATACAGATTAAACAAAGAAAGCTAAATACAAGATTTGGGAAGGGCAGGAAGAAAATGCAACAATGAGAAGGTGTTGCTGAGGTACGGAGAAGGCTCTGCTGCCTCAAGAACATGTGCAAATGTAAGGCACCAGACTAGAAGCCTTCCAATAATGAGCTGCCTGACAAATTATTTTAAGAAAGTCTTAGGAAAACCCCTGGATACTGGGATGAAATGAATTTAGAACTTAATCTTTCTCTTTTTCAGAAAGTATTTTTATAATATTTTATTTCAATTATACATTATTTTTAAGAGCTTTAGTCAGAATTTAAGCTCTAAACCTAAATTTAGATTAACAATTGACTTCTAATACTCTCAAGTGGAGTACCAGCATTAATAGTAGGCTTTAGAAAAATAAGTTCTAGTCATTTAAAATGACACCAAAGAGGAGAAACATCCAGGATAATAAAAATAAAAAGATGCTATGTCCAAAGCTGAAAGCTGTCAGAATGAATTTTAATCTGGTTAACTCTAAAAGGAACACAAAAGAGAGCAGAAGTGACCCAAAATGAGCTTCCTGTTTTAAGGGTACAGAAGTAAAAGAACTGGCGAAGTATGGGCAGCTAACAGAAATTTAAAGTCATTTCAAGGAGAGGAACGCTATGATTTTCCAAAGTCAAAATGAGCTAATGAAATGTTATTCAGGGCAGAAAACACAAAATATTAATTAAGACTCTTGTTTTATACTGTCTCTCCAAAACAAGCCAGAACTGGCTAGGATATCCTCAGAAAGCTAGGGCTCACGGCGGACAACAGTTCCGAGTTCTTTAAAGGCTGTCTGAAGCTTATAACGATATAAACCCAATCATCTTAGCCCAATTCATGGGCTAAGGAAGCTGAAGTGCAACCAGTGTCTCTTCATGGCCCTTTCTCTTGGGTGTGTGAGTGTGCATAAGGATGCCAGAGTTCAACGGTGCCTGGCTTCCTCAGTCCCTCTCCATCTTATTTTCTAAGACAGTCACTGATCCTGGAGCTGGCAGATTCAACTAGGCTGGCTGGCCAACACACCTCAGCAGTCATCATGTCTCTGCCTCCTCACACCGCTATTACAGGGGCGTGCTACCACACTCAACTTTTACGCAGGTGTTGGGGATTGACCTCGGGTCCTTGGACTTGCACAGCAAGTCCTTAACTGATTGAACACCTCCCCAGCCCCATGGTCTTTTCTTATACCATTCCTTTGACTAGAAAGCTCAATAATAAAAATTACAAAATCTTAGGCCTGGTCCTTTTAGCTTCAGAATTTTTTATATATGTTCATCAGGAAAACAAGTTTTTACTAACAAGTATGTATAAATAAAAACAAAAACAATAACACTAAAAAACCAAAACTTGAAGCTGTGAAGTCAACTTGTTGCCGACAAGACTGACTCTGTGGACTTGACATTCTGTGTTTTCTCTAACCATTTCTTTTCTCCTAATTCTAGCCAACATACACTACTATTATCTATCACCATCCTTCATTTTCTTCATATATGCACAAAAAATTATCAGCAGCACTATGTATACATGTACCCATACATACATGTATACACACACATAAAAAGACACACAGCAAAGAGCCCCAGAATCAGAATATAAGCCAAAGATGAAGACATAAATAACACCGCAAGATAGGAACAAACAACTGATTTTTATTTCTAAGACAAAACAAACCACGGTTGGTCACTACAACTCACCAGATGGTTCTTCGGGCTCACTTTCATTTTCTTCCTCAGGTGGGGCTTGAGGAGGCGGTGGGGGAAGCTTCTTCTCCTTCTCTGCTTTGGCATTTCTCTCTTCTTCTGAATAATACTCATCTTCTGAGAGGTTGGCCAAGCTTTCATCCATTTCTCTGTATTCTACCTATGTGGAGAGTATACCAGAAAAAACTAAATACAAGGAGAATTTCAATCAGGGGCTCTATTTGGAACCATTAATGGAAATTAATTGATTTCAAACTTCACAAGGCTCTAACCAACTTAGTTATTAAAGACAGAAGGCCTCAAGGAAGAATATAGTGTCAGTTTAGGTTTACTCCAATCTGTAACTTACACCATAATGCTGGTCACATATCTCTGACTCAAGCTCTCTTTCAAGTTTTTTTCAGTGTGTATATTATCAAGCTCACACACTAAAGTTTCAATTAAAATAGCCCTCATCTGTAGCATGAATCTTAAAGAGTCTTATTAATAAAATCAAACCTGGAGCCAAGTATTGGGGTGAACACTGGAAGATTAGAGAGGGAAGATTAGAGAGACAGAACAAGCCACAGCTAACCTCACCTGGCCAACTTCTCAGCTGATCTTGTTTCCTCAGACTGGAAGCTTCTGTGTCCTCATCCCAATGGCTCTCAGCTGAACTGCTGCTCGAAAGCCTGAAGCTTAACTAGCTAAAAGCTTAACCAGCCAAATGCTTCTAGTTTCTGGTCCTCACGCCTTATATATTTTTCCTTTCTGCCATCACTCCCTGGGATTAAAGGCTTGCTTTCTGGGATTAAAGGCCTGAGTCACCATGCTTGGCTGTATCCTTGAACACATGGATTTCTGCCTCTGGAATGCTAGGATTAAAGGCGTGAGTGCTACCACTGCCTATCCTAAGTATCTAGTGGCTTTTCTGTCTGATCTCAGATCAGTTTATTAGGGTATACAATATTTTGGGGAACACAATACCACCACACTCATCCAAAAATACAGTTAACTAGTGCACAAGATATGATGATATATGCCTATAATTCTAGCACCCAGGTTCTTGAACCCAGGTACTTAGGCTAACCAACAATTTCATGGGCAGCCTACATCAAAATATCCTGTCTTAGAATATTAAAGACTGAGGACGTAGCTCAGGCATTAGTTTCTCTTCCCACTGTGGCCACTTTGAGTATCCCTCCTCCCCCCCCCCCCCCCCCCCCCCCGGCTTTTGCTATTATTTGTCTCTTTAAATTGACAAATACTGAGGACAGATGGCCCAGCCTGTTTGTTAGGTCACTGCCAGAGCCTAGGCGTTGAACCTGCCATCTTCAATAATACCTTTACAAAACTTCAACCTAATTTTGATTATGTAATTTCATGCTATTTTAAAAGAGGCACCCCCACATTAGACAAATCTCCAAGCAACAAAACTGCTATATTGTCTGTATACATCTCAAAACTCTTAAAGCAAAGCCTATATAAACTGGCCTCAGCTCCTTTTTTAAAAAATTCTGTGTGGTATATGTACTCCTGCACATTCTAAGCCCAAAGTAGAAAAATGGATGCCCTGTTCTATTACTCTCTGCTTTCTTCCCTTGAGACAGGGTCTCTCACTGAACCTGGAGCTTGTCTAGCAGTCAATAAGCCTTGGAGAGCCTCCTGTTTCCACTCCCCCCCCCCCCAACGCTGGCCACACTCATCAGCTTACCTTTTATTCTTTAAACAGATAATCATCCACTGAAGCTATGATTTACACTAGTCACCAAGTCTGGCTATGAATGGGTAAAATTTCTGACCTCTTTGCTGCTGCTACCTTTTTGCATTTTAATTTATTTTTTGCTATGGGCATTTTAACATCCGAGTGTTTCTGTGCACCACATGCATACAGTGTCCACATAGACCAGAAGAGAGCATTGGATCCCCTGGATCAGATGGTTGTGAGTCACCATGTGGGTACTGGGAATCAAACCCAGGTACTCTGGAAGAACAGCCAGTGCTCTTAAACACTGAGCCATCTCTAGCCCCACATCCTTGCTTCTTATTGTCCCCAAAATAAACATATCTCATGTTCCTTTTGAAAGTTTAAGAAGTGATCACAGGCTGGGAAGATGACTCCTGGGACAAAAGCACAAACAGCAAACAGAAATGAAGACCATAGTCCCCAGCGCCCACATAAAAGGCTGTCAGGAATGGCGGCCCACATGTAATCCTAGTGCTCAGGAGACACAGGAATCCTTGGAGTACGTAAGACAGACAAGCCAAATCACAAAAGTTTGGGGTTCAGTCAGAAACCCTGCCTCAGTGGAAAGTGATAAAGAAAAACACTCTATACCAACCTCCACATGCACGCAAACGTAAGCACACACACACTCGCTACACATATGCACATATAAAGAAAAAAGAGCTAATCGAGAAGGAAAAACAAGAATTAAGCCCAAGAGAATTACAAAGACAATGGCTTAGTCAGTAACATTCAGAAAAAGGAAAATCTTGGAGGCTTGCAGTCAGTCATCTGGACAAATCAGTGAGCTCCAGGCTCAAAGAAAGAGAAAGATCCTAGATTAAAAATAATTCAGAGAGGAGCTGGAGAGGTGGCTCAGAGGTTAAGAGCACAGGTTGCTCTTCCAGAGGTCCTGAGTTCAATTCCCAGCAACCACATGGTGGCTTCCAACCATCTATAATGAGATCTGGCGCCCTCTTCTGGCATGCAGGCATACATGCAGGCAGAATATTATATACATAATAAATAAATAAATCTGAAATAATAATTCAGAGAAATGACTGAGGACAACTGATCAACCTCTACCTCTACACAAACATACATACCATGAACCCGCACGCACAAACACGAACACGTAAGCACAGGTTCGTACACATACATATATATACATACACACACACACACACACACACACACACACACACGTCCTCGAGAAATTTCTTTTCTTTTTTCTATTTTTTTTTTTTTTTTTTTTTTTTTTTTTGGTTTTTCGGGATTAAAGGCTTGAGCCACCATCGCCTGGTGAGAATTTTAAAAGAATTTAATAAAGTAGTTCTACAATTCCTATGAAAATAACATGATCTTGAAAAAGAACAAAGCTGAAGAGTTCACAGAGTTCACACATCTTGATTTCAAAAATATTTTTCAAAACCACAATAACCAGAACAGTGTTAGTGACATATGGATAGAAAACTACATCAGGGGACAAAATGACATTCCTTAGGTGTAACACTGGGAGCAGTGAAACAAGGCGAAAACATAAATTGGACCTCATCAAAGTTTAAAACTTTTGAAACTAAAATAAATAAATAAATAAATCTTGCTATAAAACAATTTAAAAACCCATTTTAAAAAATGAGCCAAGAATGTGACTAGGTAGAGCTGGGGATGTAGCTCAGTTAGTAGAGTGCCTGCCTAGCACACGGGATGCCCTGGGTTTGATCCCCAGTGCCAAATAAAACTGGGTATAAGTGACACATACCAGTAATCACAGCACTGTACTAAAGATGGAGGCAGGTGGATCAGAAACTCAAGGTCATCCTCAACTACATAACGAGTTTAAGACCAGTTTAAGGCCTAAACTGTCCTTTAAAAAAAAAAATGAGCTGGGCAATGGTGGCTCACACCTTAAATCCCATCACTCAGGAGGCAGAGCCAGGCGGATCTCTGGGAGTTTGAGGCCAGCTTGGTCTAGTAAAGGAACTCGGAGGGTCTGTCTAGTAGAGGAACATCCAGGGTCTGTCTGTCCTATCTGTCTAGACGGTGTGGCTCTGTGACCATCTCCCTTCCTGTCATGTAAATCCAGGACAGAGACCAAAACTACATAGAGAAACCCTGTTGTAGCACGAATCTTACAAGGTCTTATTAATAAAAACAAACCTGGAGCCAGGTATTGGGGTGAACGCTGAAAGATCAGCCAACTTGCCAACTTCTCAGCTGATCCTGTTTCCTCAAACTGGAAGATTCTGTGTCCTCATCCAAATAGATCTCAGCTGAACTGCTGCTAAAAGCCTAAAAGTTTAACAAGACTCTAGTTCCTGGTTTTCACGCCTTATATACCTTTCTGCTTCCTGCCATCACTTCCTGGGATTAAAGGCCTGTGTCACCATGCCTGGCTGTTTCCAGTGTGGCTTTGAACTCACAGAGATCCACATGGATCTCTGCCTTCGGAATGCTAGGATTAAAGGTCTGTGTGCCACCATTTTCTGGCCTCTATGTCTATCTAGCGGCTGTTCTGTTCTCTGACCCCAGGTAAGTTTATCAAGGTGGACAATATATTGGGGGACATAATATCACCACACCCTGTCTTGAAAAACAAACAACAACAACAAAAAAAGATATCTCATATACAAAAGGCAAAGGGGTGAAGGTGGCACATGCCTTTAATCTCAGCACTTGGAGACAAAAGAGGCAGATCTCTGAGTTTGAGGCCAATCTGATCTACAGTGTGAGTTCCAGGACCGCTAGGACTATACAAAGAAACCCTATCTTGAAAAACAAAAACAAAAACAAACAAAAAAAGCCGACCCCAACCATGTTCAACATCATTAGCCATTAAGAAAATACATGTCAAAGTACAATGAGATACCATTTCAGATCCACAAAGGTGGCTATAGTAAAAGACAGACAATGCTAAATACAAAGATATGGAGAAAATGAACGCGCACACACACTGTCGATGAAAAGGTGAAACTGTAGCTGCTACTTTAGAAAAACATTTGGTACCATTTCCTCATCAAAGAAAAGCAGAATTCACACATGACTCAGCAATTATAATCCCAGGTACTACAAGACTTGAAAACTTATGCTTACATGTTGTACATCACAGCTAAATTATACATAACAGCAAAAAAGTAGAGACCCCCCAAAAAATGTCCATCTAATGGAGAAATGACAAACCCATAATAATGGCAAAAATACAGGGCCACATATCCTGAGACACCATACAGAATGTTCAGAATAAGCAACTCCATGTAGTCAGAATGCAGACTAATAGCTGCCAGGGGTTGGAGGTGGGGATGAGAAAAAACAGCTATGGTACAGATGTCTCTGGGAAACAGTGAAAATGTTCTACACTGACTGTGGTGCTGATTTATCTTATGAATACATATTTAAAAAACAACAATGGCACATGAATGATCTCGAATCTGCTTTAAATGATCTCAAATCTGTTTCTGGCCATACTTTCAACTGAATTGATAAAACGGAACCCTACTGGGCTCTGCCTTGTTTCATTTCTAAGGGTTGAAGTCATCAACCTCTGTGCTTTTTAATGCCTCTAAAATAAAACAAAAACAACAAAAAATAATGCAGGCTGATTGAAATATGTTCAGATTATCTGGGTACTGGGCGGGAGTGGGGTTGGGAGGGGGTGTTTCCACTTACGTCTTTTGCCTTCACCACATGCACTTTTTATTTGGAAGTTAAAAACAGGATTCTAGTTTTGGGGATTTTAAAAGCATGTTCGCTAGGTTTCCTTATGGCATTTTCACACATAATTGGTTTTGGTTGACCCTCCTTATGCCCTTCCTCTCCTCCATCTGGACTGAAACCATTCCAGCTCCAGTACTCCATCTTTCTACTCCGTGTTCTGATGAAAGCCCACAGAAAAAAGCCTTCCCTCCAAATTCATTTTACTGGGCAGAGAGCATGAGATCTCTCAAGCAGGTAGTTGAAGCTGAGGGCTCTCTGGTAAAACACTCCTCTCAAGATGCTCCTCATCCCACCAACTTAGAAAAACCATACACAGCAGCCTGGCACAAGGATGTCCACCTGTCATCCTGGATACTCTGGAAGCCTAGGTGGATGTGTTCATTCCAGAGTTTGAGATGAAACTGCACAACATAACAAGATGTGAGATCAAAACCAAAACAAGCACAGGCCTACTAAGATAGGCCTAGAATCTCAGTAACTTGGGAGGTTGAAACAAGAGGATCACAAGTTCAAGCCCTATGTAGACCACAAAATAAACTCAGGGCTAATCTGGGCTTCAATAGCTTCAATATAAAAAGGGGATACAGTGCAGTGGTAGAAAACCTGTCTAGCACATACAGCTCCCAAGTACAGCAGGAGAAAACACGTATAAGGAAAAGGCACCTAAGTCGAACAACTTTAAACACTTGTACTGATCTATTTATTTTGCAGTGCTGTGGACACAAACCCTGGGCCTGGGTCATGCTAGGCAAGTGCTGTGCCATCAAGCTACATCCCTAGACTACTTCATGCATTCAACATATACCCACATGTACTTCCAGTTTTCCCTATCGGATTAAGAACTCTCCAGAAGCAGGGCAGTGGTGGCGCACGCCTTTAATCTCAGCACTCAGGAGGCAGAGGCCAGCCTGTTCTACAAAGTGAGATCCAGGACAGGCTCCAAAGCTACATACACAGAGAAACCTTTGTCTCGAAAAAACAAACAAACAACAAACAAAATCTCTCTAGAAAACGCCAAAGTCCGTGCAGTAAAGCCACACCAGTGTGCTTGGCAATGTCACTGACCCAGGTGGTTCTTTGTTTTGAATGACACCTTGTCAAAACTTTTACATTGTAAACCTCAGTTTACTTATTCTTAAAATGAAGCTAACAATACCCGTTCAGTGGTGTTTGGCAAAACGAAAACGTTGGCCGTGTGCCAAATGCACCATCTGGCACAGAGAGGTGTGAGACTGAGGTTATCTGCTTATCAAATCTTAATATTTGCATCTGCAACGTGACCAAACGGTATGTGCATTCTTCATCCGCTTTCCACATCTGTAAAGTCTACCCGAGGCTGGAGATAGCGTCTGCCGCCAAGCCTGACCACCTCGGTTCGGTTCCTGAGCATCGTGGAAAAACAAAACCGACTCGAGGGAATTGTCCTATGATCTCCACTAGCACACAGACAATAAACCATTTTTTTAAAAAATCTACGCCAAAAGAGCACTGTGAGAGAAAAATAATTTTAAAACCTGGCGTAGAGCAAGACCTTTTAAAAACAAAAGAAAAAAAAAAAACCCTTCCTTTTCGTGTTCCTTGACTCTCGAGCATCACCTCCAGCTCCCACACGCACCCAGACCCAAAGCCGCCCGATGTCGGTGCACACCAGCCACCCAGGTGGACCAACGCGTCGGGAAGCCATCTTTCCCAGTCAGAAGCAGATCACGGTCACACCCTCCCGTGCCCGAGACCCCAGGTCCCCGCACAAAGGCCGGGCCTCCCCTCCCCCGCCACCCCCACCCACTCCCAGGGACCAGCGGCTGGGCCTGGCCTCACCTTCGCCCGCTTGCGCCGGCTGGTCCGTCGGCCCTCCGGGGTCTCGGCTATCCCGGTCTCCATGGGCGTCGCGGAGCCGGGCCCGGCCGTGGGCCCCGCCTGAGGCCCGGCGGACCCGGGAGGCTCGGCCAGGCCCCCGGGAGGCGAGGCCCGCGGAGGCTCCTTCTTTCGCGGAGTGCGCTCGCCCGCCGGCCCCGTGGCGACGTCGGTGGGGCCCGCCAGGCCCGCGGTTGGCGCGGCCACCTCAGAGCCGTTCTCGGCGCCGCCCGCCGCCCCGGGCCCGGCCTCCGTCCCAGCCGCCGCCGCCGCCGCTGCTGCCGCTGCCGCCGCCGCCGCCGCCGCCTTCTTCCCAGACAACATCTCGGGCCGCCTGGCCGCCGCGGGCCGCAGGGGCCGCTCGGTCTGCCGCTCCGTGGGTCCGCAGCCGCCTAGCCCCGCCGCACCGCACCTCGCACGGTCCGTGAGAAGCCCGACGCCTCCGCGTGCGCACGCGCGCTGCGCGCTCCCGCCGCGTCGGGACAAAAAGCCGCAGCTGTTCCCAGCCGGGCCTCCCCGCAGCCATAGAGCGGCGTCCTGGAGGCTAGAGCGGAACCCGAGCGCCGAGCGCGAGGCCGACGTAGAGCGCCCCCTGCGGTAGGGAGTCAACTAAGCCCATTCATTCTAACTGCAGGACAAGGGTTCTGGCTTTCGGCTTACCACCTAATTGAGACAGGGGAACACCGCTTAATTATCCTACGCTACGCTGTTACTCAACCTTAGAGCACTTGCCTAGCAGGTATATGGCCCTGGGTTATCCCTAGCGCTGGGGGACTTCATAACCGCCCAGCTTGGACGGGGGTGGGGTGGGGGGTGGATGAAGTGTGCACGAATTTCCATGGTAATAAAATAGGGAGAAATGAAGAAATCCTGGTTTGAGTCAAAGCGAACTCTCTCTTGCCGCCAAGCCTTGTTCGTTTCTTGGCTCAGCAAGCATACCGTCTACATTCACACTCCCCACCATGCCTCCTCAAGTCCCTCATCTCCAGGCACATAACACACACCTCTTCTACCTGTCAGTTCTTTCTAATGTTGTGGTGGTGGATGTTTTATTTGTGGAATGTTGAGATGTATGGGAAGTTGAGTGTGGGTGGTGTTGTGAGGGCATTCATCAGAGAAGACTGCTCCGATATGGGTTTAAGCTAATAGAAAATCTTTATGAGCTGGCTGGCGACTACGGGGTGTTTTGGATCCCAGTGTATACCTGAGCCTTTCTTGGGGTGAGCTTTTAAGCCCAAAAACCATCTCCTGGGTTGACATACTTCAGTTAACAAGAACAGTTAGCCAGAAGTAGAACTACAAAGTCAAAAAGCAAGGTTAGTACATTTTCCACAACTATGGACTTTGATGGATTAAGCCTTTGTTTTAGTTTTGGCAGATGGTGCTATGTGCTGAGTTTTATAGCCTGAATGGTACTTTCCACCATGGAGTCGGTTGTGCTAGGGTCCCAGGACCTACTAATGCCTGGGGCCCTGTTACAGGTGGCTTACTTATTTAATTCTTCCAAGGTGGGGAACTTGACTGCAAAACAGTAGGGGGGGGGGGATTTGTTGGGGGAAATTCCGCACTGCGATTAGGGTGATTAGGATACAGGGTGTAAGTAATCCGTCGAAACTCACTGATCTATATGAATAGAATAGGCCTTTTTTTTTTTGTTTGTTTGTTTTTTTTTTTGTTTTTCGAGACAGGGTTTCTCTGTGTAGCTTTGCGCCTTTCCTGGAACTCACTTGGTAGCCCAGGCTGGCCTCGAACTCACAGAGATTCGCCTGCCTCTGCCTCCCGAGTGCTGGGATTAAAGGCGTGCGCCACCACCGCCCGGCAGAATAGGCCTTTTTTAAAAGCTATGCAAGAAAAAACACAGTACAAGATATGTCTTATGTGTGAAGTATATTAACCTGGCCAAAGTCAACAACATCCGTGACTGTGATAGAATTGTACTGAGGGAATGGAGATGAGTTTGTGGGGAAGAGATGAGGGCAATTTAGGGAAGGGTTGATAGTGTGGGAGAGGCTGCCTGGTGCTAGCTAAGCCCTGCTCTCCCATCTAAAATGCATAGTGCCCCAAAATGTAAGCACAATGCTCTCCCTTCCGTCTGCTGCCTGGCAGCCACTCTTCTACTTTCTGCCTCTGAATTTGAACTTGCTCCTGGTTCAAGGCACACCATCATGGTGGGGGAGCCACAGCAGCATGAGCTAGAGCAAGCTAGCCACATCCCATCCGTAGCCAGGAAGCAGAGAGCCATGAATGTGCGTGCTACTCAGCTCCCTTTCTACATCTACAGTCCAGGAGTCCAGGAAAGGCGCAACCCAGAGCAGGCCAGTCTCCCCGCTTCAGTTAATGGAGTGAAAATACCCCCTCCCCCAGAGGGGAGTCTAGGTTCTGCGGCTAACACTAACCATCACTCCAGGCAAACTACTGCTGAACTGCATCTCCAGCTCCCCACATTTTATTTATTCGTTCATTTGTCTATGCAGAGTTGATGGCTTCAAACATTTGGCTCTTATTCCTTTTCCTTATTTGTAAAAGCTTTTCAAGCCAGGCACAGTGGCGCACGCCTTTAATCCCAACAAAGGGAAGGCAGAGGCAGGCAGATCTCTGTGAGTTCAAGACCAGCCTGGTTTACAAAGCAAGTTCCAGGACAGCCAGGGCTGTTACACAGAGTAACCCTGTCTTAAAAATAAATAAATAAATAAAATATTTTTTAAAATTTGAGAGGTAGGTGTGTGTGTGTGTGTGTGTGTGTGTGTATGCCTGCTGTAGCATAGGTATGGAGGTCATAGGCAACTGCAGGAGTCAGTTCTCCTCTCCCACAATATGGGTCTCAGTGATTAAACTCAGTTCGACAGGTTTACTGGGCCACCTCACTAATACACACACACACACACACACACACACACACACACACACACACACACCTCTTTTTTTATTGAGACAGAACCTTAATATCCCAAGCTAGCCTCCAACTTGCTCTATAGTGAAGGATGGCCTTGAACTCCTGATCCTCTGCCTTCACCTGGGGTCACAAGCTGTACCACCTCACCTGGCTTTATCTTTTGGTTTTTTTGTTTTTTATTGTTGTTGTTGTTTTTGTTTTTTGGCTTTTTTTGAGACAGGGTTTCTCTGTGTAGTTTTAGTGCCTGTCCTGGATCTTGCTCTGTAGCCCAAGCTGGCCCTGCCTCCTGAGTGCTGGGACTAAAGGCGTGCGCCACTGCCACCCAGCCTATCTTTTGGTATTTATGAATAATGTTGCTGTGAATGTGGGTGTACAATTCTCTCTCCAAGTCCTTGCTTTTGAAACTGGCTTGCAAGTGAGCCTGGGCTTCAGTCAGAATTCAAGGTGATTGTGTAACTCAGTGGGGTAGCAAGGTGGAGAGGTGGGGAGGGGTTTGGGAAGATAATTCTTCTGGTAAAGTGCTTACTGTACAAGCTTGAGGACATGGTCAATTGTAGCTGGAAGTTTGTCCAATCCTGCCAGGACCCGAGGTCCAGACGAATCTCTCCCACCTGTGGTCCCACAGCCCCTTATAAAATAATTACTCAGATGTTTATATTAATTACAAACTGTATGACCTATGGCTTCTTTCTAGCTAGCTCTTATAACTTAACTCAACCTGTTTCTATTAATCTATGTGTTGCTACTTGGCCATGGCATTACTGGTCTGCTGACATCTTGTTGCTCCTTGGGCTGTAGGTTCAAATCTCTCTCGACTCTGCCCTTCTTCTCTCTGTATCTCTGCTTGGATTTCCTGCCTGGCTGTAAGCTTTCTTCCCATAGGCCAAAACAGCTTTATTGATTATCCAATGGGAGCCACACATATTCACAGCATAGGAAAGACATGCCACAGCAGTCAAATCCCAAGAACCTATGTAAAAGAGACAGATCTAATTGTGTGCACTTGTAATCCAGTGCTGGGAAGGTAGAGACAGGCAGATTCCTGGGATCCCTGGCCATCCAGTCTACCTAACTGGTGAGGGCAGGTCAATGAGAAGACCCTGTCTCAAAAAACAAGGTGGATGCCTCAAGGAATGACACCCAAAGTTGACCTCTGCCCCCCCCCACACACACAATAATGAAGCAATGGCCTAGCATGCATAAGGCCCTAGGTTAAATCCCCAGTATTGCAATAAATAAGTAAATGAACAGAGAATGGTGTAATCGTGTTTAAAAGTTTTTAAAGGATCATTCTTCCAATTCTTTCAGGGAATTCTCAAAGTGGGGCAGCTAACTTCTCCACTTTTAAAAAGTTGACATCTGCCAGGCATGGTGGCGCATGCCTGTAATCCCAGCACGCAGGTGCCTGAGGCAGGAGGGCCACACGTTCTAAACTAGCCTGGTTGCATAGAAAGAGTTCTCTCAAAAAATAAAACAAAATCAAAAAAGTTAGTGTCTCAGTTCGTTCCTATTGCTGTGAGGAAACACCATGACCAAAAGCATCGTGGGGAGGAAAGGGTTTATTTGGCTTACACTTCCACACTGTCCATCACTGAATGAAGTCAGGACAGGAACTCAAACAGGGCAGGAACCTGGAGGCCGGAACTGATGCAGAGGCCATGGAGGGGAGCTGCGCACTGGCTTGCTCTCTCTGGATTGTTCATCCTGCCTTCTTACAGAACCCAGGACTACCAGCCCAGGGATGGCCCCTCCCAATGAGCTGGTCCCTCCCCCATAAATCACTAATTAAGAAAATTCCCTGGGGCTGGAGAGATGGCTCAGAGGCAGCTAGCTTTTCCAGAGGTCCTGAGTTCAATTCCTAGCAACCACATGGTGGCTCATAACCATCTCTAATGAGATCTGGCGCCCTCTTCTGGCGTCCAGGAATACATGCAGATAGAACACTGTATACATAATAAATAAATCTTAAAAAAAAAAAAATAGAAAGAAAAGAAAAGGGCTGGAGAGATGGCTCAGAGGTTAAGAGCACTGACTGTTCTTCCAGGAGTCCTGAGTTCAATTCCCAGCAACCACATGGTGGCTCACAGCCATCTGTAATGAGATCTGGCGCCCTCTTCTGTATACATAATTAATAAATAAAATCTTTAAAAAAAAAAAAAAGAAAGAAAGAAAAGAAAAGAAAAAAAGAAAATTCCCTGCAGGCATGGCTACAGCCTGATCTTAAGGAGGCATTTTCTAAATTGAGGTTCCCTCCTCTCAGATGACTTTAGCTTATGTCAAGTTAATATAAATTATCCAGCACACTTAGCAAGCTAGTATCTAACTTTACAGAGTAAGGTCACTAATCAACATTAAGAAGCTAATTAAGGGCTGAGGAAATGGTTCCGTCTGTAAAGCATTCACCATGCAAGCACGGGGACCCAAGTTTGATTCCTTGCACATTCGTGAAAAGCTAGGTGTGGGGTGTGTACTTGCGGTCCCGGCACTGGGGAGGTGGAGACAGGAAATCCCCCGGGCTTGCTGGCCAGCCATTCAAACCAAACTGGTGCACCCCAAGTCCGGGTGAGAGACCCTGTCTTAGGGGAAAAAGTAAGGTGGATGGCTCCTGAGGAATGATAGCCAAAGTTGTTCTCTAGCCTCCACATACACACATATAACTAAAAACAAAAACAAGGAGAAAGTGCCACTCAGTGGATAAAGGCATTGCTGACAAGCCGGGAACCTGGGTCGGATCCCAAGTGAGACCCACGTGGTGGAATGTTTTCACATACTCATGCATACACAAATAGTAAGTATAATTTTTTTTTCTTTTTTTGGGACAGGGTTTCTTTGTGTAACAGTCCTGGCTGTCCTAGAACTCACTCTGTAGACCAGGCTGGTCTCGAACTCAGAGATCTGCCTGCCTCTGCCTCCCGAGTGCTGGGATTAAAGGAGTGTGCCACCACCGCCTGGTATAAGTATAATTTTTAAAGTAAATCAAGCATAAATCTCCACGGACTTATTGACAGTGTTCTAGTGTGACTATAAAAGTGCACACACGGGTTGGGGATTTAGCTCAGTGGTAGAGCACTTGCCAAGCCCTGGGTTCGATCCTCAGTCCCCCCCCCCAAAAAAAAAAGTGCACACAGCAGTCTGTTTGCCTTATCTCCATGTTATGGATAAGTTTTCTTTGCCATCTCCCCCATTCTGAGAGCAGGTGGTCTGTGGCATTGGCTGTTTTGTTACAAGGGGCCCCCAGAAATGTTCAATGAGAGGGGTCCTGCTGAGGCCTCTATCACTCGGCTGCCATGAACATGTCCTGAGATGATGCCTGACACACAGTGGGCCCTTAAGACATAGGAGTACTTATTGTTATGCGACAGCCAGGGTGGGGGGGGGAGCTGGTTATGAATCAGAGGATTGGGTGGCCCTGCCTCCTGTCATGGAGGGCACTGCAGCAGGGGCCTGGGCCTGGGCCCCTCTTTGCCGTCATGTTGGGGGAGCTGATGTTTCTTTTGAGGAGCTTCCATGCCTTTCTGGCCTCTTCTGGCACGATAGGAGCAGTCTTGGCTTGGCTGCTAAGCTCTAAACCAGCCTTATTTGGCTTCCTCTTTCTTCTGCTATTGCTCAGCAACTGGCTGGTCAAGCATGAGCTCAGTCGGGCTCCCTTCCAGCCCCAGACGGTGAGCGAGAGGGTGCTTAGCTTCATCTGTGGGTTATGGACACGCAGAGCTGGCTGGGGCGGGGGTGGGGGTGGGGGGACTCAGAGAGGGTTAATGGGGCGTCAGGATAATGAGGTCTCTGAAGAATTTAAGACTCTGGGCTAAGTCCCTGCTCTGTGGTTTCCTCTGGGATGGTGGATGAATCCCTTCAATAGGGTGTGCTTCAGCTGTGAAATAGGGGCCACACCAGACTCTCGCTCACCATGTTCCACCGTGTTTCCACAACACTACCAATTATTTCAAGTGGAAACAACTGTTTTGTTTTGTTTTGTTTTTCAAGACAGGGTTTCTCTGTGTAGCTTTGGTGCCTGTTCTGGATCTTGCTCTGTAGACCAGGTTGGCCGCCAACTCACAGAGATCCGCCTGGCTCTGCCTCCCAAGTGCTGGGATTAAAGGCATGCGCCACCACCGCTCGGCTCAAGAGGCAAAAACTTTAAATGGCTATACATGTACATATATAATGTATAATTTTTTTCTAAAATAGAATAATGAAGACATAAGAAATGCACAAATTGTGTCAGTTAGTTTTATTTTACTTATAACCTCTACCTGAACCAGTCACCTTAGAAAGAAAAGGTTTCTTTTGGCTCACAGTTTTAGAGGTTCTGGTTCTGACTCTTGCCTGGGTGGATCCATTGCTTTGAACCCTCTGGCAGATGGGTTATGGGGTGGAAAAGGCAAAACTGAGCACATATGGCCAGGAAGTGAACAGGAGCTCTGGAAAAGAAAACAAGTCAGGGTTCCATGACCCTCGGTGAAGGCATGCCTGTAAAGGTCCTTCTCTAAGGGGTTCCGCCACTTCTCAAATACACCAGGGATGGAGCCTTCAATTTAACTCGTGGGTCTTTGGGAGATGTTCTGGATCCTCACTATAGCAGATGTCTTACCCTAGGAAGTGCTGTAAGGACATCTCTGGGTGGGATGGTTCGTGTGTGTGTGTGTGTGTGTGTGTGTGTGTGTGTGTGTGTGTGTGTAAGAGGGGAGGGGACATTGTTTAGCAGCTTCTCTGGCCTCTACATTAGGAAACACTAATATCACTTTCCATTCCATTTGTCACAACCTAGAAAATATCCAGATATTGCCAGATGTTACTTGGAGAGGGCAAAATAGTGTCCTCTTTAAAATGAACAAATGGGTTAGAGAGATGATGGTCCATCCTTCAAGGTAATTTGTTGTTCTTGTAGAGGACCCAGATTTGGTTCCCAGCACCCACATGCAGGCAAAAACACCCATAAAATAAATGATTTGGGGCTGGAGTGATAGCTCAGTGATTAAGAGCACTTGCTGCTCTTGCAGAAGACCTGAGTTCAGGTCCCAGCACCTACATGGTAGCTTACAATTGCTTATAACTCCAGGGATTGAATTCCCTTTTCTGACTTCCACAGGCACCCATATGGTGGCTTCTCCATCCATAATTCCACTTCCAGGGGATCCAATGCCCCCTCCCAATCTCCTTGGGCACTGCATGCACAGGTACACATACATACTCATAAACATAAAGTAAATAAATCTAAATCTAAAAATGCAATTAAAAAATTAAATAAAAAAGCACCAGAGGACTAGGGGTATGCCCCAGTAGGCAAAGTGCTTGCTGAGCAAATGTGAGGACTGGAATTGGGTACCCAGTACCCACTTACAAGCAAGTGGGTGTGGCGGTCCACCTGCAATCTTAGACTGTAGCAGGTGGAGACAGAGGATCCCCAGAATAGGCTGGCTAGCCAGGCTAGCCAAAATGGTGAGCTCTGGGTTCAGGAAGAACCTTTTGTCAATAAATAGGGTGGATGGGCTGGAGAGATGGCTCAGCAGTTAAGAGCATTGGCTGCTCTTCCAGAGGACCCAGGTTCAATTCCCAGCACCCACATGGAAGCTCACAACTGTCTGTAACTCCAGTTCTAGGGGATCTGACACCTTCACAACAATGAACATAAAATAAAGTTAAATAAGTTATTTAAAAAATATAGGGCTGGAGAAATGGCTCAGAGGTTAAGAACACCGACTACTCTTCCAGAGGTCCTGAGTTCAATTGCCAGCACCTACATGGTGGCTCACAACCATCTGTAATGAGATCTGACACCCTCTCCTGTATACATAATAAATAAATAAATCTTTAAAAAAAATGTATACACACACACACACACACACACACACACACACACACACACACACGGTGCAGCAGTGTGCACACCTTTAATCCCAGCACTTGGGAGGCAGAGCCAGGCAGATGTCTGTGAGTTCGAGGCCAGCCTGGTCTACAGAGCGAGATACAGGACATGCACCAAAACTACACAGAGAAACTCTGTCTTGAAAAACCAAATATATATATATATTATATATATATATATATATATATATATATATATATGGTGGGGAATAAATGAGGAAGACACCCCATGTCAGCCTGGGGCCTCTTCACACATGAACACACATGCTCATACACATTCTAGCATGCAAACACATATACACACCATCAACATACACATTTGCAAAGGGAAAAAAACCCGTATAAAACACTAACTACCCAATTCAGGACTCTAACTGAGGAAGTGACACCAGGGGAAGGGAGCCCCAGGGGGAGACGTTCACAGACATTTCAATTGTAGTTGTGAAATTTCCTTCCTCCCTCTGCCCTGCCTTCCCCTCCTTCCCTGCCCCTCCCTCCCTGCTCTCCCATTGGGCTGCATCCTGAGCACTTTATTTGATTTCTTAAGTTAACATGAGGAAGATGGGAATTTGGTGTGATATTTACCATTTTTTCCCTCATCTTTTGACTTTCTTTCTTGAGGTAGGGTTTCTTGTAGCCTGGGCTGACCTCCAACTCACTGCGTAGCCAAGGCTGACTTTGAACCCCTGATCCTCCTGCTTCAGTCTCCTGCATGTTGGAATTATAGGTGTTATAGGAATTATATAACCACAACTAGATTATATACTGCTGGAGTTCAAACCCCAGACTTCAGTTATGCCAAGGAAACTCTCCACCACCTGAGCTAGGTACCATCCTGAGAGAGTTTTAAAGTATTTCTTTCTGTTTTTTTGTTGGTGTTTTTTGTTTGTTTGTTTGTTTTTGAGACAGGGCTTCTCTGTGTAGCCCTGGATGTCCTAGAACTCACTTTGTAGACCAGGCTGGCCTCGAACTCACAGAGATCCTTCTGCCGCTGCCTCCCGAGTGCTGGGATTAAAGGCATGCACCACCACCCTGTTAAAAGTGTGCAATTGTTAAAGACCGGTAGTTTATAGGATTAAGGGGGGGATGTTACTATAAACTGGGGGGGCCCATGAGGACTTGTGAGGACTGAATGCTGAGGATGTCTAGAGACCACTGATGCACTGCAGTTTCAGGTTTTACTGATTCTGACAAAATGCTCAGAAAGATATTGAAAAATGAAGACTTTGGAGACAGACACATATAAATTTATGCCAAGGGCCTTAACATTTTCTTTAATGTGTGTGGGTAATCTTGTGCCACGGTGCATGTTGGGAGGACAACTTGCAGGAGTCAGCTCTCTCCTTCCACTGGGTGGGTCCTGGGGATCAGACTCAGGTCTGACTTGGCCAGAACCTTTAGCCACTGAGCCATCTTGTCGACCCACAGGACTTATGTCTTCTACAACTGCTGATCATTCCTATGAAACAAAGACACCCCTGGGTCTTAGATGTTTGGAGAAGGAAGTTTTGGCTGTAGGGTGATGAGAAAGTGACTTTCCCTCACTGGATCCCAATTCTCCCAACCACAAATCATGGCAAAGATGCTCTCTCCTTGGTGGAGGGCCTGAGTATTAATTACATGGCCTGGAGGGCAGGAATGTAGCCCAGTTGGTAGAGCCTTGCATACATGAAGCCCGGGGGGGGGGGGGGGGCCGCGGGGTTCGATTCCCAGCACTGCATAAACTAGATGTACATGTGTAACCCCAGCACTGGAGAGGTAGAGGCAGAGGGATCAGGAGTCCAAGGTCATCCTGGGCTATGTAGTGAGTTCCAGGCCATCCTGGGCTAAATGAGAGCCTGTCCCAAAGATGAAAATTAAAATTAACCTGGTCTGGAGCAGATGTTCTATGTTGGAAGGAATTATCATTATGAATTGACTCTTTTCTCCTGACGGGGCTCTTAGGAGGTGGCCGAACCAACAGCGGTGGCTCCATTACTCTTTCCCAACGACACTGCCATGAACAACAAAGAGCTGGAGAAGATGAATGCTTGCTTCGCCCTCCAGGATAAGGTCCTTGAACGGCTGTTGTTCAGTGAGATGAAGCTGAACGTCTTGGAAAATCAGATGTTCATCATATGGAATAAAATGAGTCGCCGCCGCCGGTGGACCAGCAGACGCCGTAACTTCTCCAGGAGGCCGCTCAGGACAAGAAGGAATGACTCTACTTTTTCCACCATGTCTAACTATACTGCCAATACCCTCACTGAATGCAACTGAAATAGGCTAGCCTCTGCTGATGTGTCTTCACCCTGTGTGTGAGTCTGGTTTTGTTGTTGCCGCTGCTCTCACAAAATGCCCGAAGCCTGGGAACTTATAAAGAAAAGAGCTTCATTTATTTCACAGTACTGGAAATATCCAAGAACGTGATGCTAGCAGTAGCTTTTTGTGAGGACTTCAAAGAAGATAGCAACTCATTGTGTGTGTGTGTGTGTGTGTGAGAGAGAGAGAGAGGGAGAGAGAGAGAGAGAGAAAAAGAGAGAGAGAGAGAGAGACAAAGACACATAGAGATATCACTTGGTGAGAAAGGAAGTAAAAGAGAGCCAGGAAAGCCAAAGCTGCTTTATAACAACTTCTCCTGCATTAGGGATGTAGCTCAGTGGTAGAGCACTTGCCTAGGATATATAAGGTCTTGGGTTCAATCCCCAGTATTTCCAAAAAGAAGACAACAAAACAACACTCTCTTTGGCTCATCAAGTTAAGGCACTTCCCACCAGGTTACCCTGACAACCTGAGTTCAATTTCTAGAACTCACATGGTTCAGGGAGAGAACTGACCCCTGCAAATTGTCCTCTGACCTCCACACTTGTCGTGAACATACACATGAACACACACACAAAATAATAAATAAACAGCAAATACCTTCTCTCCTTCTCTTGAGGTAACCAGTCCAGCACCAGACTGTTGATGTGGTTAAAAAAAAAAAAAAAAAAAAAAAAAAACCACCATGATTAAAAGCAACCTGGGGAGGAAAGGGTTTATTTGGCTTACAGTCCATCATCAGGGGAAACCAAGGCAGGAATCTGCTCAAGATCTGAAGCAGAGACCATGGAGGAACCCTGCCTACTGGCTCAGTCAGTCACCTTTCTTTGTATTTTTTTCTTTTGAGACAGAGTCTCACTATATAGACCGAACTGGCCTGGAACTCACTCTGTAGACCAGGCTGGCTTTGAACTCACAGAGATCCACCTGCCTCTGCCTCCTGAGTGCTAGGATTAAAGGCGTGCACCACTATATCTAGCCCTCAACTACCTTTCTTATAAAGCTCGGACCCACTTCCCAGAGATGCTGCCGCCCACAGTGAACCTGGCCCTTGTACATCAGTTAGCAATCAAGAAAACACCCATGGACCAACCTGGTAGAGCCAATTCTTCAGCTGAGGGTCCCTCTTCCCAGGTGTTGTGTTGATGACTAAGATCAGCCGCCACACCCCTCTTGCAGAGGACCTGGGTCCAGTTCCCAGCACCCACATCAGGAGGCTCACAACTGCCTGCAGCTCCAGCTCCAGGGGATCCAACACCCTTCTCTGGTCTCCCTGGGTACCTGCATACATGTGGGATACACACACACACACACAGGCACACACATATACATTTAAAAAGGAATCTTAAAACGTTTTGCTTTAGTTATTTATGTGTGTGCATGCATCCTGAGGCTCCAACTCCCGATCGTCAGGCTGGGCAGCACGTGCCTGCCCCCACCGAATGTCTTGCTGGCCCTGAATTGTACTTTTGAACTTTGTGTTCGGTGCCTCCTTGGACATGTTTCTCAGCTCTTTTCTGTCATCAGATCGCCGTGGCAGGGGCAGATGCTGCACTTTTCCTCCAGTACCTGGTTCGAGTGAATGTAGTAACATACAGCTGTCACTGCTCTGAGTGACAGCCAGGGCCTTCCATGCGACTTCCCACATGTGTTTGTGGCTAGGAATCTCAGCTAGAAAACTCATTTCAGTTCATCACACCTCTTTTCATTCTATCTTCTTCTCCTTTTTTAAATATGTATGAGTATTTTGCCTGCATATGTATACATGCACCACCTCTGTGTCTGGTACCTCTTTAGGCCAGAAGCTGGCATTGGATCCCCAGGAACTGGAGTTACAGACAGTTGTGAGCTGTCATGTGGGTGCTGGGAATTGGATCCATGTCCTCTGGAAGAACAGCCAAGACTCTAAACCACTGTGCAATCTCTCCAGCCCATGTTTTGAATGTTATCTCCCCGCTGAGAAGAGGCCCACAAAAGAGTGATAATTACAGTGACTTCCTCAGGCACTCCTGGTATGCAGCGGCCTGCCTGCTCTACCTGTGACTCTTGTCTGACTCAGCTTCTGCTCCCACACCACTAGGGCAGTGTCTTTATCACCCATGCACGGCTCGAGGTCCAAGAAAAGACGGTATCTGATCAAAGTCACACCATTACTAAGGAGCACCTCGGGGTTTGAACTCTGTGGTCTGGCCCGAGGGTCCTGCAGTGGGTGGAGCCTAAACTGTGCAGTCCAAGGAACTTACATTTCCCCAAAAATCAAGAGACAGCGGGGGTGGGGTGGGGGGTGGGGGGGGTGGAGGGGGTGGAGAGATGGCTCTGTGGTGCACTTGCTTTTGCAGAGGACCTGAGTTTGGCTCCCAGGACCCATGTCAGATAGCTAACAGCTACCTGTAACTCCATCTCCAGGGGATCTGACGCCCTCTTCTGAACTCCACAGGGCACTACACTTATGTGCACAAAGCTATATACACCGATACACACAAATACATAATTAAAAAGAAAATACTTTAGAGGGAGAGACAGCCAGGATGATATATCTCATGCAGAAAGAGGATAGATAATTCCTCCCTTCCTGGCTGGTGTGTGTGTGTGTAGGTGTGTGTGTGTGTGTGTGTGTGTGTGTGTGTGTGTGTGTGTGTGTGTGAGAGAGAGAGAGAGAGAGAGAGAGAGAGAGAGAGAGAGAGAGAGAGAGAGAGAGAGATCCTCCTTGGGTACAGAACTTGAAGAGCGATTCTCTAGTAAAATACAGGAGCAAGCTGGGACCGAGATCTTACCCATGTACATCTGCTGCCACCTCGTGGTGACATTTCTGTATGACATGGTGTGGATTCTCTTCTGGCTGAACTGGGAATAACCCTGGCTTGCAGGTGAGAAATAGCTGCTTCCAGAGCTGGGCCAAGTCGAGTATCCAGGAGGAGCCCCGCAGAAGGCTGGTGGGTGTTCCGAAGGGGAGGCTCGCAGGTCCTGCAGAGAGCTGACTCAGATCATCAGCCCTAGCTTTGACATGCTATGCTTGCCCTGGAGGACCTCATGGTCGGTCAGATTCCCAGGGGGGCTCCGGTGCTCCAACCTTAGCCCTGGCACTTCCTGGGAACTTCACTTCTCTGGACATCAGCTTCTGTGGATGGAATAGCTTCTGCTTTGTGCAACTGCAGTGCAGGTCAAAGACACAGACAGGGCCTGTAAGATGGCTGGGCAGGTAAAGGTGGCTGCCGCCAAGCCTGACGACCCAAATTCAATCCCTGGGACCCACACAGTGGAAAGAGAAAACCAACTCTGGCAAGCTGTCCTCTGACATTCCAGAAAGTCCACTAAGAAAAATCTAAAATCAGCCTTAGGATCAGGTCCGGGGTTTGATACCAAAGCCAGCTCATGAGAGCCAGCCTTGGCAGAGCCCTTCCTGGGTGCCAGGTCCCAGGCTTCTTGCTTTACAACACCCTGCTGCTTAATTAGGTGAGGTTATTATTGTCCTCATTTACAAAGAAACCAAGAGAGTGCCACTCCCAGGTCACAATGGTGCTCCTGAACATTTCATAGTGAGGCCTCACTGTATGCTCCTCAGACAGGTGAACCGACTCAAAAGGGTCTTAGAGGCCTGTGGGTCAGATCCTGGTGGCTGTCCGTTGTCACCTCTTTTCTACCCTGGGCCCACAGAGATTCCCGGAGGGAGAGTTCCCACCCCCACCCCCTCATCTATAGCTTCTGAGGTCACATGGAGTATCCAACACTACTCTGGCACATCTGTCCAGCTTCCCTGTTGCTGGGGCTTCTGGGAGCTAATCCTGTAGGCAGAGGGTGGAGGGGAGCACGGGGGGGGGGATTAGCACTGGAGAATTGAGGGCCACATCTGTTGCCTCTGGGCATTTGGTAAAGCCCATGCTGAGAACCCAGAAGGACTCTCCTGTCTCTCGGAACACGGGGAACCCTGTGAAAGGCCTGCATTGTGGGTCCTATTGGATCCTTCTGGAAGTGGGTAAGATGTGAGAGTCTGGGGCAGGTCGTTGTGGGGCAGGCTGGGAAGGAGACCTGGGATTAAATGCTTGGGTCTGCTGGTAGATTTGGAGTAGGTATGGTGCCCATCAGTCTAGGTTTGTCTGAGACAGGAGGGTTTTGGGAATCTGGGTCTTCCAGTGCAAAAACCAGGACAGGTCTGGACAACTGGGCGCTGTGATGGGGCTTCTGAGCTCGGCAATGGCCCCCTTCCCCCAACATTTAAATCTTACTCCTTTTTCTAGTTATTCTCTGTCCCCCTTTCTCCCAGGACCTCCCCCCTTTTTATGTGTATGAGTGTTTTGCCTACGTGTGTGTGTTTTTATCATGTGTATAGCTGGTACCCATGGAGGGGGTCAGATGCCCTGGAATTGGGGTTACAGACAATTGTGAGTTTGGGTGCAGGGATTTGAACCCAGATCCTCTGGAGTAACAGCCAGTGATCTTAACCCCTGAGCCATCTCTCCAGGCCCTGTCTCCCCACCGCTCCCACCTCCTTTTGCATTTACCTGCCCACAGGGTCTCCTGGGCTGCCGGCCTGAATCCTCAAGGAGCTGGGATCTTCCATGCCTTGGGGAGGATGAAGACTCGGGTGAGGCTCAAACCGGAAATCACACATCACACATCATCTCTGTCAGCATCCCGGTTCTTCCCCAGCCACCTGCTCAGGGACTCCACCCTCCTTCCCACCCTGGCTGGTTCACCTGCACCCGGCACCAGAGCCTCTGTCCTTGCCTGTTTCTCTGTGGAACGAGCACAGCAAAGATGATAGCTGCTATGCTAACACTTATTGTTACAAGACCGTTCACTGGTCCAGGCTTCCTGCGCAGCTTTCTGGGGGCTTCTATCATCTGAGCTCTCGGGTGGGGGGGGCAGTTGCCAGGCTCTGAGAGGCAAGGTCGTCTGTCTAAAGCTGGAGGGTGAGCTTGTGGGGTCCCACACAGGAGCAGGGGTGTCCTAGCTTCATTCTGTTCATCATAGAGGCTTTTCTACCTGTTTTGGAAGAGTGGCATGGTGGTAGGATGCTATGAATAGAGCCGAAGTCGGGTTCTGTTGGTTGCCCTTTTCGGGGTGTTGTAGGAGTGATGTTGCAGTCTGTCACCCTTCGGAGTCTGTCTTGTTTCACTTAGCACCATGCATTTGAGACTCATTCACGTTACTGTATAAATCAATCCTCTATTCTTTACATGACTATATAACATTCCATTGCATGGATGCATGGACCATAATTTGTTTTCTCATTCATCGTTGAAGGACATTTGGGTTGATTCAGGCCTTTGAAAACTTGTAAGTAGAAAGCGAGATGACTCAGTCAGTAAAGTGCTTGATGTACAAGCAAGGACCCGAGTTCAACCCCCAGTACTACGTAAAAAAGCCGGGGTGCAGTGGTGTGCACCTTCAATCCTGGTGTTGAGGGGGCACACACGGGTAGATCTTGGAGTCCTCTTGCCAGCTAGCCTTGCCTAGTCACTGGGCCTCATGTCCCAGGGAGAGACCCTGCCTCAAAAAACAAGGTGGAGAGCAATAAAAGAAGGTACCTGATTTTGGCTTCTGACCTCTACATGTACACAGCATACACATGCCCTCACACACACACACACACACATACACACACACACACACACACACACACACACACAGAAAGAGATTCAATAAAGAATGGTTCTATATGGACCTCAAGTTCTAGAGGTAAAAAAAAAAAAAAAAAAAAAAAAAAAAAAAAAAAAAAAAAAAAAAAAAAAAAAAAAAAAAATATGAAGCCCAGTGGGATTTCCAGCTATAAAAACAAAGATTTGGCTGGGGCAGTGGTGATGCATGCCTTTAATTCCAGGCAGGTGTATATCTGAGTTCGAGGCCAACCTGGTCTACAGAGCAAGTTTCAGGACAGCCAGCATCACACAGAGAAACCTTGAAAAACAATCAAATGAAAAAAAATTCAACAGAGAATTCCATCCTCTCCTTCACACTGAAGAGCGAGCCCCCCCCCCGCCCCCGCCCCCCAAGTGCTGTCTAGGGTCTCAATGGGGCTAAATTTTGGTCTTTTAACCTGCAGAACAGAAGTTAAACGCTTTAACTCCAAAGCATTTTCTGAGAGGCAGGAAAATAGCAGTAACCGCTTGTGTTGAGGTACAAGGGTCAATTACAGGGATGCCGATAAAACTCTTAGGACAGGACCGGCTTGTGTATATGGTGGCTGTTACTGCTGTGTGAGAATGACCGAGTCAGAAAGCTAAGTGCCCTAGATGCTCTGCACCCACAAGAATCCCAGGCAGCAGGCACGACATGGGTAGCAGCTCCATGAGGGTGGAGATCCCTGAAGCTGACTCCCTGCCTCACCCCAGGAACCTGGCACAGTGCCTCGTGCCTGGTGGCCGCTCAGGAAAAAGGTCTTGCTAGGACACAGACAAGGAAGAGACCCTGTTAGATATAAGCCACCTTGTCAGATTCAAGGGTTGAGAACTGGGCAGAATGGATTGACCACTGTTATATAATTTCCTGGGGAGACTCAAACAAACATCTCTTCACCCCAGAAAAAGCACCAATGACAGACCAAAGAAATGGTCCCACCCAAGCGTAGTTCAGTGAACTAGTGAGCTTGTGGGGTCCCACACAGGAGCAGGGGTGTCCTAGCTTCATTCTGTTCATCATATAGGCTTTTCTACCTGTTTTGGAAGAGTGGCATGGTGATAGGATGCTATGAATAGTCTTCTAGAACCATCCACCACACTGAGCAGTACCCACGTGCTGGGGGCTTCAGGCATGCCTGCTGGGTGTTCTATCCTAGGTTCAAGATCAGGAACCTGGAGGTGCGGGAGAGGCCGGTACCCTGGAAGTGGGGTGTGGCAAGGTCCGCACTGTGCACACCCCCGGCATGTACTGAGTAACCAGCACACCAAAGGCTGCAGACCAGAAAGTGGACAGGTGCCCCTGGTGTGGAGGGCTCTCCCATCAGGGAGGCCAGCTGACCGTGGGAGGGGTGGGGAGGTATGGCACTGTTCTACACTAAGGAACTTCGATTTGCTCTCCCTTATGGGTGTAGCCTTGGGAGGGACACAGGCGAGAAGAGTTGGGAAAGACTTCCTGGAGGAGGTGGCATTTCACTGGGACTCAGGATATCTTGATAAGCACATATGAGGTGAAGTGAGGTGGGGTGAGGGCATCTGGCCAGATCAGGCATGGAGAGCTGAGGAGGCACTTACCCTGAGGAGGCTTCACAGCTTTACAATGAGGGTACCATCCTGTTCCTGCTGACCCTGGAGTCCATGACCTGTATCTTTGCTTCTTCAGGCCTGCTACCAGCCCCGTCTCCTCAAAGGGAAAAAGAAATGTTTTTTGCAGGCCCTCAGCGCCTTCCTCTTCCTGTTCTCAGTGGCCATGACTGGCTGCTTCCTATGGCAGTACCACCTCCCCAAGCTGCAGACCGGTGAGTGAAGAAGCCATGGCAACCACCCCGAGGGCATGGGTCCTCACTGGGCCTGCAGCAGCCAAGGACGTGAGGGTGAAGGAGGACAGTTGCGATTTCGACTCAGGAGCAGAGACCTCCTCACTCCCCATCACACTGTCCATCTCTGGCCGGGTTACAAGAGCTCCCTGGGCTCGCTCAAGCTCTTATAAACAAAGTGAGAATCCTATTCAGGGTTTCACAAGTCATCCAGCCTGGGGGTCAACTCGGGGTTCCTGAGAAGCTCAACAGAGGCTGGAGAGATGGCTCAGCCAGTAAAGGCGCTTGCCAAATAAGCCTGATGGCTTGAGTTCAATCCCCAGAACCCATGTGAAGGCTGAAGGAGAGAACTGACTCCACAGACTTGTTCTCTGACCTCCACACTCATGCTGTGGCAACCCCCAAGCCCCACCCAAATGTGGGCACGTTCAGGCCCTACCCAGACTTGCTAACGTCATCACACGTTTTGATGTGTCATCTGTCTGGCTACAGATGGCAGACCCACCCAGGTCCCAAGCTGACAGAGGCTCTATCCAAGACTTTACTCCAATGGCCAAACCCCCACCATCTACTTATTTATCAGTGTAAGGAATAAACCACCCCAGCCATGTAGCTTAGTGTCTACCGAACACTTGCCTACAGTGTGCAAGGCCCTGGGGTCTATCCTCAGCACTGCAAGGGAATAAACAAACACACCAAACTCACCAGCTGATTACTTCTCACGTTCTGGGGCCTTACTGGCAGTTCTGCTGCTGGTCTAACCTGCTCTCTTCAATGCAAGTCACTTGGGATCGGAGCCTCCCTCAGGTCTTGTGCTCTCAGGGCTAATTTCCCAGATTTGTCCATGTGATGATGGCCACTCTCTGGACAAGGACAGATGAGACTCACTCCATGACCAATGCCTGCATTCAGTTCTGGGAACAGAATAAGCTGTCCCTGCTGCTTCAGGCATGAAGCCCCAGTGGGGTTTCAAGTCCAAGTCACCCAAACATTCAAAACTAGCTTGAGGTATAGATGGATGGACAGATGGACGGATGGATAGATGGACGGACAGATGGATGGATGGATAGATGGATGGGCGAGGCTGAGCCTGTCAGGAGGAAGGGAGGGTGGGGACCAGTAGCTGAGACCTGAAGGGACTCAATCCTAAAGGTGACGCTATGCCTTGGCCCTTGGTCCCTTGGCTGGCCCGTGACTGAACATTTTCTGGGAAGCCTCCTGCTGGTGGGAGGGCCTCCAAGGCACGGCTCTGGCCTTTGCTGCAGCCTTCCTGTCCTCTGCTATGTCCCTTTGCCCTTGACCTGACGTCTTCTGTACTCACCTCCTGACACGCCCTCTAGGTTCCTTGAAGCCAGCGGTGACCCCAGCCCCGGTGAAGATGTGTCCCCGGCACCCTGAGCTTGTGCCTCTGGTTCACCCCCTCCCGGTGCTGAAGGAGGCCTTGGAGAAGGTTAGTGACAGATAGCCCAGGAGGTTGCTGGGAATGTGGTAAAGCTTGGCAGAGGAGGGATTTCCCTCTGTGCTGTGACATTCATTCATTCATTTACTCATTCATTCATTCTTTCACTCAACATGCTTTTTTGCTTGGTTGGTTTTGGTTTTCTACATGTTTTCACTGCATAATAGCCCTGACTAGCCTGGAACTTGCTTTGTGGACTGAGCTGGCTTTGAACTCACAGGTATCGACCTGTCTCTGCCTCCTAAGTGCTTGGATTAAAGGTGTGAGCTACTACACCCAGCTTTCAACATGAATTTCTTGAGTGCCTGTTCTGTGCCTAGAATGTTAGTGTTTGGAAGGCAGAGGCAGGAGGATCATTACAAGTTTGAGGCTAGCCTGGGCTATATCGTGAGTTCTAAGAAGGGGTGGGGAGGGACGGACTCCTAGTTAGTCTGTAGGTGAAGGAAGCAGTTAAGATAACACATATTTCTGATTCAGGGGCAAGAGTGAAGATTAGGAGCCTGGGGTGGTGGCCCACACCTTTAGTCCCAGCACTCAGAAGGTAGAGGCAGGAGTTCTAGGACAACCAAGGCTACACAGAAAAATCTTGTCTTGGAGGTGGGTGGGGGAAGAGTGAAGATTAGTGTCTCAGTTAGGGTTCCTACTGCTGTGAAGAGACACCATGACCACAGCAACTCTTCTAAAGGAAACATTCAACTGGGTGGCTTACAGTTTCAGAGGTTTAGTCGATTACCATCATGGCAGGACGTGGCAGCATGCGGGCAGACATGGTGAATGGAGAAGGAGCTGTATCTTGATCCCACAGGCAACAGGAAGTGGTCTGGGGCACTGGGTGTGGCTTGAGCACATGAGACCTCAAAGCCCACCCCCACAGTGACACACTTCCTCCAACAAGGCCATACCTATTGCAACAAAGCCACACCTCTTAATAGTGCCACTCCCCATGAGCCTATGGGGGCCAGTTACATTCAAACTACCACAATTAGGAAAGTTTTGGGGACTGTGGGGCTGAGGTGTAAGGTCTTGGAGGCTGGCAGGGCCCTGCATGGTCCAGGCTGAGATGTGGGCAGGGGACCCCCCATGATGTATAGAAGCTTGAAGGATGTGGGTGTGCACTCCCAACAGTGGGGCCATCATGTGAAAAGGCCCAGGGGCAGTGCAGTGAGCACAGGGCACACAGAGAGGTGGGGAAAGAGGAAACGGGAAAGAGTGACAGAGCCCATGTCACAGAGGCCACTGTAATATGGTCAAGCACACACACACACACACACACACACACACACACACACACACACACACACACCAGGGCACAATTCACATCACTTCAGGATGGCTCTCCTTGGTGCTAGTCAGATGTGGTGTGGGCCACTCACCTTAGGAGAAGAGAGACAAAGGGGGTCAGGGTCAAAAACATCTGGGCAGCTGTGCACTCTCTGAGGACCGGCAGAAGGAGAAGGGTGGCAAGTTCGCAGAAGTTTTATACCCTAAGATAAATGACAGCGTCTTTTCTAGTGTTGCCAAAGCCATACTGTTTCCATTCCTGGACTGAGTTGCTGTTCTTAGTCCCTTACAGGAGAAGGGAAGGCAGCCCATCCCGGGCAAAGGGTCTTGGGAGACACTTTGAGACAAACATGCTTGAGTCCAAAATGGTGGAGGAGATAACCCCACTTCCACAACCAGCTTCTCAGTGAGCTCAAATAACACATGACAATTTACCAATATAATGTGTGACCCAGGGTCACAGGACTCATTGACAAAGCAGCCTCCTCCCACTGAGCACTGCGGTATCAGCCATGGGCTGTGTGCCCCCTTTGTATGCATGTCTAGGGGATCCTTGACTATACCAGTGAATCTGAGCCCCGAAAGACCGACTTAGGGAGATGCACAGGGCAGGTAAAGCCGAGGGGCAAGGTGTCTGGTAGCTGATTAAGTAGAGGGGTTTGGGAGATGGCTCAGTGGTTTGTGCAAAAATGAGGACCGGAGTTCAGATTCTCTACACAGGTGTAAATGCTGGGTACGTGTGGCCTGCTTGTAATCCCAGTGCTCAGGTGGAGAGAAGATTCCCTTAGACCAAGATGGCTAGCTGGACTAGCCGAACTGGTGAGTTTGGGTTCAAGTGAGAGACCCTGGTCCAATATATAAAGATGAAGAGTGATTTAGACACCCAATGTCGGTTTCTAGCTTCTAGATCACTTGCACACGTGTGCACCCCTCCCATATGAACAGAAACACACACACACACACACACACACACACACACACACACACACACACACACACGAACATCAATACACACGCTAAACAAACAGTCCTTTGGGGACCTCTATCTAAAACAGGTGGGAGAGGCTGCTGAGTCAGACCCTCACAGGGGCGTGGTGCTGGGGTCGCAAGATCTGGAGCCTCCTAGGGTACTGTGGGGGGGGTGGTGACAGCTGTGGGGACAGGTGGGTCTGCTGAGGCAGGGGCCTCATTCTGAGCTCCTTTTCTTTTTCCACAAGGTGGATGGAATTCTGCGCAAGGCAATGCTGGCCCCAGGCCTGGCTGCCATGTCCGCTCTTGTCATCCACAACGACACCGTGCTCTGGACTGGGAACTTCGGAAAGAAGAACAGCTCAGATCCAAATTCTGGAACCCCTAATGAGTATACTATGTACCGGTGAGTGGGGTGACCTCCAGGAGGCAGGGACATTCAAGAGGATCGTGGCTGGGGTCCCAGCTGCCAGGGCCTATGGCTCGGTCCTGATAACTCTGTAGGAGACAGAGGTCCAGAGAGAACCAGGAAGTATGAATGCCCAGTGTCACACCACAGGGGCCACAGGCCAAATGAGAAAAGGATCCATCTCCTCACCTCTCAGTGTGCCACCCAGGAGTGACAACCAGCCCCATGGCCCAGTTGGGAGCAGCTGGGGACACTTGTCTGCACTCCCAGAGCCTCTCCTCGCAGGTGCTGTCTGCAGAGTCCTCAGAGCTGCGACACTGGACACATTTGATCCCAGGGATGCTGTGGGGACTTCAGGGTCTGATGGAGTTTAGCCTCATATTGCACCTTTGTGGTGCTAGACACAACACCCAGAGTTCTATTTATTTATTTATTTTTCCGAGACAGGGTTTCTCTGTGTAGTTTTGGTGCCTGTCCTGGAACTCGCTCTGTAGACCAGGCTGGCCTCGAACTCACAGAGATCCGCCTGGCTCTGTCTCCCGAGTGCTGGGATTAAAGGCGTGTGCCACTGCTACCCGGCTCAGGGTTCTATTTGTCTTGCTTACTGCATATTCATCACCTGTCTGCCGTGCTGAGTGCTCTGTGAGTGCGCGCGCGCACGCGCGCGCACACACACACACACACACTCACACGTATACCTGTATGCATGTGCGCACATATCTCCTACTCCATGAAACCAACAGCCAAACTCTCAGGAAGGTCTAGTAACCTACCCAAGGCCACACAGTCAATGAGAGATAGGACTCACTAAATCCAGGTCCGCCCCAGTACAAAAGGGTCTTGGTAAAAGGCCGAGCCTGGGGCAGGAGCAGAACTGCTCCTCCTATCCCAGCTTCTGGTACATTCTAAACATCCACGGCTCTCTACAGAGCCTGGGGATTCAGCTGGAGATGCAGACTAGGCTGGACTCTTGACTATGAAGAGCTGGAGGCTGGGCCCAGGGTGGGGAGTGGGCCGTGAGGTTGACAGGCTGCCCTCTGTTCTCCTACCCCCCACCCCAGGATTGCCAGCATCTCCAAGCTCTTTCCCGTGCTTATGCTGTACCGCCTGTGGGAGGAGGGCATCGTGGCCTCCCTGGACGACCCTCTGGAGCGCTATGCCAGCACCTTCTCCATCAACAACCCGCTGGGCAAGGCCCAAGACCCCGAACCACAGGGCCCAATGGGGGAATTTGAAGAGATGGGCTCCCTCCCGAGGCCTTCTTCTGTCACTCTGCGGAGAATGGCCAGTCAGCTGTCAGGTGAGCCTCGGAATTGCCCAGCTGAGCCAATCCGCATCAGGGGGGATTGGGGATAGGCACGGGACACAGATTCCCATCCATTAGGACTCTGCTCAGTTCCTGAATGGCCATACTTCCAACCCACAAGCCGTGGTGGCCATGGTGGAAAGAACTGAGGGAAGCCTGGGGTGCTTTTAAAAATGTGTGTATGTGTGTGCATGAGTATACGCCACATGTGTGGGGGTGTCCACAGATGCTGTAGGTGTGCGGGTGTCCACAGGGGTGTGCATCAGATCCGCCCCTGCTGGAGCCACAGGTGAGTTCTGAGAACCGAACCTGAGTCTTTGGGAAGAGCAGCTTTGGCTGCCAGCCCTCCAGCACTGGGACTCATTTTATTTGAGACAGGGTCTCTTGTAGCCCAGGCTGGCTCCAGACTCACTGTGTCGCTCAGGATGACCCTGGACTTTTGGTCCTTCTTTCTTTACCTCCCGAGTGCTAAGATTACAGGCATGTGCCACTACATCCCGTCTGTATGTTGTTGGGGGGAACACAGGGCTTCACACATGCTAAGTGAGCACTGTACCAGCCATGCTCCGTGCCTGGCCTGAACCTGGGAATACAGATCAGGCAGAGAAACGGAGTCAGGATCTGTGTATCATGCCAAGGGCAAGACAACAAGTAAGACCGGTAGGGAGCTCTATAGTGAAGACCCAGACTCCCTGAACACACATATAAAGAACATGTGGAAAGCCACAGCCCACAGAGGACACAGGTGAAGGACAGGGAATGACCTGACATGGCACAGAGAAGGCTCTGTGAATATTGAAAGATGCCAACCCTTGTTCATCAAAACACACATGCACATGAAAACTACATTGAGGGGCTGGAGAGATGGCTCAGAGGTTAAGAGCACCGACTGCTCTTCCAGAGGTCCTGAGTTCTCAATTCCCAGCACCCACATGGTGGCTCACAACCATCTGTAATGAGATCTGGCACCCTCTTCTGTATAGATAATAAATAAATTAATAATTCTTTTTTTTAAAAAAAAAAAAGAAAGAAAACTACATTGAGACACACTGTTCCTGTCAGATTGGCAAAGAGCAAAAAAAAAAAGTGGGTGCCCTGATTGGGGGGAAACCATGGAGACAATGTCCTCATCTACTCCAGTGGAGGGAATTTAAATTGATTTAAATTTAACACCCCTGTCCTGGCTAGTTTTATGCCAACTTGACATAAGCTAAAGTCATCTGAGAGAGGAGAACCTCAGTTAAGAAAATGCCTTCATAAGATCTGGTGGTAGACAAGCCTGTAGGGCATTTTCTCAATTAGTGACTGATATGGGAGGGCCCAGTCCATTGTGAGTGGCACCACCCCTGGGCTAGTTGTGCTGGGTTCCGTAAGAAAGCAGGCAGAGCAAGCCAGTAAGCAGCACCCCTCCATGGCCTCTGCATCGGCTCCTGCCTCCAGGTTCCTGCCCTGTTTGAGTTCCTGCCTCAGCTTCCCTCGATGAATTGTGATGTGTAAGCCAAATAAACCTTTTCCTCCCCAAGTTGCTTTGGTTATGGTGTTTCATCGTAGCAAGAGAAACCCTAAGACACCCCCCAATAAACAAACAAATGGATAAAACCTGTATGAAGGAAAATCAAATATTTACTGCAATCATTTTCTCGTCTTTTTGAGACAGGGTCTCAAATAATCCAGGCTTTCCTCACACTCCATGTAGCTGAAGACGACCTTGAACTAGTGATCTTCCTGCCTCCCACTCCTGAATGCTGCCACCACACCTAGGCTAGAGGTCAGCAGTACAGTGTGCACTTGGTGTGTGAAAAGCTCTGGGCTGAGCCCCAGCAACAAAGAAAAAAAAAAGTATATATTCCCTTTGAGAAATTTCACTCCTAGAAAATTCTACTGCAGATGTGGTCACTCTGGGTGGCATAGAGTGTGTTCACAGTTATTCGCCGTATAGTGTTTATAGTAACAAGAGGAGCTGGTGTGGGGGTACATACCTGTAGCCCAGCACTTCCAAGATGGAAGCAGGAGGATCAGGAGTTCAAGGTCACATCGGGCTACATAGTGAGTTCAAAGCTAGCCTGGGCTCTTATGAGACCCTCTCTAAACACCAAAACAAGAAGAAATAACCTACATGTTCATCACTAGGGGAATGGCTATGCAATGAAATACCATACAGCTCTAAGCCAGTGGTTCTCAACCCTGGTTGTGACCCTTTAACACAGCTCCGAATGTTGTGACCCCCAAACATAAAATTATTTTCGTTGCTACTTCATGACTGGAATTTTGCTACTGAGTGGTGTCTCAGTTCCTAAGGCCATCGGAAATAGGCTTTCTGATGGTTTCGACCCAGAGGTTGAGAACTACTGCTCTAAATGAGGTTCTTTGTTTACTGATACAAAATAAGTAGGAGAAAAGTACATCTATTGTATGCTGCTACAGAAATAAGCATAAAAAGCAGGCACCTTTGCCGGATAAAGGCTGCCATCTTGCCAGCCTAAATATGAAATATTTCAGGATATATTAAATGCCTTTGGAAGGACTGGTCTCCGTGGCACCTGCCTGCAATCCCAGCGAGTAGAGAGGAAAGAGTTTGCTTCCAGGAAGGGGAAATCATGGCCGGCAGGGGGCGGGGAAGATGTGAGGAAAGGTGATTTGGTGGCGGGCTAGGGAAGGGGTCTGACCACTGCTCTTCCCTAGGACTTCCCCGAAGGCTGCGGGGCACTTCGCTGCTGTGGAGAGGCAGCACCCAGGAGGCTCTGAGCCTGCTCAGGGATGATGTCCTGGTGGCTGACCCAGGAACCAGGTGAGGAGTGTGCCCTGAAGTTTAGCCACACTTGAGGAAGTGCTTGCCCAGATGGTCAGTGTCAGTCAGCAGGGTTTTGGGAATCACTGAATAGAGTCCATCCTACAGCTAGAAAGACTGAGGCCAGGATGGGCTGCAGATAAAGGGCTGACCACTGAACAAGAAGTGTAGCCTTGAGAGTTTGGCGAGGCGGGGGTGGAGTGGGTGTGGGTGAGGGGGTGGGGCGGAGGGAGTTGGGGGACAGACAACACACATCAGACAGAGGCGGCTGGTGCTCCTCTGCCACCCTGGGCCAGATTCCCTCTGCTTCTCCAAATAGTGGACTGTAGTTTTCTTTCCCTCCCGGTGCCACCACACTGTCCTGGCGATCACATCCAGGACACCATCCCGATGCCCCCTTCTCCCCCTCCAGATGCCACTACAGCACGCTGGCCTTCTCGCTCCTGGCCCATGTGCTGGCTGCGCACACAGCACAGGGCGACTTCGAACGCTGGGTAACTGAGCAGGTCCTGGAGCCGCTGGGGATGAGCGACACTGGCTTTGCACTGACCGGAGCTGTGCGCTCTCGCCTGGCTGCCGGCTTCTATGGCAGCGGCCGGTCCGCGCCACTCTATGATCTGGGCTGGTACCGGCCATCGGGCCAGATGTACTCGACGGCTGCAGACCTGGCCAGGCTGGCGGCCGCGCTACTGGGTGCAGGACCCCGATGGCTGCTGCGGCCCGACAGCCTGGCCACACTGCTGTCACCGCTGCGCGCCTGTGCCCACGGCTACTTCGCTCGCGAAACCGGCACACCTTGGGAGTTCCACGAGCGGCGCGGATACCGAGTGGCGCGCAAGGACGGCGACCTGGATGGCTACGCCGCCAGCCTGGCACTCGTGCCACCGCTGCGCTTAGGGTTTGTGCTGTTGCTGGCTGGGCCGCGCCCACCCACGCAGGACCTGGTCGCCGACGCCCTGGACATGCTGCTGCCTGCTCTGGAGCGCGCGTTGCGCGATGCTAATCGCGCCCCCGCGCCCCCGCCCCGCGCGCGCCCGTTCTCTGGCTTCTTCACCTTCGCCAATCGCACTTTCTACGAAGTGCGTGCCGCGGGGCCGCGGGGCGAGCTGCGCTTGCGCCAGTTTGGGCCGCGCGTGGAGGCGCTCGTGCCTGCTGCCTTCCGATCGCTCGCCCTGCGCCACGTGCGCGGCCGCGTCTTCCAGCTGCACGTGGCGCGCGAGTTCCCATGCACGCTGCCGCTCGCAGATGCCTGGCTGTCTCTGGAGGCGCAGCACGGGCAGCTGGTGCGTTTCTACCCCTTGGATCGCCACGGGCTGGCGCCAGGCTTCGACGTGCCGGGACTCAACACTTATGGCGTGCTACGCTTGCAGCGCAGGCCGGTGTTCGGCTCCCAGTAAGCTGGGTATTCCCCCCTCCCCCTGCGCGTGAGCCCCCACGCACGCGCCCACCCATGACTTTGCATTGCCCAGGCATGCAACCCTCTTTATGTCTTCAGCCTGTCCTTACCGGCCTGCAGCTCTCCTCTGCATGATGTCTCTCCAGCTCCAGTCTTGCCCTTCCTCCAGCTTCCCACCCGAGGTTGGCAGGGAGGCCTGCCAGAGAACACAATAGTTGACAAAGTGGGGTCTTTCTTGGATAGCTGCTGGTTTCAAACTGCCCTTACTCACCTGGGAGGAAAAGTTATACAGGACTTTACAGTAAGCATTTGAACACTTAGGCATTGCCCCGCCACGGTGATATACAGGCTAGTCCTTGGGAGAATCAGGAGTTTGAGGCCAGCTTGGAATGCAGGAGACCCTGTTTCAAAAACAATGAAATACTGAAACTTTTTTGTGTGTCTGTTGAAACAAATACAAAATATGATCGGTGTTGTCTTTTAAAAAGCACTCTTACTGGGCTGGGAGTGTAGCTCAGAAGGTAGAGAGCTAGTGCAAGGCTGCATGAACACGGTGTGGTGGTGGTACATCCCTGTACCTCCACTGTTGGGGAGGTGGAGGTAGGAGAGTCAGGAGGTCCAGGCCAGCCTGGGCCACATGAGACGCTGTTTAAAAGGACAACAGTTGTTTTGCTTGTAATTGAGTTACAATTTGCCTAACATTAAAGGCACCATTAGGTACAGTTTGTTTATATATTTATTTAGTGGGGCTGCGGATAGAACCCAGGGCATCACATGCTAGATAAGTGCTCTACCAACTGAGCTACATTCCCAGCCTGAGTTTGGACAATTTAGAGAAATAGTTATACCCATCACCATAGTCAAGATCCATGAGATTTCCATCACCCCCAAACTACCCCCCTACTATTGCTCTGCAGTCAGTCCCCTCCCCCTCCTCCCTCCCCTAGCCCCAGGCAACCACGGATGGGCCTCCTGTTATTTAGGATTAGCTGGGCCTGCTCTTGAGTTTGGTGTGAATGAGTTCACACCGTGGAGGTTGTGTGTGCATCTCCTTGGGTACAGTGTGCTGTTTTTGAGGTCCAAGTCTTTACGTGCATCCATAGCTCATTGCTTTTTATTCCACGGTATGGCTGTGCCGCTTTATTTATCCTTGTGTCCGCTGATGGGCACTGGGTTGTTTCCAGATGGAGGTTGTTAGGAAAAGATGTTTGTGCAAGTTCCTCCTCTGTGCAGGGCTTTCATTGCCCTGGGTAAGTTTCCAGATGCCAGGCACTTTTCCGAAAGCCTTGTACCACGTTCCATCCCCACGTGGAAGTGTGTGGTGGTTCTGTTGCCCACGTATGTGGCCACACTTGGCTCTGTCAGCCTTTTAATTTTAGCCACGCTGGTAGTTCTGAAGGCAGCATATCTCACTGTGGTTTTAACTAAATTCTATTTATTGAATTGTACAAGATATATATGTATATAAGATAGCTATCTATATATACACACACTATCTCTCTAGATACAGTTCTCCCCACTCTGGATTGATTTTTCATTTTCCTTTTTTATATAAGTCAGTATTTATATGTGTATTTTGAGACACAATCTCCTGTAGTCAAGGCTGCCTTGGAACTCAGAATGTAGCCCAGAGTGACCTTGAACTTGTGATTCTCCTGCTTCCACCTTCTGAGTGCTAAGATTATAGACATGTGCCATCACACCTGTTTATGAAGTGCTGGGTACAAACCCTCAGGGTTCTGTGCATGCCAGGCAAACTGTTCTGTTTGGGCTACACTCCCAACCCCTGTTCTTTGTAAGTTTCAAAAACAATGTTCACATGTGTATATGGTAGTTTGGGTTATGTCCTCATGAACGTAGAGTCCCTGGGAGACCAGAAGAGGGTGTCATGGGTAGGATGCTGTGAACTTGTGGGTGTGGGTGCTGAGAACTGAATTCAGGTCCTCTGCAACAGCAGTGTGAACTCCTTTTTAAAAAATGATTGACTTATTCTTATTTTACATGCATTAGTGTTTTGCTTGCATACGTGTCTGTGTGAAGAAGGTACCAGATCCCCTGGAACTGGAGTTAAAGACAGTTGTGAGCTGCCACGTGGGTGCTGGGAATTGAACCAGGTGCTCTTAACATCTGAGCCATTTCTGCAGCTCTCTCACCCCAGGTATTAAAATTTTAAAGACAGGGTCTCACTATGTTGGGCAGACTCCCTTTGAATTTGAAATCTTCCTGCCTTGGCCTCCCGAGTTGCTGAGATCATAGTTATGTGCCCCTTTTCTTAATGGTGTCTTGAAGAGCAGAGTTTTAACTTTTTTTTTTAGACAGGGTTTCTCTGTGAACATCCCTGGCTATCTTGGAACCAGCTCTGTAGACAGACCAGACTGGCCTTAAACTCACAGAGATCTGCCTGCCTCTTCGTCCCAAGAGCTGGGATTAAAGGTGTGCACCACCGCACCTGCCGGGTTTTAACATTTTCATGAGATTTATGCCTGTTAAATCCAATGCAAAGTTAGGGGTTGCATTCTCTCTCTCTCTCTCTCTCTCTCTCTCTCTCACACACACACACACACACACACACACACACACACACACACACACACACACACACACACACGAGTACTGGAGATTGAACCCAGGGCCTCATGTGTGCTAGCAAGCAGATGCTCTCCCAGTAAGCAATATGCTCAGCTCCTATGTGTCTTTTAAAAGCTTTAACTTTTAATTCTGAGATAATTATAAATCCCCACACAAGCGTCAGAAATAACTAGAGTAGCCTTTATCCAGTTTCTTCTCTCAGGGACATCTTGCAGAATGTTGTAAGGCATTGATCTACTGCAGCCAAGATCCAAAGCTTTTTCCCCAGCACAACAGCCCTGCGCTGTAACAATACAACATTCCTAGCCACCTTCACCTGCTCCCCCAGCCTTACCCTGTCCTTAAGCCCTAGCAACCACAGTCTGCTCTCCATTTCTGGAATTCACATATTAGGGGGCCGGCAAGATGGTTCCTCCTGCAGAGGTGTTTGCTGCTAAGCCCGACAACTTGAGTTTGATGCCCAGAAGTGAAGCAGCTACCCCGAGTTGTTACCTGGCCTTCACCTGTGTACCATGACACCCGTGTGTGGACACACAAACATACACATGTGTGTACAAGCACATTAAATAAACAAAATATTTAAAAAAGGGAGGGTCTGAAGAGATGGCTCAGCACTTGAAGGCACTTGCTGCTCATGCAGAGAACTGGAGTTGGGTTCCCAGCACCCTCCTTGAGCAACTCACAACTGTCTATAACTCCAGTTTCAGGGGGTCTGATTGATGCGATCTTTTGGCTTCTGTGGGCACATGCCACACGCACACACATGCACACATATAATTCTTGTGTAGCCCTGGCTGTCCTAGAACTCGCTTTGTAGACCAGGATGGCCTCAAATTCTGAGGTCTGCCTGCCTCTGTCTTCCTAGTGCTGGGATTAACAGTGAACACCCCAAATAAAATAAATTATTTAAAAAAGGAACTTCAGGTATTAAATGGAGTTTGGAAGTCGGTAATCTTTGGGGATCCTCCCCCAGCATTTAGCATGGTTTTCCAGTTCGTCCCTTCTGGTCGCAGAGTAGTGACTCCATGGACGAATGGGACGCTATTTGTCTAACCGCTCACTTCTTGAAGGATGTCTGGGTTGTTTTGTATTCCTATGAATAAAGCTGCTATGAGCATTTGTTTACCCACAGTTGTGTGAACTTGCTCTTATTTCTCTGGGATAAGTGCCCCAGGAGCGCAAAGGATTGGGGGCCAAGGGAAGTCTCTGCTGAGTTTTTGAAGTAGCTGCCACGCTGCTGGTCGGCCCTCTACCTAGTGAGATGGGAGTCCCCCACCATCCTGGCCAGCATTTGACAAGGTCTCATCATGGTCCAGGCTGGCCTCAAACTGTGGTCCCTCGGATAAGCTCTCAATTGCTGGGATTCCAGGCTTGCGATACCATGCCCAGCTTATTTTAATCATTTTAATAGATGTCACTGTGGTCTTAATTTACAATTTCCTAAAAGCTAATGATGTTGAAATTTTTCATGTGCCCCACCCCCACACACACATAGTACATCCATCTTTTTGTCTTTGCTCTAGAAGGATTGCTAGTCATGTGTTGGTTACATGGTTTACAAGCATCTTCTGGTATGTAGCTCATCATTCTGTCCTCTTAGGATCCTTTTGCAGAGCAATGCTTTAAAAATGTTAGTTCACCAGGGCTACACAGAGAAATCCTGCCTCAAAAACAAAAAAGAAAAGGGGAAAAAAAGAAAAGAAAAAGAAAGAAAAAAGTTCATCTAAATAATGTCTCCCATCTCAATATACACATTCTAAAACCAGTGTGTATCATTACATGGAAAGGACTTCAGATGGCCTTATGCTAAAGAGGTGTGTGTGTGTGTGTGTGTGTGTGTGTGTGTGTGTGTGTGTGTGAATATGAAGGCCAAAGGGCGATATCAGTTTGTAACACGAATCTTGAAAGGTCTTAATAAAAAAAAACAAAACAAAACAAAACCGGGAGCCAGATATTGGGGCTAAAGCTGAAAGATCAGAGAAGCAGAACAGCCACAGCCAACCTCAGCTCGTCAACTCCTCAGCCGATCCCGTTTCCACGAATCCTCAGACTGAAAGCCTCGAGTCCTCACCCCTGAGGGTCTCAGTTGAACCGCTGCTTAGTTCCTGTCTCCTCACACCTTATATACCGTTCTCCACCCAGCCATGTCACTTCCTGAGATTAAAGGCGTGTGCTTCCCAAGCAAAGACATGAGATCTCAAGTGCTGGGATTAAAGGTATGTGCCTCTACTGCCTGATTCTGCTCCCAGCATGGCCTTGAACTCCCAAGTGATAGGATTAAGGGTGTGTGCCACTACTGTCTGGCCTCTATGTCTAGTGGCCGACTCTGTCTTCTGATCCCCAGATAAGTTTATTAGGGTACACAATATATCATCACATTTAGGGTACACAATATATCACCACATTTAGGGTACACAACATCACCACATCAGTTGTCCTCATCTGTCACCCTTTGCCTTACAGTTGAGACAGTCTCTCACTGAACCGGAAGCTCACTGACCAGCTAGGTTGGCTGGCCAGCAAGTCCCAGGCTCCTCATGCCTCTGCCTCCCTAACGCCGTGATTGGCATCCCTTCCGCAGCTGCTTCTCCATGGTGTCGGGTGGAGAACACGGGTCCTCACGCTCGCACAAAAAGCACTTTCCCCAGCCAGCCATCTCCTCGGGGCCTGTCGTTTCTCTTCTCTTATTATTTCATTCGTTATCATTATTAGTATTATTTCACTCCTTGGCTTAAGTAGTTAAAGTTAGTGTGCCTGACATTTTTATTTTCCTTCATGCTTTCCCTGCATGTCTGCCTGTGCATGCACCATGTGCATTTCTGGTGCCCACAGAGGCCAGAAGGTGGCAACGGATCCTCTGGAACTAGTTACAGACGGTTATGAGAGACCACATGGGTGCTGGGAACCAAATGTAAATAAATCTTTAGAAGTTCAATGTCATCCTCGGCTATATTCCAAGTTTTCGGTCAGCCTGGAACACACGAGACTTTCCCTGTTTCGAACACACACACAGATGGACTGGTGAGATGGGGCAGCAGATAAAGGCCCCTGCAGTCAAGCCTGAGGAGCTGAGCTTGACCCACAGAATTCATATGACAGAAATGACTGTTCTGTCTCTGACCCCTTCATGCGTGCTGTGTTGAATGGCCCCTCCATTAATAAATACGTTAGTCAACAAATTAAAAAAAATGGTCAACAATAAAAGACCTCTCTTGTCATCCACCATCTCGCCTCTCTTGATCATTGTTTGGCCTTTTGAGAAGGTCAAGCTCTCAGTTATTTTCATTTTGAGATCCCAGTGTCTTGACTTCTTGTGTCCCTCGATGTGGTGGTTTGAATGAGAAATGTCCCTCATAGGCTCACGTATTTGAACACTTGGGCCCTGGTTGGTGGTGGTGGCGGCGCCGTCTGAGAAGTTGTGGAACTTTTAGGAGGCAGAGGCTTGCTGGAGGAAGCGTGTCACTGGGGGCAGGCTTAAGAGTCTATAGTCCCAGGTTGGAGAGATGGCCCAGTGGTTAAGAGCACTGGCTGTTCTTGCAGAGGTCCTGAGTTCAATTCCCAGCAACCACATGGTGGCTCACTACCATCTGTAATGAGATCTGGTGCCCTCTTCTGGCCTGCAGGCAGAACACTGTATTAAGCCAGTGTTAAGAGCACTGGCTGTTCTTGCAGAGGTCCTGAGTTCAATTCCCAGCAACCACATGGTGGCTCACTACCATCTGTAATGAGATCTGGTGCCCTCTTCTGGCCTGCAGGCAGAACACTGTATACATAAAAAATCTTAAAAAGAAAAAATCCGACCCCCACATCCAGTTTTCACTCTCTGTCTCCTGCTGTAATTGAAGATATGATCTCTCGGCTTCCTGCTTTGCCTTTTCCACAATTATGGACTCCCCCTCAGGAACCACAAGCCTACATCAGCCCTTCCTTCCTTAAGATGCCTTTGGTCACAGTATTTTCTCACAGCCACAGAGAAGTAATGAATAGACTTGGTTAACCTGTAAGACCCTGTCTCAGTTCGGGTTTCTGTTGCTGTGAAGAGACACCACGACCATGGCAGCTCCTATAAAGAAAACATTTGGGGTGGCTCGCTTACAATTCAGTGGCTCAGTCCAGTATCACCATGATGGGGAGCATAGGCATGCAGGCAGGTGTGCTGCTGGAGCTGAGTCCTCCATCTTGACTCAGAGGCAACAGGAAATTGTCAGGCTCACTGGGCGGTATCCTGAGCATAGGGAACCTCACTGCCCGCCCCTACAGTGACACACTTCCTCCAACAAGGCCACACCTCCTAACAGTGCCACCCCCTATGAGCTTATGGGGGCCAATTACAGTCAAACTACCACAGACCCTCATTCTGATCTCTTCTCACAAGACCACGAGTTTCACATTCACTGCATTCATTCACCACGCACCACACTCCTCACTCGGCCCTGTTCACTGTGCACCCTACTCCTCACCATGGACCCAGGCCCATTGTTCTGGTTTCCCAGGCTTTCCCAGACTCACCTGGCCCAGCCTCCACCCTCCACACTGATATTGCTACCCTTTAATTGTTTCCCTAACTCCAGGCTCCTACCTCTGGCTGCCCACTTGCCACCTAAGCGGCTAGGCTTCTCTAATCCCCGCCCCCAGCCCAGCCGACTTCCGCAGTTTTCAAAGTGCGGTGATTAGCTTGAACCCTCAGAGACTCCTCTGCACTGTCTCTCACCTCCACATTCAATCCATCAGCAAATCATAACGGCTTGACTGCCCACTCGATCCAACTGCTTCTCACGTTCCAGCCTCCATCTTCCTCTCCAGAGCTGTAGTAGCACTGATCCATTTCCCTGCTCTGTCTTTTCCCTCTTGGATGGTTCATTTCCTGTATTTACTTGGTAGGCTCTTGTTCCCAGCTACCCCACATTAATCTGAGTGTTTTGTAGATGTGATTAACAGCTTCATCCATTGAGTTAAATTAAAGGTCGTGGTTTCTGTAGTCTGGGTAGGCCTCGTTTAGCTAGTGAAGGGCCTTAAGAGGAAAATGAAGTTGGGGCTTACAGAGGGAGAAGCCTCACCATGGTCAGTGGCACCCACGCCCTCTGGGACTTCCTGCCTGCAGCTCTGTCCTACTGATTAGGGATTTGCTGGGGAAATGATAAATCAGTTTCCTGAAATAGAATAAATTTCCCCCTCCCCTCCACAGAGACAGGGTTTCTCTGTGTAGTTTTGGTGCCTGTCCTGGAACTCGCTTTGTAGACCAGGCTGGCCTCGAACTCAGAGATCCACCTGGCTCTGCCTCCTGAGTGCTGGGATTAAAGGCGTGCGCCACCACTGCCCGGCTGAATAAATCTCTTAATGTACATTCTGCCAGTTCTGTCTCTCTGGAGGACCCTGGCTGACACCACCCACTGATATTCGGAGGCACGGTCAGAGGGAGGGCCCCGTTGACAAGTGGAATCCCAGTCCCTGCATTCTCAAGTCCTCCAAGAGCCTGCCTGGAGCTTATGTGTTAACTGTAATCAATCAGTGGTCAGACAGGTATAAATATAGCTTCCTCAAAGCACAGAGACCCTGAAAGTAATCTTCTGGAACTCGGGAAGCTTCGTGTGTTCATGTTTGTGCTTTTAATTAAACTGGAACTAACTTTCAGGCAGGTGTGAGGTAAAGATCTAGCTTTAATCCTTCCGTTTAGATGGATGTTTCTACCACGCCATTGTTTTTCTGTCTGTTGAGAGATGTCTACATTTCCATCCCTCCCCTTGATTATTTATGCATCCTTACCTTAAAGCCTCTCAATTTTTAAGTGTTTTTTGTTTGTTTGTTTTTGTTTTCTGAGACAGGGATTCTCTGTGTAGCCCTGGCTATCCTGGAACTCACTTTGTAGACCCAGGCTAGCCTTAAACTCATAGAGATCTGCCTGCCTCTGCCTCCCAAGTGCTGGTATTAAAGGCGTGCCAACACCACTCAGCTTTAAGTACTTTTTAAAATAATATTCTTTTTTTTTTTTTAATTTGGAAAGGGCAATTTAATTTTAATTAACAAAACCCATTACTTGCATTTTTTAGATTATAATTATATCATATCTCCCTCCTCTTTCCTCCCTCCAACCCCAACAGGAGTTACACAACCTTGGCCCCTCCTGGAACACACCACACTTCTGTGTGCTGACCCTGAAGAAACATTTCCCAGAAGACTTCACCTCAGTGATACTCTTAATCACACTCAGCTCTTAATCACAGCTGACTCTTCAGCCCCAGCTGACCACACACCGTGGATTCTTCACACAAATGGCCCAGTAGATCTTTGCTTCCCTCTGGAACTTCACAAGCCAGCCTCCGTTACCTGCACTGCTCTCAACATTCTTATTTCCCAAGCTCCCACAGAACAGCTCACTGGGCTCTCAATACTCAGTGGCTTTTCTAGGCCAATGTTCCAAAGTCCTTATACAATCCTCCCCCAAACAACATGGTTGGGTCCGTCATAGCAATACCCCACAATCCTGGTACCAACTTGTCTTAGTTAGGGTTATGACTGATGTGATGAAACACCTTGACCAAAGCAAGTTGTGGAGAAAAGGGTTAATTTGGTTTATACTCACACATCATAGTCCATCATTGAAGGAAGCCGGGGCAGGAACCTGAAGGCAGGAGGTGATGCAGAGGCCATGGAGGAATTCTGTTTACTGGCTTGCTCCCTCTGGCTTGCTCAACCTGCTTTCTTATAGAACCCAGGACCATCAGCCCAGGGGTGGCATCACCCACAATGGGCAGGCCCCCCCCCCATCAATCACTAATTAAGAAAATGCCCTACAGGTTTGCCTACAGCCTGGTCTTATGGAAGCAGCTTCTCATTTGATGCTTCCTCCTCTCTGACAGCTTAGCTTGTGTCAAGTTGACATAGATCTAGGCAGCGCAGCATCCCAGCCCTACCTCCAGTCCCCAGAACAGACGCCAAGGGCTGGCCACTTGTGCAGGGCGGGTCTCAGGGGATGTTCCCTGCAGAGTGGGAGGCCACCCATGAGAACACGTGGGAAGAGAGAGATTCAACACTGCGACTTTGGTGTATTCAAGGCTTTGCAGTATCCTGACCATCTCAGCCTCGAATCTGCCACATGTGTTAGGACACAGACCATGACAGACACTGGCTGAATGCCAGCCTGAGCTGTGTGGTGAGCACAGAAGTTGTATGCCACAGATCTGGCCCTGCCGTTATAGGCTCCTATTCACTAAGCCCTCATCATGCTCACTTCTTATCACCACCCATACTCTACGAGTTAGACGTTACCAGCCCATTTTACAGACTTGGCAATGAGGCCCTGGTGGCTAATCTCTACCCTTAGCTCAACTGCATTAAGGATGCCTAGTAGCTGATAGTGTGTTCAAAGATGTTTCCAGATAGGACAGCTCACAGGGCTCTGACCAATGAATGATTTAATCCATTGATGGATTTAGCATGTAAATAGAAGGGCAGGGAGCCATCTCTGGGGGTAAAGGCACTTGCCACCAAGCCTGATGATCTGAGTTCAATTCCTAGGACTCATGTAATGGAAGGAGAGAACTGACTCCTGCAAGTTGTCCTCTGATTTCCAACATAAATATGTAAATGTAATAAAACATGATTATCTGAGGTGGTGGGGTCCATTGGCGGAAGTAGTCACTGGGAGGTGTGTCCTTGGGGGCTGTATAGACCCCTCCTGTGGCTGCTTTCTCTTTTGTCTGTTATGAGGCTAGAAAACTTCCCAGACATGCTCTGCCCAAGCAAATGGAGACAAGTGACCAGAAACTGAACCCTCCAAAGCTGTGAGCTAAAATAGCTCCGTCTTCCTCAGAGGTGTCCCCATCCGCCGGTGTTTGGTCACAGTGATGACACCGGACACAAAAGCTTAGCTGCGTATGCCCTCTCTCCAAGGACACAGGGTCCACAGGTGGTGCAGTTTGTGTTCATAACTGGACTCTCTGGCAGTCGTGTTCAAGCTTTGCAGCTTGAATGAATGTTGGTAGAAGCTACTGCTTCAATTTAACACCCTGCCTTAGCCCAAGCCAAATTCTCACCCCAGCCCCAACCTAGGACTCCTTTCATAGCCCTGACAAACTCCTAATCATACTTCGGACTCCCACTCGGGGCTTCTGTGAATGCTCATTTGGTTTCCTGGGAAACTTTAGAGGAAATAAAATAATGAGTCCAAGAATTTATTTTTACAATTCACATTTATTTTGGAAAAGAAAAAGGTTCGGCTAAAAATACTCCTACAAAGACATCGGAGTAACAGGGTCAAGGTTGCCATTGGATGCAGCTGGTGAGATTTTCTTGGTCACAGGAGTGGGGTCTAAAGGATCCCCAGCCACACCCCTTTTTGACCCCCCCCCCACACTGACCAGAGGAAAGGGCAGTCCTGTGAAATCTGCCAGATACCCCAGTCCCTGATGGAGAGCTGTGGCCTGTCCAGCTCAGGCTGGTGGAGGTGTGGGACTCTTAGAGAGGGTCTAGGCATCCACCTCTCTGGCTCTGATAGCAGCTGGGGTGGGGTGGGGGTGGGGGTGGGGGTTCATGCAAAGACAGCAATGGACCCCTGGAGACCTGGGATCTTCTAGACAAAGGAGCTGACCGTGGTGAGGGCTGAGTGAGGACCAGTGGTAGCAGAGCGTAGTGAGAAAGTGAGTGGTACTGGGACCCAAGCCCACGTGCTGGCTGTGTGACCTGGGGTACCGGCATGGTGCCTTTCTGAGCTTCCCAGCCCGTGGTGTGGCTGTCGTTATTGCACCTGTCTCGTGGAATTGCGGGGCTGTGTCTAGAAGTGATGCACGGAGCCCCGGTGCATTGTTGGCACCGGAGAAATAGCAGCTGTGATTAAAACCAAGCGGTCACCGCTCTTCCCTGGAGTCCAAGAGACTGCTTGAGAGTGAGGGTCCCGGCCAGGTCCACCTGGGATCGGTTGCTGAGGCATCAGAGTCCCTGTCCTTAGAGAGGAGGACAGACAGATGATCCCAGAGCTCTGGGCCATTCACAGCCCTCCTTGCGGCTGGTCTCGTTCTGGGAGGCAGTGGCTAGGACTGGAAGGGATGAGAGGGCTCCTCGGAGGGAGCAGGTGCTGGCAGCCACGAAAACTGCAAGTGTCCTAGAGAGGGAACCCAGCAGGAAGTTTGTATGGAGACCGGCACAGGAAATGCAGTCTGGTGCCTCTCCAGCTTCCTCTCTGGTACAGGGAGATCTCACCCCAGGTGACTCTAAGCAGAGCCCCACACTGGTCAGTCAGAGTCCTCCAGCAAGTGGGTACTGCAGCCTGCGTGAGGGTTTTGAAGAGGCAGCTGAAACAGCTGGGCTCTCTTTTCCAATCAGGCCTGGTGAGGGCCATTCTGAGTCTCCCTAGAGCTGACGCTGCCCCACACTCCAAGGGAGGTTCTGTATCTGCCCATCTCTAGCCAGATTTCAGGATGAGGCTGTTCCCAGTGTGTGTGTTTCTCTGTTTTCCTCTCTTCTCTCTCTTCCTCTCCTCTCCTATCTCTTTGTGCTTTTTTTTTCCTGCTGGGGTCCCTGGGTTTGGGGAGCAGGGAACCATGGGGCTCAAGATGTCAAGAATTAGCACAGAGTCACCTAGTGATGGTGTCTCACGAACATAGATCTCTTCCACTGGCATCTTAGGAGACTGAGTTTGGCAGATCATAGAATCTTAGGCTCTTTTAGCCCTTGGAATGCTAGAATTCTTGGCTCAGCAGAGCCCAGAGTGTATGTGGCCCTGGGCTATGAGATGTTTTCCGGCCCTTCCTCCTTGCTCTCCTTCTTCCTACCAATGCCACAGCCCTTTTCTCCAGCAGGGGGTGCTAGGCCCCAGGTGCCTTTGCTCTCCTGCTTCATCTCTGTCTGGGTGGCAGGGATGGGGGGCTCAGGGGATTTGAAGGTCAGATTTACCTAGAAGCCCTGCCCAGCCTTAGTCTGGCCCACCAGGCCAGGTATGAAGAGAGCAGGCTGCACTGTGGCGCTGGGGTGTTGGGTCTCCACAGGGTGGTCCTGGCTGGGATACAGGGGCCCCTCTGAAGTATTAGGTTCCCGCTTCTTCCCCGGATCAGCTTTCCTGAGGGGGTCATCCTGCTGTGAACTTGACTCAACTGGACTCTGAGGCTGTGGGGGTCTCTTTAATTTTTCTGAAACCCTAGCCCAGTCTGAGCACATTCCTGAGGGTCCGGCTTACCTCCTCCCCTGCCAGCGACTTAGTTTGTGTCTGGGCTTGGGCACCTTATCTGATGTGAAGCTTCGCCCTAAGTTCTGCTCTGTACACTTGGTGTAGTTTGTTATAGGGGTGGGGGTGGGGGTGGGGGGAAGGGAAGAGCTCAGGGGTAGGGAGGAATCTCCCACTCTTCAGATGGGGAATTCTGACTCAGGGGGCCTGGGGGAGCCCTGGAATCCTCAAGTTCAACACTCGCGAGTGGGGGAGGTGCTGATCTGTGGGTGATATAAGGATTTACAAAACTAGCCAGTGGGCAGGAGCTGTGGGTGAAAGGCCTGGCTGGGGTCCCTAGGGAGTCCCCTCTGAGAGTCACATTCCTTACTAGCAAAGAGGGGGCAGTAATATTTTGGCACTTGGCATAGGGTAATGCGTTCAGCTATTAGTCCTTGAGGTTTCAACCTCCTGAGACGAGCTTGAGGGGGAGGTGGGGAGGGAACACACCCTGAACCCACTTTGGCCAAAGTCTGTTCCTGTGCCCAACACTCCAACACTGGTTTCCCGGCAGGAAAAACTCACTGGAGCCAAGATCATTCTCCAGCTTGTTTTGTGGTAGCAGTCACTGGCTGGGAATCTGAGTCAGGGCTGGCTGGTGGAGTATGCCCATGTGTGGACATACACAGCTACAATCAGAAGCAGATGGACTGAGCATGTAGCCCAGTGGGTAGAGCACTTGCTTCACAAGCACCAAGACCCAGCTTCCATCCCCAGCACCGCAAAAACCAGGCAGGGTGCCGCACACCTGTAATCCCAGCCCTTGGGAGGTGGAGGCAGGAGGATCAGAAGTTTAAGAATGGTCATCCCTGACTGCACAGTGAGTTTGAGGTCAGCCTGAGCTATATGAGACTCTTTCCAAAAAAGAAAAAAGAAAAAAGATGAATCAGAGAATAAAAAACTTCACCCCCTCTGTCCTGAGCAGCTGAAGCAAGTCTGGTTTATCTGTGTCGGCGGTGGAGAGTAAATAGGGTCTGGACTCCCTTTGAGTCACAAGGACTGTTCTGGGGACTCTTTCTTCCAGGGCAGGGGTGGCTGGGAAGTCCTCTTGTGGTTTGGTGGCTGAACTGACTCTTCTAGAATCCAGTGCTTGCCCTGTTGTTCTAAGGCTGGACCGAAACACCATGCCCTATGTGTCTTGGACTCCCTTCACACTAACCCAGGCCTCCCAACACCTCAAGATGTCTTTGCACTGAACTGTTGAAGTTGCTACATCTTGGAGTGACCTTCCTCTCAGCCTGTCATTTTCAAGACCGCCTCCCCCTGGAAGCCCACCCTGATAGCCCATCTCATCTAGCTTTCTCTTCCCTTATAAGCCAAAGTCGGATCCCTTTGCGTCCTGCACCCAAGTGACCATGCTCTGGTGGGCACTGGAGTGGATGCTTGTGGCTTGTGGCTCTGAACCTCAGTGTCTCTCTTAGGTCCTCTTTGCAGGACTGAGGTGTACAAACGGTTTTCCAGGCCTGGCTCACCCAGCCTGATGCTCTTGTTTTATCGATGGGATGCTGTGGCCCAGCAAGGAATGCGTCCTCTGGGATCCCCCGGCCCTAGTTAGTGACGGGTGGGTGACATCCTGTCCTTTGCGTTTGCACTCCCTGGCTAAGGTCTTCCTTTGGGAACCATCCCCGGGAAAATGACAGGCTTCTGGAGAACCAGGAGTGGCACTGGGGTGGGTAGTGTGATCTGGGGTGGGTAGTGTGATCTGGGGTGGGTAGTGTGACCTGGGGTGGGTAGTGTGATCTGGGGTGGGTAGTGTGATCTGGGGTGGGTAGTGTGATCTGGGGTGGGTAGTGTGATCTGGGGTGGGTAGTGTGATCTGGGGTGGGAGTCCTTCCTGAGCTTCTGCAGAGGTGGTGCAAGGTTAGTGAATGCCCACAAGGGGGCAGCATTGAACTCTCAGGCAGTCAGAGTGGGTGGTGCTCTGCATACTAGAAAGGGTGGGCATGAGGCCCAGCTGGTAAGTAGATTGCCTAAGTGTCCTCTGCTACTGAAATCTGTCTTGCCCATGATTTCCCAGGTAACTTTTTTCCCTCCAAGAGACAGGATTTCATGTGTCCCAGGCTGGCTTTGAACTCACTAAGTAGCTCAGGATGACATTGAACTTCGGATCCTCCTGCCTCGACCTCCTGAGTATTGAGTTTACGTCCTATGTTCCCATATCTGGTTTATGTAGTGCTGGGGATGGGACCTGGGGCCTGTGCATTCCGGGCAAGCACTCTACCAACCTGCCAGCAGGACACCTTCAATATCATCTCAGGAACAGGCCTGTTGATACCACTAACTGCCTATCGGGGAGCTCCTGGGGTGCGGGCACAGCTCCCTCTTACTTAGTGTGGCTCTGCCAGTCCTACTCTCCCGGAGCAGCTGGCCCCATTTCCACGGTGCCCTGGCTTAGGTTCACAAGACAGCTTTCTTCCCTCAAGGATCAAGCCTGCACTGAGCGGCCGGAAGCGGCTCCTGATGCCGGGCAGGTGGGAGCTGGTGCTTGGGGAGGCAGAGCCAGGAAGGGATTAGTAGCTAGGCAGCAGATAGCTCCAAGCTGTGTGCCCACGTGAGCGGGCAGCCTTAGTGGCAGGCGCTTGGCAGCAGGGCCTACCACTCCCTGATGAGCAGTCATCGAGATGTGGGGGAGGACACTGCCCCATGATTGAGCAGGGGCAGTGCCTATACCCAGGACAGCCACAGTGATGTCCGTCTGACACCCTGGAGAGGAGACGGAGGGGCTGGACAGCACCTGTAAATTCTGAAAGCAGGTATGTGGAGTCCCAGGCCTCTCCGTGAACACGCCGGGCGCTAGAGGGTGGGTGAGCAGGCGAGCTGGCTAGGAGACACCAGCCTACTGGCTCAAGACAGGAAGCCATCTGACGGAAACACTGACTGCCAGGCCTCGCGGGGCCCTGGAGCGGTGGGAGGTGGGCTGGGGGGACAGTTAATCTACAGAGCATCGGGGCAGCTCCCACCAGAAGGTGACCTTGCGAGCCGGGACAGCTGCCGTCCGAGCTGGGCGTCTTTGGGGCATAAAGGGATGGCCAATGGGCCACCGTGGGCCGCTTTGCGGGAAACTTGCCAATACTTCCCCTGTGGCCAGCCCCACTGTCCCCACCCCAGGGACAAGTCTTCTCGCTAATCCCTTCCCTCCCTCTGCTCTAAGAACAGGTGAATGACAGATGACAGGCTGGGTTATGATGGCCTTGCTGACTGCGGGGGCCTTTTGTTGGTGCCCTGTGGCCGCAGTCTTCCCCACTGGCCAGGTTCCTCAAAGATGCTCATCAGACAAAGGGAAAGGTCCTGAGATGAGGTGTCCCTAGGCTACCTCCCCCCTTTGACAGACTTATCTGCAGCACACATACTTCCTGCCTCTTCCTACTGAACACGCAGACGCAGACACACACACACACACACACACACACACACACACACACACACACACACACACACAGTAAGTCCGAGCCCTTAGCACAGGAAGCAGCACTGTGTGGGTGAAGGGATTACATCTGTGGCTGAGTGGGGGTCCACAGGCCCCATATCACAACCACCGGACCACAGCTCACCCAATACCCATAGTCCCTGTCCTCTGGCAGGGTGATACTGAGAATCTTGTGTGCACCCTTGCTTCTTACGCATCTGCTGTGCGGCTCACTGTGCCAGGCATTGTACACACAGAGCTGAGCCAATCCATTGCCTGCCTGTGCTTCTGATTACCCTGGGCTAGGAAGGCTACATTTCCCCTTCCCTCTATGAGTTTCCTCAGTCTGGGCCTTTTGGATCTTGGAATGGGGGTGGGTAGCATGGGGGAATGGGAAGAGCCCCTTGCAAGAGCATTAAAAGTCATTTGGCAGGTCCCAAAAGTGCCAGGGTCTTTTCTTGGCACTTACAGAGTACAGGGGTCATTTTATAACTAAAGCATTTATTTCCATTCAACTCACTAACCGATTGTTCTGCTCAGGTTCCTGCATTTGCTCACAGGAGACTCTGTGGCCAGACCCCTTGGCTGATGATGTTCCTCTGGCCAAGACCTTCAGACCTGGGCAAAGGCCTCAGGGAAAGAAGGAGTGGGGAGAGAGAGTCACATGGTCTCCGGGGGGTACCCTTGGAGGGCTGGGGTGTCACAGTGAATGATCAGGGTCCTGACGTCCCTGGTTGCCTGGTCCAGGCTCCCAGAGGTGAAATTGGGTTTTGGCCATTGGAGAGCACCCAGGAACCTGAAGGGGCCTCTGTGCCTGCAAAGTACCGGATAGAACAGGGCAGAGAGCTTGAGAGTGCGCAGGGAGGCAGGGAGGACTTGGGGCCTCGGAGTCCTCATCCGCCCCAGCCTGCTTTCCAAGGTGGGATGCTTGGTACAACTCTTTCCACTCCCCCAGTCTCACTGAGGTCTCTGAATGGCCCGGGTGGCCCTGTGACAGTTGGCTTTGGTGAGGCCTGGCAGCAGTTGGGAGGAGGGAGGGGTGTCAATGAAAAGCATATAAAAATCCAGAAATGTGCATATAAAATCTCGCCCTTGGTGTATTGCCTAAGTCAGTAAGCAGAAAGCACCTTCTTCCTGGAGAAGGATCAAGTCCTCAAAAGGTAGGAAATGTCAAAGTGTCTCTTCATTGTCATTTAAAAAAACCCAACAAACAAACCCTCCCCAGACCAAAGCCACCCCGATCAAAATACCCCCAGTCCACAAATCGCTGTAAACAAACCCAGATCCAAGATCAATGCTTCTCAGTGGCAGTCGTAGCTGATGACAGGTCACCCGCAGCATCGTCCTCAGGGTGAGGCTGAGCGGGGAGCTGGCACCCGGGGAAGGGCAGGGCCTCCTGCGGCCGCAGATCTGGGTGGCTGGCCTCAGGAAGATCTGGCCTGTTCAGTGTGCCCTGGGAGGCCAGGATCTCCTCTTCTGCCTCCTGAACCGTTAGCAGAAAGTCTCTCAGAGTTTTTGAAATGGTCTCCCAAGACAGAACTGTTCTCCTGTCTGCTGGTGGCAGCTGGAATGGACTTCCCCTATCTGGGGCAGCTGCCTGTTCTCTCTGCCCGTCGTGCCTAGGGCTGGGCCGTTAGTGATGCTCCAAGAAACAGCTAAGGCCAGGCGAGGAGGGTGGCCCATCTCTTCCCTTCATATTAATTTTCCTGGAAATGTTTCTTGGCTCTGGCCAGCTCAACCTTCCCAGAAGGAGTTGGAGAGAGAAGGCGTCTGGCTTCCAATGGGACATATCCTGTGGATCTCCCAAGCCCTGTTCTTTTCTCCCCTAAGAACCATCACTGCTCTCCTTATGAGAATCCTCTTTGAACAAATGGTCCTTGCCTGTCCCGCCCCCTCCCAGATCTAGGTGCGTGTTCCCCCCATTCCCTTTTCATTCCTTTGACTTGCATGGGTTCTTGGTGTCGTCTCGTTGGCTAGAGTGCTGCTACTTGGTTCTTCCTGTTGCCTTGTGGCCTCCGGGCAGGTGGCTGGCCCTGCAGTGGACAGGGCAGCAGAGGGACCGACGGACGGGGCTGAGGAGGCGGCGGCGTGGAGGAAGAGGCGAGCCGAGGCAGGCGAACGTCAAACCTCCACAGACTGAATCTGGTTCATCTGGGCCCGCATCACCTGGATACTGTTCAGGATTTTTTTCTGGTGGCCGGCTAGGGTGACCCCAACCCGGAGAATGTCCCTTTGGGAGAGATGGACACAGTTAGGAAAATGTATGTGTTGAGGGGGGTGGTGGAGCAGCTGCATTAACTTCCCCCCTCCTTAGTGCTGAGGGATAGGGAAAGGATGTGGGGATGGGCAAGGGGTGTCAAAGCTGGACTGAGAGATTCTGGGGCCAGATCAGCCAATGGGGAGGCAGGGGCCCTTCTGCCTTCTGCCATCAGGAAGCAGGGCTGGGCTTGTATTGGCTGCGTACCCATTTCCTTGATTCTTCTTCACTAAATCCTGGTTTGCAGATTAAAAAAAACCTTCCCAGACTTCTGGGATTTGCCCAGCCAGAGAGCCAAGAGGCACCAGGCAGACCCAGCTCCAGATCTGGATGTGTATTACCCCTTAGTCCCTGCCATCCCTGCGGGGTCACTCACACTCCCATGTTCCCCATTCGGCTGGTAGGGTGGGTGGGGAGCAGGTGTCAACAGGGCTGGGTGGAGGCCGCTAGGTACTCACTCCATCATCATCTGAGATACAACGTCGAAGGAGGTGAAGCCGGCGCTGGCAAAGCTCTCCTTGTACTGGCCCATCTTGATGGCTTCCAGCCACTCATCCACCGTGTTAAAGCTGGTGTAGTCAGGGATCGTGCGGTCCAGCAGTGGCAGGTTGATGCTGGGGGAAGGGCAGGGGACAGGGATGGTCATGGCGCATGCCGATAGCCAGATGGCAGATGGGAATGCGTGTGGTACCTGTGGGGTTATCCCTGTGTGTGTGTGAGCACAGGTGAGTGTGTAGGCGTTTATGCGTGAACGTGGGCCTGCGTTAGAACTTGTACAAGTGAGTATCTATGAGTGCCTGGGGAACTGGGAAAGCTGGGGGAGGCCCTGGGAACCCCAGTTATAGGAGGGACTGTGGCTGGACAATGGTGTTAGCTAGTCCCTGCTTCCTCCCCTGGAGCCTTCATCTTTCTCTGACCGTGGTAATATGCTTCCGGCATACAGACTGCACTATCAGACCCACATGCAGACAAGGCTCAGAGCTAATGGGGACAGGCGAGGTGTGCACAGATCTCACGAGGGGAAGGGCTCAGTGGCTTCATCTAGAGCAGCAGTTCTCAACCTGTGGGTCACGACCCCCTTGGGGTCAAATGACCCTTTCACAGGGGTCACCTAAGACCACCGGAAAACACAGATATTTACATTATGATTTATAAAAGTAGCAAAATTACAGTTATGAAGAAGCAATGAAATAGTTTGTTTGGGGGGGGGGTTCCCAACACAAGGAACTCTATTAAAGGGCTGCAGCATCAGGAAGGTTGAGCACCACTGCTCTAGAGTGGAGAACCGCTGGTCCAGGGTCAAGGTGAGGTGTAACAGGTACAGGCTAGCACAAAGACCTCATGGCCGCAAAAGGACTTTGACTCAAGGATCTCCAGGTATGGCTGGCCCTGGTGGTGAGGTATCTGGTTGCACACTCTCCCCCTAAACCCTGTAGGACTAAGGGTCCCTGAGAGCGGGGCCAGCAGCTACGTGGCCTGTGAAAGCCATGTGACCTGTGTGACAGCTGTCCTTGGGTTCCACAGAGTAAGAGCGAGCAGGGTCAGCAGCTGCACGACCTGTAATAAGCACCTCTGGAAAGCAATAATGAGGCGAATCTAATGGAGCATGCCCTGGGACCTCAGAAAGGAAGGCCCAGGGTTCCTGAGCCCTGTCCTGGGGCTGAGCTGCTATTTCCACCCTGGGGGCATGTATGTGGTGGGTATGTCCTGAATGGGGGCATGTATCCATTGGTGACTATGTAGCTGTGTGTGTGTGTGTGTGTGTGTGTGTGTGTGTGTGTGTGAGAGAGAGAGAGAGAGAGAGAGAGAGAGACAGAGACAGAGACAGAGAGAGACAGAGAGAGCGCGCGAGCATGAATGCTTGTACCTAGCTCTGTGTATGCAGGATTTTGTGCAAGTGGTGTGTGTGTGTGTGTGCATTTGTTTTTGTTTTTTTGATACAGGGTTTCTCTGTGTAGTTTTGGTGCCTGTCCTGGATCTCACTCTGTAGACCAGGCTGGCCTGGAACTCACAGAGATCCGTCTGGCTCTGCCTCCCGAGTGCTGGGATTAAAGGCGTGCGCCACCACTGCCCGGCTTGTGTGTGCATTCATACAAGTGCCAACGAGGGCACAATGGACACCAAGAGGCCCAGCTCGGGTATGAGGAGAGGAAGGAGGAACAGTGGGCAGAATCCGTGCCGAGCACAGCCAGTCACCACTGTGACTCTAGACTGTAGGAAGGCTTCCTAAACGCTGGCCTCTTTAACCATGCTTTACAAGGGTCTTCCTCCACCACCCCAGACTGCCACCGGGTGGGGCCTGGACAGTACCCAGAGGAGATGGGTGGGGGCTAAAGTGAATCACACCCAGGAGCAAGGGCTTTGAGACAGGGGTAGGGCCAGGGTGGCCGTACCCAGAGGATAGGGGCGCCATGGCTTTGAGGCTGTTGGGGTTTCGGATCATCTTGTCCAGCGTGTTGACAATCTGGCCGAACTTGGGCCGATGGTTGCGGTCCTTCTGCCAGCAGTCCAGCATGAGCTGGTGCAGGGCGCTCGGGCAGTCCATGGGCGGAGGTAGCCGGTAGTCCTGTTCAATGGCGTTGATGACCTGGGGGATCACAGAGGCAGAGTGGGCCGGGGTGGTTGGGGTGAGGACTTCAGCCCCCTGCCAGGAACACTCATCCCTGGAGCATTGCAGTCTTGACCCATGGGGGCTCCTCTCTCTCCTGTGGCTGCCTTGGGTCCCACCACCCTCGGCAGGTCTGTCTCCTATGCCCCTCTCTGTGCCAACCTTGGATACCCAGTAACCTCAGGTAGCTTGTCTCCAAGACCGATCCTGTGCTGGGCTGTCCCAGCTCTTTGTTCTCATCATCCGTGAGCCCCCTGCTGGCTCTCAGCTGTCTGACTCTAGGGTAGCCATATTCTCAATCTGAGTGCTCACAGAGATCTGGGTAGAGATCTAGGCCCTGAGCTGGCTGGTGATCTTAGAGCCAATCCCCACCTCCATCAGAAATAGGAGGCCAAACATGGCTTCAGTCCGCTCTGCCACCATGGTAAGATTCATCTTCTGGAACTTGACCCTCTCCGGTGTATTTGTGTGACTGAAAATCCCTGGGGTGACTTCAAACTCCTTCCCTGAAGCCCGCTACAGTGTGGTTCTCAAATGTCACTCAAGGACCCTTGTGCTGAAGGAAGGCTTGGTTCTCGGCCTGGAGCACTGTTTGAGAGAGGCAGATCTTTTAGGGGGTGGGGCCTAGTGGAGGAAGGTAGACTGCTGGAGGCAATGCCCTGGGAGGGGAAGCTGGGATGCCGGTTCTTCTACTCCAGTCTCCTTGCTTCCTGGGTGCTCTAAAAAGAGTAGCTTCCCTCACAACCTCATCATCATGTACTGTCCTCAGAGAAACAGGCCAGCCAGATACAGACTGGAACTGTGTGCACTCACACAAACCTTTCTTCCTGTTAGGTTCACCATTTCAGGCATCTTGTGACAATGACAGGAAGCTGACCCACACAAAGCCTCCCCAAGCTTTCTGACCAAGTTTCCAGTCCAGGCTCCCCGCCCTGCCTCTCAGCCTCACCCCTGCACCTCTGCATGTCTCACATCTTCCCATTGCATGTCCCCACTGTCCGAGTGCTACTGGCGCTGTGATGACTTCCTGGCTCACCTTGTCCTGACTGCCCTGGCCTCCACACCTACAGGGCTAGACACCTGTGCTCTGCATTTCAGCATCTGACCACAGCCGAACCCTGATGCTTGCAGCTGGCTCTCTGGAAAATCATCTTGGGGCCAATGAGAGGGCTCAGCAGGGAAAGGCTCTTGCTAGCAAAGACCTAGAACCCGCCTGGTGGAAGCAGAGAACTGATTCCCACCGGCTGTCCTCTGGCTTTCATACATGCACCATGATGCTTTGGCACGCGGTGGGGATGGGCAGGTGAGCTCTCTAGTCCCCCTCTTCAAGAGTAAGGTACATCAGCCTGGCAGCCAGGCCTTCAACCTCAGGGAATTCAGCACAAGGCCAGGAGTCCCTGGTCTTGCCCTCCTCAACCCGCCAGGCCAATAGGTCCTGCCCACATCCTGGAGACTCACATCCTGGTTGGTCATGTCCCAGTAGGGCCGTTCCCCGTAGGACATCACCTCCCACATGACAATGCCATAGCTCCACACGTCACTGGCTGAGGTGAATTTCCGGTACTGGATGGCTTCCGGTGCTGTCCAGCGGATGGGGATCTTCCCACCCTGGGGAGTAGAGAGAAGAAAGAGGTTGGTGGTGGGAGGGTGACCTGTCTGACTTCTCCTCTCCATACTCCCCACACTGTGCTCTGTCAGATCCCAGGAAGAACCTCATTGGTTTCCAAACTCCTCAGCTGCTTCGACCACAGGACATTTGCATATGCTGTTCCCTCTGCTGGAAGTGCCTTTCCCCACACTGCCATCTGGATTCCACCTTTTCATTCTTGAGTCTCCAAAAAGCCTTTCCCTGGTTCTCAGGGAGTTTCTGGCTCCCAAGATTCCACAATGCGCTCATGTCTCTCTTGCCTTCCAAGGCTCCCAGACCTTCCCTCCCTTGTGCTCATCATCTCGTCTCCCTGCCTCAGCAGCCCAGGCGATCTAAGAAGCCAGGAGGCTTTCTGTGGGTCCCTTCCTGTCTCCAGGGCCCAGTGAAGGCTTGAGCTGGGCAGGTGAGTGGATACACAGAGCTTGCAGAGATGGCTATGCCTAGGGACCCTTGCTGTCCCCTTACCAGAGCGCTGGTATAGGTGGGGTCAGAGGTGTCATCCTCCAGGAAGCGTGAGAGCCCGAAGTCAGACACCTTGCAAACCAGGTTGCTGTTGACGAGGATGTTGCGTGCAGCGAGGTCACGGTGCACGTAGTTCATGTCTGCCAGGTACTTCATGCCGGCTGCAATGCCCCGCAGCATGCCCACCAACTGGATGACTGTGAACTGCCCATCATTTTGCTTTGGGAAGGGTGGAAAATAGAGTCAATGCAAGAGCGAGTGTCAGAGCTCTGGAACGTCTCACAATGGCAGGTGTCTGTCACCTCTGCACACACTGTGGGAAGGACCCAGACCCCCAGGACCCCCAGAGTGGTCTAGGAGAGAATACCAGCCTTGGAGTAAACGTACATAGACTGACCCTGACTCTGTCTTCCTCAGTGCAAGCTTGGACATACGACCCACTCTCTCTGAGCCTAACTGCTCACCTGTTAAACAGCTCAAACATGTGTCCCTTAGGACTGCTCTGACTTAAAACAGAAAGGTACATGGAAGGTGCTGGGACCAACTTCATAAGCATTTGCTGAATGACAGCTGGCCCAATAGCACGCTCCTGACCCCCAGACCAGTGCTCTCTTGTCTTGATGGCTCACTGTGCTGTCCTGAGGGGATTCATCTCTTGGCCTTATACTTTTGATTTTTCTCCCTTATCTTGTGCAACTCTGGGGAGCTACGAAGTCTGGTGAACACCCTGGATGGGGTGTCAACACCCCTGGCTGTGGTCTGGGCTCTCCCTTTGGCCCTCTGACCCTAGGCAAATGCTTCTTATCTCTGAACTCTATTCTGCTGTGTAATAAGAATGCCTCTTGAGCATGAAAGGGCAGGTACCTCAGGTTGTACAACCCTGAGGGAATGCCTGGGCTGGGCTTCCCAGGGAACCACATTGAGAATGACTCTGAGATTGCTCCTGAGTGGAGTGGGAGGGAGCTCTGGGATTGATTAACAATGCCTGTCAGGGTAACACAATGGAAGTGGTGGTGGCCAGTAAGCCATTCGTGATCAAGAGTTTTCTTAAGATCCAATGAAGTTATGCCCAGCAGCCCTTTTCCTACCCTGGTTCACACCCCCTGGGGCTCTCCCTACCCGGAGGAAGGAGTCCAGGGAACCATTCTCCATGAACTCAGTGATGATCATGACAGGTGTGCTCTTGGTGACAACCCCTTCCAGGTGGATGACATTGGGGTGGTCGAACTGGCCCATGATGGATGCCTCACTCAGGAAGTCCCGGCGCTGCTTCTCCGTGTAGCCCGACTTGAGGGTCTTGATGGCTACAAAGATCTCTCTCTTGCCTGGCAGCTTCAAATGGCCACTGCATACCTCACCAAACTCCCCTGGGATAGACACATTGAGACAGGCATAGTGTCACGTGTCAGGTGAGAAGTGTCACCACCCTGCTGCCTGTCACTCCCATTGTGGGTGTTTTATGATCTCATTCTATCAACACAGGATCCCATTGTGAATGTGGGGCCTAGCGAAGGCCCAGCCCATCTTTGGGAAAGTGGGTTCTTTATGGCTGCTTTGGGGTGTCTTGGGGACGAGGACATGGGGAGATTTGGGGAGATGGGGACAAGACCGTGGTGGATGATGGAAAGGACAGAGCTAGGCTCCAGATCCAGTTCAAACTCCAACTTGCTGTGCCTCATGCCAGCCTCAGTTTCCCCTCTGTGCATGTGATGGTTTTAAGGATGACCTCTGAGGATCCTTTTTACTTGGGAATTCTGGATCTTTAGAAGGGTTCTTTGTGTCCCTTGATCTTCAACTTATCATCAACTCCAGGGTCACACTGTGGTCGCCCACCCATGGCCATGGTACCCTGAGGCATTTGCCACCTACCTGCTCCGATCACCTGCTCAATCTTGACACAGGAGATGTCAATTTCCTTGGCAAACTCCCGGACTGCCTCATTAGGGTCTTCATAGGTGAAAGGGTCAATATAGATCTTCATGCCTGGGGTCACTGGGGGACAAGACCAGGCTGGGTTACAAGGACAGGCTAAAGAGGCACACAAATGGAAAAAAGGCAGGCAGCCCCCCCCCCCCAGGGGAAGGATGCTCCTATATGGCCCCCATAGGAACTGGGAAACTCCTTTCTGGTCATCTGACTTCTAGATCTCACTGAGTTGATGGGCAGCAAGTAGAAAGGTAGGGGGAACAGAGATCAGAAAAGTGACAAATAGGTTCTAGTCTTGTTCCAAGATCACAGATCACTTTTTGGAGCAGCTAAAAGACTGCTGTGATTGACTAGTGATGTCTGGTTTTGGCAAGGGCATAGACTAAAAGGTTGGATAGGTTTGCTGCCCTGTGATACAGAATCCAGGTACAAGGAAGAAACAGGAAGTCATAAACAAAAAGAGGACTTGGAAGATAGTTCAGTCAGTGATGAGCCTGCTACTCAAACACAAGGACCTGAGTTCAGATCTCTGGTATCCATGTTAAAGCCCGGGCAGTCATATGATCATGTAATTCCAGCACTGGGGTTTGGGGGAAGTGGATGGAGGTGGGTGGATCCCTGAAGCTCAATGGCCAGCTAGCTTTAGTCGGATTGGTGAGTTTCAGACTCAGTGAGACCCTGTCCCCCAAAATAAAGGACGGAAACGTGACACCTCAGCACTCACAATATGTACATGTACATGAACAGCCATGTGCACGCGCAGACACACACACACACACACACACACACAGCCAGTTCCATGAGCCTCACTTACCACATCTTGAGCATCTATACTCTTGCATTTTCACTAGCTAAGCCTCAAGCCTTTCTGGATCCCTAGATTCCTTGGTGACCAGCCTGAAGTCAAACCCAGGACACACTCATTTCATTCCTGACCTGCTGTCAGTGTTTATGTGTGGATTCAGAAAGAGAAGAAGGTGTCTGGACATCAAAGTTCCCTTCTGACCCACTATGAGTCAGTGAACCACTATGATGGAAGGAAAGGCGATCAGTCTGTCTTCCCCTTCCGACTTGGTATTCCAACACCCAGGCCTTCCTCTGGGCTCTCCAGTTCCCTACTCTCATTCTCCTCTGTGCTGAAAGCTGTTACTGGAGGCAGCCATTCTAGGACTCAGAAGCTGGAGTCCCTGGGTCCTCATAGGTCACCAACCCAGCTCAGCTGTGTGGCCCCAGAACCATTTGATGACTGTTCTCTGCTTCTACTTCCGACATCCCATGAACCTGGGAGTCAGAGCCTGCAGTACAGGCCCTTCTACTTGTGTGACAAATAAAGTTTTATTGGAACACAGCCATGCTTATTGATTTTATACCAGGGATGCAGGGTGGAGCACTAGAAGAGACCCACAAAAACTAAACAGCTCAGCATATGGCCAACCCTAGTTCTAATACATTATCTATGTTTGTGACTGTGTGACTGTGTGACTCTGTGTGTGTGTGTGTGTGTGTGTGTGTGTGTGTGTGCACTAAGCTGGCCCTTTCAGTCAGGGGTTATAAATCTGAGTCTATAAGCCTTTTGGCAGCCCCTGGATAGGTTTTGAGAAGGTCAAAGACCCCCAGGAATAAAATGTACTTATTATGACTGACTTTTTTTAAAATTAAAATAGTAGTTCATGAGTTGGCAAGTTGACTCAGTGGGTGAAGGAGCTTGCTGCATGAGCATGACAACCAGAGTTTGACTTCTGGAAACCATGCTAAGAAAATAAAAATAAAAAGCCAGATGTGGTGGTATACATCTCTAATCCCAGCACTCCCACAGAGAGATAGGAGACAGGGAAGAGCCTGGAAGTTTGTGGGTCAGCTAGCTTGGAGCACGCAGCATGGCGGAAGCAGTATGAGAGGTCCTGCCTCGGTGAGGTGGAAGGATAGAGCCGACTCCCAAAACTTGCCCTTTGACCTCCACATGTGTGTAGGTGTACATCAATGCTTAAACATAGTCATCCATATACACACAATAATAACAAATAAAAACTAGAGGACAGAACTGGGCCATGTTATTTTTAAAAAGAAATGTACAAAGTCCAAAATTGCGGTAATAAATATGATAAAAAAAAAAAGTATCCCTGAGTATAGATGTCTAGATTTTTCTGTTGCTGCAGAATGTTATAAATGGGGATGGGGAGATGGGTCCGTGGGTACAAGCACTTGCCTTGTGAGTGTGAAGACCTGAATTTTATCCCCAGAGCCTGCACAAGGGCTGGATCCCGCAGTGTCTGTAACCCCGGCGCTCCTATAAGGAGACAGCAGGAGGAGACAGACAGGGAGCGCCCCAGAAAGCTTGTGGGCCAGTCATGCAGCCGAGAAACGAGAGACTGTTTCAAAGTAGAAACGAAGCCCAACATCTAAGGTTATCCTTCATCCTCTACACACACACTGTGGCATGTGCGTGCCTGCATTTACACACATACACATGCACATACATGCACATTACACACACAGTTTTTTTTTCTTTTTAAAACCTTATAAGGCTGGAGAGATGGCTCAGCAGTGAAGAGTGCACGCTGCTCTCGCAGGGGCTCTGAGTTTGGTTTCTAGCACCCAGGTTGGGTAGCTCATAACCACCCATAACTCCAGCTCCAGGGAATCTGGTGCCCTCTTCTGGCCTCCACAGGCACCTGCACTCGTGTGCACATATCCCAACACACACACACACACACACACACACACACACACACACACACACACACACACAGAGTTCTCCTGGCCATATGATACAAAACTTTCAATAGAGTTGTATGGGAGCCCAAGATTTTACAAAGACAATAAGAAACACCAGCCAAGACCGAGTGCCTGGGAGGAGAGCTGGGCACGGGCTCACATCTCAGTGCTTCTCCCCCTGGCACGTTTCAGATCTGCACACAATAGATGCTCCAAGTCTGGGGAGCTGAGGATCCAGGCGACAAAGATGAATTATAGTAACAGCAGCTGTCACTTGCTGAGCCTTTATCTGAGCCTGACACTGGGCCAGACTCTTTGCATGTATTTCCTTATCTCTCCCTCGTCCTCCCAGGAGCTGTGAGACAAAACTGTAGCTCTGTGAAGCCAGTCACTCAGGCCAAAGCCACGTATCTTGGAGCCCCAAGGTCGTTCAGATTTGAGCACAGGTGTTATGGTACTTTTTCTTCCTCTTTTTTAAAAAGATACTTATTATTTTTAGTTATGTGTAGGTGATGTATTCGAATATGGTATGTGCACATGAGTGCAGGTGCCTGAGGATGCCAGAGGTAACAGATTGCCTGGAACTGAAGTTACAGACAGTTGTGAGCCACCTGATGTGGATTCTGGGAACTAAACTCCTGGATGTCTGGAGGAGCAGCAAGTGCTCTTAACTGCTGAGCCATCTCTCCAGTCCCAAGCCTGATTCTTATATTTATGGGACCAGGGATTGAACCCAGGGCCTTGTGCATGCTAAGCAAATGCTCTATGACAGAGATAGAGATCCCCAGACCTCAAGAATGGCTGTTTTTCTAAAAACATTATTTTATAGGTATGGTTGTTTTTTTTGCCTGTGTGTAAGTTTGTGCACCACATGTATGCAGTACCAATGGAAGCCAGAAGAGGGCATTGGATCCCTGGAACTACAGTTAGAGTTTGAGCCGCTATTGCGGGTATTGCAGAACCTGAGTCCTCTGCAAGAACAGCCAGTGCTCTTAACTGCTGAGCTGCTGCTCCAGCCTCAGGGATAGTTCTTAGTCACAACTCTCATTCCTGCTGGCCCTGGCACAGGCTTCCCTAACCTGGAGTATGAGCCACATCTTCTTCCTTCCAAGTCAGGCTCCTCAGAGCCAGGAGAAGCCCTTTTTTCCTCAGACTCAACACCATGGGTCATGGTGCCTGGCTTTCAGCTTCTTGAGTTTCAGCACAACTCGGGGAGATCCTTTCTGACAGGCCATCTGGGTGAGGGAGGGCAGGAATGAAGTCACTCCAGGAGACTCAACAAAAGTCGGCACCTCTATGGGCAGCAGCCAGAGGCCATCCCCAGCCGGGAAGCATGTCAGGATGACTCGGGGACAGAGGCAGGCACCTCTGCCTCGTACTGCAAGCCACTCATGACTGGCCCCACCCAGCCCTCTGCTCTGTCTGATCCACTAGCTGCTCTAGTTTGGATGAGGTCTGTTCCCTAGCAGGCTCATGCATGAGACTTAGTTCTCAGCACAATGTGTGGAGGTGGTGGGCCCTTTAAGAGGCAAAGCATTGGAACACAACCCTGGGGAGGAATGGATGGAGGTTTGTGGAGACCAGTTAGTTCTTCAGAGAGATTAAAGAACAAACCCAGTCCTCTTACCTGTCTTTCTATGCGGCCTCTCCCTGTCACACACACTGCTGCCATGAAATCCTCTACCACAGGGCCTTCAGCAGAAGAGCTGATTGAGAGTTTGATTAACCTCCTTTCTTGACACATGATGCTGCCTCGGGTGTTTTGTGACAGCAGCAAACAACAGATTGCTAACACTAGTTAATAAGAGTCCTTTCCTGCCGGGCGGTGGTGGCGCACGCCTTTAATCCCAGCACTCGGGAGGCAGAGCCAGGCGGATCTCTGTGAGTTCGAGGCCATCCTGGTCTACAGAGCGAGTTCCAGGACAGGCTCCAAAGCTACACAGAGAAACCCTGTCTTGAAAAACAAAATGAACGAACAAACAAACAAACAAAAGAAGCCTGACTGGACTTCTCCAGAAGGGTCTGTGGCCGTTCTTAGGACCACGGCCCTGTCTCCACTGTCAGTCTATGACCTCAGTGTCTGTGACTTTTCTATCCTGGTCTACAGTCTCCAAACACCCATGCCCACACCCCCTGGATCCCCTTTCCAGAACTCTATGGTGCCTGGGGGTGTTTTACATTCTCCCCCAGGAAAGCAGAGGCAATTCTATCTTGTTCCAGACTGGTATACAACAAGCACTCAAGGAATGCTTATTGCAAAATCACAGTGGTTCACTTATGAATCTTCTCATTTGGGGCCACGAGTACCTTTGAGAATTTAGTGAAGGCCACAGTTCCACCCCTTGGAGAAGGATTCCCACGGGTGTGTACATTCCCATATTCCACATGCAATACTGGACTTCACGGGCCATGGTGAGCTCCCACGGTCTAATCCCAAGTTAGAAGCCCTTGCTCTAGTGCCTGACTATGAGTGTGAAGGTGGTATACAGCAGATACTTCACAGACACTTGCTGCATACACATTCAACGTAGATTTATTGGGTGCAAATCTGTTCTATAAAGCTGGTAATTTTAAACCCAGTCACCCCTTCTAATGATCCTTGCAGGTAAAATGCTCTCAGGCTGAACCGTATGACGTTGCTAAGATCTGATTGTGTCTGACCTACAAAAAACGACAACTTCAGCTGGGGAGTGGTAGTACACACCCTGAATCCCAGCACTCAGGAGGCAGAGGCAGAGGCAGGTGGATCTCTGTGAGTTCGAGGCCAGCCTGGTCTACAGAGTGAGTTCCAGGACCCTATCTTGAAAAACAAAACAAACAAAACACAAAAATAGCAACATCATCTGGTCTGACTCAGTTACTCCCCCTGGCTGGAAGACTGGTACAGGAAGGTAAAAGGACCCGCTCAAGGAGACACAGGCACAGCTGACGGACAAGCAGCGGGGTCTGACCCAGGCAGCTCGCAGTTCTCTCTGATGTCCACCCAGCTGCCAGTTTTCCAGGCACAGCAGATGGCCAACAACTTCATGGCCAGAAAGGACACCTCACAGAATAGCCCCCAGGAGCAAATGCCGGCGGGAGCCTGGGTGAAGACGTCCACGGAGTCAGCGGCAATACCGGGCTGTTGTCTGCAAAGCTAATGGCGGTGAGTGCCACAGACCGCTATCTTGAATCTAGATGGCCCTCTCAGGAGACAGGAGGAGAACCAGGCATGCAGAGGCCTGGGTTCAAATTCCATCCCTGTGGCTACTCATGCTCACAAGTGAACTACGGCATGAGTTTGAATCCAGGTTCAACCAGCTGCGTGGGCCCTGTCACTCAACCTCCGTGATCCTGCTCGCCACAAAATGAGCATAATAAACAATGTCCCTCATTAGGGGACTATGAGGATTAAATGAGAGACTTTCGTGTGTGCGCGCGCGCACACAGGTGCATGGGCACAGGTGCATGGGGACAGGTGTGTGCAGACACCAGAAGACAGTCATTTCTCAGGAGCCACCCATCTTGGATTTTTTGGGACAGAGTTCCTCCCTGGCCTGGAATGGCAGGTTAGGCTAGGCTGGCTGGTCAGCGAGCCCCAGAGATCCACCTGGCCCCTCTTCCCTCCCAGTGCTGGAATTACAATCGGGTACCACATGCTTGACTTTTTTTTATTTCCTCCACAGGTTCTGGGGATCAAGTCAGGGTCTCATGCTTCACTACGAGTATCATTTCCACAACCCTGGAGGAATCCTAAAGGACTTAGGATCTCACAGACATATAGCAACAAATAATGGTTGTCTCATGTAAAGTAGACTTGGCTTTTATTAAGTGTTACTATTATAAGGACACTATTATCATGCTAAGATCCACCGATTCACCCAAAGGGCCCACCGCCACTCTTTCTACGGTCTATGTAAGGATGTCAAGGCTTAGAGAGGTTCGGTGTTTTTCTCCTGCTCAACCAGCTGGCCAGTGGCAGAGCAGAGATGAGAAATAAGGTCAGCCCCTCTGGCTCCACATCCAGACACCCTAGAACTTGGTCCCCATTCAGCATGTGCATATGGCTGGGAAATAGGAGTCTGCGCTGGTAACTCTGAGCCAGCCACACACATCTCTGGCTCTCCACACTCTCCTTCATCTTGGCTGTGTAAGGCTATGGGGGTGGACATGGGATCCAGGACATATCCTGCATAGCTCTGAGAGTTCAGGGCAGGGAGCAAAAGCTCAGTATTAGAGGATATTGATCTCTGAATAAATCCTGGGGTCTATTTTAAAAATAAATCTCGCCAGGCGGTGGTGGCACACGCCTTTAATCCCAGCACTCGGGAGGCAGAGCCAGGTGGATCTCTGTGAGTTCGAGGCCAGCCTGGGCTACCAAGTGAGTTCCAGGAAAGTCGCAAAGCTACACAGAGAAACCCTGTCTCGAAAAACCAAAAATAAAAAAATAAAAAATAAATAAATAAATAAATCTCAAGCCGGGTGGTGGTGGCACACGCCTTTAATCCCAGCATTTGGGAGGCAGAGCCAGGTGGATCTCTGTGATTTTGAGGCCAGCCTGGTCTACAGAGTGAGTTCCAGGACTCTCTCTCCCATATATATATATGTGTGTGTGTGTGTGTGTGTGTGTGTGTGTGTGTGTGTGTGTGTGTATGTGTATATGTATATGTATCCATTTTCTTGTTATTGGCTCAGGCTTCAAATTACCATGCTCCCAAATGGCTCTGGGTGGTAGGGCAGGGGACCCGGCCTTGCTCTGCCTTGGTGGGATGGACATCACACAAGGAGGTGGTGGGACTCAGGTCCTTCCCAGAGCTTCTGTGAAGTCTGGGTGCTGGAATCTAAACTCATAGGGGGACTGTTAGAGAGATTAAATGGTATCCATGCATTGACCATGAAAGCAGGTTTCTGTCTTTGTTGTTGTATGTGTGGGTGCACATATGTTACATGTATGTGTGTGCAGGCACCTGTGCATGCATGTAGAGGCCAGAGGTCAACTTCATACACCTTGTTTTTTCACTGACTTGGGACTTGCTAAGCAGGCTAGGCTGTCTGGCCAGGAAGTCCTAGAGATCTTCTGCACTCACCTCCCCAGCCCAGGCACAGCAAAGAGAGAAATTCCAGTTTTCACATGGGTGCTGGGGCTTGAACTCAGCTCCTCATGCTTGAGAGGCAAACACTTTACACCCCGATCTGTCTCCCCAGCCCGTGGAAACAATTCTTCCTATCTTTTTTTTTTTTAATGTTTTGCCCACTTGTCATGCTTATGTACCATTTTACACGCCAGGTGCCCAAGGAGGCCAGCGAAGGGCTGCTGGATCCCCTGGGACTGAAGTCGCCGATGGTTGTGAGCTGCCATGTAGGTGCCAGGACTTAAATCTGCTCCAAACGAGCAGCCAGCGCTCACATCTTCTGTGCCATCTCTCCAGCCCCAACAACTCTTAACACTCAAGTGCACAAAATGTGCCTCCATCTACTCCCATGATGGCGGCTGGAGGGAGAGCTGCAGTCCTGACTTCTTCCTAACACACCGGTGGAATGTGTCTGCCACTTCTCAGTGACCCTTCTCCTGTGATGCTGACGATGGCCTTTCCCATCGCCCCGTTCAGTAGTCACTTGAAGATCTTTTTTTTCTCCTGAGACAGGGTTTCTCTGTGTAGTTTTGGTGCCTGTCCTGGATCTCCCTCTGTAGACCAGGCTGGCCTCCAACTCACAGAGATCCGCCTGGCTCTGCCTCCCGAGTGCTGGGATAAAAGGCGTGCGCCACCACCACCCAGCGTCACTTGAAGATCTTAATGGAAATGTTAACAGCTTATTTTTATATTTATGTCCAGAGTGGTTTCTAAGCCCAGGAACTCTCTCTTCAAACGTTTTGAGCCGGAGTTTGCATTCCAAGGCTCTGCTCTCTCTTGCCCCCCCACCCAGGCTAGCAGTACAGGGCTGAGGGCTGAGGATGTGGCTCTGTAGGCAGAATGCTTCCTAGCATGCACAGAGTTCTGGGTTCTAACCCTAGCACTATGGAAACTGGGTGTGGAAGTACATGCCTGTAGACCCAGCACTTGGGAGGTGGAGGCAGGAGGATTATAAATTCAAAATCATCTTTGGCTACACACACACACACACACACACACACACACACACACACACACACACACAGGCTGAATCCAACCACTTCCTACTAATGCCCCCGCCCCCTGGTGTAGCCACCACGGTGTCTGGCTTGCATGGCTCAAGAGCCACCTTCCTGGCTTCCCAGCTTCAGCGTTTTCTCTCGGTTCTCCACACAATATCCAGAGAAGCCTTTGCTGGGACTGTAACAGAAAGTCAGTCCTCAGCTCAGAACTTGCTGGGGCTCCCCACTTCACTTAGAGGAGAAGCCAAAGTTCCACATGGCTGACAATCACGCCCACCTCCCATTCTCACCCTGACTCCACCCTAGCCATGCCTGCTCCACCTACAAACCTTTGTACTGGTTATTTCCCTGGCCTCCAGGGCTCTCCCTGGCCTCCAGGGCTCTCCCTGGCCTCCAGGGCTCTCCCTGGCTATTCCCCTGGTCTTCAGGGCTCTCCCTGGCTATTCCCCTGGCCTTCAGGGCTCTTCCTGGCTATTCTCCTGGCCTTCAGGGCTCTCCCTAGCTATTCCCCTGGCCCGCTATGCTCTTCCTTGGAGTTATCTGAGCAGCTCACTCTCTGAGTGCCTTTGCGTCTTTGTTCAAATGAAACACTCTTGATAAGGTCCTCACTTAAAGCCCCATGTAAGCCCACAACACCCCTGCCCCCCACTCTGTGTCCATCTCCCTACATAGCTCACTCGTGTGTGTGGTACCCACTCTGTGCTGGGTGTCCTGTTAGTGGCAGGGAGACAAGTCCAGATCCGGAGAAGACCTGCCATATCTGCAGGGAGACCAGGCAAGAGCTAGGACGATGTCCCTGGTAAGACGGGCTGCACTGGCTCAGACTAGGGTTAAGACTGGGATGGGTGGAGTCAGGGAAGGATGGTGCTGATGCATGATGGGGTCATCACAGGAAGCGCACATGGAACAGCAGGGCAAAAGCCACAAAGTGAGAGGCAGCCTGGCACATCCAGGGCCAGCGCGGCTTTAGAGAGGGGCAGGGGAGATGACTCAGGGGATAAGAGCACTTGCTGCACATCATGAGGACCAGAGTTCGGATCCCAGCACCCATGTAACAAGCCAGGCATCCCACAAGCACCTGTCACTCCAGTTCCAAGGGATGTGACGTTCTCTGTGCGGGCATAGGTAGGTGTACATCCCACACACACCCCAACCCTCCATGGCTCATACACTAAGTCACATGTACTCCTGTGCACACATACATGCTTAAACACAAATGAATCTTGAAGGAGGGGGAGGAGGAGGAGGAGCAGCAGCTGGAGGGCTTCGTGGAGATGGCAGAGGAGGGCCCCAGGGTGGGTACGTACTGTGGCCACTGGTGTAGTGCTGCAGCTTGTCGGTGTACTCGGAGTCGGCGCGCTCAAACCCCCGTCTTCTGGAACAAGAGCAAAGGGCTGGAGCCACCTGGAGGCACCCGGGGAGGTGGGAGCCACAGTAGGTGATAGGGAGAGAGGGTGGGCAAGCCCTTCAGGCCACTCCCCTCTGGAGGTGGTGGTGTCTAGGCCTGTCCTTTGTCCACCCTTGCCCTGGCCCTCCTTGTCCTCCCCATTCTCCCTCCTCACACCCAGGCTCTCTCTGTCTCCTGTCCTCTCTGCGGCCAAGTCCCTTTAAGGGAAGATTCTAGTTGTGGCTTCTGATTCCACTAACCCCGGGAGCTGTCTGTCTGTCTGAGCTTGCTCTGGTCCTCGGTTGGGGAGTGGGGGGAGGGGGATCTCTTTGCAGCCATCAAGGATTGACTCCATCCTCCTGTCTCTGCCTTGCCACCCCCACCCCTGCCCAGCCCCTCCTGGCTAAGCTCCTCCCACATTTCCAGCCCTTCAGCCTCTGCCTGGGGAAATGAACAGTATCTTTCTTCCTCATCCCCACAGCTCCCAGCATCATGCCATCATCTTGCCCACTGTTCTGGAACGGTCCTCACTGCTGACGTGACTCAGTGTGCAACCCTGTCCATGTACTTGTTTGGACAGCACCTGATTCTACTGTGTGGGTGGCCGATGGTCACCTAAGGTATCCTGGCCTCCTGGAACCCCTCCCTGCCACCAGTAGCTCCCAACTATGGAGGACGACCAGGCCCAGAAGCCGCCACCCACCTGTTACATACGATGGCAATGACGACCACGGCGATGAGGAAGACTAAGCCAGCCGCGGAGGAGCCGACGATGAGAGGCAGCTTCTCCTTGATGCTGGTCTGGTACTCGGCTGGAGAGACAGGGCAGTGGTTATCAGCCTGGTGTGGAGACCTGACCCTGCCTCTGTCCTCCAGCATGGTGGTCTCGGAGGTGACCCCTACCTTCCCCTCTTGTTTCTAATCCAGCAACTGCCTCATGCTTAGACATGAGAAGGCAAAGGCCTCTGACCAGTTTCAATCCTCACTTCTTCATCTATAAAGTGGGCACAGGGACCCCCGCTTTCCCATGCTGAGGTGGTAATAAGCAAGAATGGCTGAGGCCCGGCTCCCTGGACAGGAAGCCTGACCACGCTGGGCAAACAGTCTATCAACTGAGTAATACCTCCAAGATGGGGAGACTGACAGTTCTCATCCCATAGGATGGTGGGTACATCTCTGACAATTCTTGGCTCACAGTGAACACTCAGCCAGCTTGGACTCCCATTGTTACTGTTTGCAGTGTCAATCAGAGACTTCCACAGCAGCCCTGTGATACGCTCTCTACAGTGGCCTCTCATGCTTGAGGAAACCAAGCTTGTGGAGGTCAGAATGGGCCTGAGGCTATCCAGGAAAGAAGAGGTCAAAGCCAGCATGCCAGCTCATCTGCCTGCCCCGAGGCCGGGATGTGAATGACAGTGCACAGATGCACTTGGCATCAGCTGGGCCGGTGCCAGCTGCCCCAGCACCCCGTCCATGTTATTATTAAGAAGAGGAGCTTGTCAAGGTCAAGGGGGTGAGGTCATTTTGGGTTCTTAGTGCCTGCACATGGCCTGGCATACAGCGGGGCCCTGGCACAGAACTGTTGAGTTAATAAAGAGGACTTGGGATCGTGCCCAGTCCCTGGCCAGTGAGCTCATCTGACATGAGAGGCACATAGGAAGGGCAGAGGGCAGAGGAGGCAAGTGTTGGAAGCCAGGTGAACATACAGGGAAGCCTTCTATAGTGGGACAGGAATTTATGGTCATCCAAGAGCCTCTGGATGGTTCAGCCAGATGAGAGCCAATTTCCACACTCCATGGCCAGAGGCAAAGAAGCGTCCCTGAAGTCTAACCATAAGAAAGTGTCCCAGAACTTGGTTGGTTGGTGACGGGCCAATGGATAGGACACTATTCTAAATATATGTGTCCTCAAACCAATTTTGAGCTAGGTCCCTAAGACTCATATATGTTTGATGTTTTTGGTGATGATGGTAACATAATCATCATCTCTTTCATGGACAAAAAGACAGGGCCAGAGAGGTTAGGTGACATGTTTTCAGTGATACAGTCAGGGCCAAGCCAGAAGTGGACTGCCATCTGTCTTGCTTCAGAAGTCACACCTCTTTATAATCTACTGTTCCTCAAGATTATTAAAGCAGAAATGGTACTCAGAAACCATATAATCCAGTATTGGAAAACAAGCATAGCACATAGGCCCATTCCTTTGTCCAGGGCAGACATTACTAATTTATCCCAGCACTTCTTTCTGCTGAGTTTAGATTGGGTTTCAGAATTCTCAGTTTCATTGCAACTTGCTGGACTTGTAAATGGTTACAATATTTACTACCTCAATTAAGCACAATGCTTTTTTTTTGTTTGTTTGTTTTATAGATAAAAGTCCAGAGCAGGGAAAGAAAAGGATTCGATTAGCATGGATGTGCAAGTTATGTCTGACCTCCTAAGTGTCCCAGAAGAGGAAGCTGTCTCACTGATATGATGGTAATAGAGAAGCAGGGACCTTTGTGGGCCACAGAACCAGAGGCTCTAGGGCTAGCTGTGCAGTGTGTGAACAGAGGTTCACATCTGGGAGGAAGGGAGGTGGCCTGCTTTCTGGTCAGCACAGGCTTCCTAGGAATAGGACCCCACATTCGGGCACTTGCTCACTGGTTGGTGGGGCCGGTACTTGGCGCTCCCCACTTACCTTCTGTCATGGTTTGGAAGTACATCTTGCCACTGTAGCGCCCATAGCCCGCAACGGTGCGTGCCCGCACCTGGAAGACATAGATCGCGCCGGCTTTGAGGCCCTGCACGGTGACCGTGTTGGTGGGGCTTTTTACGGCTGTGGCGTTGTACTCACTGAGCTCCTGCTGGGGAACAGAGAAGACGGTTACAGAGAGCAAGAGCCTGCCACCTGCTGCTGCTCCTTGGGGGAGCCTTTCCAGGGCCAGGTAACCCAATCATGCCTGTGCCGAGTGACTCAGAGGGCTTCCCACAGAAGCGGGCATAGCACCCTTCTGTCTTAGATCTGGATAGGTGGCCTGCTTTGGCCACTGGAACACTCTAGTAGGCACAGGAATGGGCATGGTGCAGACTCCACATGGTGCCTGATGATCTGGCTAGGCTTCCATGCTTCCACCTGCTGCCAGGAGAGGGGCTTGAACCAGGTTCCAGAACTAGGGAATTGCAGCTGGTTCCTGAACAAAAAAAAATGTGTGGAGACCGTGACCCAACTCTTAGCTGAAATACGGCCATTTAACTCATGGACTCAAATCTATGAGCAAGTAGCTACCTCTTGTTGTATGCCATGATGTTTGTGGGATTGCTTGTTTTACAGCATTATCTCAGCAAGAGCTGACAAATACACGCATGTGGAGTGGCCACTGTGCACACATTCTAAGGACTAAGTTCTTGAAAACTGCAGTATGGAGACCCATTTCATCATTTCTAGACCTGGCTCTGCCATGGGCCTTTGTTTGTTTGTTTTGAGACAGGGTCTCATGTAGCCAGGCTAGCTTTGAACTTGCTATGTAGTAGAGGATGACTGACTTTGATCTTCCTACTTCGACCTCCCAAGCGTTGGGTTTATGGGTGTGCACCATCATGCCCAGTTTTATGTGGGCTTTTTGCATTTTAGGAAGGCACTGTAGCAGCTGAGCCACACCCCCTACACCTCCATCCTGTGCCTTGATGAGTTTTGCAGATCACTTGCTTGGTCTCAGCACCCTAGGGGGAGGTGAGAACCAAGGCTTGGAGAAGGACAGTGACATTCAAGTTCACACATACTGTTTTAGAGGCTCAAAACTGAGCTCCACATGGAGCCACTTCTAGTGCCCAGGACTTTGGGTATATGGGACATAACGTTTCCATCTTTGAGAGATGCAGATCACCATTCTGACTTTCTGGGCGTTGCCCCAGGCAACCTGAGGAGAACAGGACAAAGACCCAGCTGAGCAGTGGGACTACAGATGGGACAGGGCCTAGACTCAAGTGGTGCATGCTCACACATCTGCCAGCAAACCTTCCCTGAGCATCTTCCTCATAGTGGGCCTTGGCTGAGCACTAGGGTCCCACAGGAGACTGAGGTATAAGCCCCAGCCTCAGAGCTCCAACCAGAACAGCTGCGTGGGGGTTCAACCTCTCAAAGAAGGGGAAGCTGATGGACAGCTCTGGGTCCTTTTCCAACACAAAGACACCCAGTCACACATGTTGATCACGTATGTGTGTCAGGTGCACAGAGTCCCAAGTGCATCCCGAGACAGTGAGAGAACAACGTTATCCCCAGCACTGAAGTGAACCTGCTTCCCGGATTCAGACACTGCTGTGCTGCTGGGATCATAAGAGCTGCCTAAGGGGGAAAATTGTGGCTATGAAGTTCCCACAGTGCAAGGGAAGTAGAGAAGGCTGAGAGGAGAGACCTGGCCTCAGCGGGGGTCCACAGTGAGGTCAGAGAAAGCTCCCCGGAGAATGGAGGGCTCTGGACCGACCTTAAAGAATACACAGGAGCCACACAGGCAAAGAAGAGTCTTCTGGCGGAAAGAGCAGCAGGTGCAAGGGGTAGAGGAGAGCCTGGGATACGAGGCCAGAGGGGACAGGCCTGGGAGTGTCTCCTGCTGTGTCCCATGCCAGTGAGCCAGGCATGGTTCTTGGGAGGCCTGGCAGGAAGCTGCTTTTCCTGGGCCCTGACACCTGTGCTCTCTTTCAGGGAGCCTCCTGGGTTCCCCAGCTGTGTGCCTCTCATCTTGGAGTCCCAGAACATCCGCTGGCTCGCCAGAGGGAGGGGATTTCTACCTCATCCTCTGCACTGTCAGCAGAGCTGCATTTTATTCTCCTGCATCAAGAGTGGGATTTGTTCAGCATGGTGGACGCTAACTCCACCCAGGATCACAGGTCCACATGACCCACATCTCCCAGTCTCTCCCAATATGTGCCCACTGTTCCCCAGCCACCCCAACTACTTACTGGCACATACAAACAGGTTGCTTAGATGAACAAATAACTTCTATTTTCCTTTGTTTTGGAGATAAGAGTTTCATGTAGCCCAGGATAGCCTGGAGCTTGCTATGTAGCCAAGGATGACTCTGAACAGATAATCCTCCTGCCACCACCTCCTAGATTCTGGGATTATAGACATGTACTACTGTGTCCAGTTTATGTGGTGTTGGGGGTGGAACCCTGGGGCTTTGGGCATAGTAGGCAAGCTCTTTACACACTGAGCTGCAGCCTCAGCCCCAATCGATAAAGAATATTTTAATATTAATTTATTAATATATTATATTAATATAATGTATATAATATATTTAAAAATTTGTATTTAAGCCAGGTGGTGGTGGCACATGCCTTTAATCCCAGCACTCGAGAGGCAGAGGCAGGTGGATTTCTGTGAGTTCAAGGCCAGCCTGGTCTACAAAGCGAGATCCAGGACAGGTACCAAAACTACACAGAGAAACCCTGTTTCGAAGAAAAAAAAAAAGTATCTGTATGTATGCATAGCTCTTGAATATGGAGGTTAGAGGTCAACAAGAGTGTCTTTTTTCAGTTGTTAACCATCATGATTTTTGAGACTGGGTCTCTCGCTGGCCTGACAAATTAGGCTAGGCTGGCTGGCCAGCAAGTCCCAGGGATCCACCTGTCTCCACCATCCTAGTGCCTGAATTAGATGTGTGCTCTGCTGTGCCCGTTTTTTGTTTTGTCTCTCTCTCTCTCTCTCTCTTTTTTTTTAACATGGGTGCTGGGGATTGAACTCAGGTCCTGACATGACAAGCATTTCACCAAATGAACAGTCTCTCTAGGCCCAATTTTATAACACAACTAACTATATTCTATGCTCTATCTGGTGCATACATTAAAATTTAATCTTGGGCCCCATATTTTATTTATTCCTGTGCATGGGGCCCAGAGCCTTAGGGGAGTGTTCTGCCACCAAGACACACGTCTCCGACTGGGTTGTATCAGGTGATCCCCTACTTCCTTGGACACTAGGCTCTTGGCCAGGTTCCTTGGCCTCAAGTGTTCTGTCCTCCTCCATCCAGCAGCTCCCTGCTCATTATTCAGGGCTCAGCACAAATGCTAACTCTAATGGATGTCTCAGCCAGGGGTAGTGGGTGCAAAACCTCTTCTATCGTTCTAATGCACGTGCCTATCTTCTTTGTGGGTTTCCCCAGGGCAAGGGCCACACAATTATCTCTAAATGCTCCTTATTGACATGCGTGGCCCACATACAGCGCAATTCCAAGACTGACCAGTAGGTGCCGCTGCGCAACATGATTTCTGCTCCAGCACAAAGGTTGGAGTCCACATTCTGGGTGGGTGCCACTTTAGGTTTTGAATTCCTGAAGATACGAGGACAAGAGAGGTAATCCTGGTGTCACAGGTACCCCGGGAGAGTGAGGAATCAATCCAAGCAGATTGCTTTCCTAAAGTCAGGCACAGGATGAAGATGGGACCAGATGCTATTTTAAATACCAAGTTTCTCTTCCACTTAGTTGTATTGTGTACTCAGGATGGAGCATTCGCTTCCCTGAGGCTTGGTGTGCCAATCCAGAAAATGGAGCGATAAATGCCAAACCTCTAGAATTTGATCAGGCAGCACATGGTTCATGGAGCTGTTGGACAGACTGTATCGATCCAGCCTTGTCTCTGGAGTACCGCTGGCTGGGTATCATCAGGTGATGGGAGAAATGCAGGGAAGTCTACCAGGGCCACTAGACAGAACCAGGCCCCAGCCAGCCTGCTTGGCTGCTTGCCTCCTCCCTCCCTCGCTCTTTCTATCTCTCCCTCCTTTTCATTTTGTTGAGCCAGACTCGCTGGCCTCACTATGTAACAGAGAATGTGATCTTGAACTCCTGATCCCCCTGCCTCTACCTCCAGAGTGTTGGGATTACAGGCATGCACCACCATAGCTGGTTTGCAGCCTTGACTTTCTCATCCCCTGCAGCCTTGGCCTTCTCATCTAAAAGGAAGGTAACAGCAGTGGGTTACCTCCACGTGACTGTGGAGGTCCCAGAGAATATGGCTAGAGCTTTTAGCATACAGATGCGGGTACTCTGCACAGTAACTCCATAAATGCCAGCTCTCACGGTCATTGTCATCAACACTGTTAGAGAGCAGTCCGCACCGTCGGTCTCAAAATAGGGTAAAGGAAGGCCGAGGTGACTTCTCTGGACAGATCCTGTTCCAGTTTCACCAAACACAGCTGGACCTCCACAGTTCACCCCACCCCTGGTCCTTGTTCCCTGTCTGGAACCTTTCTTAGCTACTGACAGGACATTTCTCTGGAACTGTCATTGACATAGCTGTCAGGGCCCCTGCATCGCCCAGTGACTCTGCTTCCAGCTGTGGAGAACACGAACCCACGGGCTCTGGGGAGCTGCTAAAGGAGGCCACCTCCCCAGGGACGCTGGATGGATGGAAATGGCCGGCCTGCAGTGAGCCTGCTGCCCATTTGCCCTGCAGTCTCAGGCAATGGCTGTCAGTCCAGGCTCAGGGACAGCAGCAGGTCCCAGCAGATCTGGGGAAAGGACAAACCACAGAGATCCACTCTCGCTCCTAGAGGGCCTTCCTGGAGACAAAAGAGAGGACTGGGGAAGGTGGAAGTGGCCCTCTAGTGGGGGAGGCCCGGCGTTCATACTAGAAAGTTCTGGAACATTCCAGAGAGGAATAAATTGTGGGCACAGGGCAGATCCTAGATGCTAGGTTAGAGCCAGCCACGGCTTGCCATGTATACATCTCACCATTGCAACCTGGCTGCCCTTCCCAGGGGATGCTAGAAGGCCAGACATCAGGGCAGAAGTTGATCTTGCTTCCCTGACACCACCGTGACCTACTCCTCCCTCTTCTTGGGGTCTGAATGATCCCAGGCTGCACCCTCAGCATCCACTGACCCTTGGCCCATTAGAGCATCCTAAGCCTCCTTGGCAAGTGCCATGCCTATACCTGCAAATCTCCTGCCCCCCGGAACGAGCACCAACCCCAGAGCTATCCCGTCATGTCCCTGGGGTCCTGGGCATCCAAATGTCTCAACCTGCCACCTCTCACCAACTCTGCTACCAACCTTCTCCCAACTCAAGCAGCCACTGTTTCTCACTTGGTGTCCCAAGCATCTCTGGGTCCCCCCTCCCCCCAGCCTATTCTATTTTCCACACAGTGGATGGACAGATCTTTAATGCAACTGGAGTCAGATCCCAGCATTCCAGAACCTTCTATCACACTCTAAATCAAATCCAGACCCACCAGGCCTGGAAGGCAGGGCACACCCCAGCCAGCCTCCCTTTCCAAATGCCCCCCTGTGGTGTGCCCTCTCTCTTGCAGTGTTGTTCTTGTTGAGATTTGAGATCTTTTCTCTGTTCTCCTGATGCAGCTGCTCAGCTCTGCCCCAGGGCCTTTGAGCCTGCTGCGCCTGCTGCCTGAATAACTGCCTTCATCACACATCCCTCTGTGAACTTCTCTCAGCTTTCAAACCTCAGCTCAAATGTCCGGGATGCAGGCCTCCCCTCACCCACGCCACGGCTGTGGACCTCTCTTAGGTACCTCCCACCCCGAGACCTTTGCTGGCCCTTCCGCAGCAAATACCCCACGTGACTATTAGTGTCCCAGCCTTTGTTCTTCCCAGATGGCGGAGTCCTCTGCAGCCGGAGTCAGCTGGTGAAGTCAAATGTCCGTCCTCTGACAGCACGTACATCCCAGGCTCTGAGCAGAGGGGCTAACAGAAGGAACCCGGTCCTATCTATATGTCAGAAGTCATCTCAGAAGTGACCTTGGGAGAGAGCTGGGAGGCAGGCGCACCAGGGAGACTGAGAAAGAGAGATGGAGGCCAGGTCCTTACTCTGCCACTCAGTATGGAGCGCTGACAGGTCAGTGTGCCTCTGTGCCTCAGTTTCTCCTCAGTGCCTGAGGATGACTGTGGTGACGGCATGGTGTGCTCTGCACACAGAGAGGACTATGAGAAGTAAGCAGTGGCCACTCGGCTGCTGTGGAGCCACCTAGCCCCCGAGAAAGCAGAGCGGTGGCACCTAGCCCACGTCTCTGCCAGGCTCCCAGGCTTGCTGTTGAGGTAGGAAATGGGTCGCCGTCAGGACTGCACAGGGATTCCTCATTTCCGCTCCAATCTTTGGGGAAAAACACTTTCAGTTTCATTTAATCACAAAGTTTCTTAATTAGTTTTTTTTTTTCCTCACTTTTTCTTTCCTTAATTTTTTTTTTTCAATTGCTAAGCTGCCCTGCTGGAGGGAGCAGAGACTCTGGCCCTTGCAGGGCTAGGCTTCCTGAACAAGCTCGCAGGCTGGCAGCCCCTTCGAAGTCCTTCAGGACCCAGTGAGAGGCAGGGCTGCTTTTCTCAGTAGAGACACTCAGGCCCCTCAGTGGCCCCTTCCCCAACACATCCAACGAGCACCTATGGAGCGCCTACTGTGTACCCGTCACTGGGACACAGCAGAGCTAAAGTCTCGCCCTGGATGAGTTCACGGGGCGGCTCAGTGCTGTCAGAAGGGGCTGAAGAGAAGGTGGAACATTGGCCCTGGGCTTGGCAGTATAGGAAGGCTTCCTGGAGAAGGCCAAAGACGTTTGTGCTGAGACACCGGAGGATGAACTGGGGCTGGCTAGGGTGGTGGGGAGCAGGAAGTGACTGGTTCTTGTTTCATTCACAAGCTCCATCCCTCACTCTCTGCTTCATCCACACAATGCTCCCATTCATCATTCACACCCTAGGGAGACGGCCCCCCCGCTGCCAGCACTCGGGCTTCCCAGAGAAGAGGCCGAGTCTGTGGGAAGATGTCCGCTGATGGCAGCGATGGCGGTGTTTTGGTGGTACCCCCCAAAGATGTTGACAGGCAGACATGAGAGACCAGGGAGAGAAGATTGATGCAGAAGTCAAAAGCTGGACCCCAGGACATGCAAAGAAGGCAGGGATTGGGAGCACTTAAACGAGAGGCTGCAGGCTGCGTTAGTGTGTGACAGGCAGGTCTCAGCTGACGGAGTGCTAGGGCTGGGTGGGGGGCCTCAGAAAGTGGGGCTCTGGCAGGTCTAGCTGCCACTGTCTCCAGTTGTCTTCTCGGAGCCTTAGTGGCACGACTCCCCACCCATCTCCTGATCGCTGTGGGCTCACCCCCAATGAAGGACTTGCCATCAGTCACTGACACCTTAGTCTGAACAGAAACCCTATGTCTCCTTTTCCCAGAGCCCTTGTGGCCTCTCTGGGTACAAGGAAGAGGGGTTACCAGTCAAAGGAGCAGGTTACAGGGCCTCTGGTGTTTATCCGTGTGGGAGGCCAACTGTTACATCCACTCTTTCAGACCTGGACTGTGTGGACCTCATGTTCTCTGGTCCCGGGTGGTACTGCCCTGAAGTACTAGCCCACCCTGCAGGAGGCAGAGCAGGGAGGCCAGGGACGTGCCTGGTGTTGGTTCCTGCCTCCTCTCTTTCTCCTCAGGGTCCCCAAGGAGTGGCGGACTCCTCTCCAATCCACCCATGTGGAAATGGAAGCCCAGAGGGAAAGGACCGCAGCCTGAGGATTCAAATGGGTTCTGGATGAGAAGTCTCACATGCGTGGCTTCCAGCCACAGGGCCCTGAATCAGGAGTGGGAGCTGTTCTAACAGGCCAGGGAGAAATCCCCCCATCCAGTCCAAGGTGCCTAGTGGAGACAGGCCACAGCAGACTCAGAGTGGCTCAAAGGAAGCGCAGCTTTCTTCTCTCAGCCTTTAGGAAGAACCCTCTTGTCTAGCGTCGGCTCACTGTGGGCTCACCCTCAACAGTGGACTTTCTATTAGTCACCGACACCTTAGTCTGAACAGAAGCCCATCTTTCCCAGAGGCCCTGTGGTCTCTGTGGGTACACTCCACACAGGCGCTTTTAGGAAGACTAGTTATTAATACAAAGCTTTTAGTTTTTAAACAGTTCATCACCACCTCAGGCCTCTGGAGGTCAAGTCCGAAGAGGTCTCGAAGGCAACAGGACTGAGTGTGGCATGTCACTCAGACAGCTAGCTGGGCCCCTGGACCAGAGCAGTGAGACTCACAGAGCTCAAGGCACCTGCCCACAACCTCACAGTAGCGACGGTAGAGCCAATGGAGCACTAGGCAGCCCGACCCTGCGGCTGGCGGGAGAGTGGACACCAGGCTGAGACTGGGAGAGGGACTCTTGGGGAGTTGGGGCCCGGGGTGGGGGGACGGGACACGGTTACCTTCTCATAATACTGTAGTTCATAGTCCAGGATCACACCGTTGGGCTGGTCTGGCTGGGACCACGACAGGGTGATGCTGTCCACAGTGCGGCTCACCTGGTGCATGATGGACACAGTCGATGGCGCTGTAAGAGAGGCCAGAGGTCAGGGGTCAGGGGTCACTGTAAGAGAGGCCAGAGGTCAGGGGTCAAAGCAGGTACGAGGAGACGCAGCCTACCTGCCGTGGACGGCTGTGGGAGCCATGCCCCGGAGCACCGCCCCTGGCGAGGCAGCTGTGGCGGTTACATATTTAGGAGAAACCTTCCGGCTACACTCACTCACCTGAGCAGGGCCTGGGTAGATAGGGAACCGTGAGACCCATGAGAACCGGAGCAGAAAGCAGGGTGGTGGGGGTCAGGGTCCAGAGAAGGGACCAATAGGGAGTGCTGGACCGCGGTGGAGGCTGGGGTTTCTCTCAGGGCTGGTGACAGTGTCCTGGGACTAGATGAGTTACAGTAAACACACTAACTGCCACTGTGCCATACATGTTGAACCAGTTAGGTGTGTGCCACAGGAACTTGACCTCAACCACGTCCATCAAACTGTGCATCTACCAGCCCCGGCCCAGCAGCGACCTTCTGTGTTCTCAGCAAGGGGGTTAAGATGGGACGTGGAGTGGGTTGTGCTCAGTGCCTGAAGGACCCTCACAAATGATTTAGTCCCATCTCTTCCTTTAGTATGTGTGGAAACTGAGGCCTCAAGAGCCACAGGCGCCAAGCCTGCCGTCGCCATATTCTCTGACCCTTTTGTCCTTAACACCCTAGTATGGTTTTGGCCTCTTCTGCCCAGGAAAACCTGCGGTGTGTCCCAGTGGCCCTGCGGAAGGTGGTACACAGCAGCAGGGACCAGGGTGGGAGGTCTCCAGAGCCCTGCTCTTCCTAGAGGGGGCCCACCCAAGCCTGGGTTCCAAAGTATGCCCCTGGACCTAGGGTTCGTGGTCCCATGGGGCCTGAGGACTCACAGGATGGAGGAAGTGCCTCCTAGCCTCTTTCCGGGCTCCTGAACAGGTCTGTGATGGGCAGATTTCCCATCCTAGACAAAAAAAAGAGATACCCGGACGCTGATGCCAACCCTTCTTCTCCCAGTTCCCACCTTGCTTCCCAGGGCTTTGGCTGAACTGGGCACCAGCCTGGCTTAGTCCTTTGGGAGCTCAGGGGCCTCTGACATTGGAACTGACTTAGCTACTTCCATTCTGCCTCATCTCCCCCAGATTGTCCCCTGTGTCCTCTATGAACTGGCTGTGTGGCCTTAGGTGAACTGTCAACCTCTCTGGGCCAGACTGGCCTCTGTACTCTGGCCAGGCTGTTGGATTCGTGGTCCGGAAGCTCCAACACTCCACCTGTTCCCCCAAGGCCCCCGGCCTAGAGGCCAGTGTGGCTGAGTCTGGAATATGGGACTCCTGTTCTGCTCCCCCCACCACCAGCTGACCTGCGGCCTGGGCAGGGTCTTTCACCTCTGGGAGCCTCAGCTTCCACACCCTTGTCTTCTGCAGCAGGGTCGCTGGAAGTATGGGAGGTGTGTGTGTGTGTGTGTGTGTGTGTGTGTGTGTGTGTGTCTGTGAAGGCTGGGCAGGTGGAGAGGAAATATTTCTGCCAGCGCTAGGATCCCTCCAGAGTGAAGCCCCTCCACCTGCCAATCAGAGCCACACAGACTCATGGGAGAAAGGTGCTTCTTTCCACCCAGAGCGCCTGCCCCCCACCCCCTAGGTCAGCACCACACTAGGCTTTATAAAGAGGAACCAGAGAACCCAGACTGGAGCCAGGGAGCCCCCCCTGCTGCTTCTGGAATCTCCAAGTCCACTCCCAACTGCCAGGCAAAGTCGCAGAATGTGTCCTGTGTGCTTGCCTCTGTTTTCAGCTGGTGCCAGTCTAACGGGGAGACCTGGACAGACCTCGCATTGCCTACCCACCCCCAGATGTTGACCCTGCATGCCTCAGGTGTAGGGTGCCCAGGAACCCGGATTCCTAAGTCACTACCAAGTGAAGCTGATATTCCTAGGAGACAGAGCATGCTCAGAGAGGGGGAGTGATTTGTCCAAGGTCACACAGCAGGAGGGGGGTCCATAGCAGCTGAGAGCCCTGGTGGGGCATGTGGTCCACTCGTCAGGTCAGCTCTCACAGACTATGCCCAGGCTGGGCTCTCCACCACAGTCCCCTTAGCTCTGAGCCACTGAGTGGCCTCTTGAGGGGGGTGGGACCATGCTGCTGAGGCAAGTGGGCCCAGCCTTCAGAGTCCGTCCTTGTCCTGAAAGTCCTGGAGTATGACAGAAGGATTGGAGTAGGTGACTGCCTGCTCTTTACCCACTCAGCTCACTTTCTTGAGGACCCTGGGAACCTATGATGCCTACCCAGAGGAGGCCCTGGTTACTGATCCCCACAAGGTCACTTTTCATCGGCTAACTCAGTTAACACACAGGCCATCTGAGTTGGACATTATTATAACCACTCATCAGATTAGGAAATGAAGTCGGGAGGGATGAAGAAACCTGTCCAAGGCTATGCAAGCAATGGAGGCCAGAACCAACCCCAGGCAGACTCGGGGCCAACCAACTTCTCCCTGCAGCAACCCTGTTTAAGGGCCCCTAAGTTGCCTTTTGTCTTGGTCATTTGTTACACCAAGAGAAATAAAGCAGGATAGTGTGTATCCTCGGTATGGATACACCACAGTTGTCTGAGCAACACAGGCAGACCAGGGAAGCCTACAAGGGGCTTGTGAGGACACCCCGTGTTCCAGGCTGTCGTCTCGCAGCCAATCTGCCCCCCTTCAGGCACGGTGGGTCCCACAGGCTTGAGGGGTCTGGGCCGCGGCAGGCTTGGGTTTCAGGCTGATTCTGGGCTCTGAGCCCCTAAGCCGCATGACCCAGGCATGGCGAGGAGGCGGCATCTGCCCGGAAGATGATCAAGGCAGGCTGGGGGGCTGGCCCCTCTCTCGGAATCCAGGGATTAGCAGTGAGAAAAGGACAGGCTGGAAGCTGTCCGGGCCCCTCCCGCTGCCGCGCCCACCCTGGGTCAGGTTACCCTGGAAGTTGGACATCAGGGAATTCTGGTATTTTCAATTATCAGCCGGGCACGCCAACAGGCTCTGGGGTCAGCGGTGCCCTGTGACCCTTGCCAGGAGATGGAGCCCCAGGGGGCAGAACACAGAAGAGGCCTGTGGTTTGAGGGGGTGGGGGAGGCCGTCCAGCCTGCTCCCCTGCAGCAGGTGGCCAGGGGGCCTGCTGGCCTCTAGCAGGACCTGCGGAGAGTGGGGAAAGCCATCCCTGACAGGGGCTTAGGCCAGCTGAATTCTCTCTGTGAGTTATGTTTCTTCCCTGAGGCATGATGGAGCTGATGAGGGATTTCTGAGGGTGGATGAGGAGATATTTACTACAAGGTGGTCCCCACAGACGAAATGGGGGGCCAGCTTTTAGTCCTAGATGCCCGCGTAAGTCACAGAAGGAGGCAGGAACGCTGACTGGCCGGGGCTAGGTGGTCACACCACCCCTCACTTCCTGTGACTCAGTATCTCAAAGTGCTGAGGGTGAAGGAATTCATGACCAGGTAAGAAGAACCGGTGAGCTAAGGCACCAGGGGAGCGGCAGCCACACACGGGCGGCCCAAGGCTCCACCCCAGAACCATCTACTGCCCTTGCTCCCATGGATGGCTGCAGAGCTATCTCACCTGCCACAGAGGCCTTGTCTGGCACCCCCTCCCCATCTCCTCTTTCCCAGCACCACCCACTCTGTCCCTTTATGTTCTCAAATACACTGAGGTCCTTCTCAGCTGCGTCTTGGCTCCTGCTTTTCTGCCTGGAAACCTCTTCCCTTCCGCCTTCCAGAGGTCAGTGGCCCTCCTCTCCATTCAGGTCTCCACTCAGATGTCACCTGTTCAGAGACACCATGCCTGACTGTCTCTCTTCTCTGTCTGAGACACATTCAATCCTTTACCTGAGACAGAGTGTGGCTCAGAGTGGGTGTTTTGACAATACTTATTAGTAGGAGTTTAGGGAGGGAGGGAGGGAGGGAGGGAGGAGGGGGGAGGGAGGGAGGGAGGGAGGGAGGGGGAGGGAGGGAGGGAGGGAGGGAGGGAGGGGGGAGGGAGGGAGGGGGGAGGGAGGGAGGGAGGGAGGGGAGGCAGGCTGGCTTCAGGCAAATCATCCCTCCCTCTACCCAGGCTCCTTTCCCTTAGCACTTCCTGCTGCCTTCCCAGTACTCCCTCATACTTTCTGACATGAACAAAATTCGAGTTCTTAGCTAAGTACACTGTGCCCAATTAAAGGACTACATTTCCTCAACCTCTCTACTAGCCTGAATGACCATGTGTGCTTGCCAGTAGATATAAGCTGAACTATTACATAAAGCCTGAAGGAGGTCACTTCACAAAGAAAGGAGTCTCCTTCTAATTCACATTATCTTAGTGTCTGGGACATGAATGTGATGGCGGGAGAGACTGTAGCTAGTTTGGCCCATGAGGATAAGAAGATGTGTTGAGGAGTCTGGGCCTCTGATGACTCCATATTTCCTATTTTCCAGTATTCTTTACAAATCAGAGAAAGGACACCTCTACCCTGTCCGAGCCACCACGCGGACTGGTTGTATCACTCATGACTCTACCCTCTGTCTGTCACTTTTCAGGTTTCCTCTCACTGGTTCTGGGACTGGCTGGGTGATGTCCTTTGGCCAATGGGATACAGGCCAACATGACTTCAAAGGCCCCCTGTGTGCATCTACCTGGCTGCTGTCTCGGTTCCCTGTGTCTGTCAGGGGTCTGTACCCAAGACAATGGGCTAGAGCAATGGTTCTCAGCCTTCCTAATTCTGTGACCCTTTAACACAGTTCATGTTGTGGTGACCCCCGCGGCCCTAAAATCATTTCATTGCTACTTCATAACTGTAATTTTGCTCCTGTTATGAATCATATTGTAAATATCTATCTTTGGTCCTAGGCAACCGCAATGGGGCCGCGACCCACAGGTTGAGAAACACTGTGCTAGGTGCTTAGCAACGCGCAGCAGCTGGAGCAACTGCAGGACTGACCAACAGCCCTCACTGCCAGACAGGGAGCCCCGGAGCAGATGGACAGCAAGCACAAGCACACCTCCGTCAGGACCAAGGCTGCCATGGGCTGCCCAGAGGCTCGCAGACTCGCTGCAGGTGGCTTCTCTTCCCTCACCAGCTTTGCCGTCCGGCCTGCCCTACGTCCCTCCTGGATCATGCAGTGAACCCATCTTCAATGGCACCTTCAGTCAGCAACGCCTTCCCAGCTCCGAAGGATCAGAGCACAGGATGCGGTCTCCCTCGCCCTCTCTCTCCTCTTCCCCCAGGCCCCTGCCTCGAGCTCTCTGATCCTCTCAGCCTCCCAGGGAGAGAAGAGGGTGAAGACAAGTTCATCTCAGTTCCAGAGCAGAAGGCATTGTGTGCCCAGACCCAGCAGGGCATGAGGATCAGAGGAATTCAGGATGAGAAGGGGCTTTGAGAGTTCAAAGTCTTTCGTCGAGGGAGCCACGTGGCATGGTATCATGGACACAGACCTGGGCAGGGTGCCGGGGACCTGCTATGCTAAGGACCCCCGTGGGATCCTGAGAAGCCACTTAGGAATCTCTCTGGGCCTCAGTTTCCCTCTGTACAGCAAAAAATGTGCATGAGATGAGCTGGGGCCTCTGTGATGTAGGGTATTTCAACATGACCCTGGCGACCTGCTGTGATGAGCAGGCCCATGACCCCAAAAGATGGCTACACCTCTATCCTGGGGAATATGGTCCCTCATGTGTCAAGAAGGGCCTCAAGGGGGCTGGAGAGATGGCCCAGCGGTTAAGAGTACTGGCTGCTCTTCCAGAGGACCCAGGGTCAATTCCCATCACCCACATGGCAGCTCACAACTATCTGTAATTCCAGTTGCAGGGGATCTGACACCCTCACACCAATGCACATAAAATAAAGTTTAAAAAAATATTCAAAAAAAAAAAAAGAAGGCCCTTAAGATGGGAGATTTTCCTGTATTACCCACATTGAGACCCAACTTAAAAGAGTGGTGCTTTCCCAGTGGGATGCCCCAAAATGTGTGAGGCTGAAAAACTAGGCACCCTGTGGGTGACTGAGAGCTATCATAGGTTCTAGGCAAGGACTTGAAGGGGCCTCCGTGGCTCAGGGTGGCTCACAGCTGAAGGAAACCGGGCCACGCCTGAAATAACCAAAACACTGTTTCAATAGACAAAGGCTGGAAGCCAGGCCTGGTGCTCCAGGGGCTAGAACCCTAACTACTCAGGAAGCTGAGGCAGGGGGATCTCAAATTCAAGGTCTACCTGGGGGTAAAGAGTGAGTTGAAGTCCAGCCTGGGCAATTTAGTGAGACCCCCACTTCAAAATAAAAAGGGAAAAGGTATATAGCTTGGTGGCAGAGTGCAAACCTGGCATTTATGAGGTCCTGGGTTTGGTGCAAAAATAAAGATAAAAACTCAGATCCCACAGCCCCAGCAGCAAGTCGCATGTCCCTGCTTAGCTGCAGAGATCTGCATAGCCTCAAAACTGTGAGGTCCTACTGTGTGCACCTGGCACTTGCTAAGCCTGCGGTGATCTGGCATGGTGCCACACTAGTGCTTATCCCTCTATTTGCCTCGGCAAAAGCCCATTTCGCAGGCAAGGGAACTGAGGCCAGAGAAGTGAGGTCTTCCTTACAGATGGGACCTCAGCTCAGAAAACACAAGTTGCTGTCCTTTCTCCCACGTGACCAGCTAGGCTGGGAGGACAGGGCACGCCTCCAATGGATCAGTCTGTTGTCCAGCACTTGTGACCGTGAAAGCTGCAGTCACCTCCCTGGACACAGGAGGGACAGCCAAGGGACTCACCTGCCTCATGTCTGCAGGTGCCCGGCCAGCCCTGGCCCTGATGATCCCCACTGCCTCCTGCCATGACAGCTGTGGGCAAATTCTTAACTCAGTGAACAGCTCCTATCAAAGTACCAAAGGGCCTTGTGACTCCGTGAGACTCAAGGATGAGGGCCCGCCGAGCATCCGCATGTGCTAAACAAGTTCACTGGGCATCATGCTGATGCAAGGAACCTCTGGGTTTTGAGTACCTGCCGATGTCATGCATCCTGGGTGGCACTGGGGACAGTGGCTGAACTCCCTGCCCTAGCCCCGTAAGGAAGGAAGCCCATGGGGAAGAGTGAGCAGATGTGGACTTACTGGCTAGGCCAAAGCTATTGGCTGGGGACAACTCGTCATTTGGATGCCCACATAAATGCCACCTCTTCAAGAAGCTGCCTGCCTTGTCCTCTGGTTTCTCTGCTCGTGTGTGTTCTTGTGTGAAAGGGCAGGATGGCCATGTGGCAGAGGCCAAGGGCTCTGACAGCTGGGCCCAGTCCTGGGGTCTTTCATCCCTAGATGGTGGGCCTGGGCATGCGGCTTGGCATTTCTTCTGGTGCAAGCCCTGGAAACCCAGCCCAGCCTCCCTCCTCAGTCCCCGAGTGCCACTCGTGACTGGGCAGAAGGCACTCCACAGAGGCAGAGAGTGGGCGGAGGCGTGTGACGGCTTTATGAAGTCAGAAGGTGGGTGCCAGGGGACAGTGAGTGCAGCCCAGTGCTTGCCCAAATGAAAGGCTTTTTCCTTTTAAGGCAGTGAACTAGGTATTTATAAATTGAATTTTAGGGTCTGTCCAAACCCCACCACCTAATGCATCGGTCTGGAACTGGGGTCCCTGCCTTGTTTCTCTGCAGTCTCCAGCGTTGCCAACCCCCTATCCCCTGCACACACACCCCCAATCCCATCCCCTTGCGCATGCGTGCACACACACACACCCATCCCATCCCCTTGTGTACACAAATCCCCTATCCCATCCCCTTGCACACACACCCCCATCCCTCCCCCTTGCACACCCCCCCATCCCTCCCCCTTGCACACACACCCCCATCCCTCCCCTTGCACACACACCCCATCCCTCCCCCTTGCACACACCCCATCCCCCCCCTTGCACACACCCCATCCCTCCCCCTTGCACACACACCCCATCCCTCCCCCTTGCACACACACCCCCATCCCTCCCCCCCTTGCACACCCCCCATCCCTCCCCCTTGCACACACCCCCATCCCTCCCCCTTTGCACACACACCCCCATCCCTCCCCCTTGCACACACACCCCATCCCTCCCCCTTGCACACACACCCCCATCCCTCCCCCTTGCACACACCCCATCCCTCCCCCTTGCACACACACCCCATCCCTCCCCCTTGCACACACACCCCCATCCCTCCCCTTTGCACACACCCCCCATCCCTCCCCCTTGCACACCCCCCCATCCCTCCCCCTTGCACACACACCCCCATCCCTCCCCCTTGCACACCCCCCATCTCTCCCCCTTGCACACCCCCCCATCCCTCCCCCTTGCACACCCCCCCATCCCTCCCCCTTGCACACACCCCCATCCCTCCCCCTTGCACACACACCCCCATCCCTCCCCCTTGCACACACCCCCCATCCCTCCCCCTTGCACACACACCCCATCCCTCCCCTTGCACACACCCCATCCCTCCCCCTTGCACACAAACCCCCATCCCTCCCCCTTGCACACACACCCCATCCCTCCCCCTTGCACACACACCCCATCCCTCCCCCTTGCACACACACCCCATCCCTCCCCCTTGCGCACACACCCCATCCCTCCCCCTTGCACACACACCCCATCCCTCCCCCTTGCACACACACCCCATCCCTCCCCCTTGCATGCTTCGCTGAACCATCTGAATGCCTCTGGACTGCTCCCTGTGGGTTGTCCCCTTCTGGGTGCTGGGACAGCCTCTGTGAGGAAAAGCAGACCACTGCACGTGGGCGGTAATGGTGATGCAGACAGACAGACAGATGCATAGTGATTAGAGACATAAAACTCAATTTTAGCTGCAGGAATGCGAAGCCCTGGCACTGGGCTGGGAAGAGGTGTCTGAGTCAAGACCGTCAAAGAATTGAGCTCAGGTCTGAAGGCAGGCCAGAGCCACCAGTGCAAAGGCCCTGCGGCAGGAGGACCTCGTGTTTAGGAGGAAGAGGGGAACCCTCTGTCCACGACCTCCTGCACTTTTCTCCCTAGAGACACTGCTCTCTGCCCATCCCACCCCTCCAGTCTTCCTAGCCCAGCTCAAATGCTTCCTGCAGGAAGCCTCCCCCCTGAGAAAGCAGTAGTCTGCACTGGTGGGCATTTCTGGGTCTCATTCCAGGCCGCTGTGATACAGGCTATGTATCTACGTTCTACCCTGTACCTACGGTGGACGTCCTTTCAGGCAGAACCGTTTGCTCTGGGCTGGACTCAGAGGCCAGGGGTGCCAGGGGTACCAGAGGTCCCAGGCTCAAATCAAGAGCTGAGCTGCTTAGTGGTAGGACCGCTCTTGTGTTCGCTGCCGACCCCCCCCCACACACACACACCTTAGCCTACTCACTGATAACGTGTGAGGGAGGGCTCTATGTGGCTGCCCAGCTCCTGACTGGGCTGTGAGATGAGGGGCTCTTCAGAGCACTTGGAATGGAGAAAAGCGGGAAAGGGAGTACGGCCCAGGGCGCAAGGGACTTGGGCTCTGCTGGACTCAAGTTTCTCAAAGTTGAGTCCCTCAGTAAACACCAGATGCCACTCCCAGGCTCTCCCTCAGGAGGCCTGGATGCAGACCAGGAACCTGTGCTCCGAAAATCTCCTGTCTGGTCCTGGCAGTACACAGTTGAGTGGGGGAAACCGAGACCCAAGTGAGGAAGTGACTTCATGGGTGCAACAGAAGGCTGAGTCTCTGGTTTTTGCCCAGGAACAGCAGGGCCCACTCTCTGAAGGCAAACACACCTCCCACCCCCTTGGTGCTGGCCTTGGCCGTGGACTTGCTGTGACTGCTGAGGGATGCCGTGTGGCTCCTGCCACACGCCCACCCTTCACCTGGAGAGAGATGAGCCCGAGGAGGGTGCTGAGTCACAGAAGAGCCTGGAGAGAGAGCCTACACCATGGATGCCTGCTCAGCACAGTAGGCCCCACAAGGGGAGGCAGCGACCCACAGGGTCCCAAGTGAGAGAGAACACAAATGCTGCTCTTGTCTACTGAGTCCTGAGGTGGTTTTGTTACATGGCGTCACTGCAGTAATAGCTGACCATTACACTAAGGACACACGCAAACAAATGCCAAAGCCAGGACGGAAAACCAGGTCCTCCTGTGTATGTGTGCCTTCATGTGAGTGCATGTGTGGAGGCCAGAAGTTAACCCTGGGTCATTCGTCAGGTACTGTCCGCCTGAGACAGGTCTCTCATTGGTCTGGACTTGCTGTCCAGTGGACTCCGGGGATCCTCCTGTCTCTGGCTCCCTAGCACTGGGATTAGAAGCTTGGACCACTGCACTTAGTGTTTATGTCAGTTCTGGAGACTGGACTCAGGTCCTTGTGCCTACAGTTAGTGATTTACCTACCGAGTCATTCCCCCAGCCCCTCCTTCTGTTTTTCAATCCTGAGGGCTCCCCCAGCCCCTCCTTCCAGAAATGCCTCCCCTGCACCCCCTTCTCTGAGCATGTCCAGTTTTAGACAGGAGAGACCTTTCTCAGCAGCCCAGGCCCCACCCTTTGCAGCTAAGCACCAAGTCTCTTAGCAACAGCTCTCCCCTTACCCTGGACACCCAGTAGGTGCTGGGGAGGCCCCCAGAGCCCCGGAAGAACTCTAGAAATTTCCTTTTTGCCTTCTCCCAGTAGAAAAGCATGGCTCCTTCCCATTGCTGTTGCCAGGGCTCCAGCTGAGTTTTCTCAAGATGAAGAGACTCACCATTGGGCCCCATGGGCTGTTGGGTATCTTCTGAGGTTCTGTAAGGTGTCTTGCCCCTCTGGACCCCAATCTAAGGGTAGCTCTATGTTCTTATAGCAGTTTACTGTTCTAAACAACTGGATTTGGGGGTACATTTATTACTTAGCATTACCATCTCAGTAGCTGACTAATACACCCCCCCCTCACACTTTCAGCCAGTTACATCTCACAGTCCCATGAGAAGCTATATTCCTTCTCAGACACAAAAACAGACAGTAGAGCCACATTTATAGTCAAATATAGGTCTTTTCCATCCCCCAGGGCTGGACATACACATGCTCACAACAGCTCATGCAAATAAGTTACAGACCCCAGGCGTATATCTTTAAAACATAGTTATCAAAACACATGGAATGGCAGGGCCACATGTTCAGACACAGAACATCAGACCCACAGTCATACTCTAGCACTGAAGTCCCTTAGTCTCAGTCATTCCTCCTGGCTTGAGACCTGACCTCTCCGACTGTCATCAGGGTGCCTAGGGATGCAGTGGGTCCCCTTTCTTCCTTGAGGTCCCCTTCATCTCTGTCCTGGATTCCCTTAATTCTGCAAACTACAGTTGCAACAGCCTACCTCCTCCAGGAAGCCTTCCTGGCCTGCCCTGAGCCTCTGATTCCAGGATCCTTGTGATTTCCCATGAAAGGTAAGCTGAAGAGTGGCTTCCTTCTCCCCTGTAGCCTGTAGCTCTGTGGGGAAGAATTCATTATTCAGCAAAAGTTGCTGAGTGAATACACCAGGGACACACACTGCCTACTCCATGGTGCCATAATCACCTTGTTTGTTCCATGGAGCCCACAGTGTGGGGTGTTCCTGGGAAGCACCGCTTAGACTTGTTAGTTGGGGGGGGGGCTGAAGGGGGATCAGGGGCTGTTGCTAGGACTGTGTTGCTTGGTACCTTTTCCTCTGAAGGGAAGCAGGGTGGACCATGGAAGAGATTCATAGAGCCACAAAGACTATTGTCAGAGAGGAATTCCGGGAGAGACACTTCTAGGAGCAAACCTGTCCTGGGGTTAGGCTAGGGGGGGCTAGGTGTGCCTTAGGAAACACCAATGGAACCTGCTGGAAGTCCCTCAGAGGCCGCAGAGATGACATCTCGCTTTCAGTAAACACATGAGGCCACCCAACCAGGCCCAGCCACGCTCAGCCATCTGGATCAAGCATCTCCATGCTCTGGGGCTCCTCTCTCTTTCCTGACTCAGCTTGGGCCGAGCGGGGAGACATTCAGATCCTCGAGAGTCCCGTGGATTGCACGCCCACGGTCTGCATCACTCAACTCTCCTTCAAGAGGGAGACATTCTTGCATCCCTTAATCCACCACATGCCAGGTCTTCTTGTAACACATGCACCACAAAAGGAAGCCGTTATTATACACCCCAATGCAGAGGGTCACTTTGTCCCCTTGAGAGTGTTGAACCACAGGCAAAACTCTTTTTTAAGTGTCAGAAAGCAAATCTATGTCCTGCACATACTAGGCAAGTGATCTACCACTGAGCTACACCCCCAGCCTAGCTGTTGATTTCTGGAGACAGGATCTTGCTATGTAGCACAGGCTAGCCTCAAATTCACAATCCTCCTGCTTCAGCCTTCTTAGTGCTAGGATGATGGATGGACACCAGCATCTTAGCGCATGAATAGTCTCTGAAGAGAAACTGCCTCAGTTATCACCTTAAGACCAGCAGGGCACTGCATAGCACAGGGTGACAGTCCCTTCCCCCTGTACCCACGGGACTCACCTGCTTGGTTGGTGGTGATGTTCACAGAGGCGAACTGGGGTGAGAAGGGGCTCTGGTCGGTGACGCCATTTACAGCCTGGATCTCGAAGGTGTACTGCGTGTGTGCCAGCAGGTCACTGATGTAGATGCGTGGCTCGGTCAGGCCCAGCTGGCGGGGCGCGTACTGTACGTTGTCCCCACAGCGGGTGCAGGCGCCCCGGCCGGAGCCGCAGCTCTTGCAGATGATGTTGTAGACAAGATCCTCACGGCCCCCCGAGTCTCGGGGTGGGGTCCACTCCAGCATGAGGGACGTCTCGTTGACGCTAGAGATCACAGCCTGGGGCGCCGAGGGGATGGCTACGGAGGGGACAGGAGGGTCAGTGGAGGCGGTGGGTACTGTCTCCATCCATGCCCACTGCCTCCCTCAGCCCTGGCCCCCTAAAAGGCTTCCTCCAAGTCTTTCCATTGGCCCAAAGAGGCTTCTAGAATATGTTATCCTGCTGAGAATCAGCATCTGCTTTCCTCCAGGCTCCAGCCTCTTTGGTATTTGATCCTGGAGACAGTGTTTTCATGTTTGGGATGATCAAACAGGCTATCACCTTCTCTCCCTCCCATCCTCTCTTCCTTCCTGTGTGTTGCATATGTGCTTCAGTGAGTAGAGGTCAGAGGACAACTTTGTGGAGTTGCTTCTACCCTTCCATCTCTATGTGAGTTCTGCTGATTGAATTCAGGTCATCATGCTTTTGGGGCAAGCCCCTCCACTCACGGAGCCCTCTTGCTGGCTTTCCCTTTATAACTGTTTACTGAGGGTGGTAATTTGTATATCTGAAAGATTACACTTCCCAGCCTTTGTGACTGCATACCGGCCACTGACCAAGGGCAGGAGTTGTTGAGCAGTGTATCTCATGTGTGTGGATGTGTGCATGCATATGAGTGTATGTGTGCAGACATGTAAGTATGTGTATGTGTGTGTGTGCATGTGACTGTATATGTGTTGCATGCACATGAGTACATGGACGTGTGTGCCCATGTGGAGGTTGGAGCAAGAGCATCAAATATCTTCCTTTGTCATTCTCAAATTGTCATTGTTTTGAGGCAGGGTCTCCCACTGAACTGGAAGCTCACTATTCCACTAGGCTGCCTGGCCAGCTAGATCCTGGGATCAGCATTCTCCACCCCGAGTGCCTGCCTTTTACATGGGTGCAAGGGATTTGAACCCAGGTCCTCATGCTTGCAGAGCAAGTGCCCTTACCCACTGAGCCATCACTCCAATCTCCCTAGAGCTGTGTCTTAAGATGGAGATAGACGGCTATGTCGAGTCTTCTTCTCTTTTCTGCTGCTGCATGCATGCATGTGCATGTGCGTGTGCGTGTGCATGTGTGTGTGTGCATGCGTGTGTGTATGTGTGTGTGCGTGTGCATGTGTGTGTGTGTGTGTGTGTGTGTGTGAGTGAGACTCCTGGAGCTTCAGCAGCCATGCTAGAAATGACCTTGGGGGAAAAGCCAGATGCCCCAGAGGCCATCCTGAGTTCACCTTTCTGAGCCCTTGGAGTCCCTTTCACATGACAGAATAGGTCTGTACGGTCTAAGCCGCTGGGGTCAGCTCTGTGACTGTCACCCCTGGCTGATGCAGGGGACAGAACAACTTTGACCTTTGACCTGAGGTTCAGGCTGCAGCTGCAGCCTCTGTCGCAGGAGTCAGCCGACTCTTCTGCCAAGCCTCCTCCTAGCCTCCTGTGAGTCAAGACCTTGGCTTTATCCTCCACGTGACCGAGGGGAAGGGGGTGGAGGCCAGATGCCAACGTGTAGTGCCAACCCAGGACCGGCTTTCCGTTCCCTTCGCCAGGCACTCGGCTGCTGCGCTGAGCCTTCCCGTGAGTGGACTGGGGAGGGGGTGGGGTGGGAGAGAACGTACTTGTACAAGGCATGTCTAAGGGGTCCAGGTCAGCCCTGTAGTAACCGTTGCGGCATACACAGTTGGTGGCGCCCTCGGAGGTGGTCCGGCTGTTGATGGGACAGTGGGTACAGGCCTCATCCCCCTGGTTGGCCTTGAAGGTTCCTGATGGACAACCTGGGAGAGAACACAGGGAGGGTCACCAAAGCGGCCAGGGGAGATGAACAGAGCATGCGGCATGAGGAGGGACCCGTGCCATGATCCTGGGGACGCGGCTCCGGAAGTTCCGGGGTCTCAGGTCCAGCTTGTCGGTCTGGCTCTGGCCCAGGGTTTCCAGAGGAAAGCTGTTGTCTCTGAAGTTGTCTGTGGATTCAGCACCCTCAGCAATCTCCCCTCACTATCCTGGCCCACCGGTGCCTCAGCCTGGAGGGGCTTGGCAGAGTCTACATTCTTAACCTGGCTAGCTGCTAACTAGCCTGTAACTAGGTAATAGGGCTCTAGATCATAGACACGATTTTGTTACGGACGGAGTCCTGGGCAGTCAGACAGCATTATGTGTGACTTGGTACATGCTGAGATACTGTTGGAGTCAGAGAGACCTGAGTGAGTCCCTTGTGTTGCTCTAGGTGAGAGGTTTAACCTCTCTATGATGCAGGTTCTATATTTGTAAAAGTATCATCCTAAGGTGAGCATTCTGCACATGCACCTAGGATGCCCGATACAAGCCCATGCCAGGCTAGGCATTATGTAGAGTTTGGCCAATGAGTTGAAATAAAAGGGGTTTGCGGTACCGGGTTCAGCCTGAGGGGGCAGTGTCCACACTCACGCCGAAGTGGTGTAGTCAGTCTCCTGCTCTTTGGGAGCTAGCTGCCTTGCAGCCAGGGCATGCCTGGGTTAGGTTCCAGTGCTGGCAGCCATGGGAGTGAGGGTGGGTTCAAATCCACCCACCCGTTCCTGCTGTCCCGGGAAGGGAATCCAAAGGTTGCTGGCTGGGCTCTGTCTCTCTCAGTCTCTAAGTGAGGGGGTGAATGAGAAAGAACTTCAGAGGAAAAACTCCTTGGGATGAAATGCTGCTAGTTCACCTACAGGCCAGGGATCCTCATCTGGAAGACATCTATTCCATGCCTGGGTGCTGTGTGACTTTTTAGCAAGTGACTGCACCTCTCTGAACATCCATTTCTTATATAGAGACAGCTAACATAAATTGTCCTACTTCGTCTTTCTAGCCCTGGGTGTTGTACTTTTCAAGTCCTAAGTCTTAGCGATTCATCTGCCGCCAGCTGAGCCTCCAGGTCAGAGATCCTGCCTTTCCTGGGGCTTGAAACGAAACCTGAATTCCAAGGCTTTACCCGCCTGCCACGATGACCCATGTACAGGGTTTCCTGGCCATCTTCTCAGCTGCCCCAGAAGTCACACCTTAATGACCGTTGCTTGACCTCTGCCTAGCCTATGAGTGGGTATTCAGTAAGTGCTGTATAAATGCTTCCTGCTTCAGTGGAAAGAGAACTTTAGAGACTAAGAAGTTGGGATGGCAGTGAACACGGTTTAGGAAGCAGGCTGCCTGGCGAATCCCATATCCACCTGGGTGTGCAGCATGACCAGTGACCGAACCAGCTCAGGTGTGTCCACGAAACAGGGCAACAGCACTCAGCGCCTCGGAGAACACTCTGCTGCTTCACTTCTGTACAAAGGGGCGGGAGCGATCTTGGCATAGACACAATGACCTCGTTCAAAATCAAGCTGCTGAGTGGCCTTGGATGAGTGAATTGACCTCTTTGAGCTGAAGTGTCCTTACTGGTGAAAAGATTTCCTGCCACACCATGTGCCTATGGAGGCACAGGGACAGAGCACCTGGTACAGGGCGGGGGAGGGGTTGTGCTCAGTACCAAGCTCAGTATAACGCCTACAGACACTGGGACGCAGCCCCTCTCAGGCCCGCCTCTCCTGCCTGCTTCTAGGATAGAGGTTTGCATCGGTGGCCACCCTGGCTCTGTGGGGACACAAGCACTTAGACAGGGCCTCATCACAAACAGCCAGGTTTAAGCGACAGCACCAAGGAGGGTCCCACGGTATCAACCTGCATACAGCAGCAGTTCCGAGTCCCCTGGAGAGTTAGCTCTGTCCTAAGAATCTGGCCATTCCCATCCCGGGAAGCTTACTGAGGACGAGCTGACAGTCACCCTGCCGCTCTCGCATCCAGGCAGGGGAACTGAAGCATGAGACAGGAAGGCACTGTCCCAGGATGGGGCTTTGGCAGCAGAGCTGGGGTCAGCCCCAGGCCGTCTGGCTGCAGAGGCCTCCTCTGTTCCCTCCCCACCTTAAGAGTCCAGAGTGACTTCCTTTTTCATCCACAGTCCCCACGTGTTGGTGGAGAGTGGGTAGATCAACAATTGCTACTCTGGGCACCGTCTGGGCACCCCTGCAGCTCTGGCTTTGTGGACTGACACCTTCTCGAATTCACCAGTCCTCGCTGCTGTGGACCAAAATAGTGGGCTACCATCTCGGCATGGCCCAGGGATCCTGGGGTGTGCAGCCATACTGGCTACAGACTGGCACCAGCCCAGGGCTAGCCTCTCAGAGTTTGTGTCCTTCTCTGCACAGGGGAGCGCGGGGGCTTGTGGGAGGGTCTAGAACTATCCTAAAGATACCAGAGGATTTGGCCCCAAGCTTGGACTCCTCCCGGCTCTCTCATCGGAGCGTGTACGGCGCTCGGTGCCTGCTCCATCTGCTGGCCAGTTCCCGGCTGCTTGGCAGGTGGCTGCTCTCTCCCCTCTGTGCCATGCCAGCCCTTCCATCTGGACCACCTTCCCAGCTGCTGTGCTGGGCTGCCGTGTCCCAGGCCAGCCTGACCCTAGCCGGTTCCCCAGTCACCTCCCCACCAACCACTCTCAGTCCCTGAACCTTCCTCAAATCCTGCTCCTCTTCAGCCTGGGAGGTCACTTCACTCTCCACCCCGTGACCAGAAGCACCCGCTTCCCTGGCCGCACCCCCTCCCCTCCCACCCCCTGCAGCCACTCAATTACCAGGTCTTCCCTCCACAGCAGGGTCCCACGCCTGCCTCTTCTTGGCCAGCTCCCGCCCCTGCAGGCATCAAGAAAGTTCTTCCCACCCACTCCTTGGCCTCGCAGGACCATCTGGCCTCCTCCTGCCCAACCTCCTCAGCCAGCTCTCTCAAATACAAGTTGTTCCATGTGACTGAAAGAGAAGCAGCGGCAGACAATGGAATATTATTTGGCTGCAAAAAGGAACGAAGCCTGGGTACGGGCTCCCACCGGGGAACCTTGAAAACATTGTGCTCTCTCAAAGAAGCCAGTCACAAAAGTACGATTCCATTTATAGGACATAGGCGCAGGAGAGCCGCATCTGAAGAGACAGGAAGTCGATGTGTGGCTGCCAAGGGCAGGGGATAGGGGAGAGTGGGAAATAACCGCTAATGGGTAACAGGCTTACTTTGGGGGCGATGAGAATATCCTGAAATTGATGTGGCGGCGTTTGCATGGCCCCGTGAGTGCACTAAAACTGGATGGGCCCCTCTGAGCAGGTGAACTCCGAGGCATGTGCTGAATGCGTCCCTGTGCCGATGCTGTCTCAAGTACCACCTCAGGGAGCCAAGACCTTCAGGGTCCGTAGACTTCATGCTATCGTCTGCCCATCTCTCCTGCCTGGATGCCCACCCTGTGTCCCTCCACACTCCCTCACATGTGGTGCTCTTGCCACCTGGACTACCCTCCCTTGGTCACTGAGCCCACGGTACCTACTCCACGAAGTCTCCCTGAGTGCCTGCCTTCATGGCTTTCTTATGAATCCATGTGCCTGGCTGGGCTGTTTACCCGGGAGGCCTCGCCCATCGCCGAGATGGATGAACAGAGCAGTGGGAAGAACAGTAGCTCGAGGCTTCTGTTGGCATTTGGGGAAACTGAGGCCCAGAGAGAAGTAGACAGACAAGGCTCTTGAGACTCATAGTCCCACTTCTCCCCTGATCCCCAAGAGAGGTCTGGGCTGGCTCCCAATCCCTAACCCTTGGTTTCCACATGCAGGGGTTCAGGAAGACGCGGCCTGAGTGCAGAACAAGCATCTGAACCTGAACAGTGCCTAGTGCCCACTGCCCAGGGGCCTCCCTGTCCAACCTTTGTCCCTGCCAGACCTCCAGTCAATGCTGGACAGCAGCTCAGCTGCTAAATGCTGTTTAACTCAGAATAGATGAGGCCCATGGAGTCAGCTCCATGTGTCTCCTGGCTACTTCCTACCACCCCAGCCTCCACAGGGCTCCAGGCCTGTGGCTCCACAAGCGGGTTTCACTTCTAGGTCTCTGCCAGGCTGTACCCTCTGCCTGGTGCCGGGTCTAATTTACCCAAAGGTTATCCACCACCTTAGAAGGGTCAACTAGACTACTGTTAAAGTGCCAAGCCGTGCTGGCCTCTGCCTTGGGCTCTCTTTCCCTTTAGTGACCTTCAGTTTGTGCCAGCATCAGCAAGCAGCCCAGGGGCTTGCAGGTCCACATGTGTGTCACCCCTGGCCCATGCTGGAGATGCTACAAAAGCTCCCAGCCCCAGTGGGACCCCAGGGGGAGTGGCTGGTTGAATGGAGAAATGCATAAATGCATCCTCACCGGGACAGAGAAGCGGGGATGGGGATGGGGGTGGGTGGGGATGGGATATCGGACCATCAGCATCTTCATGACCCATCAGACCACTTCAGTGTGCAGACGGACTCAAGCTTGCCCCTTCTCTCTCTGTTTTCTGGGCCTGTCTGCTACAGTGACCAGTTCTTAAATTCAAAGGCCTGAGTCCCCAAATTCCCAAGTCTGAGGCCAGCCAGGAGAGCTCACAGTTCTCCTGGACATTTGTTTTTGTTTTTCCTGTAGTCTAGATTTGAACTCACTGTGTAGCTGGAGATGACCTTGAACTTCTTAATCCTGTACCCACCCCCTGAGCGACAGGATTATAGGCAGGTGGCACCACACCTGACTTACTTGGTGCTAGGGATCAAACCTGGGGCTTAGCGCGTGCCAGGCAAACACGCTACCAAACGATCCGCATCTCCACCCCTGACCCCCTCAGACATTTTAGCTCTGCAGGCCACTTCTCATCCCATCACAGGTACTCTGGTAGCCTGCCTGAAGAGCCTGCTCCTTTCTCCTCAGGGCATCTCTCTGTATCTCCTTCCCCCATTTCTGCCTAGCAGCCAGCACAGACCTGTTCTGCCCCCAGTGACGGTTGCTAAACCAACCAGCTGGTTAGCAAGTGAGCAGCCGGACTCACATTTGTGTTCCTGTACTGTGTGTGCTTCCACGAGAGCCAACTCCAGGTGACTGGCCTGAGACCAGGGCCACTGCGCTATTAAGAAGCGCACGGCTGTCTCTTACAATCTCCTTGGGCCAGTCCCACTGGATGAGGTGCCATGGTCTCCTGGCTGGTGAGTGGCAGATGGGGTAGGGCTGAGCAGCATCTCACGCACAGCAGGTGTGCCCGTGGATCCCATAGGAGGATGAGCAGCTCCCAGATGAGATACACAAAGTCCCTGAACTCGGGGCCCTGTTCTTTGTGACTCTGGGGACTCGAAGCCTCCAGCAAGCTCTAACAGCAGAAGTGCCACTGTCCAGAACCTTCTAGGGGCCGAGCCAGTGCTCAGCCCTGCGTGGCCCGAATTCCCTCACGTGAGTCATGGCATTTGCACACCAGTGTTGGTAAGGTCACCACTTGGAGTTTAGAGAAAAAGAAACTGGGGGCCGGCGAGATAGCTCTGTGGGTGAGCCACCAAGGGGGCAACCCGAGTTTGATTCCTAGGACCCACATGAGAAGGATAGAACCAATCCTAGCAGGTTGTTCTCTGCTCCCCACATGTGTGCCCTGGCACCAACACACCAACACACACACACACCAACACACACACACACACACACACACACACACACACACACACACACTTAAAAAAGAAAAGGAAACCGAGGTTCAAAGCGGTGGCTGGCCACCTTAAGGTCACACAGCTAGAAGATGAGAAAACGTCGGGCTGGGGTTAGCAATCTAGTTTGAGTAATTCTGAATCCATGTTACTCAAAATACCACCGGTTAGGGAAACGATCACAAGGTCAAGTGTCGAGTGCCAGGATTGGAGACCATCTTACTGAGGACAGCCACCCAGCAGGACAGACGCAGAGCTTTGCCCTCCAGCCCGGGACATCAGTCTAGGCAGTCTGCTCCTGCCTTCTGCAGATGCCCAGAGTGCTTAGCCAGGCGAGCGGATGGCAGTCAGCCGGAGACGGGAAGGGGATTGCAAGGAAACAGATTTTCTCCCTGCCTGCCCCCTGGGCTCCGGGGATAGGTGATAATTGACCAAGTAAGGCCCAAGCCGATCAAGGCAGGGCTCCATCTGGGCCTGGCATGGTGGGTCTGCTAATTGGCACCAAGTGATCCTTGGTAGCTGGCCTGCCACTCTGTCCCCTTCTTCAGGGGGATGCTGGTTTAGTCCCAAAGATGACTGATGCCATTTGGAGTCAACTGCTTAGTCAGGCCTGATGTGCTGGTGGGTTGTGTGTGTGTGTGTGTGTGTGTGGGATGCTTAGAGTTTTTTCATTCTGGGAGTACTCTGGACAGAAGGCTCTGGGTGACATTGTAAAAGGTCTCCCCTCCCCCCATATCCTACCTGTCACTCCCCTCCCTGAGCAGAGCTCTGATGAGTTGGAATCTGGGCATGGACTGCCGAGTTGATGTTGGTCTGGTCCTACCCCTCATTAACTGTGTGACCTCAGGCAAAGGACCTGACCTCTTTGAGCCTTAGTTTCACAAGAGTGCAGTGAGGATAATGATAATATGGTTCTTGAATGTGTTGGTAAAATTAAATGAGTCAGGGCTGGAGAGGTGGCTCAGAGGTTAAGAACACTGGCTGTTCTTTCAGAGGTCCTGAGTTCAATTCCCAGCAACCACATGATGGCTCACAACCATCTTTAATGAAATCTGGTGCCCTCTTCCAGCCTGCAGGGATGCAGGCAGAACACTGTATGCATAATAAATATTTTTTAAAAATTAAATGAGTTAGTAGTACAGGCCTTGAAATGGTGCTGGCCCCATGCTAAGTACAAAACAGCACTTGCTGCCGTCACTGAGGTAGAACCACCCTTGCTGGAAATAGTTAGGCTCAGAAGTGTTTCAGATTGCAGGCTGTAGAATATTTGCATAAACGCAATGAGCTCTTGAGACCCAAGTCTGAACATGAATTCATTCATGTTCACACACACCTTACACACATCACCTGAAGGGCATTCAGCACAGTGCTCTAAATAATTTTGTGCCGAGAAAAGTTTCTTAAAACAGTGTTTCTGGTGGTGGCATCAGATTCGGGGTCGATGACCACCCATTTGCACACACTGGCCGGCCATTCAGGGTGGATGACCACCCATTTGCACACACTGGCTGGCCATTCATTGCCTCCTATGCCAGGCATGGAGACAGAGCAGCAGACACAGCCCCTGACTTAGACGTTCAGACTGGGCTACAGACATCTACCTCAACTCCAACACTGAGACAAAAGGGCCAGACTCGGACACCAGACTGGGGTGCTCCACGCCTTCCTTCAGCCAGCTTCTCTACCTGACTCAGCAGAAGAAAACGGGGGGTAGATTCTGGGGTCTGCAAAGCAGCGGCTCCCCTGACTGTCTTGGGAAGTTCCAGGTTCCAGGTGAGGAAAGGAATGTGCCTAGGTAAGAGTTCTGAGAACAGAGTCCGGAGGCGGATGATCTTCAGGAGCCAGGCCACTTCTTTAGTGGTGTGCCTGGCAAGCACACCCCTCTGGCCCTCTGGCCGTTAGACTCTGGCTGCAGACAACACGAGCTCTGTCTTTTCCTTCTGTGCTGTGAGAAAACCGATCCCCACGCTGCCAGGGTCTGGTGCCATGCCTGTGTCAGGGAGGGGCTGGCGGAATCCCTGTGGCTGGGCTGAGCAGAAGGGCTCCAGCCAGCCTTGGGCATCGGGTCTTTTGTACTCTAGTTTCCTGCTTTTACCACCCAGATTAACTAGCAGTCAGTCTCCTGGGCCACATCAGGCAGGATGCCCAATCGGGTCCTCCAACACAATTGTGAAGCCACACTGAAGCTCTCGGCAGGTGGAGAGACAGTTGCCGTGACATCCTTGTGGGCCCAGCTATACCTGGGAGCTGGGCAGGAACTTCTCCAGCCACACTTGGCTCATAACTGTCCTGTACACAAGGGGGTGACATCCCCACTTTATTCTTTTGCAAAACTGGGGGTTAAACCCAGAGGCCTGCACACATTAGGCAAACAAGCACTCTACCACTGATCTACATCCCTGGTCTTATTTTTTCTTTTTCTCTTAAGACTCACTCTATAGCCAGAGAATTTATAATCCTTCTGCCACAACCTCCCAAGTAACTGGGATTACAGGTCTAGACCACCAGGCCCGGCTATCAGTGTCCCCATTTTAGAAGTGAGGTCCTGAGGAAAGGCAGTGTCCTGTGAAACATCACATGTAGCCAAGGGCCCGAGAGGTGAGTATAGCCCTGGAAAGTAGAGCTTATGCTTAAGGCTAGCTAGCTTACTTGTGGACTAGGGTCTTTAATCTTTGATCTACTCTGGATTCCCCAAATCCCCTCCCATACCCCTGGCCAATGGCTCACTGAGAATCCCACCTTCTTGCCCTGCCCAGCCTCCTAAGGGAAGCCCTTGAGCTATCCGGCACAGAATCAGAACTCTGTGACGGCTCCCTAAGTGACTGGCCCCAAGTCTGATGACTCATGTCACCTGTAGTGCTGCTCCCTGGTCTTCTGTGGTGGCATGCAGGGACAGAGTTCACAGTTTGAGAAAGCTAGACATGGGGTCCCAGAGCATGCAAAGGTGACTGGCGACCTTTGTCAGCTCAGTCTCTCCAGTTCCCTGGACGCTGTGTCAGGCCCCCCCAGTCCCTGACAGCCTGCCTCCCTTCAAGGTATCCCAGCTCCCCACCAAGAGGCCAGAGCTCCTACCCACCCAGCAGGCAGCCCCATTCCTCCAATTTCCTCTCAATTAATCAAGCTCTGAACTTTTTAATTATCTGCCTGCAGGGTGACTCCCTGCACTGAGAAGCAATTAAGGACATTTCTAAGGGCCGTGTGGTTGTGGTTGCTGCAGGCTCTGGAGCAGAGGCTGACCAGGCCCTCATGGAGGAGGGAGGCGTGGACAGGAGGGCTGGACAACACTCCCAGCCCCTGGGCGGCGGGGTTCTGGGAGGGGGCAGAGCTGGAGCTATGCCAGGGATCTGGGACTAGACTAGCCATCAGGATCGCCATTCTGTGCCTTTCCTCTGTAATGAGACTGATCTGGGTCCTAGCAGCTCCCGGGTGGTGGTGGCTCAGGGCAGGGCTTAGGATGCCACTGCATCTTCTTCACCTTGGCCCTCGGAGTGAGAGAGATGTCCACAGGTGAGGAAGCAGAGGCTGGGCATTTGGCTAGTTTGTGCCGCAGCTGGACTGGAAGGCAGCTCTAACCCTGCATCCACTTCCTTCCATCATGGGCTGGTGGTGTGGGAAAGTGCCCAGGAGCATCAGGGAAGTGGATGCCCCGGAAGAGGTGTCCTTCAAGCTAGAGGTCTGCTCACATGGAAGCTGCGGGTGCGAGAGGCCTTTGCAGGCCGAGGGCTCAGCCGTGCAGAGGCGTGCAGGTGGGAAACGGCGTGGTGCGTGCCGGGAACTCGGAATAGTGCAGGGTTGCTGAAGCATGAAGTTCAAGGCCCTTGGGAGGTAGGTGATGCTGGAGAGGCAGGAGGGGGTCTAGGGAAATCAAATTCACAGAGCTTTTAGGATCTGCTGTCTAAGTACCTACCTTGTTTAATGACTATAGGCTCTACCACACAGACAGGGCTAGGAACTTACCTAAGACCACATAGTAAGTTACTGTGGAGAAAAAGAGAGACAGAGGAGGCACAGGACCATGCCGGCAGCCTCTGGACAACGCTTCTGGCTTTTGTCCTTGTCCTCTTCCCACTCTGCTTTTAGGAGCTGCTGGCAGCAATCCATGCTGTGGTAGGGGTGGGGGTGGGTGGGGGAAGGCGTGGGGCTGTAGGTGGGAGTAGGGGTGGGGCTATGGGTGGGGGTAAGGGTGAGGTTGTAGGTGGGGGTAGGTATGAGGTTGTGGGTAGGGGTAGGTGTAGGACTATAGATGGGAGTAGGGGTGGGGCTATGTGGGGTATGGGTGAGGCTGCGGGGAGGTGGGGTGCCTGCTGTGGAGGGGATAAAGAGCCCAAAGAACAGGAAACAGTTCAGGAGGCTCTGTTCAAGAACCTCCCAAACTCCCACCTCACTTGGAGTATAAAAAAAAAAAATCAATAACCCAGAAGGACCCCTCTTCCTCAATGGACTTACTTCCCACAGCATTCCTCCAGCCTCAGGGCCTTTGCACATGCTGATCTGCCTGCCTGCTTCAAGCCCTTCTTCTCCTATCATTGAGTTAATGCCACACACTGCCTACATCCTTCTGAGGAAAGGAAGAATTGGGTGTCCCCTCACCCCCCAGCCAGAGACTCTGTGTGACAAGCCTCTCCAGACTGGTGCCGCCCAGTGCTGGAACTCACCGGCTGCTGGAATGTTAGTGTTAAATAATAATCATCATGTGCCCAAGGGGAAGCCAGATGCATCCAGAAAGCTTGACACATCTGGCAGGGCCAGCCCCAAGCCCCCAGGCACATCTGGCTGCTACACTGACATGTGGTGGAATAGGTCATGGAGATGGGGCCCGGTGTCCCAGGCCTGGTGTCAAACTGGGCAAGCTGTCAATGTCTTCTGCGTGGCTCACTGCACCTCAGTGGCCACACTGAGATCCAGACCCTGGGTCACCAGATTCCAAAGTCCCTACATCACTCCATTGGCTCTGTCACCCCTGCTGCGGTTGGGGGGTCCTAAGGAGGCTCCCTCCCCTCTCCATCTGGAGGGCTCTCTCTGGGTCACCTCCTGCAGTGGTCTCTCTGCTATTGGATCCAGAAATCTGGTCCTGGCCCCACCTAAGGGAGCCCTGGGCCGGGGCTAACCTCCCTCCTACCCCTGCCCAAGAAAACCAGGCTCATTAATAAAGGACACAATTAGCTGTCAGCAGAGAACATGTCTGGAATTTTTTACCTGCTTGGTGAGCTGGGTTAAGGCAACAAACCCTGGGACACCCGGGGAGGCAGCTGCTACACACCTTTCAGGCCCTGTCACTGGGCTGGGATGGGAGTGTCGGCACACAGGCCCTGGCCTGTGTGCTGTGGTTATTTTGTTTTATTTTTTTTCCAGGCCAGTGGCGACACTGACAGATTCCTGGCAGGTGGCTTCTTCAGCCTGTCATGCGGTGTTCTGTCCCTTGTCCCTTCCCAAGTCATCATTCAGAGTCAAACAGACTTCAAGAAAACGTTTTCTCTCCTTAGTCTCATTTGACAGTGAGGGAAACCGAGGCCCAGCAAGGGAACAGCACCTTGTTCATGATAGAGAACGAACAATTCTCTATCTGCATCTCTGTGCACGCTTCACTGCTATAACTCCATTAGAATGTTCCAAAAGTCCTAAGTGGTCTGTGTGCTGTGTAGCCTGGGTAGGTGCCAGAGCTGCAGTGAGGAGCTGCGGACCCTGCTGCCCTCACGGAAGGGAGAGTCTAGGGAGTGAGACAGAGGGAAGAGGCAAGGGACCATGGAAACAATGTGCCCCGATGTGATGGGTGATGCAGAGACTTGAGGGCTGGGAGGGGATACCAGGGCAAGCACTGGAGGGACCAGGACAGTTAAAAGGCAACAACACCTTGGGCTGGGTGCGTTTAGTGACAGAGTGCTTGCCTAGCATGCATGAGGCCTTCTGCTCCACCCCTGGCACCAAAAAGAAAAAGACAAGAACAATAAATAAAAGCTAGGGATGTGGCTCAGTTGGTAGAATACTTGCTCTGCATGCACAAAGCCCTTACTTAGTTCAATACCCCAGCATGGCACAAATTGGGAGCAATGGGTACCTGCCTGTAACCCCAGAACTTCAGAGGTGGAGGAAGAAGGATCGGTTTAAGGCCATTTTTGGCTATGTAGCCTAGGCTATGTGAAACGCTGATTAAAATAAGTAAGTAAAAGTTAATACTAAAGCGAGGTGTAGTGGCGTACATCTGTAATCCCAGCATCCCAGCATTTGGGAGACAGAGGCAGAAAGATCACTAGTTCAAGGCCAGTCTAGGCTATACAGAGTCACTGTCTCAAAAATAAATAAATGACAACATGGGGGAAAGAGATGTGACCAACCTTGGTGTTGTGGGTATTTATCTGAGTCAGGGATGTAAGCCGGAGGGTACTGGGTGCTGAGTGTCTATCTGTTCTTAGCCTATGGCCCCAGACAGAAAAAATAACGATGTCCTAGAAGTGACTTCCTACCAGGGACTTTCGTTCCATTGATGCCGTGACACTTGGACTTGTCACTCTACAAGTCATGCTACAGATGAGAAATAGGCTGTCACTCAATCCCATCCATGGGGCACGTAAATGCCACACACAGTGGCTTCAGTCTTCTACACCTGTCTGTTTCTCTCTGTCTCCCCTGGGTGGTTTCCAGAACCACCACTTCCTGTGAGGTTTGTCTGCTTGGATCCTGGGTGCCTGTGACTTGAATGCTAATAAAAATCTTACTGGAAAGGACTCAGCATTGAGCACCTCAGGGAGCAAGGATTAGGAAATACACAGGGAGAAGGGAACTGACTCACGTTCACATGGACTCCCTCCTAGGGGTACAGAAACCATCACCCTATTCCTGTTGGCTTCTGGGGAGCACGAGTAGCCTCGGCGAACCTAAGCCATAAATCAAATGTACATGATGTGGCTTGGCAGCCATCCTGGGGAAAAGATTTGGGGGTCTGAGTTGACCACAAGCCAAAAGCTGCTGAAAACACAATGTGGTCAGAGGCTTTAAGAGCAGAAGGGAATGCCAGCCCAGCATCCTTCTGCTGCAAGACAGGCTCTCTTGGAGCTCCCAATAAGGAAGTCCACTGAGTGACAGCGGACAGGACACATCAGGTTTGTTCTCTGTCCATAGCCATCTCTAGGTAGTGTTGGGGGTACTTGGGATAATACCCCGGGTTTGACCTTGTCAGCAGCATCAGCTAGACATCCTATAGAGTCCTGCAGGCCCTCCTGCCTACAGCACTGTCTTATCTCAGCCTCTGGGAAACAGGAGTTATTCTTCTAATATCACTGGGCTCTGGCCTCCAAGCCAGCAGAGACTTGGGTCCACTGTCAGAATGACCTTTTACCAGTGACCACTTTGTAGCTGTCCTCTGTCCACCTCTGTGGAAGGAACCAGTCACAGACCTAGCCTTGAGGCTTATTGTCTGGCAGGGGACAGTGAGCAGACAAGCAGGGCTATCATAGAAGGTTCTCCAGAGGCAGGGTCATTTGGACATGACCTAAAATGAAGAGGCGTTGGCCAAGGCCAGAAGAGATGAAGGACCCTGTGTGAGAGAGAACAATGTACGTGAAGGCCTGAATGGTGAAGGCAGGGCAGAGAGGTCAAGAATGGGACGTGAGGAGGGACTCGGGCAAAAGGAGGTGGATCACTGCGTCACAAAGGGCTTTGTGTTCCAGAGATGGAGTCTGGAGTTCCAGCTTTCCGGCATTGCGAAGGCAGGGGCGATCCTCTGCAGGGGTCCTGGACCTGGCGTTTACAGCTCACTTCCCAGCAGCCTTCCTGCTTGGGTGGCTAGTCCTCACCCCAGCCTCTCCCAGTCTCCCCTGTATTTCTCCAGGGTTCTTTCCCTCCACCCGCTGCTGTAACCAGTCTACTTCTTAATTAATTAAAACTGACCAATGGTCTGGGGCTGAGCTGTGAGGGTGCTTGCCTGGCACACACAAGCCTTGGATTTGACCCCCAGCATTGGTGGTACACAACTATAATCCCAGTACTTGGGGGGGGGGGGGCAGAAGGATCGGGAGTTCAAGGTTGTCCTTAGCTCTATAGTGTGTTCGAGGCCATCCTAGGATATATGAGGTCCAGTCTCAATAATAAACAAACAAGCAAAAACAACCCAAGAAAAGCCCACCAAGCACCACTATCTATTGAACACCCACTATATGGCACGGCCCGAGTGGAGGGGCCACATATCACTGTGGAGGGCCACCATCCAGCTCTGGATTCTGGCTCACTAACCTCAGGCCACTCCCTTACCCAGCTTCTTCTTATGTCCCTAGTTTCCTATCTGGAAAAGTCATCTGTAAGGTTTCCTCTTGTAATGGAGCTGAGGGAACCCATGACGGGTTAGGAGCTCTCATGGGCAGGCCCTAAAGCCTCCTAGCACTCTCACCAGGACAGGAGACAGTCACGGTAGCCCAGGGACAGGTGACTGTCCCAGTGTGAGAACAGGGAGGGAAGAGACTTCCATCTGAGGCTGAACACAGGAAAGTTTTAACTAAATCAATGGCCTCCTCCCCGGGGCCTGGGAGTCTTTGGATTCTAAGCTGAGGGCAGGAGGAATTGCTCCAGGAACCCAGAGCTAAAAATATTTTTAAAGGTTTATGTGTATAGCCCTGAATATATGTATGTGTACTACATGTATACAGGTGCACACGGAGGTCAGAAGAGGGCACCCGATCTCTAGAACTCGAGTTATAGGCAGTTATGAGCCACCGTGTGTATGCTGGGATCCAAACCTGGGTCCTCTGCAAGAGCAGCAAGTGCTCTTCACCACTGAGCCCTCTCTCCAGTCCCCAGGGGGATGGCCCCAAATGGTGCTGTTACCAGGAGGGGCTGGCACTTGAACAGGCTTGAGAGATAGAGCAAGACAAAAGAATGAAAGGTGTGCGTGTGCGTGCTGGACAGAAGGAACAGCCCAGCCAAGGTGTAGACCTGGGAGACAGCACAGCTGGAGAACTCCAGTTCCTTCCCTGTAGCCAGAACCCTAAGTCTGGGTTGGAGAGACCCAGGGCCAATAGAACAAGGCAAACAGGTGATACCATGAGACTTCCTCCAGCCTAGAGCTTGGAGTCTACTGGGTGCAAGAGGCCATTCCAGTTTTGACTGGAAAGGCAGAGGGGGGACCTGGTAGTGCCTTTTCACAGGCTCCTTCAGGTTCAACTGACCCCAAACACTCCCCAGGACAAATGGCTTCTTAAAAGGCTGCTTCTGGGGCCGGAGAGATGGCTCAGTGGTTAAGAACACATACTACTCCTGCAGACGGCCTAAGTTCAGTTCTGAGCACTTACTTTGGACTGCTCACAACCACACTGAGCACCTGTAACTACAGCTCTAGTGAATCTGACACCTTCTTCTGGACTCCAGTTGAATTGCACTCTTGTGCATATATCCACACACAGACAGATTATATATGTATAAAGCGGATACTAGGGAGGGCTGGGGAGATAACTCATTTGGTAAAATAATTGACAGGTTAAGTTATGAAGACCCAATTCCCAGAATCCACATAAAAAGCTAGGCATACCGGTATGCACCTGTGTTCCTAGTGTTGGGGAGGTGGAGACAGGAGGATCCCTGGGAGCCCGCTAGTCAGTCAGAATAGCCTATTTGTCAAGTTCTAGGCTAGTGAGTGACCTTGACTCAAAAATCTGAGCTGGACAGCTCCTGAGGAACGGCACCAGAAGTTGCCCTCTGACTTTCATATACAGGAGCACATGAATACACACACACACACACACACACACACACACACACACACACACACACACACACACACACACATATGCACGCGCATGCCCACGTTGCTTGCAAACACTCATATGGGCACGGAAAGTCCACGCCTTCTTGGTCTTAAAAGGTCAAAAGTTGGAAATTATAAGCCAGTCAGCAGCAAAGCTTTTTAGTGCAAGCGATCTTGGGCCAGCAGCCGGGAGACTTTACCGTAACATTGCCCAGTCGTGGTGTTTTGGAGCGATCGCCACTCAACAGAGCCTCAGCTGAGCAGCCCCTAAATGTCTCCTTTATTTGAAGACTGTGTTTATGGGGCCTGGGGCTGCTGTTCCCTGCCTGTGCCATGGTTTGGTAAGAGTGGAAGAAACTGGGAGAAACCAGTGTTAAAGCCGATGACAACTTTCTAATCTCATAAACCCTCCTCTTATCTCAGCCCTTATAAAAACGGGTGCCGATTGTTCCTAAAAGTGGCTTTGAAAGCTCATAAACTTGACAAGCACTTAGCTCAGCACCCACAGAGAAGGGCTCTAATCCTTAAGAAAACTGAGAATGAGTAGCAAGGAAACAACTTCTGGTGAACAGCAGCCCACAGAGAGAACCCACTCGTCACCAAGTGAGGGCTCCAGATCACAACGTCCGTCCTACCTCGCACTCACTGACCTCGTGGAGACACTGCTTGGGAGAGTTTCTTTATGGCTGCAAGAGGTCAGAACTAGTATTTCAGCATTTGTAATCTGATAAATAACAGCTTATGCTCGGCGCTCCCTCCGGGCCAGGCCATGTCTTAAGTACCCTTATGTGGATGAGCTCACAGGATCTCAAAGGATACTGTAATAGTCTCAGTCGACAGGGAACCCAGGTGCAGAGAGGGATGTCACCTGCCCAGGGTAGCAGAGCAGGAGTTTATTTTTATTTGATTATATCTGTGTTTGTGTGGGTGCACATGTGTGTGTGCATGTGCCTAGGTGTTTGTGCGGTTGGATGTATATGTGGGCGGAGCACATCTATATGTGTGCATTCACATGGGGGTCAGAGGACAATTCCTTAGGTGTTTTGATACAATCCACCTGGTTTTTTGATACAGGGTCTTTCAGATGCCTGGGGCTTGCCAATTAGACTAATCTGACTAGCCAACAAGGCCCAGGGATCCTCCTGACCCTGCCTCTCCAGGGCTGAGATCCAAATGCATGCCACCACAACTAGCTCTTTAAATTAACTTATAAAGTACCTGTCTATTTATTTATTTGTGTGTGTGTGTGTGTGTGTGCGCGCACGCGCGCGTGCGCACGGGTGTATGTGTACACGCTGTGGCACACGCGCGGATGTCAGAGGAGAACTTGGAGGAGTTGGTTCTCTCCTTCCACCAAGTAGGTCCTGGATATAGAACTCAGGTAGTCAGGCTGAGTAGCAAGTGCCTTTCCCAGCCGAGCCATCTCCCAGGCCATGTTCCAGACTCTCCGTGTGGGCGCCGAGGCTTGAACCCAGGTCCTCAAGCTTGTACAGAAAGTACTTCACTAGCTAAGCTCTCTCCCAGTCCTCGGAGTGGGGGTTTAAAAGGAAGCAAATGTCACATGCTTCCTCTCACTCACTGCTAGCTTGTCACCTAAGAAATGGGGACGCATCTGGGTTGGGCCATGCTCAGCTGTCACCCTCCATCATTACAGTGCCCCGATGAAGCTGGGTTCTATCTATAGCAGATGACGCTGGGTTTCCAAGCATCTGAGTAGTCAGGAACACATGATGGCGGCCATGGGAAGGGCTAGGGACTTGCAGCCACCACCTGACTCAAGGGCCTGTGCTCAGGGTGGGAAACTGAGCTAACAGAAGATCTCAGCAGGCACAGAGCAGAGGGGACAGGACCCTCTACACCTGACTAAGGACTCTGGAGGGCTTGGATCGGTTAGGACCTGATAGAGCTGGCTATGGTTACCTCCCCCTGGGTTGGAAACCCTTCCTGAGACTGTGCTTGCCTCTGTCTCCACAGAGCGGCAGTTTGGTGCAGTGGTTATCGGTGCGCACCCTGGAGCCAGGCCTCCTGGCTGTGCTTCCTCAAGCCTCACCCCATTCCTAACCACTCCTCCCTGGGCCTCAGTTTTACCACCTGGAAACTGGACACAATACTCTCTTTCCTGAGGTTGTGGAGAATACGGTTACTACCCAGGAGACATCGGAACGCTGCTGAGGGTTCAGGAAATGGTGCCAGGTGACAGCTGTTATTTTTGTTATTGTTTTGGGGATGATAGATTGGGCTGGCCTTGAACTTGCAATGTGCTGGGATGACAAGCATGAGCCACCATGTTTGGCTTCATCTGCTACTTATTCTTCCTGTGACGTCCTCTCCCTTGGGAGTGTTCCCTGCCCTGGATCTCGCTGTCACACTACATACCTTCCTGCTGCCCTGGTGAGCACCTAGTGGACCCCAGTAAACCCCTGGAAAAGAAACAGCACCATGGGGTCAAAGGTCAGCCTTGGCTTTTACTGGCCAAGGTCTTCAGAGCATCCTCTGGTCCTGAAACAAGGGTGCTGATACCTGCTTCCAAAACACAGGCCCCAGAGCAGGGTGTTACAGGGGTCACAGACCGGGATCTCTGCCTTTTGACTCTGAATGGCTCTGGGGGAGTTGCTTGAACGCCCGGAGCCCCAGTTTTCTCAGATGTGAACTGGGGACACTCCCTAGGAGAGCTTTGCGTCGAGAGAATAAAACGAGATTGCAAGTGGACAGTGCCATGGGCCGGCAGGGACTCAGTCAATGGTCATTCACACCATCTGCTTCTCCTTAAATGACTCATTCATTCAGCAGAAACGACACCCATGGCTGGGGCTGATGGCGGATGCCTGTAAGCCCAGCCACTCAGGAGGCCGAGGCAGTAAAACCACAAGTTCAAAGCTAGCCTGGGCTACAGAGTGAGTAAAACTGAGTGTCTGGGATGTGGCTTAGCTAGCCTAGTGTTCACACAGGAAGCCCTGAATTCAAACTCCAGGACGTTATAAACTGAGTTTGGTGGCAGGCAGACACACACACACACACACACACACACACACACACACACACACACACACACACACACACCTGTAATCCTAGCACTCAGGAGGTGGAGATGGGAGACCAGGAGATTGAGGTCATCCTTGGTTACATACCGAGTCCACATAATAACGTGCCTCGGGGGAAAACAACACACACAAATGAGGAAAACAGGAAGGAGGGCAGAAGGAAAGAAAGAACGAATGGACAAACAAAAGAAAGATGGACAGACAGACAAGGAGGTGGCTGGAGAGATGGCTCAGTGGTTAAGAACACTTGCTCTTCATGCAGAGGACCCAGGTTCAGTTCTCAGCACCAATATGGAGCCCGCCAACCATCTGTAACTCCAGCTCCATGGGATCTGATACCCTCTTCTGGCCTTGGGCACTTGGCACAAAAGCGGTACACAGATATACATACAAGCAAACACTTAAACACATAGAATAAAAACCTTTGAAAAGAAGAGAAGATGCCCCACCAGGTGTAGCTCCGTGGTGGAGCAGTTACTTAGCATGTCCAAGGCCCGAGGTCCAATCTCCACTACACCAGCCATTCACACAATAATGCATCAAACACATTAGGTCCCTACATGGGGGCTTAGAATTAGGTAAAGAAGAATGAGAAGAAAAACAAACCAAAAAACAGTATCAACACACCCCCGGTGGGCAGCTCAATAGGTCAGCAGGTAAAGGCGTCTGCCACCAAGCCTCACGCCTGGAGTTCAATTCCTGGAACCCACATGGTGTGTGGAGAGAGCTGACTCCAGTCACTTGCCTTCTGATCTCTGTATGCACGCGTGCACACACATAAAACACAGAGAAGCTGTTACAGGGTTCAGGGAGGGGAGGACTTTAGCTGGGGCAGGGGCTGGGGGCTTCCCCGAGGGGACACCTGAGCTGCTCCTCCCAGCGCAGACACCGCAGGGAAGAGAGCTTGCCAAGGTCCCTCTCAGGAGAGGGTGTTGGAGGAGGGGCAAGTCTGGGTGACTGGGGAGCGGGCTGAGGGGAGTAGGCTGGGCGGACAGGGAGGGTTATCGGGGAGAGCAGGCCTGGTGGATGGGGTCAGAGCAGGAGGAAGGAGGCAGAGCAGTGGGGTTCATAGCCCCACTATGGGGGGAAGAGACCAGGCTGGGCTTTCCCTACAATGGGACACCACCAAGGGTTCTAGCTGGTTTTAAAAGTGGCCTGTGGTTGGAATGGGTCGCTCCATCTATTCAGTGAGGAATAGGTTACGGTGAAGAGGGAGGCCACTGAGGAGGCTTCACTGTGGCCATGGCCGACTCTGCCATGGATAGGACAGGGCCATGAGGATGAGGTGCAGGAAGAAGTCAGGCTTAATCAGGACTCTGAGCAAGTTCAATGGGAGAACTAAGAGGTGGGGTGTTATGGCATCCTCCCCTGGAGGATTGAAGGCATTCCTCCATGCCTGCCTGTTTTACATGCAGCTCTCCATGGCCCTCAATCTGTGAGCTGGCAGCCCAGTGCGAGTGGGTAATTAGGCTTCTGGGACAAGTGCCCAGGGGGCCAGCAGAGCCTTGCAGAGCCTGTGACCATGCTGCTCCTTGGCAATAAGTCGAAAGAGAAGAAAGCAGCTTTTGGCAGCTTCTCGTTCCATTTTTAGGGTCCTCCTGCTTTCTTGGAGGGAAACACAGCATCTTAGTCCCCTGGCGGCATGGTGCCCCCAACACCCTTCCTGGAAGCCTCAGATCTGGCCCTGATCCTCCTGGCTCACTCCTTCCAAACTCAGCCCATGCCAGGAAGGGTCCTACGCATTCCAATAAGATCCCCCGAGAGACACTGGCTCTCCATTTCTAGAGTTCACCCAGCAGTGGACATTCCCTTACTGTGACAGATGAGGCAGAAGCATAGATCACATGGCTGTCCCTGCCCTGCCCTCAGCCTGGGTCTTTCCAGAGCAATCTGCTTCCCTGCTTCTACCTCAAGAGTCAGGCTACCATCGTTCCTCTGTGCTGGTGAGGACAGTGAGACTCGGAGCAGGAAGTGGCTATCGGAGGACAGGCAGGGGTTGACGGCAGAAGTGGGCAGGTCCCCACCTCTGGTGCTGAGGGCCTGGTCTCTTTGGTACCAGGCCCTCCTTTGATCCCAGGTTCCTCCTGCTCTGCACAGACTTAAATAGCGGATCAGGTGGTTCTGCTTTAAGTCAGTGGAAGAGCAAGGCCATTGTATGTGGCAGGACAGGAATGGACAGCAAAGCATGTGTCCTAAGAAACCTGCAAAGAATGATACGGTAACCACTTAGATAGGACATCAATCACCTGAGATGAGGGAGGCAGCCCAGCACCCTCTGCCTTCCATCATTACAGAACAATGCACTTCTCAGAGGGTTGGTGTTATTCCCATCCATCCACCTATCCACCCATCCATCCATCCATCCACCCACCCACCCATCCATCCACCCATCCATTTTTCCGTCTGTCCATCCATCCAACCATCTACCTTTTCATCCATCTATCTCCCATCCACCCATCCTATTCCATTCCATCCTTCATCTATCTTTCCAGTTGTCCATCCCACCTAGCCATCTGTCCATCATCTCATCCATTCATCCATCTTATCATTCTCTCATCCAAACATCAGCCCATCAATCAAGATTCACCTTTATAAGCCAGCCAGGCACTGTGCCAGGGTTAGGTTTAAGTCCCAGCTAGTAACAAATGGGACCCTGCCTTGTCCCACCAGGGCTTCTAGTCTGTGTGGCAAGACCTAGGATAAATAATCAGCAGTATGCTAAGGGAGCGCAAGGCATCACTAGTGATTTCAACAGAATCTATATGGTGGAGCTGGGTTCAGCCTAACCCGGGTACAGACTAGTGATCTCCATCCTACACACCAGATCTCCCAAGTCTCATCTTTGCCCTTCTCAGCACCTCAAAGCCCTTTCACCAGGGCTGGTGGCCTCATCTATAACATCATCACTCGATCTCACAGTTTAAATATTCAGCTCCAAGAAGCCTATGTAAAGGAAAACCCTGCACTGGACCCCATGAACTGCCATTTGCCACACCCCCTCCTTGGAGAAGCCTTCCTTAACCACACGGTGACATTCTAAATGTGAAATGTCCCCCATCGGGTCTTGTATCTGAACACTGTCCCCAGGTGGTGGCACTGTTTGAGGAGGTCGTGAAATGGGGGAGGGCCTTGAGGTATTAGAGCTTGGCCCCATCACTTCCTGCGCTCTCTCTCTCTCTCTCTCTCTCTCTCTCTCTCTCTCTCTCTCTCTCTCTCTCTCTCTCTCTCTCTCTCTCTCTCTCTCTCTCTGGTTTCCAACTGCTGACGTGTGTGATGGGCTGGCCCTGGGTCCTGCCTCCACGCCTTGCTAGCCTCCGTGCCTTGCTAGCCTCCGTGCCTTGCTAGCCTCCGTGCCTTGCTAGCCTCCGTGCCTTGCTAGCCTCCGTGCCTTGCTAGCCTCCGTGCCTTGCTAGCCTCCATGCCTTGCTAGCCTCCGTGGGTTCTACACCTCCAGAACTGTAAGTCAAAACAAAGCCTTTCACCCTTTAAGTAGCTTTCTCGGCATTTTATCACAGCAACAGAAGAGTAACTAAGCTACACACTGTGTCCCCACCTTGTCCCCGAAGACCCAGGATGCTTCCACACCATAATTACGGGACCCTCTCCCCAACCCCCGACTCAACCTCTTGCTGAGTGTAACCAGGCTTTCTTTGCCTTTAAGTTTCATACAAAGCTGGGCATGTGGTGAGCTTTACTAAGAGAGTATGTGGAAGGCAGAGTGGAAGAGAACACCTTGCTCTGGGTCCCAGCCTTGACCATCAGGTCACACCTTAGAGCGCTCTGCCCAGTTTCATCTTGCCTCCCAACGCTGATCAGCCAAGTGATGGCTGCCTAGAGCACATTAGCAAGGATCCTGAAATAGCATCTGGAGTGGCTGGAAGAGAATTAATCTATTTGTGGTGTCTGCCCTGAGCACAAGAGAGGGGTGACAATGGGTACACCTCATTTCTTACATCCTGGGGAACTCCTCTGCTCCTCTGTGAACTATGGAGGGTACAATGGATACAATGTACAACTGAATGTAACAGTGAGTTTAAACAAGCAATGCTTGGATTTTTTTCTGAATCTCTCCCCTCTCTCTCCTCTCCCTTCCCTCTTTCTCTCTCCTCTCTCTCTCTCTCTCTCTCTCTCCTCTCTCTCTTCTCTCTCTCTCTCTCTCTCTCTCTCTCTCTCCTCTCTCTCTCTCTCCTCTCTCTCTTCTCTCTCTCTCCTCTCTCTCTTCTCTCTCTCTCTCTCTCTCTCTCTCTCTCTCTCTCTCTCTCTCTCTCTCTCTCTCTCTCTCTCTCTGTATCTCTAGAGAATGCTAGCCTAAAATTTGCTATGCAGCTGAGAGTGAGCCTGAATTTCTTTCCGATCCTCCTGCCTAGTGGAAGGTAATTCCATCACCATGTCCATCCAGTTTATGTGGTGCTGAGAATGAAATCCAAGGCTTTGTGCATGCCAGGCAGGTGCTCTACCGACTGAGCCACACTTCCAGGGCCCCCCTTTTGCTCTTTAGCTCCTCCCATCCCCTACATCTCCATGTGAGCAATTTAAACTCAATGACAGCCAACACCCTGGGACCTTGAGAACCACACCCTCTTGGGTATGTATTTCCTCTCGGGACAGAAGCCACACACCCGCTTGGCGCTTGGTACACAGCAGGTACTCAATAAATGTCTGTTGAGAATGATCGTCTGTAGTTATTACGTGACTCTAGAGTGAGAACTGGGCTTATTTCAGCACAGGGCAGCAGAGTCAAACTGAAGGGTAGACACGCTCCCAGAGTAGTGCAGCTTCTTGCCTGGAACCAGACATGATAGACGACACTGTCCCTTGAGTCTGGACTCCTGGCCAGGGCTACCAACACCAACCGCACTGCACTCTGGGTCCACAAACATTTTACATTGGCTCTTGGACTTCACCGGGACTCTGGTGAGACAGGGGCAGCCATTGTCCTCGACTGACAGACTGGCACACTGGTACTCGGAGAGGGTGTGTCACTTCCTAGGGTCACTTGGGGCTGGGATCAGATTCAGGGTCCCCTGCTCTGCCTTCCTGGCCCTTACTGGCCAGCTGTCGAGCCTGGGCTCCACCTTTTTCCCAGCCACCTCCTCTTTCAGGATAGAAGAAAGAACAGAGACAAACAAGGACGATGTAACCCAACTTCGCTCCCTTTCTTGGGAAACTAAGCCCTAGCTTGTGCAGCCCCTCAGAAAGGCGGTAGCTGGAAAGGGACACAAGGGGTTATAGACCTGAGCAGTGGGGTACCAACTGCCAAGTGGATGACAGTCCTCCAGGGACTTGCCCATGACCCCAGCCTAGCTTGCACCAGCTGGGTAAACAGGATCCAATTCCTTGTGAGCTCTTGGAGTGGGGGTGAGGGGCAGCCTGTGTTGCTAAGGATTCTGGGAAAAAAGAAAGGAAGGCTGAACTGAGGAACTGATGGGAAGAGTCATGAAGGACCAGGTTGGCACTGTCACGGGGAAGACAGGGAAACTGGGAATGTGAAAATGGCCAGGCAGGATCTGGCGTCCATCGCTTCCATCCATATCTGACTTAATCTTTTGGTTTATTTGTGTTTTTGAAGCAGCCCATAATGGTCTTGAACTCACTAAGTAGCCAAGGGTGACCTTGAACTCTTGATCCTCCTGCCTCCATCTTTGGGACTAGGATTTCAGGTGTGTACTACCAAGACTGGTTTGACTTCATCTTAATGTACACCTTCACTGGTGTTACTATCTCCCCGTGACTAGTGTCCCTACCCGGAAAATGGGCTCCGACTTTTCAGGACCAGAGAAATACTTCCTTCCCCTACTACACTCCCAATCTAGAGATCCCACCTAGCTGTAAGTGTTACATCATCCTTTGCCCACCACCCAAAAGGAAGCAGGTGACATGTGTGCAGTGGGAGATGACCTCAGGCAGCTATGTGGGAGCCAGGTCCCCTAGACACTGAAGAAACTGCTTCTCATCTTTAGGCTTAGTGGCTTTCTCCACAGAGCTTGGCTGGGACTGGAGTACAGGGACCCACGGACCTTTACTTTGGACCCTTCTGGCTGGGACATCGTTGGAATGATTCGAACTTTGCTGATCCTGCATCCTGGGTTCTTTGCCTCACATGTGCAAACCCGCCCTAGGTCCCAGTTTCTGTCTCCACCCCACCCCCATGTCTGCAATGTCTCTCCTGGTCTCCCTCCAACCATCTGAGTCACAGGCTTTCTCCTCCCCCACGTCACAGGACTTGTCTGCATCTAGGGACATGAATATTCTGCCTCCCCGCTTTTTTTAAATTGTTTTGAGATAGGGTTTCTCTGTGTAACTCTGGCTGTCCTGGAACTCACTTTGTAGACTACCTCTGCCTCTCAAATGCTGGGATTAAAGGCATGTGCCATTGCCACCACCACCACCACCACCACCACCACCACCACCACCACCACCACAGGCTCCTGCCTTCCTTTCTTACCAGTGTCCTGGGCTTCTTCCTACGGGGACTGCTAGCCCTTAAAGCAGGACTCAGCCTTGCCTCCTGTGCCCAATGCAGTACCCAGTGGCTCCTGGGCAGACAGAAGAAATGGGCAAGAAGTTTGCTCACACCCCTCCCTCGCCTGGTGCACGACACAAAGGCCAAGGGCATGGCATCTCTGAGATCCTTGAAACACACAGAAAAGGTGAGATACAAGAAGGGAAGGGAGGGAGGGAGGGAGGGGGGAGAGAGGGAGGGAGGGAACTGAAGGTTCCAGCCTTTGGGTGAGATCTGAAGCTAAAAGACACTTAAAGGTCCCAGAAGGTCAAGCACAAGGAACAGCTGCCCATGAGCCCCAACTTGCTCTGTCCCTGACCCAGCAGAAGTCTCTCCATACTCCCTCAGGACCGGAATACCCAAAGCACCATAGATTTATAGACCATTGTGATAACCAATTGTAACACCACCATACCCAAACGACGGGGAAGCGGGGAGAAGCAAGGGGGCCCCAACTCCTTACTTTCTTTCTACCCCCAGAGCCTGGTGCTGCATCGGATTCTGTGAGCCCTGGGAACAAGTGGCTGACCCCCACCTGGTGCCCAGGCTGAGCTCCCAGCATGCAGCCCATGGACGGACACACACACACACACACACACACACACACACACACACACACACACGCTCTGCAGAGTGCAGCTGATAAGACATCAAAAGCAGTGACTTTGGGAAAGGCCAGGGCCCTGCTGGAGAGGCCACTCTGCGGGACCACTGGGCCCTGGGCGGGTGATTCATGTCTCCCTCACTTGGGGTGGGAGCTAGGGACGAGTCTGAGCTGAATTCATAAGACCTGCTCTGTTTTATCTCACAGATGTTTCTGGAATGGAAGTGTCAAAAGAGGGGGGGGGGGGAGAGAGAGAGAGAGAGAGAGAGAGAGGAAGTTAAAAAATTCCAACTCAGCACATGTCCTCCAGCCCAGGAGACGTGACGGGGATTAAAACTGTTCCTCTCCTCATTTGCCCGTCGGCTCATGAGGAAGTCGAGCTGCGTCCTCATCAGCCTTGTCATAAGCACCTGTTAGCAATGAAGACGAATTCCTCATTAGCCTGGCTTTGGAAACGAGCTCACAAAACCATGGATGCACGGGCGAATGTGTGCGTACTGGTATCCCTCATACCATGTTCCGGAACCTGCTTTTCTGAGCCTTGCCGTGCGCCGAGCAGGGAACTGAGAACCACATTAGAATGTCCTTGCAGCCTTTAAAAGACACCAACTATGTACTTTTACAATATTTGGGGGAGGGGAAGAAGAGGGTTGTTTCTTTTTTTGAGACGGGGCTCCCTATGTAGCCTGGGCTGTCCTGGAACTCACTACATAGACCAGGCTGGCCTTGAACTCATAGGAACCTGCCTCTGCCTCCCCAGTGCTGGGATTAAAGACCTGTCTGTTAGTTTCAAAGGGTTTTGCTAAGCAGCCCACACTGGCCATAAACTGGTAATTCTCCTGCCTCCATCTTGCAAGTGCTAGGCTGGCAGGCACATGTCACTGTGTGCAGCAGGCCCATGTTCTTACCATTCTGTCCTGGCCAATTTGCCTGCATGTGTGAAAGCATGCCTGTTCACATGCATGTTTCCTGTGTGTGCACTGTGTTCACATGCTTATCTCAGTCTTAAGTACACGTACACACACACACACACACACACACACACACACACACACAGTGTGTGTCCTTGCCTGCGTGTACTCATCTTCTGAATATGCTCACTATCCGAACAGGTGCTTTCTAGCCTGGCATGGTGGTACACGCCTGTAATCCCAGCATGTAGGAAGTGAAAGTGGAGGGATCAGGAGTTCAAGGCTACACAATAAGAATGGGCTGAACAGAACAAACAGGTGCTGGTTATCGATCCTCTCCTGTGTGACTCACGGCTATTATTCTTTGCATCAGCACCATCCAAGTGAGAGCAATAGGAACCACCTTCCTTGAGGCTGGAAAACTATGACCAGCTGGCCTGGTTTGGCCCTTATCTTTCGTGTGTGTGTGTGTGTGTGTGTGTGTGTGTGTGTGTGTGTGTGTACACGCAAGCGCGCGCACATGTAACACATGTGTGTAGAGACCAGAGATCAACATCAGGTATTTTATTTTTAAGTGTATGAGGGTTCTGCCTGCATGTATGTGAACCGTGCAGTACTCATGGACACCATCAGAGGGCATCAGGTCCCCCTAGAACTGGAGTTACAGACATTGTGAGTGACCTTGTGGGTGCTGGGAACTGATCCCAGGTCTTCTGAAAGAGCAGCCAGTGCTCTTAAATGCTAAGCCATCTCTCTCCAGCCCCAAGTGACTTTATTGGTTTCTACCTTACTTAGTTAGGTGTGTGTGTGGTGTGCAAGCACCTGTGGAGGCCCAAAGCGGGACACCTTTCTTGATAGCTGTCCACGTTATTTATTGAACCCAGGGCTTGCCAATTCCAGCTAGTCTAGTTAGCTAGTCCTAGGGTCCCATCTGCCTCCTGAGTGCTGGGATTACAGGCGGTCGACATGCCTCTCCAGCTTTTATGTGGGTTCTGGGGACTGAACTCTGGTCCTCACGTTTTCATGGCAAGTGCTTAACTACTGGACCTCCCTCCCCCAGTCCTTATTTTTTGAGGCTGGATCTCTTACTAAACTTGGAGGTCACTGTTTGAACTAGACTGGCTGGCCGGTGCGTGCTAGGATCTACCTATCTCTATTCCACACCCCCACACCCCCACCCTTCCCCCACCCCTCCCCCAGTGCTGGAATTATAGGCACATGCTGCCACGGGGAATGGGAGCCAAACTCAGGCCCTCATGCTTGTACGGAAAGCACTCTGCCGTCTCCCTAAGCCCATGTCTGTTTTTTTGAAAATAAAGTTTTATCAGAATACAGCACTTGGTTTGCCATCTAAGCCGCTTTTTATACGACAGTGGTTGAGTAATGGCAAGAGAGTGTGGAGGAAACCCTGGAGGCAGGAATGTCAACTCCGCTGGCCTTTGTGGTTCACTGATCCCAAGTCAACGTTTTTCACATAAGGAAAGTGAGAATCAGACAGCATGTTAAGTGTCCACAGTCGTGGGCCAGGAAGCGTTTAGTTAGCTCAACACCTGGCCGCCCCCCACCTGGCTGTCTCTGGGGGAGCTAACAGCAGCTGTTTCCACATGCTTGTCCCTCTGTCCCGTACACAGCTACATCTGGGGGAAGATTTATTCGCCTCTATGAGCTTTTCTGGCATATCCGAGGGAAAAAGCGTGCTTTTTTCTATTTGTTGGGAATAGGGCTCTTATGAGATGGGTCACTGGAGTTTAATAATTGGCGTCTACTTAGTTTCTGAGAAGTCTATGTAAAGATAGATAACCCACTAAAAATGTGGGTTTGGCTTGACAATTTCTTCCTGCAAGAATATCAGTTTGGTGGGGTTTTGTTTTGTTGTTTTGTTTTTTTGTTTTTTTTAACATGTTTGGAGACTGTGTTTTGCAAGTCATGACTACTTAATGTCTAATGCCTGGCATTAAGTAAGTGAACTTCTTTGTCCCCAACAGTGCTCCCCTCTTAGCTCCACCCCCTGCAGTCATCTTGCTCCCAGGTTTGTTCCAGGGAAATCTGTGGATGTCTGTTTTCTGTCCTTCACTTCTGCCCTTTGCTTATTATTATCTCATGGCTTGCCTTTGATGAGCAGATGCAACTGATGACTTTCCTTCATCTAAACCAGGAACTCATGTTTACAAAGTCGAACCCAAGACTTTGCACATGCTCAGCCCAGAATGTGTGTGTGTGTGTGTGTGTGTGTGTGTGTGTGCGCGCGCGCGTGTGCGTGTGAGCACGAGTGCACATCCGTGTATATCTCATAAGAGGCCAGAGGAGGACATCGGTGTTTTCCTCGATCACTCTCCATCTATTTCCCTGAGACACAGTTTCTCACTAAACCCGCTGTTTCAGCCAGGTTGGCTGGCCACTGAACCCCCAGGTCTGCTTATCCGTGTGCACAGAAGACCAGGTAACAGGCTTGCACAGCCACACCTGGCTTTTTACACGGCGCTGTGGATTTGAACTCTGGGTCTCATGTTTGCACAGCAAACCAAACACTATTAGCCACTCAGCCACCTCTCCAGCACTCTGGCTTTGAGACAGGGTCTCATGTAGCCTCGGTCTTGGACTCGGGATGCAGCCAAGAATGACTTTGAACTCCTGATTCTCCTGCCGTCACCTCCCCAGGGCTGAGAGTACAGGTGTGCGCTTACATGCCTAGTTTACATGGTGTGGTGGTGGGGATCAAAATGAGGGCTCCACGAATGCTCATCAACTGGGCCACATTCCAGCTCTCCAAACCTCTGCTTTTCACAATTCCGTTTCTCTATTGTTGTGACATACACTTGACTTGACTTACATATGCTTATATTGTGCATTTTATTTATTATTCATTTAAAACTTTTCTCCTTTTTTGCATTTTGTTTAACTGAAAAAAATTTATGCCTTTCATTCACTTTGCTAGTTGAGAAGTTGAACATATTAGTCCACACACACACATTTTTATTTATTTTTCTGGTGCTGGGAGGGGGACCCAGAGCCTGAGTATGGGCTTCACCTCTGAACCCACCCCCAGCCCCACCCCAACATTCTTAGTACATCCATTTGTCTCACCTAAGTAAAAAGTTATGTGATAACCTTATCTACTGGGAAGTGATCTTGATGTCTTCGAATTTCAATCTTTCTCCTTCTATCTTCCATTTTATGACCCAATTTTATTCCATTTACTATAGAAATATTCCCTGAATAGAAAAACATGAAAGAGACCCAGGGCTGTCAAGCACATGTCAATATCGATTCTAGTAATTTTATATGTTTGTGTGGGGGTGGGGAGATGGGTTGTCCACACCAGCTCCATCCCTCCCATTCTAGAAGGTTCTCCCCCACTCTGGAGGCCCTATCTGCATAATGCACATGCATGACTGAGTCTATGTGCACGCCTCTCCGTGAGCTCAGAGACAGTCGTTTACAAAGCCGTCATTGTCGCCCTTTCCCACAGAGAGAGCATGGCTGGGCCTCAGAGGCTCAGACATGGGGATAGCATTCGCCCAGTCCTCTGATGGAGGCTAGAGGTTGTGTGGGAGCAGAGGTATGCTTAATGAGGTCTAGTGCAGTCAAGGGGGATTCCTGGAAGAAGAGACACTGTTCTGACTCCTGTCAGGGGAACAAAGACCAGTCGGACTGAAGAGGAGTGGCCTGCCTGGGACAGCCTACTGTGTGACAATCACTGGGGTCGAATCCCAGACCAAAAGTTGGGAGCTCTGTGATTCTGAGAAAGTACCTTTAACCTCTCTATAAGAGAGCTGCATGCCCTGCCAAAGCACCAAGAGCCGCCAGCTGGACAATGGGCGGGGAGAGGCCTCTTAGGCTGAGTAAGGCCATCTGCAGTCAAGATTTTTAAATTACAGCCGTGGTGGGGCCAGTGAGACCGCTCAGCAGGTAAGGATGAGTGGCACTAAACCTGACAACCTGCATTTGATTCCAGGGACCCAAATAATGGAAGGAGAGAACCAACTCTGCCATGGTGTACTCACGTACTCCCCCTCCCCAAAATAAATAGTTTTAAAGATTAAATTACTGTAGCAGCAACAGTTTCTGGTACTGGACCCTGTGCTGGGTAATCTGCCTAGCAACAGAGGTGGCACTGGCTGCCCATACTATCAAGGAGGTCTTACCCAGGTCTACACAGTGGCTAGGTGGGCCAGGGAAGCCAGGGCTTAGTGTTCTGGTGGCATGCACCCGCTCCCATTGCAGCACCCCAGCCCAGATTCCTGTCTCTCTCCTTACTCCCTGCTCAAAGGGCCTGGGGGCCTTGCAGGCCCTCCTGGACCACGGGAGAGAAAACGAGCATTGTTGGCTGTTCTTTTGGGGCCTGGGGAAGCCAAATTCTTTCCTCCCCAGCACCCCTCCCTCCTGGGGCTCCCTCTGCAGGCTTATGTGGGGCAGAGAATCAGGTTAACGGAATCTGGGCTACCTCTGGCTAGAGGGATGGCTAGGCCCCCTCTGGAAGCCATCGTGGTCAGCCCTGGGTTTCTATATGGGCCTAACAGAGCTTACCCTGAGCCTTGGAGGAGAGTAGCCTTACAGATCTTCCTGGAATCTGGCCGGCACCAGACAAGAATCACTGTGGGGTCCAGATTTCACACTCTGTGGACACTGTCTTATATGCATCTAAAGCCTCGATTCATGCTGTCTCGGTGAACACAGCATGGTGCTGTATAGAGGCTCTCTGGATTTTTTTTTCTTTGAGATGGGGCTCTCTCCATATCCCTGGCTGCCCTGGAACTCACTCTGTAGACCAGGTTGGTCTCAAACTCACAGAGATCCACCTGCCTCTGCCTCCCAAGTGCTAGGATTAAAGGTGTGCACCACCCCACCGGCTAGGCTCTGGACTTGTAAGCCCTGGCCTGCTACCTGGATCTGACTGACATTAGGGAAGCCACTCAGGCTCCTAGGACTCAGTCTCTTCATCTATGAAATAGGAATAATAGTGGCCTTCTGTGAATGGAGTGCTGAGTTTAGATGATTCCCACAGGGGCCTAGGATGCCCACTCATGTTTGTAGCACACCTGAGTAGGTCATGCCCACTGCTGAGCTTTTATTCCACATGCTGGCCCCTCTAGGGGATGGGGTGGGGTTGGTGAGGTAACAGGGTGCAGCAACTCCCTGTGCCAATTCTGTGTTTGGATCTAGTGCTCAAGTATGTCCTTGCCACTCTGTGTGGCTCTTAAGAGAATGGCTTCACCTGATGCCCAGCCTCACCTGCCCTGCCACTGCCCCACACCTTCATGGGTGCCACAAGCCTTCAACAGAGTGAAGGGCTTGTCTGGGGGAGTCTTGGGGCTACCACCTGCCTTGGCATCCAGGTCAGATGCGCAGGCTTGGCTTCGTCCTTCACAGCTAACACTGAGCCCGACCTGTCTTCCTTCCTTGAGTATTTTTGCCTCTGGGTAAGCAGACAATTGTGGGGACTACCTCTGAAGGGTGGGCTGGAGTCCCCGGGGCCTGTTTTCCTGCTAGCAAGATGCTGGTGTGTGTGTGTGTGTGTGTGTGTGTGTGTGCGCGCGCGCGCGCGCGCGCATGCAGAGGACAATCTTTGGTGGTGTTCTTCAGGTACAATCCACAGGTTTGTTTGGTTTTTGACCAGTCTCTGACTGGCATGGAAATCACCAAGTTGGGTTGGGCAATCCGCTTGTCTACACACACACACACACACACACACACACACACACACACACACCCCAGTGCTGGGATTACAGGTACACGTGTGTCATCATCCCTGGCTTTTTGTTCCCTCTTCTTTTTTTAAATATGGGTTTTAGGGATGGAACTCAGGCAAACACCTTTCCAGATGAGCAATCTCCCCAGCTCCTGGAGGAATGTTCCTTTGTGGACTCTAGGTCCTGGGCATCTGTCTCCTTGCGGTGGCCTGGCCTGGAAGGTCCTGTTATTAGTGCCACATTGCAAACAGGGAATGCCATTTGCCCAACTCCTCTGGCAAAAGCCTCCTGGCCCCTTTCCTGCACGTGTGGCCTTCTGGCCTTTGCAGACCTTTGCAGAGACAGCTCAGAACCAAGGGCATCCTGTGGCCCCTTTGTGGTCTCATTTAGGACCTGGGAGTGCCCTGTCCTTCCCTCCCAGTACTGGGTGTCTGCTGCCAGACTTGTGGACAGAAGTCCCATGGCCAGCTCTCATCTGCCACCCTTACTGTTTCCAGAGCACGCCTGCCCCAGGGATGTCCACACGGCCTGAGGAATTGCTCATTCTTAAAGGAAGGGAAAAAAACTGTAAGCAACACTCTCTCTGCCAGCTGAGGTCATAGCCTTTGGGAGCTCACAATCCCAGCCCTACAGCCTAGCTGCATCCTCTCTCAGCATCTCAGCCCTTCCTACTGTGCTACTGCTGACCAAGGAGCAATTCCTGATGACAACTGAACACGTCCCCACATGGCTATCTATGAATCTCTGTCCCTGCTGCTTCCTTGGCCTGAAATGATCTTATCACTTTTGTTGCCCTTCCTCCAGGGAGGCTTCCAGGATGCCCTCTGACCTCACAGCACTTTCATAGTATTTTCACGCTTCTGTTTCTTTAGGGAAGGACTTTATCTTCTCTCATGTCCAGTACCCAGGACACAATCTGACCCTGCAAAGATAAACGGAAATGACAAACGGCCAAGTCCATGAATGAACGGTGGGAAACACACTGAATGAAAGTCAACATGGCCGTGTGTGCAGCAGACGGGAGGATGCGGGCAGAGACAACACACGTCTTGGGGAGATGTCATGCACCCAGGGTCCCCCAGAGAGGCCCCCACACACCCTGGCGAGGAATCTGGGTGGGACCAGGCTGCAGGCTCCTGCCCATGCTGGAAGTCAGTGCCAGCACCCCTGGACCCGGCAGGCCCCTCGGGCATACTTTACAAAAACAGTCTGCTGACCTGCTGGGCCTCTCCCCCGGGGTGTGTGAGGGGCACAAAGGGGCCAGGTACAGGCCCAGGCAACAGCGCCCACATTCCCTGCCAAGATTCTAGGGCCTGGTCCTGCCTCCCAGCTGGCCCTGCCAGAAGGACTAGACTAGGCCACATTACCAGCTCTGCACAGCATCTGACACAAGACATTGTGTGTGTGTGTGTGTGTGTGTGTGTGTGTGTGTGTGTGTGTGTGTGGGAGAGACAGGGTCTCACATAGCCCAGGCTGGCCTTGAACTCACTATGTAGCCAAGGATGACCATGCACTCCTGATCCTCCTGCGTCCACCCCCAGAGTGGGTTACAAGCATACACTACCGCAGTTGGTTTCTGTGGTACTGGGAACGGAATCCAGGGCTTGGTGCATAGAAGGTTGCATTCCCAGACCCTGATCACTAATTCTTGATGGGACCCTGTAACATAGAATCAAGTAGTCTCCATTCTGCAGCCTGGATGGCCGGGTATGTGTCTAGCATGTACAAGGCCCTGGCTAGATCCCCAGCAACACAGGAAAAAGAGAAAACCACAGAAAGGAGAAAGAGAAAAGAGAGAACGGAAGGAAAAACAGAAAGAAGCTGAGAGTTTAGACAGCCTGTGTATTTAAAAAAAAAAAAGCTAAGGTGTGGTGGCATTATAATCCCACTGTAACCCCAGAGCTGTGCCTAGACAGACAGACAGACAGACAGACAGACAGACAGACACACACTAGGGGCTCCCTGGCTGGCCAGCCTAACGGAAACAGCAAGGCACTGGGATGCGACATGTGTGCAAACAGGCGTGCCCCTGCGTCCTAACACAATGAGACCCCATATAAAACACAAGACGGAGAGCAAATGAGGACAGCGCCCGACTTCTTCTGGCTTCCACGTGCACCCACTTGCACGGGCGAGCACACACACAGGCAACCACACGCACACAAAGAAATGCTCTTTAGCTCTGGATTCTGACATTCTGAAATGCTAGCATCCTGGGATTCCTGCCGCTAAGTCTGCAGAGGATGTCCCGCGTGCCCATTCTGCACAACCCCTCACAGTTCTGTGACTGTAACATTCTCAAATTCCTGCTTATAAGCTACAATTTTAATAATCTGCAGTTGTAGAATTCTCTAATTCTATGATTATGACCTTTTTGCACTTGCAACATTCTCAACTCCTGCAGAAGCTTCTGTGATTACACGGCTGTTGAGTCACAATCCCATGATTATAACCTTTCTGGGCCTGTAACATGCTACCACTCCTGCCTGCCTGAGATCTTAACATTCTACTGTGTGGCTGGAACAGCAGACAACTGTACTGTCATGTGGCTGAGGGCCTGGGCTGCCAATCCCTGGCTGCTGGGAGGTCCCACTGGGTCCAAGATTCCTTCAGAAAGGTCCCAGCTGGCTTCCCCAGCCAGAGGCCTCTGGCCTCTTCCTGCCAGGATGGGGTTGGTAAATGTTCAGAGGGGCGGGCTCATGGGGCAGGGGTAGGGGGTGGGGGGAGGCAGGGGTGAGTTCTTGGGAATTGGAGGGCAGGCTTAAAGGATGCTCAGGAGTCTGGTGCCCAGGTATAAAACTGAAACTTCAAGAGATGCACCACAGCTGGGTATGCTTGACTTGAGAAGTGGAGGTAGGAGATTCAGGAGTTCAAGGTTATCCTCAGGTAAATATTGAGTCCAGGGCCAACCTGGGCAACAGGAGACCCTGTCTCTAAACAACAACAAAAATTTTTAAGAGATGCAGAGGTAAGGGGGGGAAATTTAGATGAAGCCCAGAGTCACAAGCTGGTTAGTCACTAATCCATGGCCCTGGCTAAGAACTCTCCAGGGAGGAGGGCAGGGTTTGAGCTCCTGGAGTTGGAGCCTGGACATAGAAATCAAGGCAATTCCTGGCCCTGCCACAGAAACAGGCAAGTGGGAGGGGGCGCCACAAACTTCAAAACGAGATGAGCCCTGGGCTTCCAGGACAGAGAGCTGTGTCCACCAGGTGGCCTGTCTGAAGTGGATGAGCAACATGCTAGGAACGAAGGGGCAGGAGGCAAAGGTGAGGAGGGTCCCTCCTTCCCAGGACTCTGCTCCAGTGAGCCCTTGAATTGAACACTCACTGACTGAGAATTCAGGAAAAACTGGTTTGGCTCAGGTGGACTGGAGGCAGAGGTCAATTGGAGGTCAAAGTCAGGGGGAAGGGCTGAGGGGGCCACCAGAAAGAATTTGCTTCAATCCCCAACAGGGTGGGGTTCGGACCTGTGCTGTGCTGAGAGGGAGCAGGACTCAGTGTCCTGGTGACAACGTCCAAGGTGGCCCTTTCCAAAGCTAGACAAGGCCTGGCTCCGTACAGAGGGTGTTCTGCCTGGACTGGGAGGCCTTCGGCTGTGGCCTGAGAAGGTGCCTGGCGGGGAGGGTGCCCCCTCCGCACGGTCCCTGGGAAAGTGGGCTGCTGCAGAGCTTGCCAAGATGAATTGTATCAGCCTCAACATCTAAACACAGAAATCAAATTCTCCTAGGTTTCCTGAACCCCCGGGAATATACCTGACACCCCCTTCCCAGGCAGGGTCTCCAGACCTCAGTGTGAGAAAGTGGGAGGGGCGCCACAAACTCCAAACACGCCCAAAGCCCGAGGTCCTGAGGGGAGAGAGGCATGCACCCCATCCTCCTCAGAGTCTGCAGTCCATGTACACTGGCCGGCTCTCTCTGGAAGCTTTTCTCAATCTGACAAGACTTGACCACAGCATCCTCATCACGGGCCTCCCTGCTTTCTTCCTGTTCACTCACGCTCCTGTCCATCACTTGATCATGACACCTCCTGTTCAAAGTCCCGCTGTGGCTCCCTAGTGCCCTCAGAGTGATAGCTAGCTCCACATGCTGGCTAACACACAGACCTCACGGGGGCGGGGGGGGGGGCGGGGGGAGCGTTGAGGGGGAGGAGCGTTGAGGGGGGGCGGGTTTTCTTCCTTCACTGCTTCCTGCCTCAGTTCTCAGCTGCTCTGGGGGAAGGGGGATCCTGGTGAGGCCCCAGAGCTCTCCTATGCCCCCCCCCTCCCCAGCTTCCTCTCACAGGATCCTCATTTCGCTACTTCCCACCAGACCAGCAGCCTGATCTACTGTTTTCCTGCCTGAAGGGCTCTTGTACCCTGGGCAGACACAACCTCCTTGTGAGAAAGAGAGAGGCCTCAACTGTCCCCAGTGGACAGGCATCCGTTCCCACTTCGTTCTCCTGTTCCAGGCATGGGGCTCTCGGAGGCGTCTACACATCTGTTCTACCTTTGGGTGGGGACAAAGTGCAGGCCCACGGACACTGAGGGGCCTGGGGGAAGATGGAGATCTGACTGGATCTGTCTGTCCCGAATTCTGCTCCCAGACCCTCTCATGCTTGAGACGGATCCCTTCCCAGCCCGCTCGTCTTGAGACCCAATTTCTGTCTGTTCTGGGTGACCCTGAGGGGAGCTGGCTGTGTGCAGACCATCCCTGTAAAATCACATCTTTGGAGGGAGCAAGATGTTGATACTTAGATTATCGGCTCCATTTTACAGATCTCAGAGAGGTCAAGTTTTTTTCCTTAAGGTCACACAGCTGGAGTCTGAGAACTAGACTGAATCTTCCTCAACCAGAATCCATGTCTAGAAAACATGATAGGCTTATGGTGCCCGCCTAAGACTAAGAAAGCCTCAGACAGTGCTCCCTATTTAAGAATGTTCTGGGAGCTTTTGGCCACCTGAGAATACTTCCTAGAGAGGGAAAAGAAAAACCTTATCACCAAGCTGTCACCTCCCAGGGCTGGGGAGAAGCCAGACTCTAGGTCTCCATCCCTACCCACTTTAAGCCATCTGATAATGGCCCTGAGAAGCTGGCTGTGGCCAGCCACCCTGCCCTGGCCACGAGAGCCCTGGGACAGAATGCACACAGGGCTGCCATCCCAGGCTGAAGCTGAAAATTAAATTAAAACCACGACAGGGACAGTTAATTAAAGCAGATTAACTCGAGACTAATTAGGGACACTGACACAGGAACCATCACACTCCAAGATGTTAATTAGCTGTTCATTAATGTCAGCTCCCTGTTCAAAGGAGAAATATGCACGGCCTGTTCCGCGCTCATTGGGAGCTGAGCAAGAAGAGCGGCTGCCCAGTGGCTGCCCGGCCTGCTGGCCTCCCTCCTTCCTGCTGGCCCTGTGTCTGCTGCTCCTTTGTCTCCCTCCTAACACCAGTTCTAAGCATAACAATCACCAGGGAGACCCTGGACTCAGGAAGGAGGAGCTGGGCAAGGGACCCAATGTGCAGAAGGTCTGGGAGCCCTGAGCAAATCTGCTCACAAGATGCTCAAAGCACAGGAGCATCCCCTGCCCTGACTCTCACCATGACGTGGGTCTGATAGAGACCAGCCTACCTGCCTGCCTGCCTGCCTTCCCTCTCCCTACTCATTCCTCCCACTCCTTCCGCCTTCCTTTATCCTTCCATCAGTCTGTCCAACATCCATTGGTCCATCCATTGGCTCATCCCTCCATTGAAATATTATAGCTCTCATATGCACACACACAGACACACACAGACACAGGCACACACAGACTCACACCTTTTTGTATGCAACTAACCTATCCGTCAGCTTATCCAATCTTAAGTCTATTCATCTATCAATTGATCCATCATCATCCACCCTTCCGTCTGTCCCTACACACACATCCACCCGCCTCTCTATTCAAACATACTGCACGATTGGAGAAAGCAGAGGCAGTTCCTAAGGGCACAAGCATCCTGGCCTATGGCAGCAATTCACAAGAGAATCTCATGTAATTGATGACTGTGACCACATGAATGGTCCTGGTGAGCTTCTGTCCTTCCTGTATGCACACTCGCGTATGTACAATCTCCACTTGCTAGTTAAGTTAGTTCACCCAGTTGTTTGTTTGTTTAAGATGGGGTATCAAGCCAGGTGTGATGTCACACGCCTTTAATCCCAGCACGTAGGAGGCAGAGGCAGGTGGAGCTCTGTGAGTTTGAGGCTAGCCTGGTCTACATAGTGAGTTCCAGGACAGCCAGAACTACATAGTAAGTCCCTGTCTCAAAAATGAATGAATGAATGATGGGGTCTCACTATATAGCCCTGGCTATCCTGGAACTCACTATGTAGACCAGACCGGCCTTAAACTCACAGAGTTCCTCCTGCCTCGGACTCCCAGGAGCTGAGATTAAAGGGGTGCTCCACCACACTTCATCCAGTCTGAAGTATACCCTCTTGCCTATTGGTTGACCCTCCATATTTCTTTCAGACCAAGCACCCAGTTAGACACCTTCCCACTCACTCGCCAACCTGTCCCTGCCCCAGAGCTTACCTTCTTACCACCACCGGATCCTTTACCACAACTCCCCACCCCCACCATCCCTTCCTCCTGGGTTCTTCTCTATGCCTTGGCTGACCCATCCATCCACTCACCTACCTAGTCATCATCAACCACCTTTCCTGTATCCTTATCCATGTACTGGTGAACCTATGAACCCATCTACCATGCCCTCTATCCCCACCAGGTGGCCACTCCCTTTCCAACTCATCGACATCCATCCATCCATCCATCCATCCATCCATCCATCCATCCATCCATCCATCCATCCTTCCGTCCTTCTAGTGGTCCATCTATCTATTCAGTCAGTTATCCATCCATCCATCCATCCATTCATCCTTCTAGTGGTCCATCTATTTATTCAGTCATCCATCCATCCGTCATCCATCCATCCATCCATCATCCATCCATCCACCCATCCATCCATCCATCCATCCATCCATCCATCCATCATCCATCCATCCATCCATCCATGTCCCAAACTCTTACCCCTCACTCCCCTGTTACCCTCACTCATGGAGTACCTGTCTGTGTGAGGCACTTTTCTGTACACAGGGTAGAGGAACAGCACAGGGAGGAGGAAATCTCACAGACGAGAAAATCTGCCATGAGAGGAAGCTCTGGCTCTAACGTTGCCCACAGAATGACGCCACACATTGATTCCAGTACCTCGAGTTCCACTGCCTGAGAAAGATGGCTGGAGGAAGCAGTGACAGTTCCTAAGGGCATGAGCATCCTGGCCCTTCAAAAGAGACTCGCATGCACGCTATGACCACCGCCCTTCCTTAAAGGCCGCCCCCAACACCTTTACGAACTATGAGATGTGTGGAGCTGAGTTCGAGGCAGGCAAGTTCACAGAATGCAAGCCCAGAGAGGGCTTCCGGGAAGAGGATCAAGCAGACTGAACTGGGAAGGGAAGGGAAGGTTGGGGAACGAGGTCAGTCAGGCTCCCTGTGTGCACTCTGCTACCTGCAGGAAGCTCATGGAGGAAGGAGTCTAGGGCCCTTTCTGGTAAGATGCAGTGTCTTCTCTGGGGTGCGAGTGGACCCTGCTGTGTTTGGGATGCAAAAGAGCTAAGACTTGGGCTTGCCTAATTTCCCCCAGTCATCAAGGGCAACTCAGTTGGTGCTTGGATACAAAGACTATCACAGTCTCTCACAAGCCCTGATCAGCCACTGCCTGGCAGGCAGAGGTGGCCGGTTCCAAGCAGGAATCCTAAGTGCATGCCTCTGGGTCCAGCTCCTTCCTCTAGTTTCTGCCAGTGGGTAGGGACTGGGAAGCAAGGGATAGAGGCCTCTGTGGGTGCTGGAATCAGTTGAACAGCAGGCCACGTGGTGTGTGGCAGGCATTCTGGGAGCCTGTCCTGGCTCTGGTCTGAAGGCCACTGTGCCCTGTTCCAGGACTGGTCTCCACTGCCAACATACCTTTGTCATCATTTTGGTCTGCTCTAGGTTGGTGACACCCACCTCCAGCTCAGTGACCCATCAGACCAAGGTCAAGATGTGCACATTCCCAGGGGAGTAGACCTTTAGAAGTCAGAAAGACATGGGCTCAGGCACACGTCTGCCACTGAGGGGCTCTGAGATCTCGGCTGAGCTGTTTCCACCTTAGTGAAACAGAGATGATAGTCGGCACGTCCACTTCCCTTCCTCAGCAGGTCCTCTCATCCCTCTACATTCTGAAGCACATGAGCCCCAGAGGTGGCACTTGAGGACAGGACAGTGGATAAAGTCCTTGAATGATGCTGGGAGGAGAGATGGTTGTTGCTAGGTACCAGCTGTGTGCCAGTTACAGGACTACAGTAAATGTGAACAAGTTATATCCTTGTGTGATAAGCAGTCACTCGGGGTTAAAAATAGAATAAACTTCCTTTCCTCCCTTCCTTCCTTCCTCCCTCTCTCCCTGCCTCCCTCCCTCCTTCCCTTCCTTCCTTCTCATGTAGCCCAGGCTCTCCTAAATTGCCGTGTAGCTGAGGCTGGTCTTTGGAGTTCTGGGATTATAGGTGAGAGCCGTGGTGCCTGGCTTTCCAGCCCTTTGTTTTTTATGCTGCATCATTCTGCTGTGGACGTTCTTGGTCGAGATGGCTCAGACAGCAAAGGGTGGGCCATGTAAGCTTGAGAACCTGAGTTCAGATCCCCAGCGCTCACATGGAAATCCAGGTGGGGTGGCTTGTGTCTGTAATCCCAGCACCTGGGAGGACACGGGGACATTCCTGGGCCTTGCTGGACAGCCAGCCTAGTTGAAACGGCAAGGTTCAATGGAAGATCTCATCCCAGAAAGATGAAGATTGAGGGCTGGAGAGATGGCTCGGTGGTTAAGAGCACTGACTGTTCTTCCAGAGGTCTTGAGTTCAATTCCCAGCACCCACATGGCAGCTCATAACTGTCTATAACTTTGGTTCTAGGGGACCTGACACCCTCATTCAGACATACACGCAGGCAAAATACCAGTGTATATAAAATTTTTAAAAAGATGAAGATCAATTAAGGAAGATACACAATGAAAACCTCTAATCCCCATCCCTATGTGTATACAGATGTGTACCCACATAAGTACTCAGACATACACACACACACACGGGGGGGGGGTGAGGGAGGGAGGGAGAGAGGGAGGGAGGAAGGGAGGGAGAGAGGGAGAGAGGGAGAGAGGGAGAGAGAGAGAGAGAGAGAGAGAGAGAGAGAGAGAGAGAGAGAAAGAGAGGAAGGAAGGAAGTTTATTCTATTTTTAACCCCGAGTGACTGCTTATCACACAAGGATATAACCTTGTTCACATTTACTGTAGTCCTGTAACTGGCACACAGCTGGTACCTAGCAACAACCATCTCTCCTCCCAGCATCATTCAAGGACTTTATCCACTGTCCTGTCCTCAAGTGCCACCTCTGGAGCTCATGTACTAAGTCATACATGATCCTGTTGGCACTAGGGTGACATCTGTCAGGCAAAAGCTAGCGTTGGCTTCAGAATGTCTCATAAACCAATGGACAGAGCAGGAAAGACCCTGTATATGATCAGCATAGAATACGAAGAGCTAAGATCAGTCAGCCCCAGTGTCAAGACAGGGAGTGGACTCATGGCCTTTGCTGCTCAGTCCAGGGGCCACAGTCTCCACCCAGCATGGCCAGACAGAGGAGCAACCTGGCAAGAAAGTTTCAGAATGCAGGAGAGACAGGGGGAGCTGAGTGTACTTGGGTTTTGTGAGTTTTTTTTTTTTATTTATTTTATGTACATGGGTATTTTGTCTGCATGTGTAAACTGCACACCAGAAAAGGTACTGGGAATTGACCTCAGGACCTCTAGAAGGGCAGCCAGTGTGCTCTTAACCGCTGAGCCATCTCTCCAGATATTTGGGTTTTGTGATTCTTAAGACTGGCCTCTATAGGAGGCCATGCCCCGCCTCACTGTTCCATTTCTAGACATTTCTTCCCCAGGAGCCCCCAAGAGCTGGAGTGCTTGCAGCTCACTGGCTTTTAGGTATGTAACATCTGCCTTCATGTGTGGCACATTGGGAAAAAAAATCTGGGTTCTGATTTCCAGGTGCCACTTAATGGCTGTGTGACTGTGACCCAGCTTCACCACCTCTCTGGCCTGCCCTCTTTTCCTATCTTTCTGGGACCAGCCCTCCTCCCTCCCTCCCTCCTCCCTCCCTCCCTCCCTCCTCCCTCCCTCCCTCCCTCCCTCCCTTCCTCCCTCCCTCCCTCCCTCCCGGGTCTCATGTGTAGCTCAGGATGGCCTTGGACTCACTCTGCAGCTGAGAATGATCCTGAATTTCTGATCTTTCTGCTCCACCTCTGGAGTGCTGGGATCACTGGCACGCACCACCACGCCTAGTTTTATGTGGCTCTGGGTTATTGAAGCAAGCCCTCTAGCAACTGAGCTGCATCCCCATGTGTTTTTGAGATGAGGCCTCACTCTGTAGCCCAGGCTGACCTGGGACTTACAGCAATTCTCCTGTCTCAGCCTTCCTAGTACTGGATGAGAGCTGTATATCATCATAGTCACCTCTTCCTAGAGATGTTGATACAGATTCCATTGGGGTCTTCAGGAAATTTCCACTGGTGCCCTTTGGGAAGACCTGGGCAGAGTTACTCCCAGGGAGACGGGGCCACAGGCATGTGTGTGGCATGGAGGTTTTATGAGTAGAACTGGAAGGCCAACCTTGGTCTCAGATCTTGGGAGAGTTCAATCTCCCCCATCACTCATCTTTTGGTCTAACTGGCCCTGGGGGGTGTTTATAGGCCAGGGAGTCAAACCAATGCCCCATCTTAAACACACACACACACACACACACACACACACACACACACACACACACACGCAATATCCAATCAATTTGCAGCAATCCAAATAAAAACCATTAGTTGTGGCTTCCCTGTGAGAGACTCCTGGGGCTTCTTCCTCACCAGGCTCCCAGGAAATTGATTGGCAATTACTGACACTAATGGGGGCCAGGGAGGCCTGATGATCTCCCTGATCTTCCCAGCACTCTCTGGGGACTGGAATGACATGTCAAGATCTGTCAGGCTGAGTCTGTCCAGGGACAGCCAAGACCCCAGATCTGGCCAGAGATAGGCCAGCCAGCTGGGGTGAACCCCCCCTGAGACCCTCACCCTTTTACTTATTTATGACTCAGTTTGACTCATGGTAACTTAATGGTGCTACTGGGGTCGTGCAGATGGTGGGTCTGGTGACTGGAGGATGGTGGGGGACCAGTGCAGCCTCCAGCCCTGACCTTTAACCTGAATCTCTGATCACATAAAGGAGGCCTCAGTTCGCACAGGAAGTACAGGGCTGAGAGGGACTGGCAGGTCACCAGAGGCTAGGAACAATGGTAGAACAGAAGATAGCTGGGAGAGGCAGTGGCTGGCGCCTGTGTGTGTGTTCGCCTGTTCATTCATTCATTCATTTGTTCATTCATTCGTTCCTTCGTTCATTCATTCCATCCATCTCGTCCTCCTCCCCACTGCCTCTCTCTGTGTTTCACTTGGTAGCTCTGGCTGGCATGGAACTCATTATATAAGCTAAGCCAACCTTGAACTGTGCCTCTGCCTCCCAAGTGCTGGGATAGTGGGTGTGTGCCACCACACCAGGTCTGAAGCTAGAATTTTGAGTCGGAATGAAAAATCTTCACAAGACAAGCAGGAAGAGGCACAAGCTGGCAGCACCTGTCCTCTCTTACAGATGACACTGTCCTCTGAGGCACAGGAGGAGAAGGCACTGCCTGACGCCTCACAGCATGGTTCTGGGGATCTGGGACCAGAAACGGACCACAACTACCAGAGGACTGGGAAGTGAGGATCCACCATGACAGTGTCTCCAACAGGCAGAAGCCACCATTTGAGGGTGGGCATGGAACTGTGCCTAGTGGTAAGGGAGCCAGGTCAGCCAGTGAGGATGATCAGCGTGACAGGTTGAGCATCGGGGGTGGGGGTGGGGGAGGCAGAGCCAAGGGTCCCTACAGGGGGCATGTCAGCCCTGAGATCTGGGAAGGGCTGAAGATCAAAAAGGTAAGGTGGAGAGAGGACTTCCAGCCATGGAAGCTGCTTGGGTGCAGGCCCGAGGACAGGCACGTCCGGGCTGAACCTGTACGGAAGGGAAAGGCTGAGAGAAGCCAGGGAAGATAGTAAAGGCCTTCCCTGCAGGTGAGCTGGAGTCTGAGCTCTGCTACTGGGAAGATGTGCTGCGTTGATGAGGAAGGCAGAAGCGATTGAGGAGGCTGAGCTCCAATTCCGAAGCTGACAAGGCCCGGGCCAGGGCAGGGCAGCGGGTCCAGGGCAGGGCGGATAGTGCCCTGCAGTGATAGTGACTTGCATGAGATACTGTGGAGGAAATAATTAGCCTGAGAACAGGAGCAGGAGGCATGAGGAAAGAGGTTACAGGTGTGAGTCTGTGGACCTGCCAGATGTTCTGAATTTTAAGAAGAGATGGGTCAGGCTTCCCTGAGAGCCCTTAATGAAGACAGACCACAGGATCCAGGGGAGGGTGAAAGGGCTAGCTGAAGTGAAGTAGTTGATGGACTGAGGCCTAGAGAGGTTAAATGCCTCATTCAAGGCCATACAGCTCAGAGTATCCCCCACTGGAGGGTTAAGTCCCAAACCCACACACAGGTACCTTACCGGAGTTCCTCTCTGGGGAGAAGCTGGCATAAGTTACTAAGCAACTGCCTGACTCCTAGCTGGACCCAGGACACTTGGGTCTCCAGCTTCCTGTCCCACCTGCTGGGTACAAAGCTGGCAGAATGCCGGGCTGGCCTTCCTATGGGTGAGACCCCACTGCAAACAGGGGTGCAGGCCACACCAGGGGAGGGTAGTGCTCTTCTTCCATGCCTGTATTTTGTTTTGTTTTTGTTTTTCGAGACAGGGTTTCTCTGTGTAGCTTTGGTGCTGGTCCTGGATCTCACTCTGTAGCCCAGGCTGGCCTCGAACTCACAGAGATCCGCCTGGCTCTGCCTCCCGAGTGTTGGGATTAAAGGCGTGCCCCGCTCTTCCGTGCCTGTATAGCTGTTTGCTAAGAGCGGGCTGGCTGGTGTCTTTCCCACCGCCTCAGGGAGCTCTTGCCCAGGGCCACCCCAGTCCCTGACAACCCCAGGTAGATCAAAGGCCAAAGCCCTCAATCCCCTCACTCTTTGAGAAGGCCCCCAGGACAGAGTCTGAGCAGGACGGAGTTCCTGACAGAACAAGGCCTCAGTGGCTCTACAACCAGGAGAGTAGAATTATCATCTAGCAACTGGCATGGGCTGTGACACTGGTGGGTCTGAGTTCTGATTCTGACTGAGATACTTCCTGTGTGACCTTAGTTAGTCACTTAACTTCTCTGGGCCACTTTTCAGCTGCAAAAATGGGGGAGATATCAGCACCTGCTTCCATGGGTGCCAGATGTTAAAAAACAATCAGAACAGCTCAAGAGTAAACACAGTGGGGTGCCACAGGTGGTGACATCAGCACCACACTGGCCTGGCCTGGCCTGGCCTGACCCCGTGGAGGGAGCAGGCCTGCTTCTATTTATTCTTGGCTCTTCTCCCCACTGGGACCGCTGTGGTGTGCAGCAAGGTTTCCGGTCCACTGGGGTATCGATCTTCCTGTCTGCCAGGACAGTGGGGTGGATTCGGCGCCTTGGCCCGTGGGCTGCTGTGGATCCCCAGCTGGGAGTCAGCCTTCTGCTGACAACCCTACAAATGGGTCGGGGAGTCTCAGAGGCCTGCAGCATGGTCCCGGGCTCCTGGGAGGCCAGTCAGCACTGTGGATTGGGGACTTGGGCGTGGCTCCTAGCCCCAGAGTGATGCTGGCCTCCTTGGAGCTTGGACACCTAGGAGGAAGACCTAGAACGAGATTCAGCGCTCCTACCATGGGAGGGGAACTTGGAGGCCTCGGTGCCGGTCACAGGTTTTGCATGCCCGGTGTCTGACTCTAGAGTTGGGGCCTTAGTGAAATCGCCACCTTGAGATGCCTAAGAGCAGTTTTAGCCTAGTGGCCAGGTGTGGTGGCACACCCTTTAATCCCAGTACTCGGGAGGCAGAGGCAGGCCGATCTATGAGTTCGAGGCCAGCCTGGGCTACAGTGAGTTCCTGCTTAGGTGGGGCTACACTGTGAGACCCAGTCTCAAAACAAAGAGCGCTCCTCCAGGAGTGACAGAGCTGGAGAATCCGCAACAGGGATGCCGCTGGGGCCGGGAGAGGGAGGGATGGAACAGCACTCCAGGCAGAGGGAACAGTACGAGCGAAGGCCTAGAGGAAGCAAGGGCCCATGAGAGCCACAGGGCAGACTAGGACAGGAAAGAGTTTACCAGCCCTGGGTTGGGGGTTCTCTCCCTAACCCATGAAATGTCAGAGATGAGATGGGAGAGAGACAGTGGAGCCCGCAGGACAGGTGAACAATTCCTATTTTTTACGGATGGCCCAGAGAGGTTAAGTAAGTATCCTCAGGCCTCACAGCATGTGAGGAGTAGATCTGGATTCTCAATCCCCTTTCCCTGCTGCCGACACCCACACGCCTTCTGCTCCTCAGAGTGGCAGATGCTGTTTCCCAGACTGGGGACCCCGGAGAGAAAGCTGGACGCTCACATTGCCATCCGTCCACCCGCAGTACCTCATAGATCCTGGCCCTACTTCCTTCACGGTTTCTCTGGAAACCCTGAACAACAGCCCGGCAAAGCAGAACGGATTCTGGAATCTTAGACAGTCTTTGGAGCTACGCATGGCTTCCACGACTGAGAAACTGCTTCCAAAATGCCCAACTGCCTTCAGAATCTTTGAACAGCCCCCAAGGCGTGGGCTGAACTTGAGCATGGAGGAGGACCGGAGCCAAGGAGGGCTCAGGCCAGCCTCCCTGGAGACTGCCTCCCCGCATGCATGTGCTGTGCGCCCCGCTGGGGCCCAGCAGTCAGCCACACTTGGGAGAGCCATGTGAAGACCTAGAATGGGCCAAGACTGAGTCAGTCCCAGAGGGCACAGTGAGGTCTCGCTTGTGACCGCAACCTTGGAAAAAAAATCACTTCTGTTCTCTGGACCTCAGTCTCCCTGTTTATAGAGGAGGGTTTCGGTGTGAGGTTTTAGGGTATTTGAAGCCAGGAGTCGGGGCTCAAACTCTGCTTTAGTCTGTCTTGGCTCTGAGGGTGGTGGGCAGTGAAAGGCACTTTGACCCCAGAGAGGTACACAGGGGGCCACAGTAGGCCCTTGCCCACAGAGCTCCACAGCCATGGCACGGACCGACCTTTCCACTCTTCGTGGGACCGGGTTTAGCCTTTCGTCGTCCAAGAGTGCCTCTGGGGTACCCTACACACCTGGCAGCCTTCGTGTGTAGCCACAGAGGGCAGCGGCTTCAGCCACCCAGAGCCTGTCTCCATAGTGACGGCTCCAGAGCCAAGCCTGATGTTTGAAAAAACACTCATAAAGGCACAACAGACGTGTCCCAGATGACCCATGTGTGTCTGTGGAGCGAAACATCCCAGGCTGGCCTGTGCCTGTTCAATGTCAGCTGCCAGTGGCCTTGATGGCCTGGCACATACCCAGTGCTGCGCTTGGAGTCCCCGTTTCCTCCCAGCACCTCTGGGCCCTACCTCAGCCCTCCCACCTGCCTCCCCTGAGCCACTCCGAAGGGGGCTGCACCAGAGCTGTGTTGGGCATCTTAGCTGTGTGACTTGGAGTACATACATCTACCTCTCTGAACCTCAGTGCTCTCATATCTGGGGTGGGCACGAGGAGGCTACCAGGATGCATTGCAGGCGGGTGGTGGTTGGTACTGGTCAGGTCTCTCCGTTCACCCCACTTCCCAGCATACCCTGCATGGGAACACTGGACCACGTTTCCCTAGGCAGCACAAAAACCCTCCTCCCTCCGGCTTCCACGGCACCTCAGGCATTAGCAGCTGCCAGCCTACCCGCTGCCCCTCCTGTCAATCTGAACCACAGACACCAGGGTCACTCTCCTCATTGGGATGGGCTGAGGTGACATTTGTCAGGACCTCAGTGAACAACATAGCTGTCCTTGAGGATCTGTATGATGTGGTTCCAGGACCCCCTTAGGGCTCCACGAACCAGATACCCCAGCCCCCTACGTAAAGGGTGGTGTTGTTACAGAACTTGCATGTCTTCCTCTGTCCTTGAACCCTCGTGATGGCTCACAGTACCTGGCAGAGTGAGTGTGCTGGGTGAAGTAGCTGTTCCTTCAAATGTGTTCATCTATAGCTAGCTGAGCCCACAGACGTGGAGGACATGTATGCAGCGCTGACTGTATACACAATGAAATGGGCGGAGGCATCTGACTTCTAAAGTACAGACCCAGGGAGTGGGCTTGGGGTATCAAGGTCCAGACCAGGGGATGGCAGAGAATACACGTGCCCCTCTGTTTGCAAGGGGGTAATGGCCCTTTGTAAGTTGGGAACACTATAAGTTGAATGTGGGAAACAGGATCTACCCAACCGAGCATGCTGGCTCAGCCACACACCTTGCTGTTGAGGACCCTCTTGGTCCAGGGGCTGCCGTGGGATTGTCACCACTGGCTTGGTACCACACTGCATACCACCAGGCCAGAGAAGATCCAGATTTAGACCTGAACCATGGTTCCCAGTGAGCATGCGTTGCTTTCATACCCTCGTGAAGCTGAACCGACATATACACCAGGCTCCCGCCCACACTAACTGGGAAAAAGTCCTGCTGGGTCCCGGGCAAAGGCCTTTAGGTGTGAAAGATCTGGCCTTGCTCCCTGAAGCCTCCACTGGCAGCAGAGACACCTGAGGCTCATAAAGGAGCCACTCAGGATGGTGGCCCCCTGGTGGGTGGGGATGTACAGTCTAGAAACTAATGGGGAAGCTGTGGGCGTACCTTTCCCATCCAGGGTTCCATGATACTCATCACCATCCTACCTCCCAGCTGCACCCCAACCCCGTTTGTTTTCAATCTTCTGCCTCTACTCACACCCTGTGGAGACAACGCTTCCCCAGGAGCCCGACGGCCACTTGGGACAGGAACTCTATTCCAGCTCGCTTGTATTCTCATCTCCGGGGTTCTCACCCTTCATTCTTCTCCCCGCAACCCCTAGTGCCTCCCTCACCCTACATCTACCTTCAAATGGCCCCAAACACCCCGTCCCAGCAGGCAGAGCCCATGAAGACAAACAAATCCTGAGCTTGAGTTCCAGTTCCACCAGTTAGGAGCTGTGTGATCTCTGAGAAGTCCCAGAACCTCCCCGAGCCTAAGTTCCCTCAGCTGGGAAACAGAAGCAGAGCCCGTGCTAAGGTTTATAAGGATCAGACAGGATGGTGGGTGCGGTCATGTCTGCAAACAGAGCAGAACTAGGTTGGGACTGGACTGCAAAGAAGGGTCACGGGGGCTGGAGAGCTGTGGTCAAGAGCATATACTGCTCTTCCAAAGGATGCAAGTTCAATTCCCAGCACCTGCAGCAGGCAGTTTACAACTGTAACGCCAGCCCCAGGGAGATCCGACTCCCCTGGCTTTGGGGACCTGCATTTATGTAAACATATCCATACACAGACACACAGACATACTCACATATGCATAAGTTTAAAAAATAAATACACCAGGTGGTGGTGGCACACGCCTTTAATCCCAGCACTGGAGAGGCAGAGGCAGGCAGATCTCTGAGTTCAAGGCCAGCCGAGTCTACACAATGAGTTCCAGTTCAGCCAGGGCTACACAGAGAAACCTTGTCTTGGAAAAAACAAAAACGTAAAAATAAAAATAAATGAAAGTATATTGGCCAGGTGACGGTGGCACACACCTTTAATCCCAGCACTCGGGAGGCAGAGCCAGACGGATCTCTGTGAGTTGGAGGCCAGCCTGGTCTGCAGAGCAAGGATCCAGGACAGGCACCAAAACTACACAGAGAAACCCTGTCTTGAAAAAACAAAACAAAACAAAAAAGTATATTGGGGGGGGGGGCTAGGCTAGGGAGATGACTCAGTTTATAAGGTGCCTGCCACTCAACCACAAGTTTGGGTCCCCAGCACCCACATGAAAATCTGAACATAAGGTCTGGAGAGACAGCTCTGCAGTTGAAAGTGCTCACTGTTTTTGCAGAGGACCAGGGCTCAATTCCCAGCGTCCAAGTGGTGGCTCACGCCCCTCCAATAACTCCAGTTCCAGGAGATTCAGTGCCCTCTTCTGATCTCCACGGGCACCAGACACACATGTGGTGCACATACATACACATAGGCAAAACACTCATGTGCATAAAATAAATAAATGGACACACACACACACACACACACACACACACACACACACACCTCTCCAGGCATGGCAGTGCATCTGTAATCTCAGTTGGGAAAGTCGAGACTGGAGGATCCCTAGGAGTAGCTATAGCCAAACCAGTGAGCTCTGGTTCAGTGCGAGGCCCTGTCTCAGGAAATAAGGTAGAGTGATGGAGGAAGGCACCTGATGTTGACCTCTGGCCTCCACACGTATGTGCACTTCCACACACTGAAGTATAATGGAAGGCTTGGGTTGCAGCTTGATTGGTAGAATTCTTCCTGAGCATGCTTGAGGTCCAGTCTCCAGCACCCCATAAAAATGGGGGCAGTGCCACACATATGTAAGCCTAGCAGTAACTGGTGGAAACAGGGGGATCAGAAGTTAAGGTCATGCCTGGGTATATAGTGAGTTCTAGGACAACCAAGGGATACATAGTGAGACCTTGTCTCAACAAACAAGCAAACAAAGTATAATGAATATTGAACTGTAACATAAGTATGTAATAAAATATGTTCAATTACTGCATTACAAATCATCAATGGCAGGGGTTCTGGGTATCAGGGGGAAGCTGGGCACGCACACACACATACACACACACACACACACACACACACACACACACACACACACACACACACACACACAGCTCTGTGCCTAGGGAACGTGGCCTTTAGCCATTCATTCCTCTTTCCATCTATCCCTCCCTCCCTCCCTTCCTCCTCCCCTCCCCCACCCATCATGTTATCCATATGGTCACTCTACACCTGTGGGACACCTGCCATGCCTGGGGAGGACACCGGCAGAGCCGTCTATTACCATTTTTTAACCTATTTAGACATTTACCCGCGTCTATTTATCCATTAGGTAAAGTGACACTAGGCAGGCTTGCTGAGTCCTTTGAATCCTCACGACCGTTCTCACATACCGCTTACAATAAAGACATGGGGACCAGGGGCTGGCTCTACGTGGGTGGCCCTCTGGCCTTAATGCCACATCTCTGTTCTCAGGGCTGGTCTCTCATTATGGTGGGTGAGCCTCCCACTGTCCATGGCTCCCAACTTCCCTTAATCCAAAGTCCCTCTGACTTGGCTGCATGGCTCTGACACCTGAGTGCCACCTGCCTTGTGACTCCCAGGGCCTGTGATGTCACCCCTCCTTTGTTCATTTGTCAAAGTGTGCCCTATGACTTCACAGGCACCAGTGGAAGCCTAGTGGAAAGTCCACAGGAGGCCCATGTGCCACCTAGTGCTTCTGAACCCCAGGCAGGATCGGCCTCACCATCCTTATAAGTAAGAAGGCCATTTGCTGGGCCAGGCAAGACCCGTGGAGTGACAGAAGCTGACAAATGGGATCCAAGTCCCCTGGATGCCCTGCTCCTCCCATACACCGGGGTAGATGAGGCTTATCTTTCCAAGCATCCGGAGGGTCCAAGAGAGGTGCCCACGTACCCCGGGTTGCACAATGAGGCAGGGCTGAGCCCTGCAGGCTCTTTATCTCACCACCCACAAAGGGCAGTATGCTGAACGCAAGTGAGCAGGAAAGCCAGCTTCCACGGTACACCCAGATATCCCGAGTGCAGTGGGGCTTCAGGGAGGACAGTGGTTTGCTCTGTGGACCTTAAGGGCAAAGCATCAAAGGAGGACCAAGAAGAGGTACACGGAAACTCAGGATCCAGTGTTGGGCTCACATACATTGGAGCTGAACTTGGGGCCCGAGGCACAGGCTGGAAAAGTCCTCTGTAAATGTTCATTCACACTTGGAACTAAGAAACATTAATTTATCCAACCCCATCATTTTATAGGTGAGGAAATGGAGGCTCGGAGAGGGCAAAGGATGCATGCCATGATGCATAGTAAATGGGTGGTTAAGCCAAGACCTGACTGTTCTGACCATGGTATAGGCCCTTGTCACCCCACTCCAAGGACAGAGAAGAAGGGGTTTTAACGAGAGGCCACTTGGAAGCTGTCATGGGGCCAGGTGGGACTGGGGAGCCACAGGGCCTCCTGTCCCAATGTGTACCTTCCTGGGTGTGTCTGGATGTCTGAAAGGCTGCCCTGGGAGCTGTCATCTCTCCACCTGGTGGGGACAATGGATCAAGTGACATCGCAGGGGAGAGTAACTGGCCAGAAATAAGGAGCCTGTGTCAGGGTCAGGTGGGGAGGCAGAAGCTGGAAGATGAACCTCCTGTGTTGACAGCCTTGTGTCATCGAGTGTGGCTGGCCCTTGACACACAAGACCCTGCATCCTGCCTTGTCCCTGCTATTGGGAAAGTCGCCAGACATTTCTCAGGGATGCTGCACAGGGGGCCCTGAGTGACCTGGGGCTATGCTCCTTCTTGGACTTGGGGAACTGAGGCCCAGAGGGAAGGGACTAACCTGGAGCACACACTGAGCTAGTACAGGTGGGACTCTGAGGTGAGTGAGAGTGACGGGGGAGTGGGGTGGGTGGGGTGGGGGGGTGGAGCTTGGAGGCAGCAGGAGGGACCAAGCCAGTGACCCAGCAGTCAGTTCATCCCTCACCTCCCAGGATGCTTAAGGAACTGAAGACAGGCTCAGGGGACAGGCCTGGCACCCCTCTTGTGTCCACTGATGCCCTTTCCTGACACAAGATCATAATGGATGCCATGGGTTCATATTCCCATCTCCCAGGTCTCTCTTCCTGGGTCAGTGTCCTGGTCCCCAGCATAAGATTGCCTGGTCCAATCTTGGCCCCCAACCCCAGGAAAGGTATTAAAACATCTAGGCCAATGGGCCGACAGGCTGCCTGCCTCACATGCACACCATGTTTACACTGAATTATTTCCCTGGAAAGCCTTCTGGCTTATCTTCACCTAGAAGACTCCTATTTGGTCCTCAAAGCCCAGCCTAGGTTTGTTTCTTTGTGAACACACATACTACTTCCAGAACCAATTCAAGTCAGCTCGCCTGTCCCGGACTCACACTGGGGCAGGATGGATCTTAACACAAGTGCTCTGGAAGGGGAAGGGTCTCACTCTCATCTCATCTCACAGCACACACTGGCTACCGACAAAACTGAGCCTGACCTGCTCTAAGACCAGGAAGGGGCCACTTCTAGGACAAGAAGTAGATGCTTGGAATCAGGGGGACCTGAGTTCAAATCTTGCTTCTCTGTGTCGGGTGGGACAGATCTACGTTGTTGAGAGTCAGTTTCCTCATTTGTAAAATGGGAATAACTACACATACTTTAAAGAGAGATGATTGAACCCTCTGCCCGGTACATAATAAAGGAACAAATGCCTATAGTACACTATGTTACGTAAATTAACACAGCATATTCTAACAAGAGCAAACGAAGACTATGGTGGCCTGGAGACCCAGCTCTTGGGGGGAAAAACCATCTTCGGAGGGGCTGCTCTGATCTCAGACACCCTGCACCTCAGCTTAAGCCCCTCATAATTGTCTCTCTCAGAGCTGACAACACTCCAGGCCAGCTGGTGTCCGGAAACTGCCGAGGGTCCATCCTCAAGTCCCGCATGCAGGTATGGAAGCTTCTGTAACTCATCCTGGGAGATGGAGTGAGGTGGACCAGGCTGGGGTCAGGGGGTCACAGGAAGTGGTGCTGGGGTTGCCAGGGGACGTGAAAGGCCCTGCAGAGGCACCACAGAAAACAGGCCAGGCTGCAGGAAACGGACCCAAAGCTGACGAAAGGCAGATGGATCCCAGGCCGGGGTCCTAAGCTCTAAGCTTCCCACATCTCCCAGAAGCTCGTGTGAGGCCGTTTGAACACTAGCCTCAGCGTCTCCAGCTCTGGGGATCACTAGGTCCCACAGCAGCGCAGGGTAGGACGCTAGCCCGGCGGCAGCCTGCCTTTGGAGCTGCAGAGGCAAGACTCTGATGTCCATCCCTGGGGAATTACTAATTTAATGCCTATGCTTCCTTCTCCCCCCCCCCCCCCCCGCCCCCTCATAGAAGAGGGGCTGGGTGTGGCTCAGCTGCTATAGTGCTTGCCCAGCATGTAGGAGGCTCTGGGTTCAATCCCAAGCATCACGTAAAACCAGGAGGGGGGGGGGGTCATGCCTGGAACCAGCCTTCGGGATGCAGAGGCAGGAGAATTAGAGGTTTATGGCCATTGAATTTGAGGCCAGCCTGGAATACACAGAACCCTGTCTCCAATTGAGGCCAGCCTGAGCTACAATGAGACCCTGTCTCAAAAGAAAAGAAAAAAATCCATGTCTTCCATCTCATCCCTTCCTGAAGCGGTATTCAGGGCACTCGTGTTTCTCACTGCCCCGCTAGGGCACGGGGTCCTAGGAGAAGACACAGGGGCGGTCCCAACGGCAGCAAGCAGGGTGCAGAGACAGGAAGGTGATGTCCCTTGAAGGTACCCTGGCTGGACCCGGCATTGCAGGCTGCTCTCCGACGAGACGAGCGGGGGCCACCGTCCCACACCCCTTCCCCAGCAGAGGAAAGCATTCCCACCCCTGCCTTCTCAGAGGCCCCTCTGAGGAACACGACAGCAATAAAGGCACCCCTGTGTGTCTCTGGGGAAGCCGGGCTGGGGGTGGCGAGGGGGGCCCACAAAGGCCCCCGCAGCTGCGTGTTTGCAAACAGGGGAGCTGAGCTGTGCAGAGGGGCTGAAAGCAGTAATTGTCTTTAATTAAAGGAGGTTGGAGGCAGCGCGGGCTTTGACAAAAGAGATTTCCAGCCTGTGAGCAGCTTCAGCCAGCACTGGATCTGGGCGCCCTCGGCTTTGTCCCTGTGGGGCCTGGCCCCGTGGAGGGCTCGGCCAACACCTGCCTGCTGGGGGGGTGGGGGGGGGTGACGCAGAATATGCACCGAAGGACCGTGCCAAGGATCCAGCTCGGCCTCACTCACTCCCTTACACACCCACTCGTACAGTTAGCACAGTGGAGCGCTTGTGATGTAATTGCGGTTAGTGCTCCTCCTGGGTGTGCTGGGACACAGCTGCGGCAGTACCCATGGCTGAGAGGTTCAGCAAACGTAGACTCTGGTAGGTAGAACTCACCCTGTCAACATTAGCCTGGCATCACTATTGCTCTTCCTATCACTGCAAAGCATCCTGTTTGTACCTCCTGACAGCACAAAATGTGAGCAAACACTGCTGGCTTGGGTTCAAATCCCAGCTTTGCAGCAGCTTATTGACTGTGCAATCTTCAGCCGGTGACTTCCTCTCTCTGTGCTTCTGCTTGTCCACCCATGAAAGGAGGGTGATCAAAACAGCACATCATTCATAGGTTATATGAGGGTCTGACTGATCCTATGGTGTCCACTCTGCATCCATGGCCATTTGACCACAATTCTTTTATTCAACGTTACCTGTTTGGAGTCTCTGGAGGCATTCAGTTGATGGGGAGAACTCTGGTGCAGTAGGCCAGCTGGGTTCCCCAGCCTCAGTTTCCTCCCTCACACAGGGAGGTAGGAAAGGACTGCTCTGTGTTTGGGGGAGCTTGGCAGGCAATTCCTGTGGAAGCAGGCTTCTCTTAAGAGCAGCCCTGCCCAGCCGGCTCTTGCTCCCCATGCATACAAATGGGCTGGCTTCCCACCCCAGGCAGCCGCTCCTTCTTTTGTCTTCTCTGTCTTCTCACACCAGGCTTGGCCTCAGAAGCATCTGCAGCCCCCACAGCCGGCATGCACATGCTAGTGAGCCTCTCTCCCCACAGGTGCGTGCGTGTGAGTGCACACACAGACTCATGCACCTGTCTGGTTCTCGCTCACCAGCTTCTACCAGACAGAATCTCAGCATCCCTTCAACACGCTCCAAGCTCCACGACCTCTGGGTCTGAGGTGCGTAGGAGAAAGGGGCCGCTCCCAGTGTCTGATCCCCTCCAGCTGGCTGGTCTGGGTGGTCGAGAGAGGTGGAGGGAGGGGCAGAGGGTGAGCATCTGGGGCCAGCCTCTTGGGTAGTGGGAGGGGAAGCCCTAGTCTGCTTCAGAGGAGGGAAGGGCAGGAAGGCCCACCTTGAGGAGTGCTGTGGAAGGCTGGGAGATACTGCACCCCACACCCACTCAGGATATGAGGTCCTCGGTTCATCTATTCAGGGAGAGACAAGGCTGTCACAAATGGGGACAGGTGCCTGAGCGCCAGGCGTTGTTCAGAATCAACAGGCCAGACCTCAGGTGGCCAGTGTGGGGGCTGAGATGCCAGGCAGCCAATGTGGGTTCCAAAGGAGAGTGGGCCCTTACACACACACACACACACACACACACACACACACACACACACACACACACGACTCTTGCTCTGAGAGAGCAGAGAGAAAAGGGACAGACTCCAAGTTAGACCAGGTCTCATCTATATCACCCATTGTCCCCATGACCATGTGACCCCATCACCTCCAGCATCTGTGAGGAGGGTAGGCCTTGAGAGCCCCTTTGGTCTCCCTTAGAAAGCTATTTAGATATTAGCAGGCTTGCAGGGCATCGGGAGTGGACCCTTCCCTCATACTCAGCAAAAGGTAGGAAACTTGTAAAAGTGGAATCAAAACATTGGAACTTAGTTACAGAACAAAGGACTGGGGTTGCAGTGGCCTGACCGGCCCTGAGAGAAGATGTGACTCTGAGCCCTGCAAGGTCACTAGCAGAAAACTAGCCAAAGACTTTCTGTCTGTCTGTCTGATCTTTTTGAGACAGTGTTCTCTGTGTAACAGTAGGCCAGGCTGGTCTGGAACTCACAGAGATCCACCTGCCTCTGCCTCCTGAGTGTTGGGATTAAAAGTGCGTGCCACCACTGCCCATCCAGAGACTTTCTTATAAAGCACAAGGACTTCCTATTGTCCCTCCTGTAACAGTCAATTGCAATGGTTGTGTCAATCACCTGCCTAGGAAAACAGTGCTCAGGACAAGCTGCCTGTTCTAGAGACCTGAATTAATGAATCTGGTGTGTGTGTGTGGGGGGGGGTTGTCGTCCTCCGTCACTATCAATTTTATTTATTTATTTATTTTGGTTTTTCGAGACAGGGTTTCTCTGCATAGCTTTGCGCCTTTCCTGGAGCTCACTTGGTAGCCCAGGCTGGCCTCGAACTCACAGAGATCCGCCTGGCTCTGCCTCCCGAGTGCTGGGATTAAAGGTGTGCGCTACCACTGCCTGGCTCCATTTTCTTTTTTGAGATGTGGTTTCTCACGGAGTTCGCTGGCCAGGTGGACCTCAGAGATCTTCCTGTCTCCGTCCCTCCAGCACTGAGATTACAGACATGCACCACATGCAGCTTTTTTATTTTGTTTTTGTTTTTCAAGACAGGGTTTCTCTGTGTAGTCCTAGCTGTCCTGAAACTAACTCTGTAGACCAGGCTGGCCTCGAACTCACAAAGAACATCTGCCTTTGTCTCTGGAGTGCTGGGATTAAAGGCGTGCGCCACCACACCACCGCCCGGCCCCACATGCAGTGATGGTTCAGTTGTCAACTTGACACTTCCTAGAATCAACTAGAAAGAGACTCTCAGGTAGGGGCTGTCTAGATCATGGCCTGTGTGCACGTTGGTAGATGATTACCTTTATTATATTAATTGAGGGGGAAGAATCACGGGGACACCACCATTTCCGGGGCCTGGGGGCCTGGACGGTAAAGAGTGGCGAAGCAGAGCACAGGCATGCGTGCATTCAGCCGCTCTCTGCTAGACTGTGGACGGGACAGACTGCCTTAACTTCCCTGTTATAATGGGCCATAACCTTGAATTACAAGCTAAACTGTACCCCTTTGAGCCCAAGTTACTTTTGCGAGAGTGTTTTACCATGGCAACAGAAAATGAAACTAGGACATGATGCTTGTCTGGCAAGCATGTCACTAACTGAGCCATCTCCCCAGCCTGGGACTTCAGGGAGAGTCCAAAGCCTGCCCTAAAACATGTCGACTTGGCGGTCCCTTCCACCGTCCCCCACCCTCACCTCCGAGGGTGTCCACTCTCCTGCTGTACAGGAAACCAGGGAATTGAGGGGAGTCCAAAGCAAGATCTCCTCAAAGGGTGAGTCCCATTTGCCCGGCTCGTGGCTTCTTGGTCTGCCCCTTTGACCTTGGGAACCCCAGGGCTGGGAGCAGGGCTTCCCCGGCATGATCCTGGGTGGGGTGGCCGGACCCCCCCCCCCCTTCATCTCCGCATGCAGCTGTGAGAGTGGAGGCCACGGCACCTTCCTCCTTTCTCTTCAGAGCCTCTGTTCAACACTGCACACGTCCTGAGGGACTTCGGTGCCTGGCCTGCTCTGGCTCCCATGGACCTCACACTGGACCCTCCGCTCAACCTCCTACCACGGCAGATGAGATAGCAGGGACAGAGCAGGAGGCCCCTGGTCAGGGCACAGAGGGGACATGGGACTTTGCGCAAACACGCAATAGCACACAGGCAGCAAGGAGAGCACAGGCCTGGCCAGCTGTCCCGAGGATCGGATCTGAAGATAAGGAGACTGTGGGCACCATGTCCGTCTTCAAGGGAAGCTTGGGTTGCTTGAGTGCAGCTTGGCTCCAGAGGATGCATGTTTTATGCTTCAGCCACAGCTCTCCTGTGGTCCTGTCCTGCCCAAGTAGGCAAGCAGCTCCTCTGAGTCTCAGGGAAGATGGGGAAGGGGCTGTTAAGACGGGAAGAGGAATGTAGATGAAGGAGAGACAGCATGTTGGGGAGGCAGAGAGAGGGAGGCAGTCCAGGGGGCCTTTAGGGGAGACCCCCAAAAGAAAAGAAGGGAAAATAGATGGGGGTGGGGGGAGGCATGAGAGGACGGGGGGAGAGTGAAGTCCAGAAAGAGTGGAAAGGGTGTGTATATAAAGGCTCCCTGTAGAGGACTAGGAAGCCTTTGAGAAGCCTGGCCTGGACAGATCCTTCATGCTCTCCATGGTGGGGTGAGGTATATGGAAAGACGGAGAGCTGGAGGGGACAGGAGGAGAAGCCAGTCTTAGGAGCCAGCTGGGAATGAGGCCAAGGGTGAATACGTGGGGCTGGGTGCTGTGAGTGTTTCCAGAGTATGAGTGGAGTGTGTGCTCGGGCCCAGGCAGGTGTGGGCACCAGGGCAAAGTGTCCCTTCTCTCTCAAGGCCACATACTCTGCCTGTCCATAGCCCTAAGAGCTGAGCTGCAGGTTTGACTTACATTGAATATATCTTGTGCTCACAGGATGGGAATGGTGCAAATAGTGTGAGGTGGGGAAAGGGGGAAATGGGTGAATTCCATCCACTCACCCACCCATCTGTCCATTCTCTACCCACAGAACACCTCCCATTTGTAGGTCTGCAGTAGTAATCTCTGGCAGACCCAGCCCACGGGAAGGTCCTGTCCTGAGCACAGATGTGGTTCCATCAAGAGCAATGCTCCAGGATCTGGCCCTAGTGTTTGCTCACCTGTAAGATGGGGTGTAATCCCAACACCCCGGGCTTGCTGAAGACCAGACAGCATGCTAGAACAGGGCCGTTTCTCCAACCACACTGGCTTCCTACCCACTGTCCCACCCCTTGGTGACTCTGACTCCTCTAGGAAGACCCTGAATGTTCAAAGGCTGCCAACTCAGCCAGGCCCTGTGGGTGGCCACAGCTGTGCCGCCTGCTGGGGCGACAGGCTGGGTGAGCCCTGCCCAGGCTTGGCAGCTGTGGAATGAACATAGTGGGGCATGAACCCACCCATAGATGCCCCACACCTGCCCTGTCTCCCAAGCCTTGAATACCTAGGCTATTTCTGCTTGTCCACCAACTAGGTCTCAGCTCAGACGCCCTTCCCTCCAAGAAGACCTGTGGGCTGTCCATGTTGGATGTGGTTCCATCTCTACCTCCGAGACACTCCTATAGGTCCCCTTTGTCTTCATGCTCCCTTCCTTCACTGGGGTCTCCTTGTCTCCCACCATGAGCCTCTGGAGGTAGAGGCCAAGGTGGATCAGTACAGGGCCTGGCACACTGTAGGGCGTTTGCTGGGCTTTGGGCTGAGCATCTGGCCAAACGCTCTCTGGTGTCGCTCGCCTTGAGGATCACATCCATGCACATCCATCCCTGTAGCCAGCATCAGGACTGGGGCTGACTCTAGGGGTACAAGGGTAGGGACTATGGAGAGGGGATGAGAAAGATCAGCTCTGCCAAGAGCTGCCCTCATGTCCTTGCGGCAGATCTTTCTCATCTGGAAGCCTTGGTTTTCTCAGCCATGGGCCTGGGAGAAGGCAACTTTCTACCCTGGTAGCTGGGGAAGGGCCTGAACTTTGATTTGGGCTGCAGGCTGCACCGAGGTGGAGCTGGTGGAAGCAGAAGCGTCAAGAAGTCTATCAGTGGCAACCCCTCCCATTATGCCCTTCCCCGACATATGTAAAGTGCTTTGCAAACGAAAATTCAAGACATATCCAATCAACGCTCCCAAACCCTCTTGAGCAGGAATGCTGGTTCGAGGCCACACAGTGAGCAAACCCTGAGCATGCTCACCAGCTCCACTACCCAAGCTTCAAATCGGGAACCAAATAACCCTAACTTCAGCAGGCTTCCCAAAGTGCCCCCTATAGGTGGGGGTGGCTCATTCCCCTCCAAAGCTAGCCTGTCTCCAACCCCTTCCTTCCCCTTCCCCAAGATGGACTCAGCTGCCTCTCCCCAGCCCCTGCAGGGCCCCCCTCCCCATTTTCCATCGGGACGTGACATTCACCAGCGTCACTTCTGGTCTCATCTGCGGAGCGCCCCACCCCCGGCAGCTAATCCCCACAAAGCCCCGCGCTGGGCGCAGCATGACAAGCAGGCCCCAGCCGCCCGCAGCTCGGCCGAGCGTGCTCGCAGGGGCCGAGGCGGGATTCTGCGCGGCTGTCACTCTCGCCTTCCGCGCCTCTAATTGGATTCGCAACACGCAGAGGTCAGCAGAAACGCTACGGAGAGGAGAATCAAAGGGAAGGGGCGTCCGGATATAAAGAGAGGCATTCTTCCCGGGCCACAAAGACGGCAGCCCGCGGGGGCGGAGGGGACCCCGAGAGGGGCTGCCCATCTGGAAGGGAAAGGAGAAGGAACGCGCTGGGACCTGCTTCTCCAGCACCTCTCATGACTTGCTTGGGTCTTGGGCTTGGTCACCAGGGTGGGGTCTGAGTGGCATTCAGGGCCTGCTGTAGGGGGCAATTTTGGAATGTGGATTTAGAGAAGCTCACAGTCAGCCACACTGTTTCCTGGCTTACCACTGACTCCCTGGAAGATGCGGCAGGTCTCCCAGGGCCTCAGTTTCCTCTGGTGGAATAGGATACTACCAGCTGCTACTGGCTGATGGTGTGGGACAGAGAGGGCCCTCAGCAGGGGCAATTCATCCATCCCTACCCTTTGCAACATTCCTATGCCTGTAGAGAGCAGAGGCTAGCCTCTCTCTACAGAAAGCAAAAGGATTCATTCGACCAAGGTGAACCATCCCCAGACCGAGTAGAACTGACAATGCGTTTTTGGCTCATAGGGATCCGGAGGATCAGTTAAGTATAAGGAAATGGACAGGAATACATACTAGAAAAGGTTTGAGTGTGTACTGGAGCCTGTGTGCTCTCCTGTACATAAGCAGGTTCTATGTGTACACGTACACACACACACACACACACACACAGAGAGAGAGAGAGAGAGAGAGAGAGAGAGAGAGAGAGAGAGAGAGAGAGAGAGAGAGAGAGAGAGAGAGAGAACAGGGCCTGTGAGCAGCCTGGGACCAGCCTCACTGCAAAGCAGGCCTTGTTTGCTTTAAGAACATTGGCTGCACTGACTCTGGCTCATGAAAGAGACAAGAGGCAGAACTCAAAGGGAATTTCTAAGAGACAGAAAATCGATGGCCCTGACATCCTGGCCCCTGAAAGTGTCTCTCTTACACATACGTGCATGCGCCCATACACCCCATTCAGTATGCGCACACATACTCACAAATACTCATTTTCACGGGCACGTATAGTATGTCTGACTTGATATGATATATACACAGGCCTAGGGATAAGTAAAGATCTGTGGGAGGGTGTGCATGCATCTGTGTAGACACACGCCTCCCAGTGCCTGTGTGTGTGTATACACAGCAGCAGCACACACACCAGGCACTAGCGGTTCTCCATCAAGGATGGACACACTTGCCTATGGGGTACAGAACACATGCTCCAACCCGTGCACATGATGGCTAATTCAGCAATCCTGAGCGTGTTCCTTCCTGCACACAGATAGGCAAGGGTTGCCATAGCTCACAGTGAGCTCCAGAGTCACCCACACAGGCAAGGGCATGTGTGCAGCCTATGTATGAGATGTACAGGCACACTCATGGATCCAGGGGTGCTCTGTATTTGCAGGTGCTGGGGGGGGGTGGACCACGTGTACATATGGGTACACAAACATGGTCCCAGCAGGCCCGGCACATATGTATGCATAAGGGGCTCCTCTGTGCTGACCTGGGTCTCTGGGGAACTCCCCTAGACAGACACTTTTGACAGCAGCATGTGGGGGAGGGCGGCTAAGGGCTGGGGTTGCCAGGGAGACGGCTGTGGGGCTTCAGGGGTTCCCAGAGCTCTCCCGCCTGCCCAGGCAGTACAAAAATGCCAGCGAGCAGTCCTAGGTCTTTAGTTTGCCCATCACACAGGGCTGGTTTTAGAAAGATCAGGAGTCTGGTTTTCCCCCCGAGGAGTCGGGCACGACTCTGATGGGTACCAGCTGAGGTTTGCAAACCTGCAGGGTAGAATCTTTTCAAAAGCTGACAGCAGGCCCTGGGACCAGAATCTGCTGGGGTTACAGGGACCAAAAAAGCTCTGCACAGTCCCTAGGCCCCACCTAGGCCCCACCCCATGTATCCACCTAACATCCAGAGTTTAAGTAACAGCCCTCTGCTAGATGTGGAGTCTGGAGCAAGTCCTTTGCTTTCTCTGAACCTATCTCCTCGTTTGCAGAAGAGGGTGGTAAGGACTGAAGTGTGTAAGTTATGAAGATGTCACCTCACAGTGTAGGCAGGCTCCCTTTAACTCGCCATCCTCCTGCCTTTGCCTGTGAGGATGGCAAAGGTTAGCTCCAGGGTTTGCCCGCCTTGCCAGACCTTCCCACTGCCTGATAGCCAGGTATCTGAGTGTGGAGGGTGAGGTGGAACCTTGGTCCTCAGATGTTCATGGCTTTCCTGGTGGTCTCTTGAGGACTGTGGGGGCCGGGACCAGGCAGAATCAGGGACTATTTGTATTTAAGAGTCATTTTATGGAGAGACACTGAGCTCCAGGGATAAGCTGGGGGAAAAAATGCTTTGCCAGGGTCCCAGATGAGGAGGGATAGGACCCAAATTTGCACCTAGGTGCCCTGACTCTGAGCTGCTCTTGGGGCACCCACTAAGAGCATCCTGACAGGAGAACACAAGGCCATGCCACAGGTACACATTTGGTACCTGCTACATACCAGGCTTGCTTGCAACTGCAGGGCCACCATCACCATGTGTCTCCCTGATACATGCACACGACCCTGCTCTCCAGCAACTTGACCAGGGTCCACCTGCACAGCCCTCCTGGAGTGAGACCACCATCCTTCTCCCGTCTTTTGAGCTCACCAAACACTTCTTAAAATTACTATTTATGAGGTGGGGGGTGGGGGCAGGGGGCATGTATGTGCCAGAGTACGTGTGTGGAAGTCGGAGGGCAATTTTCAGTGGTCGGTTGGTTCTCCCTTTCCTCCTTCTTGGGGCAGGGTCTCTCTTACTGCTCAGCGGCATGCTGAAGGTTACGCTCTGCTACATGCAGCGTTTTGTATGGGTTCCGGGTAGTAACTTAGGTCAGCAGGCTTGTGCAGCTAGCCATTGGTGCACACAGACGCACACACAGACACAGACAGATAGACAGACATACACACATAGGCACATAGACAGACACACACACACAAACACATACAGATACACACAGGCACACACAGATAGATAGACAGACAGACACACATATACAGGCACACACATACAGATAAACAGACAGACACAGAAATACACATACACACACAGGCACACACAGATAGACAGACAGACAGACAGACACACATATACAGGCACACACATACAGATAAACAGACACAGAAATACACATACACACACAGGTACAAACACACACACACACACACACACACACACACACACACACACACACACACCATCCTCCTCGCTCCCTGAACACTCTGCACCTCCCTCAAACCTTGGGAAGCTGGAGTTACTGCTTCTGCTCTATAATAGGGAAACTGAGGCTCAGGAAAAGGAGCTGCCTGACTGAGTTCCAGGGCTGGTAAGTGGTGGAGCAGGGATCTCCTCGTCCCCAGCTCTGTGTGTGCACAGACCCAGGACATACAGCCATTGCTCAGGCCCCTGGGCCCTTCAGCAGGCTCCAGGCCAGGACCATGCAGGGAAGTGTGTGACCACTGCCCAGCTAGAACAGAGCAGGGGACGGGGACCAAAGTCACATTTGTCAGCATGAAGGACAAGAAGGAGCCCCCAGCTCCGAGCTCTCAGGGAAATCCAACTACAAGCCCCGCCTATGAGCATCTGCCCAACCACAGACAGTGACAGGGACCCCAGTCAGCTCCAGGATTGGAAGCACTCCAGCCTCTCCATTACGGTAGTGAGATGTCTGAGATGGGACAGTGGGACTCTGCCACGTACTTATCACACCCCTATGAGGCAGGTACCACCATGGACCCTGAGGGGGCCAAAGTGTCAACCCAGGTGGAAGCTATACTCCCCTGGGGAAGACAGGAACATTCTGGCAAACACACAAGGGCTGCCAGCAAAGTGCTTGCTTTGCAGAGCTGAGTTTGGATCTTCCACCTGTATGGAAACAAAGGAAAAGCGGAGGGTGGTGCACATATCCAATCCAGTGCTGGGGGGCAGAGATGGGCGAGTCCCTGGGACCAGCTGACCAGCCAGTCAGGCCAAACGGGTGAGCTCCGGGTTCAGTGAGAGACTCTGTCTCAAAAAAAATCAAGTGACATGACTCAGAGGTAAAGCCACTTGCTACTAAGTCTGACAGCCTGAGTTTGAACCCTGGGACCCATGTGGTAGAAAAAGAACTGAGTCCCAAAAGTTGTCCTCTGATCTCCAGACAAGTGACATCACACACACACACACACACACACACACACACACACACACACACACACGCACACGCACACGCACACACCTATAACTATGAAAAAAAATAAAGTAGAGAATAATTGGGGAAGACCCCTGATGTTGACCTCTGACTTCAACATGCACATGCATGTGTACTCACACATGAACAAGTACACACATACAAAGAAAAAAACACACAGAATGGCTATCTGAGCAAAGAACAGTCCACGCAGAACAGCCAAGGAGGCCAGGGTGGCAGAGGAAGACACTGAAGGAGATGAGGACAAAGCATTCAGGACTTCCCAGGCACTTTAGGACACTGGCCTGGCCTCCTTTCTAGATGAGGAGCCTCGGAAACTCTGAGCAGACGGTGTTCTGGGGAACCCTCTGGCTGAAGTGGATGGGTTGAGGGGTGAGGTGGGGGCAGGTGGGGTGGTGGGACAGGCTGGGCCTTATGAAAGACAAGGAGCTAGACAGAACGGGATGTTGGGCCCCAGGGAGAAGAGGCTGAGGGCTGGATACACAGTGAACACCAGACCGATAAGTGTTGACTTCCTCCAGGGCCTTCAATATGCAACTCACCGGTAGAGTCCATGAGAGACACAGACTTGGGAGGACCACAGGATGGAGGGTCTGGGCCCCACAGTCTGGCTGTGAAATCCAAGATGGGTTAGAACTTACAACCCTGCCTCAGCCTTCCAAGTGCTGGAGTCACAGGCCTGCTTCACTGTGACTGCCTTCTCAAGCAGTGTATTTCCTTGGGCCTCAGTGCTTACCAGACACACAGCTAGTGAGCAGAATACCTGCCTCAGTCCCCCGGTACCCCGGTCCCTGGTCCCCCCGTCCAGGACAGCGGGACAAAAGACCAAGAGACTGGAGTGCTCATGTGATGTTAGATGTGAGTGAATTGCGGGCAGCTCTCCTCGGCCTGTGGGTGGGACGGACAGACATGCTTCTGTGGCCAGAAAATTCACACATATACACACACACACCCCAACAGCCATAATGAAAGGGGGCTTGGTTGAGCACCATGGCCCAGGGCTGCTAAAGGCTAGATGTCTCCAGGCCAGCCCACCCTTCAAGGGGACCCCCCAGCCACAGGCCAGTTCATTTGTCTGGGGGATTATCTATAGACTGCTAATGTTACCCTCAGACCTCTACATAGCCATATGGACTCTGGGCATGAGAAGCCCCACCCAGCTGGGGACAGCCCTCTTCCCACCCAGCCAGAGTCCAAAGCTTTTTTAGGCCCTTGGGGAACTCTGGGATCCCCCCCACCCCCCGCCCACCATGAGAGGAGCACAGTGGAATGGGGCACTCCATGCTGGACACTAGAGAGATGACAGAATGCCCGGAACACCCAGGCCAGGGAGGCTGCCTGCTGCGCTTGAGTCCCAGCTCTAACCTCACAAAGTGTCCAGCAATTTGGCTTTGGTTTTCCTGTCTCTAAAATGGCAAAAGCAACCACGTGGGCATCATTAAGATCAAAGTATCTCACAGGGTAAGACTCGATGACTCAGAGAGCCCCCGGGCTCTGCTGCAGCCAGGCGGGTGTCAGTAAATAAACATTGCACACATGGGGAACGTGTGACCATGGTGGAGAGACACCACTGGGCAGGGCGAGCACAGCGAGGGATTATTACCAGGGACGCAGCAGGCTCTGTACCTGGGAGGCAGTGAGTGAGCTCGGTGAGCCACACTTCCGTGTGCAAGCCTTGAACAGATCAAGTTGGTATCTGGGCACTTTTGTGAATCCGCTAAACAAGGAATTAACAGTATCGTATACAGTCCCTCATTCCCAGGTGGATTTGGGGGACTCCCACAAACCTTAGTTCAGGTCTCTCTTTTTAAAAATTACATTTATTTATTTACTTAATAACTTATTGTATGTAGGTATGCACTCCGGTTCACAGGCCATTGACACACATGTGTGGAGGTCGGAGGACAACTTGTGGGGGTCTGTTCTCTCTTTTCGTCATGTGGGTCCGGGGATCAAACTCAGGTCCTCAGCACCTTACCACTGACCCTTCTTGTCAGTCCAGCTCAAGTCTCTTATGGGATGTGTAGCCTTGGGCAACTCCTGTTCCCTCTCTGGGCATCAGTTCCTTCTATGAGGTTTAAAGTTCATACCTGGAGGCATGGGGTGGGAGGATGGGGGGAAACAGTAGGGCTAGGACTTAAAGACAAAGGCCCCAGGGAAGGGACACCCCAACAGGGTGGGGCAGAGGCCAGCGCAGGCCAGTGGGCCCGGAGCCAGCTGCTGCAGAGCAATGAAAATCTCTTAACCACACAGCATTGTTAACGGCTCCCAAATCCTGTTGTACCACAGGCTTAGGAAGGCTTAAACTGTTAAATGCATAAACTTCCTCAATAAACGGGGCCTCTCTCGCCAGATCCCGGGCCCGGCCAGATGAAAAGGCAGTGGGCCGGAGGGAAGGGAATGTCTCCAGCAGTTTATGAGCCTGTTGGAGTGTGGTGGAGGCAGCCTGGCCCAAACCTGTCACCCCGGTACTGTCTGGGTCAGGGGCAGCCGGCACAAGGTCGAAAGGATGACAGAACATGGCTCTAGGGACGGCTAACCTGAGCCAAGGAAAATCCCTCATAGCAATGTCATCTTGGACAGCTGCAAAAACTTCTCTGAACCTCGGATTCTTTCTTCTTTAAAATGGATGCAACCCACAGGGAGGTGGGGGTGGGGGGAGTGATCCGTGAGAGACACCACTGGTGCGGAAGAAATGAGACGTGGGAGGTCATGAGATCATAGCTCTGAGACTGTCGCCTACATGGGGTCCCATGGTGGCCTTGTCTCTGCTTCCAAATCTGATGGGAAGTTTAGGAAGGAGTCCGGACAGGAGAGAGACACTGGGCAAGTGTGGATACTGCTGGATGAAGGCGTAAGTAGCTTCTCTGGCTATAGGCTAATGGGGGGGGGGGCACCTTCTCTGGGGTCTCTTGGCCACCTGGAGTGCTTCCCCCCCCACCCCTGGGACCAATTCCACCCACCACTCTCTGGATAGAAAGCAAGGGTCCTGCAGGGCCCACATTGCCTCCTCCACCAGGGTGGGGGTGGGGCTTCTGGCTGCTCCCCCTCTTCACAAGTCCCACATCCTAATCCAGAGCTCTTTAGTCCCAACCCTCATCACTCACTTTTCCAACCCTTCCCGGCCCCCAGACCAGGGACTCCTGGGTAAGGGGGTGGGGCAGGTTTAACACCTCTATTTCCCCGGTTAGGAAGCTGAGATCTTTCCCTTCATACCCTGCTGGCTCTCTCCATAGGTTATTAAGGGTGGAGGGTCCACAGCCAGGGAGATGGCATAGATCTCAGTTATAAAAGGGGAGTCTGGGGGGGGCGGGGCTAGGGACACGGCCCAAGCACGAGGACCTAAGTCAGGACACCCAACACTCAGGTAAAAAGCCAGGCAAGGTGGTGGCAAGTGCCCATACTCTCCGTGCTGGGGAGGCAAAGACATGAAGATCCTTGGGGCTTGCTGTCCAGACAGTCTAGCCGGTCACGGAGAGACACTGGCTCAGAAACTACGGTTGAGAACAGGTGAAGACATCATTGGTCTCTGGTCTCCACGTTTGCACAAGTGTGCATGAATACCAGGACAGACACGGACATGGGGACGCTCGCACGCACACACGCATGTGCACACACACACACACACACACACCATACAAAAAGAAGCTGGCGTTCAGGGAGTGTAGGATGGTGGATGAACTGGTGGACCGGACGGTGGACCGGAAAGGGAAGTGGAGGAACTTGTGCAGTCTCTAAGAGTGAGGGCCTGAACAGCTTTCGAGCACTGGCCAAGATCCCTACCTCAGCTCATCTGTCCAGGCCCTCCCCACTCCCTAAAGGCTGGGCTGTGTGGTCCTGGTTTACGCTGAGCCTGGAGGTCTACAGGGGTCACCCATGACCCTACCCTCCTTCCCCCAGCAGGGTGTCTCCTCTCCCACTAGCATTCCAACCCCACCCCATTTCCCCAGCCAACTAGTGCTTGGGGCTACTGCCTCCCTCCTACGCACCCCTAGACTGACCAGGCCCCACCTCCAGACTCTCTCCAGACACATTTGGGCCACTGGTCAGTCTCTAAGGGAAGGGCCGGGGTTGAGAGCAGATTTGGAAGGAAACCATCCCAAGGGCCCAGAGAGGAACCCTGCTCCTCGCCCCACCCCTTCCCTCCCTTTGCAGAGAAGCAGTGGATTCTGGGAGTAAAACAGAAAACAAAGCCCCATCCTAACAGCCCTGCTGGTGAGCATGCCCACAGGCAGGCAGAGCAGCAATGCCAGGAGGGGCCAGGGCCAAGCGCTCCAGCAGGTCACCTGCAGTGAGTATCTAAAGCTCTAAGAGTCCATGCCCAGGGACTTTCTAGCTCCATGCCGGTCATAGCTCCTAAACAAATCCAGGCAACAGGGCTTGGGAAAGTTCACCCAGCTCAAGTCCAAGGTATGCATGCAGCCAGTTCCCTACAGGCTCCTTATGGGGTGTTAGTACACTTGTAACTGCTCATTGGTACCTCAGAACGCCACCTGCACGTAATGTGTCTGGAGAGGGACAGGAATGTGATGTCAACAAACCCATGGGCTGGGGTGTGGCCAGTGGTAGAGCGATCTTAGAGGCTGAGGGCCCTGGGTTCTACTCTCGCCACTGTGGAACACTCTGGTTAGTTTGAGAAGGAGTTCTTTTCTCTTTAAAAAGATCCGTGAGGGCTAGGTGTGGTGGCAAAAGCCTGTAATCCCAGCATTCTGGAGATGGAAACAAGAGGATCAGGGGTTCAAGGTCACCCTCAACTAACTACTCAACAAATTTGAGGCCAACCTGAGACTTTGTCTCAAAACCAAACACCTAGGTAATTAAATTAAATATTAATGATATGAGTCTGGTGGCATATACCTGTAATATTAACACCCTAGAGGCTGAAGTAGGATGATTGTGAGTTTGAGGTTAGCCTGGGCTATGTATATTTACAATGTGTACATACCTGTCCATATGTCTGGAAGGCTCTCCTTCAGTCTGTTAGCAAGGGCCCTCCCTAGTGATAGATCATGGGAAAATTTAATTTTCTCCTCTTTGTTTATCAGTAATTTCTAAGATCCTACAAATAACCTCAAGTGCTTCTGTGATAAAGCAGAAAGTTATTGTTTCCTCAAAATCAAAAACTCATCAGGAAAAAAAAAATCAACACACACCCAAGACAATGTTTATAAAAAAAGTCCCTAGTTATACAGATCCTCAAACTGCTGAGCACTGGCTCTGCACTACAGCAGCCCTTCTGTGAGCCGGCTTTGCAGGAGAGAAAACAGATCAGGGGCTTGCCCAAGGTCACCCAGGTAGCAGGAGGTTTGAAAGAAGGCCTCTAAAGCCCAGGTCCAGGAGAGGATAGGGTCTGGAAGGAGCAGGGCTGGGCAGGGTGTGAGTCAGGGAGGCCATGGGCAAAGCCTCACTACTCATCAGGAGTCCTGGCTGGAGCCAGCCAATCAGCATCCTCACAGGCTGCCAGCCACCCCATTCACCACAGGGTCTGCCAGAGATCTACTGTCGATGGAAGAGAGGAGGACAAGACTCCCAAGGGCAGTGAGGTTAGAAATCCAACCCGGAAAGGGACTGAGGTGGGGAAGGAGAGGCAATGGGAAGCAGGGAGACAAGGCAATCCAGAGAAGAGGGCACTTGGTAATCAAAGAGATGGGCCCACAGCTTTGGGTGGGAACCACAGAAAACACCTGCAGCCTCAGCAGATCTGCTAGGGAACCCCAGGGTGGAATCCCGGGGCAGGGGAGGGGTTAAGGGCTTTTGTGAAGGGGTCCCCACCTGATAGATGTATGTAGCAGGGGGCCCACATCTAGCACTCAACAAACCAGGAAGAGACAACATCTGAGGTGTGTCTAACCTGAGGCCCACAGACCACATGTGCCCCAGGACAGCTGTGAATGTGGCTGAACACAAAATAATAAACTTACTTAAACCATCACACAATCTTTTGAGGGTCTTTTTAAATTAACTTAATTGCACAGTTTAACTTTGTAGATGGCAACAGTGTGTCACCAAGGCTGGACACACCAGCCCGCCAGCCAGAGAATTAAACCACACTTTGGCCCCTAGCTCATCTGGCAGATCGATCTATCGCCCTGTAGTGCCACACTTTGGGGGCTTTATTCACACAGTCACCTCCACCCTCTCCTCTCAGCCACTCACTACTGCCTCAAGCCAATGCCAGCATCACTTCCTCCTGGAGGTCCTCTGAGATCCTGGGGCAGAAAGGATGCCTTCCTCTTGGGGGCTCAAGGTACCCTCCTGGGTAGAGGTCATCAGGCAGGACAACACTCTGCATGCTGCTCTTCTGTGAAACTCACTCTGTAGACCAGGCTGGCCTCAAACACAGAGATCCACCTGCCTTCTCCTCCTCCTGAGTGCTGGAATCTGAGATGTGCACCCCCCCCCCATAATCAGTGCTGGAATCCGAGGTGTGCCCCCCATGATCCGTGCTGGAATCCCAGGTGTGCCCCCCATGATCCGTGCTGGAATCCCAGGTGTGTCCCTCATGATCAGTGCTGGGAACCCAAGCCAGGACTTGGTGCACACTAAGTACCCTACCAACTGAGCCTCATCCCCAGCCCCCAGTCACTGCCAGTGGGGTTTCTCTGGTATCCTCAATTTGGGATGGTCTTCCTGGGTCCTCTTGGGAAGACCTCCGGCCGCTCAAATGACATCTTTTCCAAGAAGCCTTCCTTCTGGGAGGCAGGGACTTCGTGGATCTCTGCCGTCATCTGGGATCTCCTCTGCCCTCATTCCAGACTGTGACTAGTTTATTCATTAACCTCTCCCTTGGCTCTTCTCCCATCTGCCTATGCAGACTAAGACCTGGAAAGATGTGGCAGGGGTCTAAACACTGTTGAGATCTGTGTGGCTCACTTCTGCACATGACTCTGTTTGCTGGAGGGCTGGCTCTATGGTATACTGAGAGCACGCAATGCCTGATGGTAGAATGGCTGGCTTCCCCACTATGCTCTGCATACAAGAGGCTCCAGAGAAAGTGGATCAGAGAACCCATTTATCCCTTAGTTTTACAAATCGCTTACTACATAGAGTGTTAGATTCCCTTTGTTGGGTACCATCTACACATTGGGGCAGCGGCCACACCTCATGAGAACCCACCTATTGCCTACCTGCCAGGGACAGCATCCAGCCTTATCCCTTCAAATCCATATTAAGAAAAAAAGGGAGAGTTTCCCCCTCATCAGATCATGTTCGGCTGATTGGAGGATCTTTTCTGAGCTCTCTGATCTTCTCCCATCCTTAGGTTGGAGCTCTTGGGGTGGAGGTAGGGCTAGGTTTGTGCTCATCTCCTCAGCCTTCAGCAGCCCCAGTATACTCTGGTCAAGCTGTGCTAGCTCCCTAGTTGTCTGAGCTAATAGTCTTAGGACAGCATCATCAAGGTTGCTCGCCTCAGAGCCACGTGACCAGGCCATGTCTAGACACCTGTGTTCTCAACAACTTGCCAGTGGGGTCTGGTCCACAAGAAAAAAGCCAACAACCCTTAAAGTAAAGAATGAGGGAACACTGGCCCATCACTCCACTGTGAGCCACGGTGGGCATCCTACTGCGCTGCCGCAGTTGGGTGCCTTTCCCAGGCTACACAGCAGTTAGGCGCCTGTGATTGTTAGCCATATCCCGGTTGGCCCCTAGGCTGTGCTAGGCCAGGACTGGGTCTTGGGTGTCCTGTTGGTTCCCAGTAGAAGGCAGCCGCCGGGGCTGGGTTGGACATGCCCTCATCTGCACTTCCACCGCTTGAAAGGAAAGCTATGACTTTGACCTTGATCCCAGAAACCTGCCTTTGGCCACATGCTGTATTTTTTATTTTGTTTTGTTTTGAGACAAGGTCTCTCTAAATAGCCATGGCTGTCCTAGACATTACTATGTAGACTAACCTGGCCATGAACTCACAGGGATCCGCCTACCTCTGCTTCCTGAGTGCTGGGATTAAAGTCATGGGCCACCATGCCTAACTGGCCACGTGCTCTAATATGAGCCTGTTCCAGACCTTTAAAATCTGGGTTTCTGGGTTTCCTCTGGACTATAGGCTGATTTCAGAGACTCACTTTGAATGAATATGGCAGAGATGATGGGATGGTACTTCTAAGACTGAGTCACAGAGATGCTGACCTTGGGGGCGGGAACATGGCTCAGTTGGTCAAGTGTTTGCCCTGCAACCATGAAGATCAGAGTTCAATTCCCAGAACCTGTGTAAAAATTCTGGGCTTGGTGATGCAAACTTGTAATCCCAGTGCAGGAAGGGAGAGACAAGAGAATCCCTGGCACTCACTGACTCAACAGTCTAACCTAATTCGCCAGCTCCAGGCCAGTGGGAGACCCTGTCTTAAAGGAAGTGGATGTTTCTCTGAGGATAATACATGAAGTTGTCCTCTAGCCTAGGCACTCATGCATACACATGTGAATCGGTGTACACACACACACACACACACACACACACACACACACAATATTAGCTTTGTCTTGGATCCTCTCTCTAGGTATGCATGTGATAGGCTGAGTGACAACCTCAGGAAGGATCAAGGAAGAAGACCCCTCCCTGGGTACTTCAGGATGACACTGAAGCCCTAGATGGCGGCAGCCAGAGGCCACACCTGGACCACTTCTGTCCCTCAGAAACTACTTAGTGATCACCACTGGCTGTAACCTGCTAAGTGCTGGGAGATTCTGCTCAGCAGCAATAGACAAATGAAGATATTTCCTTGGCTGCACATCCTCAGATGACAGTTCCTCCCATATGCCCCCTGGACCCTTCAGTCCTGGCTAGATCAGCCAGTCCTGAGACAGGACCAGTTGATTTATGTTCTTAGGCCTTTATCCATGCAGATCCACCCTTCGGAAGTTCTGGGTCCCCTAACCAACACATCTCTCTCTCCAGACTCAGCTCAGATGTCACTGCCTCTGAGACACCTCCTGCCATTGCCGGTACCCTCCTGTACCCAGCTGTGCAGCAGAATAAGCTGTTCCAATGAAACCAAGTGCCGGGCTTCTGTCTCCAGCCTTTGTTCGTAACAGATCTGTTCCCTCCGAGAATTGTGAGCCCCAGAGGGTGGGGCTGAAGCTGCATCCCCCTTGTATCACCTGAGGCTCAGCTCAAGGTCTGATACAACACAGGCTCTGGGAGAGTTTGATGAACGAATAAACAACCATCGTGAGCAGTTGGTCTCTGCTCTGCAGATTCTGCATCCCTCCCCCCATCTCCGCCGACATCTTCCAAGGCTGCATTCTTCCCAAGAATGTAAAACCGGACCTGTGGGCTCAGGATATAGCTCCGAGGCAGAGGGCTTGCCTAGCATACCTGAGGCCCTGGCTCAACTTTAGTACCTTAAAAATAAATAAATTCAAATAAAATAAAAAATAATACAACAGGGGGCTGGAGAGATGACTCCGTGGTAAAGAGCACTGGCCGCTCTGGCAGAGGACCTGGTTTCAGTTCCCAGCACCCACATGGCTGTTTGCAACTCTAACTCTAATTCTAGAGGATCTGATGCCCCCTGGTGGCTTCTGTGGACACCAGGCACATATGCAGCGCACAGAAAGACATGCAGGCAAAACACACATACACATAACGAAAAACAACTGCAACAGAATGTGTTGCCTTCCGTGAAAAAATGATCCTTCTCCCCAACTTCCCCATTTCTTTTCCTGGGAAGAGGAAGTTTCCAGGTAGCCTTGACCCCTTCCTTTGATCTGTCTTTATATCTCTCATCACCGTCTTGAGGAAGCACACATCAGGTACAGTCTTTGTCCCCTAGCACTGTGACACCCCAGCACACACAGCAGCCATCTCTGAGATTGCTGTGGCTGCTTCCCTAGGAAACCTTGCCTCCATCCTACCCACCCCTTCAGGAGCAAGAGAACACAACCTAGCTAGGCATGGTGGCCCACACCTTTAATCCCAGCACTTGGGAGGCAAAGGCAAGTGGATCTCTGAGTTCGAGGCCAGCTTGGTCTACAGAGTGAGTTCCAGGATAGTTAGGGCTACACAGAGAAACCCTGTCTCAAAACAAAAACAAAAAAATAAGGAGGGGGGGACGACTGCCTGCTGACGTCAAGAGGCTGGAGAAGATGCTTAGAAAGGGTGGATTTCATCAGAGGCTCCTATTTCCATTCCCAGGAAAACATTCTCTAGCTTTACACAGTCTAAACTCTCAGCCTGGCATTTGGGACATCCCAGCACCCCAACCCAACCTCATATTCCAGTGGGAAATACAAAAGGAAACGACACAGTAGGCTCCAGTCCCCTGTATAACAACCACTGAGCACAGCTCAGCCAGCTTTGCACACACCATCACATTTAGTGGACTACCCATGTCAGAATCAATGATAAGCATTTCATGTCTTAAGTTCTTGACTCTCCACACCACCCTATGAAAGATGTCTTTACACTTGGCCAAGGCCATAGGGCTAATAAGGGGCAGGGCTGCAACTGGAAGCAGGTTCTAACTGCCTTTGCAGCTTTCTTGCCAACCTTTGGTACCTCCCGCAACCTTCTTATGCTCACAAATCACCTTCATGATTCTTTGTCCTACGTAAGCATCGCCCATACTGCTGTTCATGGCCATGCTTCCCTAGATGAAATAGCCACTCCAAGTAGTTTCAAGGATGGGCTTTGGAGCCATATTCCCTGAGTGAGATTCTCATCTCCTGATAATGTGTGACCTTCCTGAGCTTCGGTTTCCTTCTCGGAAAACAGTACCTTTCCCTCGACTATTTCATGTGAGTTGTGTCCTAGACATGTTTGACACGCGGCAAAAATAGCTCACAGTGAGGCCTGGTTGGCCAGTGCTTGTCCCCATCTCTGAACTGCAAGTGACCATGGATGTACTCTGGCCTTACAGCAGAGCTGTAAGGTGTGGGCTGTTCCAGGTAGCTGCATCTCGACCTGTTTGCAGCCCACCACACTCTCCCCTTCCATCCGTTATAGTGATGACAATACTCCATCACTCAGCTCCCAGGGGAAGGCATGTCAAACTGACCCATCATGGCCATGTAGCATGGAGGAGAAATAAGCATTACTGTCTTGTCTGGCCTATACAGACCCAGAACAAGTTCAGTGGACGCTAACATCTAACAATCATTCATCAGGACATACTGCTTTTCTTAAACATAAAACCCATCACTTCCACAAGTGAACAAGGAAAAAGCACCATTTACCATCCTGAGTAATCACACCATAATTAAAACAAGGTCCCTGCATCCTCTTACTCCTCAGGGCATCTGTGTATGTATACCTGTTCTATGAACACAAAGCATTGTCCAGAAATTGCTAGCTAAGGGAGCTTGGAAAGCCAGCCACGGAAAGCCTTGGTGTTACCCCAGACCTCCACCCTTGCCAGCCACAGCCAAGTCAATGACCGTACCTCTGCAGGGCCCTGCCCCACTGCCCCTTACCTCTGCAGACAGTGCCATTCTCCACAGCTTCGAAGCCTGCCTTGCACATGCAGCGACCGATGGGCACCAGCCATTCGCCGTCCCCATTGCAGTAAAGTTTGATGGGCACATCCACTTCTTCAGCATTGGGGATGCAGCTGCCCCGAGCAGCCACCAGTGAAGTGCTCTCAGCCCCCGATAACGTCTCCTGGAAGATGGCACCGTTCTGGATGACTCTGGGGCACTTCCGGTAGAATACACGCACAGCAATGAGGGACATACAGCCACCGTAGTCCTGGAAGGCCAGGTAGAAGCCGTTGCGGGACACGGGACCAAAGCTTCGCACCTCAGTGTTGATTTTCATGACGCGGCCACCCAGGTCCACCTGGGAGAAGCTTTCATCAGCCGCAATGGTGTCTACCTTCATCCATGGATTCTCCATCCAGTTGGGGAAGGTCTTGGTGGCTAAGTCAAAGTCAGCCTCATAGTAGTAGAGGTTGAAGGTCTCCTTGCAGGAGCCGGGCACGCTGGGAATGCTGCTGCAGTCACGCACTGAGAACTTCATCTCCACGTGGATGCGGTGGGCGCCACGGCGCCGGATGAATTTGGTCCGCAGCCAGTTGTTCTGGCTTGACTCAAAGACATTGCACACCTGGTATGTGCGGATAGTGTTCATGTTCTCATCGTAGCCGCTCACCTCTTCCCACTGCGGGTGAAACACCAGTCAGACGGGAAAGTGGCGCTCAGCCACAGCAAAAACACCATCTGAAGGGGGCCGTGGAGGGGGGGGCGAATTCTGTTTTGGGGAAAACTCTCCAGTCTGATCATGGAGAGACATTTCCATCTGATGGAGGAGTCACAGCCTCGACCTTAAAGAATTCCCTAGTCTATGAGTGCCACGGCAATCTGATGGTTAGAGGTGCATACCCCCCCTTGGTATTTATCCCCTAGTTCTCATGGGATATGTGGCTCTGTCAGGAGTTCACTAATCTGACAAAGGACCAGAGACCTCGGGCTCAGGAGGGCCCAGCTGGCAGGGACCTGGAAGGGGTCTGTGAGGAAGGAGAACTTTCTGATACAAGGAGGCAACTTCATGCACCGGGGGTGGGGGTGGGGGTGGGGGCAGGGGGCGGGGCACACACAACTACTACTTGTTTTGTGGAGGAGACAGAGCCTCTGCCCCCTCGAGAGCTCCCTGTCAGTGAAGAAGATGCTGTCTTTGCCCTCTGGAGACTCTCAATCTGATGGAGGAAGATGGCCCATACACCTACTGGTCAGGGTGACAGGGAAGCCAGGGTCCTTCCCCAGGACAGCAGCTTCCCTTGGGGGCTTGCACTGGCTGAGATCTCCTCTGGGAACGGATGCCTCCTGGTACCCGGAAGGAGCTAACTGCCCCTGCTGTCAAGAGAAGGTGCTCAGACACCTCCCTGAGTCCCTGCCTGAGCTATCATTAACCAAAAAGACCCTCTAAGTCTCCATGCTGTGGGGGCTGGCTTGCCTATGAGCAGATAGAAAGAGGGTGAGACCCAGTCACTTCTGCAGACGCAGGCTGAGGTCACCTCCATGGCTGGGCCTCTGTCCAATGCTGTGCCTCTCTCCAGTGTCCTTTGTTAATCTGTTTCCCCTGTGGTGCTGAGGACAGAACGCAGGCCTTGCGCATGCTCCACAAACACTCTGCCACTGTGTGTTACCGGCTCTCAAACATCCAGGCCTGTCACAGCACCTGTCCACAGCTTCCTGGGTTTGCATTCACTGACTCTCCCTGAGGACAAGGAACACTTAGCCTCCTGGTTCTGGTCTCCCCAGTGGATTGGAATGCTGACGGAGGGCAGGTTCCTTCTCTTCTGCTGTGCTCCCCCAACCCCCGGGGTGGGGCTGGTCCCCCCACCCACGTCAGGCCTGAGGCTAAGGCCTTCACAGTGTCTCATGCTTTGTCGTGATTCTCACACATGGCATGTGAGCTCCATTTCACAGAAGAGGGAGATGAGACCAGACAGGTGAGGCCACTTGACTCAAGTCACAGAGTCTTGGTCCCGTCCCCAGGCTTATCCATATTGCCTCAGAATAAGCACGGTTAACATGCTGCATGATCTTGGGCAATTCCTCTCCACTCCCTGGGCCTTGATTTCCCCATTTGCTAAATGGGACCATGGGGATGGCGGGTGATCATGGAGATGTCAGCCACTGTTCTTTCAGGACCATGCTGTGTAGGACTTGGAGGGAGCTACATGCTGTGAAAGGTGCATGTCCATTGGAAAGCCAGAGCCAGAGCGCGCTGGCCCAGCCTCTACCTCAATGGCGACTCTGAAGCTCCCTACATCACATTTAATTTTTTTTTTTTCCTTTTGGTGGCACCATGTGACAAAGTCAGCCCCTTGTTACAACCGCTGCTCTTCCTCAGAACTTAATTAGAGCACTTAATTAGAACGCTCTGCCTTTCTCCCCTCTCTCTAATTAACATGCGGAGGCCCTGCAGCCCAAACACCCCAAATAATTGCGTCCGGGGGCCCTGCAGCCCAGCCTGGCCTCATTACTGGCAGGGTGGGGGCCGTGGGCCCAGCAGTTTTCGCAGATGGAAAATTGGTGACAAGAAAGAGCCACAGAAAGAAGCCTGACCCTGGGGCCCTGCCTATTGAGAGCGAGGCCTGAGGGGGGTGGGTATGGATCCCTAGGGCTGCAGCTGAGTCCCCTTGGAAGACTGGAGTGGGAAGGGGGGATGGGCTGTAGAGTCCAGGGCCTCCCCAGAGACCCTGGGAGAATGAATGCTAAAACTGACGGTGGTGGTGGTGGTGATGATGATGATGATGATGATGATGATGATGATTATAGCTGCTCTCTATTGGGGGCCAGCCTATGATAACCTCTGTGTCACACTCTGAGGGAAACCTTCGGTAGCAGTGGGGGAGACCACTGTTTCACAGGTAAAGAAACCAGAGTCAGAAACGCAAAGAGGCTGCCCACGGTCCCAGCTGACAGGTGGAACTGGGACAATGCTAGGGAGAGACAGGAAGGTCCATCATTGTCTTTCTCTCAGGATACTGGGGGCAGACACGGGCTCAGACCCTATCCAGGGGATGCGATAAGAACTCAGGGAAGGGCTGGGGACGTATGTAGCTCAGTTGCTAGAGTGCTTGCCTAGCATGCACACCACCCTGGGTTCCATCCCTAGCACAGAACGGAACAGATTCTGGTGGTGCACACCTGTAATCACAACATCCAGGAAGTAGCGGCAGAAAGAGCAGAAGGTCGATGTTATCCTTAGTTACACAGCTAGTTTGCAGCTAGCCTGCGACACATGAGACCCTTTCTCAAAACAAACATAAAAGAAGCCAGGGATGTGCACTCAGGGGATCCTTGTACTATGGAGATTCAGAGTTGGGGTGGTGAGGAGTTGGTCCCTGATACAAACCTGAGCCCCAGGTGGGGTACAGTTCAGTGGTAGAATATTTGTATGAGGTCCTGGGTCTGATCCCCAAGCACCAAAAACTGAACCACAATCAAACAATCCTGAACCCCTTCATTAGAAGCTGCCAGGCCCCGGCAGGTGGCTATTTCTTGGAGTTTCTGTATTGGAGATGGCATGTAAAAGGTCCCTGGTGTGGTCTCTGGCCCAGAACAGAACCATATACTTCCCTCTCCTGAAATGGGCACCGTGTGAGTACCTACATCTCAGCCTCCCCTGGGGAATTCTATGGGATAAAGGCCAAAGTGTCCACATGTTGTCATGGGAACGGGTACTCAATCAAGGGTGGGTGGGATGGGGAGGGTGAGATGTGAGAGGCTCGGCCCTTAAGAGAGGAAAGGGGCTGGGATGTGAGGGGATGTGTGAGGCATCAGTAGACTCTGAGGCATGCTGGGAGCCAGCCAAGCAGGGTTTGAGGGACCAGAACTCACCCCTGATGGGGGATGCACCATCCAGCCCAGCTCAGCCGTCGCCGTGGTAGAATCCATCAGTGTTTCTGTGGGAAGAGCAAAGAGTCACCACCCGCCCCACTTCCCAGTGCTGGCAGTTACTCTGCTGACCCTGGGATCCCACCCCTCCAAGTTCTTCCTTACAGCATTTCCTCCAGTCCTCCAGACCATTTGTCCTATAGATCCAGCCTCGAGTTTCACATTCCCCCTTACTCAAAAGCCTAGCCAACTGCTAGAGTCCATTTTTCCATTACACCCCTCTCTCTGTGGTCATCCCTACCCCCCAGCTAACCACATCTCACTATCTTGCCCCTCCTTTCCTGGTGGAGGGTCTTTTTCAGGGGGAGTGTTGTTTGGTTTTTCTACTTAGAGTTTCTCTGTGTAGCTCCAGGTGTCCTGAAACTCGCTCTGTAGACCAGGCTGGCCTCGAACTCAGAGATCACCTGCCTCTACCACCCAAGTGCTGGGATGAAAAGCATGAGCCACCACCTCATGGGCTGGTGGAGGATCTTAATCTAGGATTAGTCTTAGGTGTTTCAGAGGATCCACCACCAATTCCTCAAAATTTTACATCAAAATTCAAGTATCTATTTGCTTTTCAGTCTATATCAAATTCTCAGACACTGGAATGACAGCCTTGGAGGAGGCCCCTCTTCAACCTCTGGGGACCCAGCATTTGCCTTACTGGCCTCAGGACAGGTACCCTCCCTCTTCTCCAGTCGTCATCCCTTACACCATGTCTCATCCTCAAGTGTCCAGCCAACTCCACCCCAGGATGGAGCCCTGAAGAGGGGAGTTAAGAACAGACTTCAGAGCGTGCTTGCCACTTGCTCTATGGGGTCCCGGAGACTCAAACCAGTGTCAGAACCAGGAGCTGATGGGGGGAAAGCCACACAGCTTAAAGTGACGGAGATCCACGGGCCCTTGCAGATCAGAGTCAGTATCCTTCCCTTCTAGTCCTTTCCTACCAAGGGCTGTCGAAACTGAACTGAACTGTCACATCTTGAACGGATTTACGCAGATGCTTTCAAGCATTCATTCAACAAACACATCTCAACGTCCGTTACACACCAGGCACTGGCCTGGGTACTGCAAGAGAGAAAACGACGACTCAGCTGCAGGAGGCCAGTGAGATGGCTGGTTCCACAGGTAAAGGCGCTTGTTAAATGAAGGGAGTTCAATCTCTAGGACCCCAAAACGGTGGAAGCAGAGAGCCAACGCCACAGAATTGCCCTCTAACATGCCCCTAGGGTCATGGATTAGCCCCATCATGCATGTGCATATATACACACATACTCATAATAAATATTTATTTAAAAAAAAAAACACCCTATTATGAAGCAGACTGGAGATGGAGATGAGTATGAATATAAATGACTATGAGGGAATTGGCAGAGAGATAGACAGACGCTCACAGCTCCACACCACCTACGATAGGAGACATACCACCCTACTCCAATGTTGGGCCCAGTTCAGGCATCATTATTCAGTACCGCCATTACATGCCCATCTCTGTATCCCCTGCAGGCATCAATAATCAATCTCTACACTCTGTGGCCACTAATCACTTCCTCCATAGAGTTCCAGGAAATGAAAAACAGACCATTTGAGGTGCTTGCCTGGTCTTGCCTAGTAGCCTCATTTTGGGAAGGGGGCATCTGGAGCAGTGGGAGACGGTTCAAGAGCTGGTGAAGAACTGGGGCACACGGGTGTCTTGCCTCCTACCATCTACATTTCCAGGCACTTGATACAACTAGTCATTTGGTCTGTGCTAGATGCACCAGGGCCAGGAGTGTCCAGGCTGCAGAGAAGGTCCAAATGGGAAGCCATGAGGGTGTGAACTATGGCAGGGCGGTGGCGATAGAGGGTGGGAAAAGGGAGGAGTGTCTGGGCGGAGGTGACCCCAGCCAGACCTCTGAGCTGACAAGAGAGGCAGCAGAAGAGCCTCATGACCGCCTGGGGCTCGAGTTTGTGGTCACTGTGTCCTCTTGCGCTTGAGAGGGGGCCGTGGGGGGGGGAGGGTGCCAGGGACAGTGGGAGCCAGTGCCAAGGGCATCCTTTTGATGGCAAATTGGGGGGAAGTTCCATTGTGTAGCTCTGGAGCTGAAAGAAGGTTCCTTTTCACACTCGAATGCTACAGATTCTTCTTCCTGGAGAGAACAAGGGCTGAACTTTTAACCTGTTTTCTCTCATCGGACTCAGCCAGAGACGCGCCAAGCTGGGCTCTCAGCCTGGGCCCTGTAAGCAGCTGCTGGGGGCAGGGAGAGGGGAGCCTCTCCTGGGACAGAGTGGGGTCGGATGGGAGGCCAGCCCGCCAAGCAGGTGGCCCCACCCCTTGGCTAGATTCCTGGCCTGACCCCCAAGGAAAAAGTACTAGAAGATTCTACGACTTAGAGGAGGGGCTGGAAGTGACGATGGAAACTCGGACCCAGGGGGGTACGAATGACACTCCACAAGGCACACTGTAAAAGTCAGGGCTTAAATGTAGCTCCCCAGAAGCCCTGGACACTGTCCTCCTCCCATCCCACTGGCCAAGTGGGGTGGGAAACTGCTAGAAGAATAAACAAGAGGGCGGCCGCTTTCCAGGAAAGAACCAAACGGGAGTGGAAGGTGCAGGCAGGACACAAGCGGAGCCCTGACCCTGCTCTTCCCTCACCTGGCTTTGCCTTGAACCAGCTTCCTGGAAACTGTGACCCCTTGGGCTTTGGCTAGAGGGGGCACAGGGCTATTCTCCCTGAAACCCACCTTGGCCTTTTAATTCTAACACTCCCTTCTACCCTCTGCCTGTGCAAAGACCTTGACTTCTTGTTTAGTTTTTTGTGTGTGACAGGAACTCACCCTGGCTAAATTAGAACTCAGTACAGGACCAGCAAGAAGACTCTGTTGGGAAAAGTACTTGCCACCAAGCCTGATGATCTGAGTTGGAGCCCCAGGACCCACATGATAGAAAGAGAAAACTGACTCCCACAAGTTGTCCTCTGCCTCTCACCTACGTACCATGGCAAGTGTGTATATGTGCATGTATATCACATGCACACTACATAAAAAATTTTAATGTAATATCAAAGAGAGAGAGAGGAAGGGAGGGAGGGAGGGAGGGATGGAGGGAGGGACAGAGGGAGGGAGGGAGGGAGAGAGAGAGGGAGGAAAGAAAGAGAGAAAAAATGAAAGAAAGGAAGGAAGGAGGAAGAGAGAGAGAGAGGAAGGGAGGGAGGGAGAGAGGGAGGGAGGGAAGAAAGAGAGAAAGAGAGAAAGAGAGAAAGAGAGAAAGAGAGAAAGAGAGAAAGAAAGAAAGAAAGAAAGAAAGAAAGAAAGAAAGAAAGAAAGAAAGAAAGAAAGAAAGAAAGAAAGAAAGAAAGAAAGAAAGAAAGCAAACTCACTATATCATCCAGGCTGACCTAGAATTTGTAGCAATCCTCTTGCCTCTGACTATGGAGTACTAGTAACAGGTATATAACACCATGCTTGGCTGAGACCTCAGTTTTCACACAGGTTTCCTCCTGTGCTGACTAGCCTTGACATTTTGTTCTCTCTCTCTCTCTCTCTCTCTCTCTCTCTCTCTCTCTCTCTCTCTCTCTCTCTCTCTCCCTCTCCCCCTCCCTCCCTCCCTCCCTCCCTCCCTCCCTCCCTCCCTCCTGAATCCTCTCTCTCCGAACCTAGGGCTTTGCACATACTAGGCAAGCATTCTACCACTAAGCTATATTCCCAGCCATTTTTGTATTTTAAAAGGTTTTGCAATAGTTTCCCAGGCTGGCCTTGAACTTGAAATCCTCCTGCCTTGGGTTCTGGAAGAGCTGGGATTATCAGCATGTGGAACCAAACCCTATTAAACTTGAGTCTTTCAAAGCTCTGTTTTCCTCACCTGAATTCCTTCTGGGTATGGACAGGGGGTAAGTACGGGGGGGGGGGGGGGACACGACCTGTCAGCCAGGGCCCATACACCATAGGCCCTCAAGGACTAAGCGCTGACTGTTGCCTTGGGTGTAGCATGGGGCTCCCAGGCCCATGTAGTGCCATGCACACTCCCTACTCCTGAGCTGGCCTCTTAGATAAAACACAGGGGGGTCCAGAGGCCTCCAGAGCAGTCTGCCTAGCTTTCCTCCTCACAGAGACGCCAAGGCTTGCCAACATCTCACAAGCATCAGACCTCAGTGGACGGCCACAACCTCCAAGGAGCCCTTCCTGCTCCATCTGAGGCTGCTTCCCTGGGGCATCCCAGCTTCCTTTGTTCTACTCAAATCTGTCAGAGAAGTCAGGTTCCATACCCTGGAAATCTGGAAATCATAGTTCTTGCCTCAGGCAACTGGGTGGGCTCAGGAAAACAACCCTAAATTCTTTCCCCAGCACTTCCTCTCATAGTACCCCAGACAGCTCTCTAATCCCAAAATTTGCAAAGGGAGAGCAAGCTGAAGTTCACTAAGACCCCATTAAGACCCAGAAGCCAGGCAGGGTCATGAACATACCTTAATCCCAGCATTTGGGCAGAAGATCAGGAGTTCAAGGTCATCCTCACCTACATAATGAGTTCCAGGCTAGCCTGAGCTACTGGAGATGCAGTTTCTTTCAAAACAACAGGCATGGGAGATTGTTCAGTGGTTAGGGTACTTGCTACCAAGCGTAAAACCTTGAATCTAATCCTGGGGACTCACATAGTAGAAGATAACCAGTTCCCAAAAGTTGTCCCCTGACCTCCACATGTGGGTGATGGCACACACCCTCTCACATACAAGACAAATAAATGCAATGGGGAAAAAAAAACACACTGAAAACAAAATAGCCAAAAGCTCACTCATATCTGCACAATGCCAAGAGGTACACGATACACTACTATTTCAGAACTAAGAAAACCGAGGCAAGCAAAAACTTAGGAACTTGCAGGTGACCCATCTACCCCACGGACAAGCCGCACTGGAGGAGCACAGGCTATGTGGCACAGTCTTACATACAGCTCCTCACGTGCACGGCTCCTTCTGAGCCTCTCCTCTCTATGTGGCCTTCATCTGCCCCAGGTCACCTCCCAGCAAAGCCCTAGTGAGCCCACTCACCCCAGCAGCTCTGCAGCTCAGGGTGTTGAGAGGACCCAGGACGCACAGAGGTCCTTCCCTTGTTTACCACCCCTCTCATCAGCTTGGACATCCCCAAAGAGTGGGAGCCACGTTCCCAGGACCCAGGATGGGCTCGGCATGTGCGACATCCCCTCATCCCACCTGCTGGAGTCCACACCATCAGCCATGCAAGTTGGAACCTGTCCCGTAGACAGGACATTGGCCTTCCCACCTCCAACCCGAGCGCGGATTGCTATGATTCATTTACTTTTTTCTTTCCAATTGATTTTTTTTTCTTAAGTACATTTTAAAGAGGAAAAAAATACCTCATTATTATAAATGGAAAATCAGTATCACTGGCGTTAGAAAAAGGAAACTAAATATGAGAACTACAATTGCCAACGTCCGTCTATGGGTCACCTAACACAACCTCACTAGGCACACTCTGGGGACCACTGGGTTCCATCGGTCTACCTCACCCTTGTGTGATTGGTGATGATGGCAATCCCTCATACAGGGAAACTGCTGTCACTGGGTACAGATAATTAATCACCATGTGGATGTGACAAGGACCATAGCTCAGGATGTGTGAGGTAGATTTGAGAGGATGGGGGGGATGCCAGGTTGTGGGGATGGCTTTCTGGAGGAAGAGCAGTGTGATGGAGGCTTGAGAGCCAGTTATGAGGGAGCCAGCCAATTCTGGGTGGGCTGGGGTGGTGTTTCAGTTTGCTTTCTGTTGCTGTGATAAAACAATGTCCAAAACCAACCAACCAACCTTGTGTGTTATGGAATAATCTTTTTGTACACTGTGAAGATGGGTCTTTGCCAAGGTGCCTTCTGATTGGTTTAATAAAAGAGCTGACTGGTCAATAGCTAGGCAAGTAGAGGTTAGGCGGGACTTTTGCGGGCACAAGGAGGGGAGCAGAGTCGCCAGCCAGCAGCAGACTAAGCAGGTGATGAACATGCCATGCTGAAAAAGGTACTGCCATGTGGTAGAGCACAGATAAGAAATATGGGTTAATTTAAGATGTAAGAGCTAGTTAGTAACAAGCCTGAGCTATCGGCTAAGCATTTATAATTAATAATAAGTGGTGTTGGTGCACACCTTTGATCCCAGCACTCAGGAGGCAGAACCAGGCAGATCTCTGTGAGTTTGAGGCCAGCCTAGTCTACAGAGCAAAATCCAGGACAGGCACCAAAACTACACAGAGAAACCCTGTCTCAAATAAACAAACAACCCCCTCCCCCCCAAAAAGACTCTGTGTGGTGATTTGCGGAACCATGATGAAAACTCCACCTATACTACTGGAAGAAAGGTTTTATTTGGCTTACAGGTTACAGTCCATCACCAAGAGAAGCCAAGTAAGAACTCAAGGCAGGAACCTAGAGACAGGAACTAAGTATGAACATGGAGAAATGCTACTTACTGGCTTGGCTAGCTACCTTTCTCATATAGTCCAGGGACGGCACTGTCACAGTAGGCTGGGCCCTCCCACATCCATCAGCAATCAAGAAAATGCCCCCATAGACATGACTACCGTCCAATCTGATGGAGGCATTCCTCAACTAAGATTCTCTCTTCCCAAGTATGACTAGGTTTGTGTCAAGTTGACAAAAACTAACTGTGACAGTGGACCAGGTGGAGGGACACCAGAGGCAGAAGCAAGGAGGGGAGGAGGAACTTGGCTCATGGGAGGTGGTGGAGGTGGAGCCAGCTGGGTGACCCTGGTGGGAGAGGCTCTCTGGGGGCTGGGCCTGCGTTGGAGCAGTGGCTGCTTGCTAAAGGGCAGCGGCTTGCCAAGCCCCTGCACTGGACCATGCCCAGCAGCCAACATCCTCAGCAGCCTCGCTGGTGTCACCTGCTCAGCTCCCATTTGACACAGCTGTGCATCTGCCCCCACATCTCCTGGTAACCAGGAAGACCAGTTACCAGGCCTTGACGGAGTGAAGAGCCATTAAAAACAAAAAGGACACCAACCAAGACCCCAGTGGAGTGCTGAGGAAAGTCAGGCCACACAAATTCTCAGCCATCGGGCAAAAACTGGAACCAGAGTGTGTTTCCCTCTGGAGAAAACAAAGTTTGGGCCACGGGAGTGGCTCTGGCCCTGGCCCTGCTGCACCGCACCCCCTCTGCTTCCTGGAGACTGCACAGAAGAAAGCAATCAGGAGGCCCTGATTGCACAGGCTGGGGAGGCCCGCCGGCCCCTCCGGCTACGTGTGAATGAGCAGTATGCATTTCAGAAATATTTGAGCTAAAAGGGGAGACACACTGAAGTCGTTAGCATCGGGCCGACGGGAGGTGGCTGCACGGGGGCCCTGCTCACAGGCTGGGGTAGATGTATGCCCCCCGCTTCCCAACCCACCTCGCCAGCTCTGCCCAAGCCCAGGTCGGGCTGGGATTCTCTAGGGCCACATACACTGTTCATTGGCACTAACGTGTGTAAGTCCCAAGGACATGAGGAGGGAGCGTTTCTAGGCACTGACGGTATATTAAAGGTTGGCCAAGTCTTTTAGTGCCATTTCAGGTTCCTGACAGCTTACAGGGTCCATGCCCTGGGACCCGACTTTTACAGCTGTGGAAGCTGATGTCAGAGATGAGAAAAATAAGCACACTAGGATGTGTGGGTACACTTCTGTTCATCTCCACATCTGTGTTATTTCTAAGATGCCAGGGCTGTAGCCACAAAAATGAGACAACACAGAACAAGAAAAATCACTAATGCATGGGTGGTGTGTGTGTGTGTGTGTGTGTGTGTGTGTGTGTGTGTGTGTGTGTGTGTGTTGTACATTCTCTCCATCTCAGTGGGCAGAATGGGGGAGGAGGCCCAGATGGCCCAGATAGATCCTTGGCTCCAGCACTTTCTAGTGTGACTGCAAGGAAGTGGTCTCTCCTCTCTGGACCTCCTTTTTCACATCTGTAAAATGGACCATTGTTAACTTTAGTGATGTGAAGTCCTCATTGTTTAAACTCACTATGTAGCCCTATGTTCTGACCCTTCTGTCTCTACCTCCCAAGTGCTGGGACTGCAGACAAGGGCCATCATACCTAGGTTTATGTGGTGCTAAGGATTGAAACAGGACTTGGTGGATGTTAGGCAAGCACTCTCCCAGCTAAGCCCCATCCTCAGCCCTCTTGGAGCCCTCATTTTGAGTGTGGGCGATGTCTGCCTCTTCACTATAGTCCCAGCACTGAGAGCCTGGCGCTTTTGGATACATTGAATCTGTACAGGGCAGCTAGATAACCAAACTAAAGCCCACATCCTGTCACCAACCCTAACGCCCCACGGTGTCCCACAGACACTCCCCTGGCAATAAACACACCCCACGGCCCTGCCATTCAGGTTAGCTAGCTATCTCACAGGCCATCCTTTCCACTCTCAAGGGTCCAGCTACTCTGCTTGCAGAAGACACTACACTTCTCTGAGACTTGATGACTTGACTTTTCCAGAATGTTCTCCCTGGAATGCGTGGCCCTTCCTGCTCTGTTAGCTTGGCTCCTTCTCCTCCTTCCTGGCAGCTGTCCTTGGCTGCTCCCCCTCTGGCTGGGGTAGGAGCAGAGTCACAGTCATTCAGTGAACATTGATTCCTTCAGCCTGTGCCAAGGTCTTCGATGCAGAGACCGACCCACGGGTCCCGGCCTCAAAGAGCACCCAGACTCATGCCCGACGGATGAACTCACGGCAGAGAGAAGCAGCGGGTTGGTCCAGGCTGGAAAACTGGGTCACACGTGAGAAAATCAGCTCTGGATACGGAATCAGGAAAGACATCTCAGAGGAAGAAGTAACTGGCCTGGGTAGAGAGGGCTCAGCACAACGGAGTCACAGGTGGGACAGCCCTGGGCCATTCTGGATACCGGCAAAACAGACGCCCAGCTTGCAGTAGGCTCAGGGCTACACATCGATGCAGGGGGAGCCATGTATGAAGAAGCTGGAATGTAAAGGGCCTTGGATGCAGGCCTGAGGACTTGGGATCTTATCCATAGGCACCAGGGAGCCATGGAGGATGCCTGGAGAGGGTAGTCATATGGCCTGTCCTGAGAACCATTAAAAGACCAACCCTGGTATAGGAAAGGAAGTCAGAGTCAGGAGGGGCTTGAGGATGAAGATGAGAGGTCACCTGGTAGCTGTACCCAAGGGCCTTTGCTCCAGCTCCCCACAGCCCAGGTAGTCAGCCAGCCAGCCTGCCAGGGTCCCCATGTGACATGTACTGCCCTGTGCCCTGCCACAGCTCCTGCTGTACCTGCCTGCACTGGTGTGGCTGAGGTGACTTGAATCTAGGCCTGGATGGCATTGCACAGCCTAGTCAGGAGCCGGGCATAAGCACCAGTAGCTGGGAGCCAGAATACTCTTTCCATGGCCCAAATGAAGAATTCCGAGAGGATGCCAAGAACCACTCATGGGCTGGTCTCTTCTCTGAGCCTTGATTTTTCTCATCTATAAAATGGGGCAGAAGAAAACCTTGCTCTACATCCCTCCTGGCTTTGAGGAACTGAGGGTATGCTGGGTGCAAAGTCTGTTTGTTTTCAGACCTTCTTTTTGAGACAGGATCATGTCATGGGTCCCAGCCTGGCTGTGAACTTGATATAGAGCTGGGTTATCTTCAAACAGGACCTTCTGGCTTCAGCCTCATGAGCGCTAAGAGGTGGCTAGCTAATGCCTGAGGAGGCCACCTCTAGCAGTTCCTTCATTAGTATCCTCTCACTGTTATCCCAGAGCAAACTTCTGAGGAAACTGAGGCACAGAGAGACCAAGGACTCCTACAAGGTTGACAAGAGGCAAGACAAAATTTGGCCTTTTGGGGTCCAATCCCAGAAGCCACCAGGCCACATAGCTTCACAAATAGGACAGGGAATTATTCCCTCTACCAGAACCCCCAGTGCCAGGCTCTCACACACTCCGGAAGCTGGCACCGTCATCTCCCATGATAGAAATAAGAAGACTGAATCCAGAGAGTTCCAGGGGCCGGTCTACTGTCACCTGGCCAGAAAGAGGCAAAGCTGGGATCTGAACACAGATCAGCCTGCCCAGCCTTCCAGAGACCTCTCCTCTGTGTTGAGAGTGAATGTGCTGTTGGCCAAGGGTAAGGCCAGTTGGGGGACGATGCTGGAGAAACCCTGAGCCAGCTCCTGGAAGGTTCTGATTTCCTAGTGTGAAGCCTGCCAGCAGGCATCGCACTGTTTCCCCGGCTTTGCCGGCTTGGCCCTAGGGCTCACGGAAAGGGGACCCCGCTAATGTAAAATCCTTATGTAGCACTCTGCACTCTTCCCTGTCACGCTGCTCCTGGCCCTTGCCTGCCTGGAGCATGCTTGTGTTTTCTCAGGCCCGGGTGGAGGAGTCCCCGTGACGCCAGCTCCTGCACCATGTCCCCAGCCTGCCTGCCGCTGGCCTGGGCATCCGCCAACGCCGGCTGCCCCGGCTGAAACCCAATCCGGCGGGCCAGCCAGGCTACTCACTAACAGCGGGCCGCATTGTGCAGCCCAAGCTTTGGGGGAGTTTGGATTCGCTGCTTAGGGACCCACTTAACCTCCGCCAAGGACAGGATGATGGATGGGGGTCTGGGACGGGGTTGCTGGGGGCGGGGTGGGCGGTAAATGAATACCAGGGCTTGCTGAGGAAGGGAAGGAAGGGAGGCAGGGACCGATGGCCTGGACGTATTAAGAGTTCCTTTCGTTCCCACAACAGCCCCAGGGACGACTTTACTAGCCTGGTTTCAAAGAGGAAACTTAAACTCTGAGATGGCAGGTGACTTGTCCAGGATCACACAGCAAGTCAGAAACTAAATCCCAGCCTATGGCTTTGGAGCTTTCCAAACACTTTGGCTTAAATGAATTCACACATCGAGATTATGACATCTCAGCAGGGGGCATTACTGTGCACCTACTGTGTGCACCGACTGAGTCCGTTACTGATCCATCTGGAGATCCTAAGGTGACCGACTCCTTGAGGGAGAACCGTCAGTCTTCATGGCCGTTTCAAGATGGAGAGTTACTTGGTAACTCCAGGCCTCAGCCATTACATGAGGTAGTTACTAAATATTAAAATATTTTGTTGGGCCAGCAAAATGGCTCAGCAGGTCAAGGTGCTTGCCACCAAGCCTGACCACCTGATTTTGGTCCCCAGAACCTCACACGATGGGGGTAGAGAACCGACTCCTGCAAGTTGCCCCCCACACACACACACTGTTAACACTCAGGAGGCAGAGGCAGGCAGATTTCTATGAGTTTGAGGCCAGCCTGGTCTACATAGAGCTCTAGGCCACCCAGGGCTCCATAGTGAGACCCTGTCTCAAAAACAAATCCAAAAGACAACACAAACAAAAAGTAAAATGATTTTCACCTCCCCTTCACCCCTCACCCTGGAGACAGCTTCTACTTGCAGTGGGTCTTGAAGACCCCGTAGTTTCCCCTGAGACGATCCTAGCCCTCCTGGCCTGTACAGAGCACTTAAACTTATGCTTTTCTATCCACTTCAAATGCCTCCTCTTCTGAGATGCCACCACTGATGAGCTCCCCTGATCACGGGGGTATCACCCAGCCCTGAGACAGCTTTTTTCTCACTAGCCTCTAAAATGGACTGCAAGCCCCTGGCAGGCAGGGCTGAGGCTGGCGATGTTACAGTCACCCGGCATCACTGTGAAACCTGCCTTGTCTCTACTCCATCATCCGGGCCTCCCACGCAGCAGTGGTTCGTCCCGGGTCACACTAGCCCCTGGCTGCCTAGCGTCTTCTTCCAGCAGACGCACTCACAGGTTATAAAGGCAGCTGAAACCCTGTACAGCGGAGGGGCTGGGTTCCAGGAATCCCACAGGCACCCACATCTCAGGTGCCAGGGCCCCTTCTATCCAAAAGCAAAGCGGCTGCACGGAACCCACCGGCCCCTCCCAGGAACCTGAGGTCGTCTCTACATTATGGAAGACAATGTGAAGGCTGTTGAAACCGTCATACCTCATTGTTGGGGAGCCAGAGCAAAGAAAACAGTCTGTATGTGATTAGTTCAGAAGTGATCTTTTTTTTTAACGGCAGGCCTCATGCAGCCCAGTCTGGCCTCTAACCCTACAGCTGAGGATGACCCCAAACGCCTGATCCTCCTGCCTCTACCTCCCAAATGCTGGGATCAGAGGCATGCACCACCACACTCCACTTCCTGCAGTGCTGGGGATGACAGGCAGGCAGGGCTTTGTGCCCGTTAAGCAAGCACTCTCCCAACTGAGCTGCGTCCCTAGCCACCAGACACAAAGTTGTTTTAGAATGTTTCTGATGCACAGTTGGCTGCATGCACAGATGTGGAGCTGTTAGATACAGGAAGTTGACTGCGTACTTCAGAGCCCTTACTTCATGCCCACCACTGCACCGAACTGTCACACACGCTCAAAATGTCCTATGAGGTGGAATTAGTGTTGTCCCCACTTGCCTATCCACCCACCAACACCCATCTGTCTATCATTCTGTTCACCCAATAATCTGCCGCCCATTCACCCGCCCACCCGCTCCTGTAGTAGTATCCAAGTGGGCATCCATTCCCCATCACTGTATTTTCCCACTCCTTCCTTCCTACAAGACAGCTTCAGAGAGGTTATGAAACCCACCTAATACCACACAGCTAGAAAGCCACAGAGCCCCCGAGGCATACCAGTAACTCTTTCTCCTCCATGCTCTGCGGCCTCGTGGCTGTCTCACTTAATATCTAACTGTCCTGCTGCATGCAGGCTTAATCGTGTAAGTCGCCTCAAATCCTCTGGATGTGAGCGGAGTGTAAATTACAAATCAATATGACACAGGCCACTGTGAAGTCCACGCCAGGCCTGTGAGGTTGAAGTCAATTAGCAAGCCTGCTGTAGGGCCTGCTGGAGCTGGGTCTATTTGCCTAATTGGCCCTGGTTTCCCCCAGTGAAGGGCAATTAACTCAAACCTCAGAACCGGGAGCACCCCTCTGCTTCTGGGCAACGTGTCGGGCATTTAGCCACGTCAGGATTTAGTTTCGATCATTCATTCACCAGTGACCCCCACACACATATCCATCTGTCTTTCCAATCATCTGATCCTTGCAGTCATCGAGAAAGTCCCCTAACTTCCACCCACCACCGGCACACGCATCCATTTACATGCCTGTCCACCCACCCATTCACTTACCCAGCAGAGCACCCACCCATTCACTTACCCAGCAGATCACCCACCCATTCTCATACCCAGCAGAGCACCCACCCATTCTCATTCGCATCCACTGAACTGCCCAGGCCAGGTAACCCTTTATGAACACATTCTGCTGTCTTGACGTTCACCCGCCCACCCGCTCACTCCATTTACTCACCTACCCACACATTCGGCCTCTCACTTAGTGTATCCCTCTGTATCCTCCATCTCTTCTCCTCCTCCTCTTTCTCTCCCCATTCATCCCTCCATTCTTCCATTCTCATCACTCATTTACACACCCACACACATCTACCTTCCACTCCTGCTATCCAGCCAGCCTGCATTTGTCAAAAGCCTACTGTGTGCCAAGCTAGTATTAAGTACTGGAGGATAATAATAATAACAACAACAAAAATAGGCACCATCCTTCAAACACCAGCTGATCTGGGGCACTCTCTAAACTCCTTATGGTTCCCATCCTCAATTCCTCAAGGACCTTCCACGCTCCACGGCCCATCCTTAGCCTCTGCCCCTTGCTCGGACTGCCCTGCGGTTCTGCCCTGCTGCCTTTGGGTCTGGCTTCTATCTGCCTCCAGACAGCCTGGTTCATGTAAGAACAGGACATGCCTGGGGCCTACTGCACCTCACGGAAGCTCCCCCCCACCCCCGTCATGGCTCCCTGCTGCAGGGAGGACCCCAGGCCCATCCAAAGCACGGGTGCATTGATAAGATACCTCCAAGGGATCATTTCTACTCATGTGACCTTCACCCCTGACACCTGCTCTCTTGCCAATTGCTCCAGCATGTCAGGTGGTGAGGCCCACCAGCTCTGCAAGATGTCCTGCATGCAGTTTCTCGGGAGACCTGCTCAGTTATGTCTCATCACAAGGAGCCTCTGAGTCTCCATCACCAGTTACTGTTCATTTCCCACCAACGTAGCAGTGATACCGGTCAATACCGGTCAGAGGGGAAATGCCAGGCACAGACTCAGGCCCACGAGCTTCTAGAACAAGGTGGTGGTGGTGACATGGCTGGCCACAAAGGGCCAATGATGGCAGAGAGGGCTTGGGAAGACTCTGGGCTTGAAATGAAGAGGGCTTCGAGTGACAAGACATGGGAGGAGGGGTCTCCCGAGCCAGCTGGGGGGAAGAGACCACCCTACTGCCAACATCTCCATCACCATGGCTACTGCTTACTGAGCACCTACTATCTGTGGGCAACATGCAGGATTCATCTAAGCCTCTTCAAACCCCTCAAAGCCTATGTCATGGTCCCTATTTTACAGATAAGCAAACTGGGGCTCACTTAGTAGACTGAGATCCCCCTAGTTGGTAAGGGAGATTGACTTTAGTTTCTGGATTGTGTGATCAGACCTCCTCTCACTGTTCCAAGGAGCCTTTTCTGTGACAGTCTCAGGGATGGTTAGAGCAGATGGTAGGGACTGGAAGGGTGGGTTCCAGGCCTGGGCACGGCAACACAGAGCGTGGGAAGCAGGCATGGTCTGATCCAGAGGCAGGAGGCTGCTGCCAGGCAGAGGGAGTAAGGGGGGATAAGGCTACCTCATCTGTCCACCGTATCTGTGGATGCTTTTGTGGCCTCTGTGGAACTGTCAGAGAGGTGCATGAGAGGCCATGACCCTGCCGCTGTGGAGAGCTTTCCTGGCTTCTGGTGAAGTTTGACGAAGGAAATGTCCTGACTGCGCTGGAGATGCATTTGCATGAAGGTAGAGGGGGGGTCCCTGGGGGAGGCTGAAAATTTCGAGATGCTCTTCAAAGCTGCACCCCGCACCGGGAAACTGAAAACTGCCGATAGTAGGAAAACATGTTTCCCTACCAGGCAACCAAGACCAGTGTGACATTTATGCCTCTCCTAACGGCACTCTGGCCCAATCCCCAGGGCGCCCCCTCCAACACACGACTGTTCTGCTCAGTTATTCCCGCCACTACCTTGCCTAGAAAGTTGGGGTTATTGCAGGAAAGCCACGTAAGAGGTCTCAAGTTTCTTCTACATAGCAGGCCCCCTTCTGGCCTCCTTGTGCCTGCCCATGCTGCTTACCCTGCCCAGCATGTCCACCACTTTCCCCGGGAAAATTCTGAATCAGCCTTGAAGACTCAGCCTATTGTGTCTTCCTCGGGAAGCCTTCCCTCACTGAACTAGACACCCCTCCTCCGGGTACTGGCTCTCCCTCCAACATCTGAAGTCACTTCCTGGATCCACATTTGGAGTGGGCCCAGGTTCATGCATGTGACCAGGAGACAAGTCTCTCCCAGACATGAGGAGAGCCATATCAGATGATGAGCAAGTGACCATGGGCTCAGCTGTTGAATGGGACAGGTCTGGCCCTCTGCCCTCATCTCTCAGGCTTACAACGAAGCACCTGCCTCCTCACTAGGAATTCTGTAGTGGTGGCAGCAGGCAGCTGGCACTGGGGGTTGGGAGGTGTCACACCCACTGGCACTGGGAATTTCTGCTCTGATGGAGAAACTGGACCTAGAAACTCAGGGACCTCCTATGCGGGCATCCATCCCACTAAGACAGGCAGGCACTTCTTTTGCTCAGCTAAGGTATATGGTGGGTAGTCCCCTCAGGCTGATGGGGGAGCCTGACCCCTCCCCTTCCCACACAGGCTTATCTGGAAAATGGGGTAGTAAATACCCGCTCAGGGGGACTGATGAGAAATTCTCAACCTAAAACCTGCACTGTGGCTACCCTACAGTGTCCATCACCCTGCCTCCTGGAGGCCCACAGAGCTGAGGACAGTAATGAGGGAGACTTCTGGGGTGGGCAGTGGGGCCAGGCTACTGCCTGTGAGCTTCAGGCCATGGAGTACCTCCCTGGTGCCCCTCTGAGTATCTGCTAGATACCATGGAGGCTACTTTTCACAGATCCCCATCAGAAGAATGTGGTAACTGAGGCCCAGACAGGGATGATGACGAGTTCTCCAGGGAGTTGGAGTGTGCTGGGATTCTGGGCATCACCCGGGGCTTCCTTCTTGCTACCTCCTTCCATAGCTCAGAGTCCCCTGGGCCAGGCCTGGCAGGGAGCGTTAACTTGGCCTTATTTAAAGTTGCAATTATCTGTCCCATCTCCCGCTGGCTTTGCTCAGCTCTCCAGGGAGGCGGGAAGACCCTGATGGAGGATCCAGATTGGGAAGTTCCTAAGGAATCTCCCCGGGGCTGGTGAGGGAGGCTGGAAGTCTCATCTCCATACCTCTAAAGGCTTTTTTCCCCCTCTAAGTTCTGGGCCTCTCTTCCTGCTGCTTCTGTCCTAGAACTCAGCCAGGTCTGCAGGACTTCCACAGGGTGATGGAGATGCCTTTTCAGTCGTACAGAAGTGAATGGGTCACAGCAGGCTGAGGGCTAAGGGACTGTTAAGGTACCGTGCAGGGAGCGCCCAATGTGAACCCGGATGGAGGTAGGTGAGTCCTCACAACGAGGTGGCAGACGGTGGGGCCAGAAAGTCAGGGTGATAAAGATGGAGATGAGGGCCCTGAGAAGCTTGAAGAGAGCAGGATAGATCAGAGAGAAGCCCAAGCTAAGGAAAGTGATGGTGACCGTGGGGGCAATTTGGGATTCAACATGCTAGTTGAACATGCAAGTGCCTCCTGAGGGACTTGGAAGGGTACAGAGTGTGACTTAGCTACTGACAAAAGCCTCAGAAGAGGGTTGGGGAGATGGGTCAGTCTGTAAAGCACTTGCTGCCTGAGCACAGGGTGGCAAATACTGGCAAGCGTTGGGATGATTCAAATCTCTACCTGATTGGCACAAAGCAGCCGCTCAATCAAGAAAATTAGGTACTGTTGCCACTGCAGACATATGACCATCCTGTCTGGCCAAGGCAGAGGTCAAAGAGCTTTCTCGATGGATAACGACACCCACATCCTAATCCTTGGAGTGTGAACATTACCTTAAATGGCAAAAGAGGACTTGGCAGGAATTAAGGATCTTGAGACAGGAAGATTGTCCTGAATACCCAAGTGGGCCAGGTGTTGTCATGGGAGTCCTCGTGGAGGGGGCAAGAGGGCCAGCTGGAGAGCAGAGGTGAGGAGGGCGGGTGGGGGTAGGGGCTGCTGCAATAGATGGGAAGCACAGCCCAGGAGTGCTACAGTCTCTAGAGGCACAAGCAGATATTCCCTGCGGCTTTAGAAGGGATGTGGCCCCCAACACCCACTTCGGGGAATCCTATGTCCCTGACCTCTTGAGCTATGCGATATTAATTTTGTGCTGCCGGGAGCCATTAAACTGAATCTATGGCGATTTGTTACAATGATGACAGAATGAATGTACCATTCATGATAGACCAGTTAGCGCTGAGAGTTCACACCCCACTCTCTGTGGATGAAAACAAGCAAGGCCGTGGTGGACATGGGCTGCCTCTGGCCACTTTCTCTATACACTATTTCTAACTCTGTCACAGGCACACATGGTATCCAGTGGTAGGCCTGAGCTGGTGGCAGGCTGGATGTGGGTCCTGGGCCACAGTCACTGCTCTGGATGGTGGGATATCATGGCAGGAGGCTCTTCTGCCATGGACCCAATGTCAGCCACATACCAGGTCCCTGCAATAGAGGTCTTAGAGGCAAGAACTATTAACAGCCCATTCTACAGATGAGGAAATCAAGGTTCAGAGAGCTTCTCAGAGCCGTGCTCATTCCCAGGCTCTTGGCTTCTGGCCACTGTGGGCTGCTGTGTGACTCCAGGGCCACTTCCTGCCCAGCACTCGGAGTCTTGAGGTAGGAACCATGCCCTCTAATAGGCCTCACAGATTTATACAGTAACTGGGCAAGGAGCAAAGTGCCGCAGAGAGCTGGTCCACAAGGAAAAGTGACACTTTGGGAGATGGGGATGCAGGTCGGCTGGTAGGAGTGCTTGCCTATCACTCTCAAAGCCCTGGGTTCGATTCCCAGCACTGCATAAAACAGGCACAGGAGTGCCTACCCTTAATCCTAGCTCTCAGGGAGAGGAAGCAGGAGGATTTGATATTCAAGGTCATTCTAGGCTACATAGTGGACCTGAGGCCAGCCTGGGACACATGAGATTCTCAGAACTCCTTCCCCTCCAAAAGAGAAAAGGGATGGCATTCCAGGGGTCATGGGGGAGCTCTCCTGGATGCTGCCCCTTCCTCCACACAGCAGCTGTGTGGTCAGCGCATGGTGCTTCCATGATTCCGCCGTGATTCAGAGTCACCCTCACAAGGTGTTCAGGTCATGGATAGAAATGCTTGCTGGGTCTCCCCTTGTCCTCTCTCAGTCCTACAGAGATGCCCCAATGTCACGGTGAGCTAGAATACTGGGGTCACAAGAGGGGACGAGCTTCTCTAGGTCCCTAAGCCAGGAAGAGGTCCCACAGGCCCAGAAAGATGCCTGGCCTCCTTCGTTCCCAATGATCAGGACATGATGAGCCGGACATCCCAGCCAGGGTTTGCCTTGGGAAACCTCGTGACCTCCTCCAGGGACTGAGGCTCTGGGCATACCTGGGGACCTGTTGTCCAGGGACCACCCTGAGCCATGGCTCTGAGTCCACTCTCTCCTTTCTCAGTGGGGCCTCAAGGACTGGACACTCCACCAGCCAAGAGCAGAGAAGCTGGGGTTAGGGTCCCAAGCGGTCCTTGGCTGGTGCCCTCGGGGCCACCGCCTGCAACCTAGCCCTTGCCACACACTCCTGGGAGACGGCCTCAGATGACTCCCGGCAGCACTGGTGCCAGGCTCGGGGGGGAGGAGGCAGGCTGGATGTCTCTGCCTCAGCAGGCCTCAGCACTCGCGCGGAATCCCAATTGAGCTATTTTTAATGTGCTTCAATTTTCATTTTCTTTTATTGGAAAACACAGATGGTGACTTGCTGCCCCTCATACTGAGCGGTGCTGGCAGGAAGGGAGGCGTGCGGCACACATTCGGGCTCCCCTCCCAGTGCTGGGGAACCAGAGCCAGCGCCAAGCTCTGCTGCTGCCTCCAGCCTCAGTTTACCCATTTGTGAGGGTCGAAGCTGGTCTGGGAGATAATGCACACTGTATGCTGGCAGATGCAGGCATCCAAAGTCAAGAGCTCAGTTGCCAGGGAAAGAGAAAGTGGGTTGGCTGCGGGAGTCAGGAGGCGCCTTACTCAATCCTCACGTCAGGGTGAAGGGCTTCTCCCCATTTCGTAGATGAGAAAATGGAGGCTCAGAGACCACATGCTGGCCCAGGTTGTATAAGCCGAAGTCCAGTTCCTACACTCACTTCTCAGGGGTCTTTCCTGTCCTGAGCTCCCAAGATGATGTATTCTCATGATAAAAAAACAAAAAAACAAAAAAAAAAAAACAAACCGCAATCGTGAACTGGGGGCTAGCCCAGTCAGTAAAGTCCTGACTGTGAAGGCATGGGGACCTGAGCTGGATCTCCAGAACCCACACACAACTACCCAGTTTTGCTTCCTCCATTTGTCCCAACTGTAACACCACTGGGCGATGGGTCGAGGCCAGCTGTGGCTCCCCATATCTAAGGACACTTTCAACAGCACTGGTCCTGGCATCTCCAGGTCCCCACGAGACCAAAGTCATCAGAATCACGGGACCCAACTGACAACCAGTAGCTAGGTTCTGTATTTTCAACAAGCCTCCTGGTGATGCTACAGCTGGTCTGGACGAGCCAGCGGACCTGCCTCAACCACACCATTGACTCTAGGGGCAGAAGTTACCTCCAGGTTTCACTTGGCTGAGCTGTGTGGCTCTTGTGGGGTGCATTCATTTCTCTGAGCTTTAGTTTCCCAATCTGAACAAATGAGACCTCCCCTCTCCCCAGACACGCAGGCTGTGAAGAGACTGAGATTAAAAGGCCAGACAAGAAATAAAGCCATCTTCCCAAGGCTGTCATTCTGACCGCCCCAACACCACTTTCCTGGCATATGGGGAGCTGCCAGAGGCAGGAATAAGAAAATGGGTTACTTTGAGCAGGGTGGTGGGGAGCGACTGTCAGAAGCTTTGGGTATAATCAGCTGACCCAACATCCGGGTCCATTTTTCCCAGCCATATGAACTCTATATGGCAAGTGTCCCGCCCCCTATAGTTAGGATGTCAGGAGGCAGATTTTGAGGAGTTTGGGCTCAAGGAACGCAAGGTGATGCTCCCCAGTGGCATGGTCAACTCGGGGGATGCGGAGCCCAGGTGGACAAGAATCACTTGTATGGGCAGCCAGGAGTCTTCCTGTACCCCCTGTCCCTCATGTGCCAGTCTTCACTACCATGCCTGAACCTGACCACAGCCCAAGTCTATAGTCTACCTGGTGGCCTAGCAAAGGCAACTGGGCTCCCTCTGTGTTCCTACCTCAGGCCATACGCCAGGGTATAACTCATTCCTAGTGCCCCGACCCCACCAAACGGTGGGAGTTGGAGGGCAGGGTCAATGGTGAGCTGGGAATGTGGTCAGATGAGTCTTCTCAGCTGTAGATGGGTGAGCTGGGCTGTCATTCCCACTGGCTTGGGCGGGAATGGAAGCAGCATTGAATCCTTAGTCCTAGGGAGTCTGTTGGGGCAGAGCCACAGTGTGGGTCTGGCTGCAGGTTGAGCTCTAGGCACCATAATTCAGTTTGCAAAGCATGTCCCCTCATTGTCCCATGCTTTTCTTATAACTGTCCTACAACAGAGACACTTGCTCGTCAGACCTTCACTGAGTGGTTGTCATTGCGCCAAGCAGAGCAGGGTAGATGCTAAGGGAGATGACATCAGGCCCTCCAGCAATGTGGATGAATTGGAAGAGCAAGAAGAGCCTACAACAGACAGGTCACTGTTAAGTACAGTAAAGAGCACACTGTATCACACTGAGAGACACAGAGAAGAATCACACGTGCCTCAGCGTCACCATTTTATAGATGAAGGAACTGTGGCTGTGTGAAGCCAAAGGTTTGCTCCAAGTCCATGGTCATTAGCCCTGGTATCCAAGTCTAGAGCTTTCCAGAAAGCTTTGTGGCAGGTCAGAAGGCCAGCCAGGACATAGCATGAACATAAATGTCCAAGAAGAAATAGCAAGTGCAATGATGCATGGACACACAAGTGTCTGTGATTCCATCCAGTCATTTTCTGATGTGTTCTTTGGTTAGCTAACTTATCCACCCACCCATCCACCTATCCACCCACCCATCCACTCATCCACCCATCCACCTATCCATCCATCCTTCCTTCCTTCCTTCCACCCACCCACCCACCCACCCATCCATCCATCCACTCATTCATCTACTCATCCATCAATCATCCATCTACCTGTCATCACTTATCTACTCATTTATTTGTCCATATACTCACCATTCACCCATCCACTGACCCATCCACCTATCATCTATCTATCCACTAATCCATTCACTTATTCACCTATCCATTATCCATCCATTCATTCATCTATGGATCCATCCATCCATTACCTACCCATATCAGCTGGCTTCCTCCATGGTTACCAGGTTGTATTCTAGAAGATGGGGATACAAATTGGTTTGACTAACTAGCTGGCTTCATTATAAAAGAATAATGTAGGCTCAGAAGTGGGCCCAGCTTATCTCCCATCCCCATGTCCCGGGGGGGGGGGGGCTGAGGCTCAGAGGGACCACTTGGCCAATGCCAGGAAGGACCATGATGCTAATCGCCCTTAGCATCTACCCTGCTCTGCTCAGTGCAATGACAACCACTCAGTGAAGGTCTGACGAGCAAGTGTCTCTGTTGTAGGACAGTTATAAGAAAAGCATGGGACAATGAGGGGACGTGCTTTGCAAACTGTGAATTATGGTGCCTAGAGCTCAATCTGCAGCCAGACCCACACTATGGCTCTGCCCCATCAGACTCCACAGGACGAAGGATTCAATGCTGCTGGGACTTGAGTCAGTATTTCTCAGGCCCTAACCGGCAGCCCAAATCCTGCACTAGCTTCAGAGCCAGAGCTCGGGCTGCTATGCGGCATCATCCTGCTTGACAGGTGTTCTAAAGTTCAACTGGGAGGCAAGTGCTATGAGAATGACGGCCGGTGTGGGCACAGCACTCACACAGGGTGGACCTGGATCCAAGGCTGGCCTGGTGCCCTGCTGAGCTGCTATGGCCTTCCTGCTCAAAGGCTTGCCAAGGACAGGGTCTCGGAACTCAGGCAGGGTGTTTCCAAACTCTCAGGAATAGGCTATATCCTAGCACACCCCCCCCCACAACTTTGGGGTGGGGTACAGCTTAGTGGTGGGGCACTTGCCTAGCACGCTTGAGGACCTGGCCTTCTTCTCCAGCACTGTGTGACCCACTGTGTAAACTAGCTGTGTCTGTTCAAGTGCCATCTGATGTCTGACATTACAATACCCACTGCATGGATGACACATGGTGAGGACACCAAAGCTCAGACAAATGACAGAAGCTGTCCTGAGTCCCCCACAGAGTATCAAAGGCCCCAGGTCTGCTCTTGGTCTCCCTTCTGAAATGTCCCTGCTCATCCGGCCAAATCTTACCATCTTTTGATGGCTGCCGTCTTGGGGAGATCTTTCCTGACTTCCCAGCCACATGGGCTCAACCTGTTCCTGCAGCATTCTGGGAGCTCATCTGGGTGGGCCCTGAGAGGGACCCCCAAGAACTCCAGAACGTCTCAAGAGAGCACTGAGTGCTCTTAGATCTCTTAAGCCAGCCCCCTCCCCAACCCACTGATGAGGAGAAGCCCCTCCCCCAACATCACCTCTGCCATCACTCTGAGTTTTAAAAAAGAAATTCCTAAGTGAAAACAAAATATGCTTATTATGCGATATTGAGACAATATAGAAGGGTCTACAGTAAAACGTCAAAGCCTTCTCTCTGGAGGTGGGCGCAATTAGCGATCATTTAGACATTTTACTACACATTAAATGTATTTTTAGAGGCATAAATGGGCATTTATTCCTTTGAAAGTCACAAATGGAATCACATTCCTACTGAAGTTCATACTGTTTGTAACTTGCTTCAAGTCATACACCTCTGCCAACCCAGCAGACACACAAGGTTCTGGAACATTCTACAGCCTCCTGCCTGTAGTTCTTCTATGTGATCCTGGTCTACTCATCTCTTAGAGCATCTACGAGGAGAAACTGAGGCCACAGGTGCTACCTGTGTTGGGCCTGGCTCCCAGAAACTGTGACTGGGTTGCGCAGAGTAGAATCAGGGTCAGCATATTCATGCTGTGGACTGGAGAATGTCCTCAGCTCTCCCCTTTCCCAGAAGGGCCCATCTTACCCGCCAAGGCCCCATCCTTCCCTGGTCACGTCCCCCACACCTCATAAATCTGCAGGCAGACAGGCCTGCTCAGCTCAGCCAGGAATGCCCCTTATATCCAAGACAGCAGCTCTGTACTGGCAGAGGGGAAACCCAGCATGTGGGCCCAGTGAGCATCTCAGCCCTGAGCCCTCACCTAGCTGGGCTTGACCAGGGTCCCAGGTCAGCCTAGCAGGGGACCCTGTGCCTCTCTCTCGGGAATCCTTCATCCCAGGACAGCTGCCCAGCCGGGCTTCCTGCCTCCCCTGTGGGCCTTCCCAACGCCCATTCATTCTGAAACCGCAGCCGCACAGACCGTCCTGAACACCCCTTTTATCATGTCACTCCCTGACTGTGGCCTGCCAGTGGCTCCCCAGGGCCCGTGGGAGAGAGTGCAAACCTCTTCCCCCAGAATTCCTGAGCTGGCTGCAGCCCCTCTGGCCCCACCGCCCCCATCCCAGCCTCCCTGGGCTGTGTAGTCCAGCCATCCCATTTGGCATGAGCCCCTGTCCTGACTCCCAACTTGCTGGGTGAAGACAATGTGGCTGCACCCTTCCAGAGTGTGGCCCTAGACTGTCACCAAGCTCTCAGACAAAGACCTCATCTTCTAGACTCCAAGGACTTCCTGAGAGGAGCCACGCAAGCTGTGGGCACAGCATTTGGCCACTGCTGAAGACCGAACACCTGTTTCCTTCCCCCTTTCCCCCTAAGCCTCACATCAGAAATCCCAGCGAACAAACAGGGCATGTGGCAGGCCCTATGAGATTACTTACTTCATCAACATATTTAATGTAAGCATGCTTTTAGAGAGGAAGACCCTCATGTCACATTACAGATGTGGAAATCGAGTCACAGAGTCAGGACAGAGCAAGGGTTCAATCCAAGGTCTCCAGCTGCCCCCTGGGAAGTGCCTTCTCCAAGAGACCCTCCTCTTGGAGGAAGGCTTGGTGAGAGGACCCCAGTGCCCTGTGTCTGGCCTCTAACACCAACAAAGCCCATCCTGAGGCGAGACAGACAAAGCAGCAAGGTGAACAGGTCTTTCCGAGGCCATGGCTTCTCCTTCCTGGCCACAGCTTGACTGAAGACGGCTTCTGACCCGACTAATTGGGGCCTTTCCCTCTCCTGTCTACAACCGTTTCCACGAGCCAGGGAGATGGCCCGGCAAGTAAAGGAGCTTGCTGCCTACGGTGACGACCTGAGTTCAATCCCTGGGACCCACATGGCAGATGGAGAGAACTGACTCCCAAAAGTTCTCCTAGCCTTATGCATGTTGTAGCATGTGCATACCCATACCCATCTACACAGTAAATCCACAAATGCAATCAAAACTATTTCCTGGTTGTTGTTAAGATTGGTAGAGGTAGAACAGGGGAGACAGCTTAGTCGGTAAAGTACTTGCCTTGAAAACACAAAGAACTGAGTTCAACCCTTAGAACCCATGCTAAAAAAATCCAGACATAGTAGCCCAGGCTTGAAGTCCCAACGCTGGGGAGGTGAAGACAGGCGGACTCTTGGGGCTCACTCACCAGCCAGCCTAGCCTGGTTGGTGAGCTCCAGGCCAGTAGGAGAGCCTGTCTCAAAAGAACAAGGTGGATGGCACTGAGAGACAATGCCTTAGTCTCTCCTCTGGCCTCCCCACGCATGTGCACACATCTGCGCACACACACACCAATGGTTAAAAGTGAGCATGGGGCACTCAGATCCACACCGTGGCCTATCACCTAGCCTAGCACCTCAGGCTAGTCCTTTCTCAGCTCAGGACCTGAGCTTTCTCTTAGGATAGTCTCAGGCATGTAGTGGTACCCAGCACTGCACTCATCTTTCCAGCTCTCCCCAGTCTCCCAAATTCTCAAACAGATGCATCCATCCGTCTGCTGAAATGCTAATAAATTTCTGGTGCTCACTAGTCTTAAACAGACGGAGCGCAAAGACTGGGCAGCAGACACAGGGTCTTATTAGAACTGACTTTGGGGCTCCCCTAGTCTGCAGATACTACTGTCTCTAGCCCCTCGGCTGTTCAGGATGCCCAGAGCATGCCAACAGCACATGGGACTCTGGGAGCAGCCTGGACAGAGAAGGCAATGGCTTCTAAGGTTCAGGCTCCATAGTCCGCACCAGGTTCCCATGAGTTCAGGCCTCAGCTCCCAGTGGCTGCCTTCCTCTGGGGTCCCCTTCCAGCCTCCCAGTCTCTCATTTGCACAGAGCTCGGCAGTGGCTGTGACTACAAGCTGGACCAGACGCAGGATACTTCTTTGCTGAACCAGACGCAGGGCACTGCTTTGCGGCCGTTGTAGTATTTATAGTCACAGTTACCTTCTGTTTGTGTCAAGAGACATCAGGGCTTTATTTACAGCATGTGGCCTTTTCTTCTTAACACATTGACTCTTTCACTCTAACAAATAGAAAAGTGAGTTATTTCTAGAATAGCAGCAAGAACATGGCCCAAGATGCTAAAGACTAAGAGAAGAGAACCAACAGGGAGCCACATGACAAAACGCCTAACTCTGTTTGGCATGGGGGCGCAGTTGGTATCTCAGTGGGCTGTGAGAGACTCCAGGCTGCAGTCTTCCCCTGGGAATGGCACAAGAGGTCCAATGTCATGGTACCCGAAGCCAACCTCAGGGCCCAACATCAGCTCAAACTCAAGCACCTGGGGCCTGGGTCAGGAAACAGGGTGGAGAGCAAGCTAAAAGTCTTTCCTCATCTCCCCATCCCACGCCCTCGGGTCTGAGGGGAAGACTTGGGGATGGGCCCCATCCTCACATCTGGAGCTCGTTACATTGGGGCTGGAGAGGCGTAGGATACAAATGGGTCCGGCAAGGGTTTAGATAAATACGGGATGATAGATCCGCACCAGGCTACGGAGGGGAAGTGCGGGATGTTCCCGGAAGACGCTTAACCTTGTCAAGCTCCCCGACAAACTGTCCCCAGGGGGGCGTCTACTCAGCAGCTCATCTTCTGCCTCTGCCCCACGCAAAGCAGTCCCCAGTGAAGCCTGGGGGTGGAGACACCCCCAATCTCAGGACCTCCAGCCTCCTCCCGAGGCCAGGCCTGAGCCTGGAAGGCACTCAACTCCCTTTTTGCACTACTCCGGGAAGCCCTCCCTGACCACCCAGGCCGGGTGCAGGGCCCGAGGGTGATTTACTTGTCAAAGCCATTCGGATGGGCCAGCGGAGCCCAGCAGAGAGCAGGTGTGTAGTGGCCATATGACCACTGTCAAGTGCCCACCACGATGCTGTGTGTATACACCAACCTGAAGTATCCGCACAGCCACCTGGGAAGGCAGCCTCATTGTATGGACAAGGGGTCTGAGTTCAGAGAGGTAAAGCCACTTGGCCAGGGTCACACAGCCAGCAGCAATCTCAGGCTGCAGAGCTCTGACTCCAGTATTCTCTGTCATCACTGAGATACCCCGCCCATTAGAGGGGGATGGTCAGAGATTAGCAGTTCATTGTTAAGTAGGGAGCAAGGTAAGGGTAGGGATGCCACTAGGGTCAGGCCTTCTGGGGGCTTGCTGCACAGTGCTTTCACTTCCTCCCATATCCCAGCGACACTGTGATAATGAGGCTGTTTGCTTCTTTTTCTGTGTCCACAGGGACAAGGGCTATGGCACCCAACGTGCAGACTACAGGGGACATTGCTAAGGACACTCATTGTGTATAGCCTCATGGTAGGCATCATTTGACAGATGAGAAAACCCAGGATGGGACACATGGGGCCTGCAAGCAGCCAGGGGACAGTCCATGCTCACTGTCCCCTGGATGGAGTTCCTGACCAGGGCTCATTTTGCAAGAAGCCAGGTCTCACTATTTCTGCCGCAGAGCCTTGTAAATGACCTCCTGGGACCTCTGAGGTTCAGAAAGGCAAGCTGGCAGCTTCCATGACACAGAAATGGTCCCTGTGGCAAGGTGACTTGGAGAGGAAGCCAAGCAAAGACATGACCTGCCTGTGAGGCAGGATCCTTGGCCTCCATCCTCCTTCCAGGCCCAGGGAACATACGAACAGTTGAGCTCTGAGAGCCAGTCATCCTGAAGAGGGTTGATGGGGACCAGAACCTGGGTCTGAGTCTGGGTAAGCCCACATTTCCCAAGGCTGGGGCCACAGGAGCTCTGCAGCCGCGTGGTGGTGGGTGTGAGGAGCTGACTCAAGCCAGAGCTCCTGCTCCCAACATGTAGGGCCTCGGGAGAGAAGGTGAGCCTCAGCAGTGATGACCACTGGTTGGGCCTGTCTATCTCTGCCATGCCAGGAGCAGCTGGGAGAAGGATCCTGTTACCAGGACACTCCTGGACAGGTGAGCACACTCGACACTCCTACCAGCCGCCTCAGCTCACAGCGCAGGAAGCAGACAGTGTGGGCGGTAGGGGAAGGCCGCTCCTAGCTGCCCTGGCCACTCACAGTGCTGTGCAAACTTTGTCTTGTCCCTTTCCCTCTCTGGGCTCCAAATGCCCTTTTCAGCCAATGAGCGGCTCGGCTGTCTAGCGTTCTTCTAACTTCAGTGGTTGCCATTAGGCTTCTGGCCATATCTGTGTCACCACAGGAACGAGGCTTTCCCTTCAAACTGACTCACCTATTTTTACTGAAATAAATTCATTAGTAAAGGAAAAATCAGGTTAGGACCGTAACAAGAACGCACTAATCCTTCTGACCAGAGGGAGTTTGGATTCTGGCGATGGCTGCCTGGGTTTATGATCCCTGCTCTGACACCACACAACCTCAGGGGATTTACTTTGTTTCTCTGTGCCTCGGCTTACTCATCTGACAGCCAAGGCTATAGGGAGGATGAAATGAAAGTGCTGTGTGTGTGTGTGTGTGTGTGTGTGTGTGTGGTGTATGTATATGTGTGTGTATGTATGTGGTATGTGTGTGTGGTGTATGTGTGTGTATGGTGTATGTATATGTGTATCTGTGTGGGGTGTATGTGTGTGTTTGCTACATAAAAATGTATCCACTGAACTGCGCACAACCCGCTAAGAAGATACCCTGGCATCCGGGCTCCCTAGCGGAGTCTGCAGCAGGTCTGAGCTGGAGACTAGCTTTCTCCAATGAAAAGGAGATTAGGGGCTGTCAGAGAGGTGTTGGAGACGCGTTGGCAGGAAACAGACTTTCTCCATGAGTGAGTGTGAGTAATCGGCAGGTGTGGGGGACGGGGATAGGGACTTTCTCACCAGTGACTCAGCTTTATTCAATGTCACTTCCCTGTTCTCATTGGCCCTCCCTGCACGCCCCGACACCCTGGTAAACATGAACACAGCACGTCTGAAGTCTGGCTCCTTGACCCGGGACTCCAGGGGAGGAGAGAGCAAGCCAGTGGTACCCTGGCCTTCCCCTCCTCCTCACCCTCATCTTCGTCTTCCTCCTCCTCACTTCCAGCCCAGCTTGGCCTGGATTTTCCAGTTTGGCCTCTGTATGAACCTTCCTCCTGCCTGCTCACACAAGAACGCCACCAGGTAGAGTCTAGGAGTGTGGATTCTGAACCTTAAATTTCACCCATGCTCACGAGCCTTGTGACTTGGAGCTCTGTGGCCTAAGAGGCTGTGGGGGTGGCTCAAGGTTGGAGTACTAGCCGAGGGCTGAGTGCAGTGCTGGGCACATCACATTCAGTAAACAACGGTTGCTGATGTTATAAATAAAGCCTTATAGTAAAGTCCCTCTGAATCAAATGCGCCCAGTGTGGTCCCAACGACGGGCCTGTGGTCCCAGTCTCCAGCACAGATCTCAGACCCAAGGCCCAGTTCAACTTCGCAGTGCCTGGGGAGACCCCTGTGGATGGAAAGGGAAGGCGAGTCCTCTCCCCATTCTGGCCTGACACTGACTCCCTCCTCTTTCCTTCACTGAGGCACCAGGACAGACAACTTTCAGTGGGGACGGATGGCGTGTGGAATCTGAGACACCAGACCACTCAGGGGCCCCTGAGTTGACAGGGGTCCCTCAATTCTGAGTCCCTCCATTTACTTCGTTTTTTGCTCATTACTCTTGGTGTGCCCTGCCTTGGGCTCCTCAGTTGGGAAAGAATATTCTAGAAGAAATCCATACCACAGTCTTTGTTCTCAGCTCCCCATTTTTCGGGGCCTGTAGTCAGCAAAGCACAAAGGGAGAAGAGAGACTCTGTTTACCGCTGGCACTGTTGGTTACTCCAGAGATAAATGAAGGGGACTTAACAACTCATATTCATCCACCGGGAAGAGCATGCAGTGGTCCTTCCGGGTAAGGGAAGGAGAACGCCCCCGTGAATCCTGGCTTCCCGGAAGCAGAAGAGAAAAGGGAAGAATGTTGATGGGAAAAGACAAAAGGTAGTAAGAACAGAGTTTCTGATCTGTTCTCAGCACTGAAAGCTGTGTGGGGACACTTTTGTAACCTGCTGAAACAGGTAAAATCACTTGCTCCAGTTTTCAGTGAAACAGGAGAATAAATAATCCGTGGCAAGGCAGGATTCGAATGGGGAACTTCAGAGTTATTCTGGTCCCCACCCATGACACTGATCTCTGGGGCATGTGGTTTTTCACAGACTTGGTACAGAGAGGTGAAGCAACCTGGCCGAATGTGCACAGCTCCTCAGGGACAGCAAGGGGACCGCCCAACCATTGTCCTCTTCCTTAGCAGACTGGCTCGGCCTCTTGGCACAACCCGGCATGACAGGTTCCCAAACTCATGCCACCCACCAGAGTAAGCAAACAAGTCCCTTCCAGGTGAGGAGACCTGTCACTCATGAGGTCCCCCGGGGGGCTGAGGGTGCTTGCCTGTTTTTCTACTGGCTGCCCCTGCTGACAGAGACCCAGATGACTTGGGGGTCTGGCAATGCCGGCTCACAACCGCATGCCACACCACAGTGTTTTCTCGGCTTCCCTGGGTGGGTGAGTCACTCGGGACCTTCCATCCTCCCCCTCCCCGCCCCCCTCCCGCTGCGTAAGACACTAGTGGCCGGGCTTTGGAGGGTCACAAATTCTGGATCTGCCCTGTGAATTGACACAGAGTGGCTGACGTGACCTGGTCGCCAGACCTTGCCCCGTCTATTCTTGCAAGCCACTTCCCTACCTGGAACAACGTCAAGGATTAAGTGATGTAATCCAGGCGGGGTATTTAGCATACAGTTTTGGCTCAGGGACCAGAATGAGCATTGCAGCCCTTATGAATGCAGTCAACCTGGCCTAGACCTGCACTTGGTCCACAGGTCATGGTTACTGACCAGGACTGGCAGACAAGAACTAGCCAAGCTCAGGCCCCAGCTTGGAGATGATGGGGAGGAACAACAAAGAGCCTGTCTCTGGTACCAAGCAGCCATGCCGAAACCCCAAGTTTCAATCTTAACCCTGCTTCCCACTTGCTGTGTGACCTTGGGCCAGCCAATCCCCCTCTCTGGGTCTTATGTGAAATAAGAGGCTTGAAGGGGACTTTATGGATCTGGAAATTGTTCCCTGCATCCCTTAATGTATTCAGAGCACCCTTGGGTGGGGAAGCAAGGCAGGGTGTGTCCCAACTTCCTTCTATAAGGGAGCAAAGCAGGGCTGGGCAGGAGGAGGGACTCACCCCCGCGACTAAGGCTGCAGCAATCAGAATTCCTAATGGGAAGTGTGGATGAGCGGAAGTGGCCTGAGAGCTGGTCAATGTCCTGGCTCCTCCTTTCTCTGGAGGGAAAACTCTAGGCGCTGTTCTGACCCACTTCCCTTGCAGGAGGTCTGGACTTGGAAGGGCTTCCCAATGGCCTGGGAGGCACGGGACACAGTGGGTGGTCGCCCCAGGACATTTGGCTTTGCATTGCAAAAGGATGACCCACCGCCTCCCTTCTCCCCTACAAAAAGCCAGGCTGGCTTCGGGATGATCCCAAGCAAAGCCACCCAGGGCTTCACCACACCCCTTTCCCTAGGCCTCTATCTCAGACTTCCTCTATGCTTTCAACCACCAGGAGCGTGCTCTCTGGCCGGGCCTCCATCAGAGCTGTCTCTCAACCTCAGTGCATGCCATCCCCACCCTGTGAGCCAATCGGGCCATCCTTCAGCATCCTGCCCTGGGCCACCTCTTCCAGGGGAGTCTCCTCTGCCCCCCTCCTAAATTCACCATTCATGGTGCAGCTGTCCCAGATCTGTCAGGACCCTCTGACCTGCCTCCATGCTCGGCAGGGGTGGGGTGGGAGGGGTGGGAGGTGTAGGGGTGTGTGTGTGTGTGTGTGTGTGTGTGTGTGTGTGTGTGTGTGATCACATGGGCCCAGAGCAGGTGCACAGTTATGTCTAGAGTTTGATCAGAACGCCGCTGACCTTGCTGCGGTTAGAGTCCTTCCTCACACGGGCCACCAATAGGAGAGTGGAAGTCGTGCTGAGACCTGCAATGCGATGGTTCTCAACCAGTGGGTCACAACCCCTTTCAAGGGGTCACCCTAAGACCATCGGAAAGCACAGATACTTACATTATGATTCCTAACAGTAGCAAAATTACAGTTATGAAATAACAACAAAAATGATTTTATGGTTGGGGGTTGCCACAACGTGAGGGCTGCAGCATTAGGAAGGCTGAGAACCACTGCTGTTAGTACCAGCCACTTTGCAGGCTGAGGCTGGAGGATCCTGAGTTCAAGACCAGCCTGGGCAACTTAGTGAGGCCTCGAGTCAAAGTAAAAGTTAAAAAGGAGGCTGGGTGGTGTAGTTCCTACCTGATTCTCCAGGTCCTGGGCCAGCCTGGGCATAGCCCCAGGGGTCATCAGGGGTGACAGAGGCCTCCTGTGTGCCAGACAGCAAACTTGGGAGCTTGGGACTGTCACTGCCTCAAGACTCCCAGGTTGTTCTGTGAGAGCAGGGGTATGCCCCTCTGCCTTACAAAAAAAGGAAACTGAGGCTCAGGGAGATGGAGTGCCTCTGCCTGGGCTCACTAGGGGTAAGGCGAGATGGTCGCTGGTGTTGGAGGTCAGCGCAGGGCATCCCTGAGCCCAGGCTCAGCAGATCAGTGCTCCACAGAGGCTGGCCTGTAACGGACTGCAGGAACGTCACTAACGCTTGTCACTAATGTCACCAATAACTGCTGCAAAGGGATGCTGGGGAAACCCAGCACTTGGACCTCTCCGCCCACAAACGCAGCAGCAGAAGTGCCCCGACCAGACAATCCCACGCTGGCTCTCCTAATCTGGGCGGGACACAGGCACGGCCCCTCTCCCCGGCCTTGCTCCCCCCTACATTCCTGCCTCCTTCTGCTCTGGCACAAGGCCCACCCTGAACGCAGAACGGACTGTCTGTCTCCAGCCTGCCTCTCCTGGGCCTCCTCCTTCTTCAGCCAGTGCCTCGCCACTCTAAGTGCTTTCTGGGGCCAGCACAGCCCCCAGCTCTGACGGCTAAACCAAGGATGGGGTTCTGGCCTGGCCTGGATCCCGTCTACCCACTCATATCGGGTGCAGTCTTCTCAATGAGCCTCAGTTTTCCCGTCTGTGGGCGCAGTGCTGACGTGTGCATGGGCCATGCCGAGTCAGGGCTTCCCCTGAACCACACTGGGTCCCGTTTCCTCACTCTGAAACAGGAAATCAGAGGCCCCAAGAGCTAGGTGTGCTCAGGCAGGTGACTACCCTCAAGGCAAGGCTGATGGGGTGGGCTCCTGGGGGGGGGGGGAGAGCAGGTGGGGGTGGGGCAGTACCCTGACTTCCCAGCTTCTTGTGCATTCCAAACATGCCAACAGGACAGGCAGATGGCCTTAGCCTCCAGCCCAGACTAGTGGCTAAGTGCCTACTGTGTGCCCAGGACATGTACAGACATCGTGGAGGGACGCTTATCTCCAGAGGGGAGACAGGAGGCTCAGGATTTAGATAAGAGGGAGACTAGGGGGCGGGGGTGGGGGGTGGGGGGAGGGCAGCCAGGCTATCCCAGCTCTGGGGAAGTGTCTTCAAACATTTATTTAGCAGGATAATAAAATGGGGATGTCAGGGTATGCAGACAGATCCCAGAGCAAAGCACTCAGACAGGATCCAAGGACAGGTGTCTCCAGGGCCAGGTGACCCCTATTGCCCACTGTCAGCTTCCTGCAGGGTCTGCCCAAGCAACCATATTTGTTGGTCTAGCTGCTGCTGGTTTGGGAGAAAGGGGAGGGATTGTCTTTAGGGATGGGATCTGCCTTCTACCACCACAGGGGAGCCCCAGGGGGGACAAAGTGTTGTCACCAACAGAGAGCAGGGCACAGGAGACAGGCCTCAGCCCCACCCCCACCAGAAGAGGCTCTGCCACCTAGGGGCAGCCACACTCCCTGACATTGTCCCCCTGGGCCCCACAGGAGCGCCAGATTCACTTATCCTGGGGAAAGGCCCTGCTCTGCTCCCCACACACTAATGAGAAAATGAGAGGGAAAGCTGAGGACACAGGCTGAGGCTACCCTCCTCGTGATCTGACGCTGTCACAACAGCGCTGGGCCGTGGGGTTATGGGAAAGGGCAGCAAAAGCAGAGAGACACAGGGAGCCTAGGCAGAGACAGAGGCAGGGAGCGGAGTTCAAGCTCATGCAGACAAGGATGTCGGGGGACCCAGGCTTGAGGCTGCAGTCACTAGTGGTTCTCACTTGGGCATGGCGCCCCCAGGGGACACAGAAATGTGCAGAGTGGTGTGATGTGGCTCAGTTGGAAGCATGCTCAAGGCCCTGGGTTTGATCCCCAACACCTCATAAAATGAATACAGTGGTGCATGCCTGTAACCCCAACACTTGGAAGGCAGAGGCAGGAGAATGGGGAGGGTCAAAGTCATCCTCAGCTACATAGCTACACGAGACTCATTCTCATGTGAAGTTTGCTATAAGGACCAGAGAGTCCCAGAAAACTCTTAGCCATTCTGGTGCTGTCCCAGCCTAAGAGGACTGTATGGAATCCCAGGGCCACAAACCTGCCTTCTGAAGAAATATGGGGACACATCATGGGATGCATGGACATTCCAAGAGTCAGAGCCTGGGGTCCTTAACAGGCAATGGGCAGCAAGCACATCCTCACAAAGACAGAACTATGCTGTTAATAGTAATTTTGCTTAAAGTGAGAGAGAGACCGACACCCACCCCCTCCCCCGCCACACACACCCAAAGAAAGAATGATAGAGACTCCAAAGACCAGGCCTCTTACCTGGGGAGAGGGCCTACTGCCCTGGTTCCATGGAAAACTGTCTCAGGGTCACTAGGGGCCATAAACCAAGTACAAGAAAGTAACCAAAGGCTCAGACAAATCATCTGGGCCTCCGAAGCTTCAAAAACAGGGTTTATTTAAATAATCCTTTGCCAGGCCTCCCGCCTCAGAGCCTGGCTTCTCTGAGGATTTATTTTGTAAAAAATCTCTCTCAACAAGTAAGTCATCCTACCCTGAGCCGATGAGGGAATTCTCCTCTGAGTTCGAAACCACAAATTCTGGGCAGCCCCTCTGCGGCCCACACTCTTTCTGCAGCGTCAGGCTGGGGAGTCAGGGCAGTCCGTGCTGGACTGGAGGAGGGGCGCGCTCCTTGTGGCTCTCCCACTGCCCTAACTGTGATGCTCTGCTCTGGGAGACACCAGTGTGGATACCCGGATGTCTGTGTGGGTACCAGGAGACCAGGCTTTTCACAGGGCTGAACATGCTGCAGCCTCACAGAGTCTGGTCAGTGGTGTCTGGTTCAGAAACATACAAGAGACAGTGACAGCGTGGAGGAAGTACTCAAGGAGAAGGAGCAAAGGTCACAAGTATGGCCGTGCAGCTCAGTTGGTAGAGTGCCTGGTGTGCAGGAGGCCCTGAGTTCTACCCTAAGTACAGCATAAACGGGATGTGGTGGGCCATGCCTGTAATCCAGCAATCCCAGACTCCAGTGGAAGAGGCAGAAGAATTATTAGTTCAAGATCATACTTGGTTACATATGTAGGTTGATACCAGCCTGAACTACATGAGACTCTGTCTTTATACACACATACATGCATGTGTGTGTGTGTGTGTGTGTGTGTGTGTGTGTGTGTGTGTGTATGTGTATTCCCCTCCAGAAATTAGTGGGACCCAAGTGTGGCCCACAGTGCCAATGGAGCCACAAGAGCATGCTGGCTCACTGCCACCCCAACCTTTCAGAACAGAGGACTCAGGGCCACAGACAGGTCTAACCTTCAAAGGACAAGGAGGAGGAGGAGGCACCCTGCCCCAGTGAATGCCTCTCCTATGTCCCCATGCCAACTTCAAAGCTTGCAGCAAGTCTTACCTCCCAAAGCCTCTGCAGCAAAGGCCTGACACATAGTAGGTCTTCAGCAAGCAACTCTTTAGTACAGGGATAAATAAGTAACTATAACAGGTAACAGCACATATGTGTTCAAATGATCACTGGATGGATGGATGGATGGATGGATGGGTATACGGATGGATGGATGGGTATATGGATGGATGGATGGACTGGCCAGTGTGGTCATAGAACAAGGAGGCACAAGGGCCTCTCTTGGAGATGGAAGCCCTCCCTGGCTCTGCCCAGCAGGGATGACCACTGAGAAGCCACTTTGCTTCTGCAGCCTCAGCATCCTCACCTGCACTGTGAGGACACAAGGTGATCAGGGTCTACATGAGACCAGCAGGGGCCAAGCTGCTCCCTGCACCTGAATAAGCTCGGAGCTGCCACCCCATCACCATCATCATCATCACCATCACAGAGACAGCACTTGAGGGCTTGGGGACCAGGAGCTCTTAGGGTTCTGGAGATGGACAGAGGCAGAGGCCTTGTGGGAAAGGGCAGAGGAGGGGCTTGGGAATGGCTTGGCTAGGAAAGCGCTTGCCTCACAAGCCCGAGAACCTGAGTTTGCAGGGAAACGAGGTAGGACGGGGCATCTGCAAAATCCCAGCACCGGGGAGGCAAGACTACAATGAGAATGATATCTGGGCTTGCTGGTCAACCATTGGAGCAACTGGTGAGCCTTAAGTTCAGTGAGAGACCCTGTCTAACCTAAGGTGGTGAGTGACGGGGAAGACTAGATATGTGGAGCCCACACTGACGCTTATCCGTGCACATTTGTACCCACACATGTTCACACCCACACACAGACACACGTGCACAGCACAGAGGAGGAAAGGAAACGGAGCTGGGCTCCCAGGAGCATACAGTCACCAGAGCTCTGTACAAGCTATCCCCAAAGTGGGGACACAGCCCCCAACCTTCCGACCCGAAGTGGAGATTCCGGGTCCTCTAAGAGCGGCTTCATCCGGCTTGGCAGGGTCTACGAAGCATGGGAACAGCCTGAGTATTTTGATCACTTCCTCCCACCTCCATGGGCTGGTGGGGGTGTCACGCTGAGTTGTAAAAGCCTCTAAGAGAAGTTATTTTTAGGGGCAGACAGTGTATTCCCTCATTCATAAAACATGGGCTAAGAACCTGCTGGGAACAGCCCTGTGCTGTGCACTAAGGAACCAGGATGGAGGTGAGAGGCAGGAGACCGATGTAGCAGAAATCAGCCACCCTCACTGTTCCAAGTAGGTTGAAGGCCAGGGGCAGGTACAGGTCAGGCACGCTAAGGAGTGGATGCTGTATTGGGCCTTGAAGGATGAGTAGGAGTTCACCACACAGAATTGGGAGAACAGCAGCTAGAGCCTGAATAAAGAACTGGGGGGGGGGGGGGTTGTGACACAGACGTGTGAAGATTAGTTTGTGGGTGAGAATGACCAGAATGGAAATTATTTCACCAGAGGCCAGACCCTTAAGCAGCTGGGTCCCCCCCACCCCTAACCTTGGTTTTTAGACAACAAAGAACAGAGGCATAAAGAGGGCTGACCTCTTAGTCCTGCTGTCCCCACTAAGGTCAGGGAGAGGAAGGGCGAGGCCTGAGGGCAGGTGGCCACTGTACGGACAAATGAAGGGGTGGGGTATGGCCAGCGGGGGAGCCCAGGCACAGCCAGCTCTAGCCCACAGGGGTCTCTCTGGAACTCCAGGCTGACAGAATAGGAAACTGAGGTAGGGATGTACTCACTAATTCCTAGTGGCCTCAGAGGGAGTCCCAAGTTCTTGGTTGTGCTTCCGCCCCGGGATCTACCCAGAGGCCATTGCCAAGGTGACTTATTGCTAGGTTGTCCCCGAAACCACTCCTCCGCCCTGGCTCTGAGGGGCCACTGGGGTGGGACAGGCTGGGCCCTGGGCCTGTGGTTAGAAGCCCTATTATTCCAGGGAAGAAAGGCTTCCCTCGGAGTAAGTCCCGCCCCCCGCTCAGGGAGGGCAGGCAGCTCTTTATCTGGGCTGACCCTTCCCAGTGTCCTGTAGCCCGCCACAAGACCTCCTCCTGAGGCCCATGGGAACCAGACTGGCTCCCTAGACACCTTCCCACCCTCCAGGGAATCACATGGGGCCAACATGGCGGCCAGTGCTGTCCCTGGGTTGGAGGAAGACCGTCCTGCTCTCCTACTTTGCTGTGAAGGTGAGTGCCAGCCCTGTCTAGTCACCAGAAGCACTGGAAAGGTCAGAGGGCATAGACTTTTTACCACTGGGGGTGGCTCTGCACCCTACTCCTACACCAGCCAAGCACGGTGGTCTTTTCCCCACAGCCTGCTTGGTCACGTATCATTATCTGTGTCTTGGATGGTGGGGCCTTGGGCCACGTGCCCACAAGGCAGGCATTCTCCACCACACCTACCACCACCCTAGCAGAGGTTTCCTCTGCGCCAGGCTTCGTGTCTCTGTGTTAGATGGCATCTCATTTTACTGATGAGGAAGTAAGGCTCAGCTTGGCAAAGCAGCCCTCAGGAGATCGAACACACAGCATGGAAGGGACTGAGGCAGGATTTGAACTCAGGATTTGAACTGCTAATGGCTTCATGTTTAACCACTCCACAAGACCCCCTTTGCCCCAGACTGCTCAGTCAACAGAGGGCCAATGACAGGTTTTTCTATCACACGGAGCAGGAGGGATTCAGAGTACGCTGTGGAAAAGGTGACCAGCGGTACCCTGTCCAGTCTCGAGGGGGCTTTCAGGCCTGAGGAAGCAGGTTTCTCCTCCTGCTGATCCTCCTAAGGCAGAAATTACCCATGAACTCCCACAGAGCTCTGGTCTAACCACAGGGAGACAGCTGCAGTGAGGTGTGGCCATGGCTTCCAATCCCGGCAGGGCCAGTCCAAACCTTCCTGCGCTCCCTTAGTGAGGGACACTCTCTCAGAGCCTCAGTCTCCCTACCTTGCAAAAATGTTAGAAGGAAATAACTGGAAAGCACCCCCACCCTCGGGCTCAGTCGACCATGCTGGCCACAGTATCAACAGCATGGAGTCACACATAGCAGATTTGAGCTTTTTGAGGCCTTGCTGGATCCTGGCACAGGCCTGTAATTCAACACTTGGGAGTGTGAGGCAGGAGGATCTCAAATCTGAGATCTCACCTGGCGGTGGTGGCGCACACCTTCAATCCCAGCACTCAGGAGGCAGAGGCAGGCGGATCTCTGTGAGTTCAAGACCAGCCTGGTCTATAGAGTAAGTTCCAGGATGGTCAAAGCTACACAGAGAAACCCTATCTCGAAAAAACAAAACAAAAACAGAAAGAGAGAGAGAGAGCTCGCGCTCTCATTTTATCAAAAGTACAGCCGGGCACAGTGGCACATGCCTGCGATCCAGCACTCAGGAGGCAGATGCAGGGGGATCCCTGTGAGCTATTGGAGGGCAGCCTAGTCTACTGAGTCTGAGGCCAGCGAGGGCTCTACAGTGAGACTTGGACACAAACACACAAGTAGGGCCAGCAAGGTGGCTCAGTGTGTAACGTCACCTGCCATCAAGTCTGCTGCATGAGTTTCATCCACAGGATCCACGCGGTGGGAGGAGAGAACTGACTCCTGCAAGTTGTTTTTCTGACTTCCACACATGCACCATGACACACGTGGGTGAGCACACACATACACACAGGAGATAAATCATAAAATGTAATACAAAATTTAAAACACAAACAACTGGGAAGAATCCTGAAATGACATCTAAAAGTGTGTGCGCGCGTGTGTGCGTGCGTGTATGTGTATGTGTGTGTGTGTGTGTGTGTGTGTGTGTGTGTGTGTAAACTCACGCCTACAACTTTCTGGGAGATAATTCACAATTTCAGCATTTTCCCAAGAAAATGGCCCAAAGAAGCCATGAAGCTCCAACAGGACAACCTCATCTCCTTGCTGTAGACACATCTCTGAGTCTGTTCTGTGCTAGAGAGAGAATTTATCCTGCTCCCAGGCAGCTAAGGTGACGATAGTAGGGATGTTCTCCAGCTCCCTAGAGAGGCCTGCGAGGGCCTTGGCTGGCCCGACCATGGGGGGCTCCACCTGTGTATGGGGGAGGGCTGCCGCTGTGCTTCGGATATTCTGTGTTGGCTCCTGGCTCTGCCCCGCCAGTCCTCACCAGTCTGTGCACTGGTTTAGAGCGTGGGCTTGAGACCAGAAGTCTGTGGGGTATGCCCAGTTACGACCCTTTCAGGTTGTGTGGCCTTGGGCAAGTACTGAACCTCTCTGAGATATTAATACCACCCCAACCCACCCCCCTCAAGGTCTCGCTATGCACTCCAGACTGGCCTTAAACTCTGCATCCTCCTGCTTCAGCTTCCCAAGTACTGTGATTACAGCATCCTTCCTGGCTCTTAGCCAGAGCTAGGAACCTTCTTGCCCCAAAGGCAGAGACTCTAGCTAATGCGGACGAAGCAGCAACGGGGCACATCAGCACAGCGGGTGCCGCCCCACTAAGTCCGGCTTCTAACCCCATGTTAACACGGCATCTTGCTTTGGTCATCTCACTGCGCCACCCTGCCCTCTATGACCTTGGTCTCCCCACCGTCTGAAAGGAGACAAAGGAGCTAAGCATGCAGGCAGGTGAGGAGAAATGTACGGTCTGGACGGTCCTAGGGTGGAAGCCGGGGCAAGTCCTTACACTATCTGGAGCCCTGGTCTCCATGTTTGAGTGGCTGGGTCTGCATTCAAAAGGCAGAGCTAAAGGTGTGAATGCGTCGGCCACCATGATAAACCACACACACCACGGTCTTGCCACCAGCAGGGCGTCACAAGGAACATGCCTCTGGCTGCAAATCAGAAACTAAAGAGGGTCCCCTCAATATTTACCAGCTGGCAAAATAAGAACCTTCAAATGGGAGGCACAAAAGTCAGTTCTAAAACCCAAACATAATAAACAAATGTCAAAAAAAAAAAAAAAAAAAGAAAGAAAAGAAAAAGAAAAAGGGTTGATGAGATGGCTTCATTGGAAAAGAGGCTTGCTGCCAAACCTGATGTCCTGAGTTTGATCCCCAAGCCTCCCAGTGGAAAAAGAGACCTGACTCCCACACATTTGTCCTCTGACTTCCACACACACACATGCTATGGAACACGAACACTCCCCTCCCCCCATAACACACACACACACACACAAATACAAATATAAACAAATACTGTCTAAAGCCCAACTGTGTATGTGTGCATGTGCACGCGCTCACTGTGGGGCGTGGAATAAAATGAGGTCATATGGAAATGGACTATTTTTATTTCAACAAGGCATTTCAAAAATACTCTTAATTATATGAAGATGGCGGAAAGGTTCTCTCAAAAATTAGAGAGCACTGTTACAGCTGCCCTCTGGCCCCCCACACCCTCCTAAACCCTCCAGTCCCCTACCACACCCTCCGCAGCCCCCTCACCTTTCCCAGGCCCCCCACTGCTCTTTACATCCACCCCCGCCCTCGGGAGGCAACTGGCCCACACATGTGGGCAGAAGGGAGCCAGACTCCGCCAGGCCCCGCCCTCCCAGCTCTTTCCAAGGTTCATCTAACAACCCTTGGAAGCAGTGGGCTGAGCAGAGGGGAGGCATCAGCCCTGGAGGCCAGAGAGGTGGTGGAACCCTTCTGCTGGAGCTCTCGGTCTCCTGGGGTGGCGCTGCAGAGGCCGGGTTCTGAGATCCCTGGAGGGCGGACCAGTGATCGCTGGGGCCAAGGCAAACTCCTCACAATGTAGACTAGACAGAGATAGGACCCAGACCACTGAAGGCCTTCCTGCGGCTGCTGGGGGGCTCTTTCTCTACACAATGGTCACTTTTGGTTCCTTGAGCATTCACTATACTGCATTTTGGAGATTTAAAAAAAAAAAAAACCAGGATTCTAAGAGTGAAAGCCACTTGTCAGGTCGGGTCACTTAGGACAGGCCCAGGTCGAGTGACTCCCCCAATACAGCCCATTCCCAGGCGGGAAAAGCTTTCGTAAAGTCCCCAGGAGTTCTGACAGGGCCAGGGCCCAGGTTCCTCCCACCCTCTGCCCTAGGCGCCCTCTGGATGGCCGCCCCGCTGGTACTGAAGTCACAAGCTCCTTGCCATGGGGTCTGTCAGTAAATGACGAATTTATGTCAGAAACAAAATGTCAAGTTTGCCTCCATTTACCAGACTGGGCTGCCCTAGCTGGGCCAGGGTGAAGAGAACACAGGGGAAGAACCCCTCCCTCCCTCCCCCAACTGGTGAAGAGGGCCAGCCTTGTCAGGTTCCTTCCAGCACCTGCTGTGGCGGCTCCTCCATCACCCCGCTCCGTTCCCCTCCCCTCACCATGACTTTCTGAGCACAGGCTAGATCCAGGTGCCTCCTCAAAGCCCCCCAGCACAGCTACCACCTCACTCGCAGAAGAAACCAGTCCAGGTCGACCCCTCCGCTCAGTCACCTGCCTCCAGCCTTCCTCTCTGTCTCGGGCTGCGCAGGCCTCCCTGCAGACTCCTGCCGCAGGGCCTTTGCCCAGGCTGTCCCTCTACCTGGCACACCTTCCCGGCATCCGTAAGACTCTCTCCTCTCCTTCCTTTTCTCCTATAGGTTCTGCTTAGCCCAGAAACACCTCTCCCCCCAGCAGACCTCCCATCTCCCATCCCCTAGTTCTCTGCCTACATTTTCACCCTGTCACGGTATTACTTGTCATCGGCCCGGCCCTGGGAAAGTAAAGCTCCATGGAGTAGTCCCGCTACCCGCCCCCCCCCAGCTCATCCAGAACTGTGAAGAGGCCAGTGAGGCCCGGCACTACCCATCAGAGTATTCCGCCGGAGTAGGGGAAGGCCCCTGCCGCACATCCACCGGGTCTGAGTTCACATGCACCCTCCATATCACTTCCCCTCTCTCGGCACCAGGGGCCTCTTCTGTCTGCATGGGAGAGGAGCCGCCCCCGTGGGCCCTCCTCCCAGGGGCTGTACACAGTCGCAGCCCTTGACGCTTGCTCCACCTCAGCTCCCACACCCCCACCCTGGGGTCTGGCCCCGTGCCAAGCCCCTGCAGACTTCAATACCAGTCTGTTCAATTAAAGGGAGATGACGGATGTCACAGCACTCTGCCAACTGTCACCCTGAAGAACAAACAGAAGCGGATCCCCCTTTCACGGAGCGGAGAGCTGCGTTCACTCATTCATTCTTCCAACCGACACATATTAAATGAGCACTTACTACGGGCCAGGCCCAAGGTAGGCCTGGGGGAGCTGGCGGTAGGCGGTGCAATCACCCCTGCTTTTGCAGTATGGTAGGAAGGAGAAAATACTGATCAAAGACACTAATTAACTTGGGATTTTGACAAATGCTGCTTATGGAACTTTCTGGGAGAGGGAGACTTCCCCCAGGAAACAGTGGAACATGGGTAGCATCACCCAGGCAACAAGGGGAACAGTATTCCAGCTCCAAGGATCAATCAGCCAGTGCAAAGGTCCTGTGGTGGGTCAACCTAGAGGATGTAGGGGATCCAAAGGCCAGAGCAGGCTACAACTGCTATGTGAGCAGCAACCAGAACAAAGGCAGCCTCTGGGAAGGGTAGTGGCTCCATCTCCAAAGTAACAGGGAGCCACGGAATGTTCTGAAAAAAACAGTATGACTGGACTCAGAGTCCAATCCTGAACTACAGTCCACTAACAGGCCCATGAGACTCTGTGTGGCTGTGCCTTGGGCTTCAGGCTTAACTCTTCCAATTTGGAAGTTTTAAGGCCAGAGGTCATCTCCTCTTCCCCCTCCCCTTCTCCTCCACCCCCACCAGGTGACAATTCCCACAACCCTCAAAACTTGAGCTTTGCCTGCGCATGCCCTATGGCTGAGGGCTATCCTGTAGGCCAGGGTCTACCCAACCATCTAGTAGTCAGAGAGAATTTAAAGGGGCCCAGAATTCCAGGCACCTCGGTGCAACTCCCCCCTGTGATCTGACCGGGAGGCATTGCCCCGAGTGAGCACATTATCACGATGTGTAATTTCTGGAATAAACACAGCTGTGTTTGTTTCTCCGAGTGCGTAACAGACAGAACAGCAGATCGGTCTGCCGCGTGCAGCTGGAGCCTCGCACCTTGGGACGGCCACGCACTGTAGAGGAACCAAGAGGATGATGGGTCTTCCCCAGGGCCTCCAGATACCATCATCCAGGTGAAACCTTCAAGGGGCCAGCTTAAAGCCTCTTGGGAAAGCAGCAGGAAGACCACAGCAGGGGGAGAAATTGGGACATCTGTCCCTTGGGGATGGGTGGGTCCTGATCAGTGGGGACAGCTGGCCCTACAGTCATGAGCAGGTCCCTTAGGACGAGACTCCACATAGCTGAACCCCAACAAACCAATTCCTGCCTGAAGTTTTCCAGATGGGAAAGCTGATGCTCAGGGATGGCGATGGGGCTAACGAGGCAAGGGCTGGGACCCCTTCTGTTGCAGCCAGTTTGTGCCAGCAGACCCCAAGGATGCCGAGGCATCCACTCAGGTCCTTAGCAACCTGTCCAATCACATGGGTTCCCCTGTCCAGGTGCTGGGACCATGAGTGAATTTCAGGCAGCTGAGCCACGGCTGTTTCCTCATCTGCAATGTGACTAGAACAGTGATTTCTCAACCTGCGGGTCACAACCCCTTTCCTGGGGGTTGCCTGAGGCCATCTGCATATCAGATATTTACATTATAGTTCACGACAGTAGCAAAACGATAGTTATGAAGTAACAATGAAAATAATTTTATGGTTGGGGGTCACCACAACTTGAGGAACTGTACTAAAGGGTCACAGCATTAGGAAGGTTGAGAACCACTGGACTAGAAGATTAAGCAAGATTCTGCATGTGAAGCCTTGGTGCAGGGATAGGAGGCAGGGAGCTGACACATGACAGACAGTCCCTATGCCCTCAGTAGATGCTGAATGAACAACTGCTATGTCCCAGGAAAGTACTGGGGCTTGCAAGCAAGACATGTCATTTCCTACCTTTGGGAAGCATGTGTTGTGTGGTGTGTTATGTGGTGTGTGGGTGTGTATGTGTATGATTTGAAGCAGTGACTTGTGTATCCCAGACAAGTCTCAAACTTGCCATATAACTAAAGATGACGGTAAACTTCTGGTCCTCCAGCCTCCACTTTCAGAGCGCTGGGAGTACAGATGTGCACCCACTGAGTCTGTTAGGCTGGAATGGAGCCCAGGGCTTTGGTGCATGCTAGGCAAGCACTCTACCAACCAAGCTCTATCTCCTGCCTGAAGCTTATATCCAGACAGGAAGGAGTAAATCAAGTGTTACCTTGGTTGTAATTATTGTACCCATTTCACAGCAAGCTGAATCAAGGTTCAGAGAAGCTAAGAGCTTTTAAACCCCCTCCCCTTTCCCCTTCCATCCCACCTAACACTCAAAAGGGCTAGAGCCAAGTGCTAAAAAAAAAAAAAATCCATCCAAGATCCTACCAGGAGAAAAGGGGAGCCATCAATTTCAAGACGTTGTCACCCCAAAGGGTCCTTAAGGCTGAGGATCCGGCTGGCCACAGGCTCTACATGACCTCAGGTAGACAGCAGTCTGGGCTTGTTTCCCTACCTTTGGACACTCTGAATTCTGGGGTGAACCTCAGGTTGTTCTGGCTCTGTGGAAGACCTGGGCTAAATGAGGTGCCCAGCCAGGACCGTTCCCTGGCTGGCAGGAAGGAGGGAGTGTGGTGTGAGGAGCTGGAGGGCTGGGCGGATGAGGAGACTGGGAGGCAGGGGAGGTGGATGAGATGGGGAGGCAGGCCGTGGTCCCTCCTGTTCTGCCCCAGCCCCACCTCTCCCGCATGGACACAGTGGCTGCAGGCACGCGCAGCCTGCACACAGGGGCTTCTTCGATGGGGGCTGCGCCCGCCGCCGTTTTCCTGCGCAGCTCCCTGCTTTGGATTTTTTTTTTTTTTCCTTTTTGGCAGCACTGGGGACGGAACCCAAGGGCCTTGCACTCACCAGGCAAGCACGCCACCATGGAGCCCCTGCTCCCTGCTTTGGATGTCTTTTGTCAGCCTTCTCCGGCTCCTAAGAGCAGCCACAGCTTGTCACTCAAGGCCACTTTCCTTGCTCACACCTCTGCCAGGCTCACCTCCCGTCTTCCATTTCACACACTTCCATCTACAGTGACATCCACAAAGCAGCCTCCTTCCAGCTTCTGGGCCTTTGTTTAGGCCGTCCCTCCACGAAGAATGCCGTTCTTTCCACTTGAATGCATTTGCTCCCACAGCACAGGCTGGAAGACAGCACACTCCATGCCGAACACATGTGTGGGATTTTTGGTTTCTTGTTTGTTTGTTTGTTTGTTTAGGATATTTACATACACATAATAAGGTATCTTTTGTTGTTGTTGGTTTTGAGACAGGGTTTCTCTCTGTAACAGTCCTGGTTGTCCTGAAACTCTCGCTCTGTAGACCAGCCTGGCCTCGAACTCACAGAGATCCACCTATGTCTGCCTCCCAAGTGCCGAGATTAAAGGTGTGCACCACCACTGCCCGGTATAATACCATATCTTAGGGGTAGGCCTCAAGTCTAGAGACAAAGATGACGACATATTTCATGCACACCTTCTATCCACAGCCCCATGCTGGGTGTGCTCCCACAACTCTGTAATCCCCGCACACGGGTGGTGGAGCAGGACGATCAAGACCAACCTCAGCTACACAGAAAATTTGAGACTAGCCTGCACAAGATGAGAACCTGTCTCAAATCAATCAATCAATCAATCAATCAATCAATCAATCAATCAGCATGGCTCAGTGGGTAAAGTCAGGCTGTGCAAGCATGAAAACCTGAGCTCAGATCCCCAGCACCCACAGAAAACCCACAGGTGTTGGCAGTGCATGCCTGTAACCCCAGCACTGGATGTGGAAACAGGAGAATCTCAGGGTGCACCGGCCAGCCAGTCTAGCCAAGCGACCAGGTTCAGCCAGAGACTCTATTTCAAAAAATAAGGTAGTGAGCATGTGCGCCTATACACAAAACACCACACAAAATAGCAAAAAGAAGACAAAATAAAAAATAAAATCCCAAAGATCATCAAACAGTAACAACAACAAACCCCAGAATCAGCCAGAAGGTCATTTTATTCGGTATTTTTTAATGTGTGGGCATTTCTTTTTTGATGTGTTTGTGTGAGTATACACGTATGTGTAGTCACATGCATGCATGTGCGCTTGTGGGCCAGAGGTTGATGCCAGGCATCTCCTTTTACTCTCTTCTTTAATACAGAGGAAGGGCCTCTCACTCGAACTCAGGGCTCACCGATTCAGCGAGGGTCACTAGCCAGCTTGCTCCTGCGATCCTGCCTCCAGCTCCCAAGCGCCGGGACTATAGTGAGTCTCCACATTCAACAGTTACATGGATTCTGGGTATCTGAACTCCGGTCCTCAGGCCTCAAGGATGCACCCACTGAGCCATCCTCAGCCCCAGTGTGCCTGCATTTTGACTATGACACGTCACATGGGGTCAGGTGTGGAATTTCCTACTTGTGGCCTCATGTTGGTGGAAAAAAATAAAAGTTTTGGATCTTTTTGGGTTTCAGGTTTTTCACATTAGAGAGGCTTGAGCTGTTTAAAACAGTGGCCTTGGGTCCCTGGACACTTCTGAACTTACATCTGTTTTAATCTGCCGTATGAGTTACTGACTATTATCAGGGTCACTTAGGATGGTGCCCGCTCATCTGTGGGAGCTGCTCTGATGGTATTAATGAAGGAAGAAGAAAAAGAGAGGAGGAGAGAGAAGAGAAGTGATGGAGGGGGATGGAAGAGGAAGAAGGCTTTGCCCATCACTGCTGGGATGTTGCTCTGATATCCAACGTCAGTCTGTTTAATTTCTCACAAGGTCCCCTGGCATCTCAGAGACTGTCAACAGCAAGTTGATGAATGGAAAGACAGATGAATGAACTGATGGATGAAGGGGAGAAAAGGATTAAGGGGAAGAAGGGTGCATGGACAGATGGACAGAGACAGTCTGCAGGAGGCTGAAGGCACTAACTGCGCCCAGCGGCACAGAGCCCCGCCAGCAGCAGAGGCGGCTGAGACCAGATGCTCAATCTGTCCCCAGCTGCGGCACCTCTCCCTGGCTGTGAGCTCCCAAATTGGAGCCAGCATCAGTCTGAGCATAGGATGGAGTAAGTGGAAGCATGGGGCGGCCGATGCCCAGGGGAGTCCCAGCTCTTCCCCCACCTGTCACCAGCTCTAAGCACCAGCCCCTGACAGCAGGAAGACATCTCTAAAAGCATGAGCCAAGTCGGCGGGAAAATAGGATTTACTCCACAGACATTCACTTGGGGGCAACTTCTCCGGAACTCTACAGTGTAGAAACTTTGGCAAACCCATAGTTGATGCCTCAGAGGATTTTTCTAAACCTGGGGTGTCTGCTGTTTGCCAGCATGATCCAGAGCCAGAAATAGGAGAATAAGGAAATATGATAGTCTAGATACCAAAGGGAATTTCAGGGGAGGAGGGCACCCAGGTTCTTGTATATTCTTCTGTTCATTTACTCACCTACCTAACCAAAATATGCCCATACTTGACTTTGCCCATACATACTACATACATACATACATACATACATACACACACACACATACCACATCCCTCTACCCAGTCAAGCAGCCAGCCACCCATCAAATACCTATTCATTCATCCATCAATTCCATCCATCTACCCATCCATCCATCCATATATATATATATATCCTATCTATACATACATACACATATACATGCATACACATATCCCATATATCTATACATACATACATCCCATCTGTCTATCTATCCATCCATACATTCATCCACCCACCTACCCATTCATCCATCCATCCAATCTATCTACTCACTCAGCCAGCCAACCACACTTATCCATTCATCTATCATCAATTCTATCCACCCATCCACCCATCCATTCACCCACCCATCTATCCATCTATCCATCACACCCATCTATCCATTTATCCATCTACTCATTCTCTCATCCACCAATCTGCTTGTCCATCTGTTCATCCATCCACTTAGCCATCCATCCAACCACTGACCCATTCTATGCACCCACCCACTCACCTACCCATCCACCAGTCTACCCATCTTCCAATTCATCTAATCATTAAACTTGTCCATCATTTGCCCAACCATCTAATCCATGTAACTGCTCATGCACTCATCTTCTGTCCGTCTAGTCACTCATCTATCCAACCATCAACCAGCTGTCAACGGCTCAGCTGCTCATCCCACTATTGCCCTATACACCATTCAACCATTCCAGCTGAGGATCCCCCACTACGGCTGGGAGGAAGTGGACACGCTGACCCATTGTACACCTGACATAATCTGGGAAATATAATAGAGCTACACGCAAGGTACCGCCAAGGACACAAAGACCACCCAGACAGAGGGCTATCGGGGCTTCAGACAGGAGGAGATACACAAGCCTGACCTCAGGAAGTGGCAGGAAGATGCCAGAGCAAGCAGATGAAGGAGGACTGGTGTGGTGGTATTGTGTTCCCCAAAATATTGTGTACCTTAATAAATTTATCTGGGGTCAGAGAACAGAAAAGCCACTAGTTAGACAGTGATAGCACACGCCTTTAATCCTAGCATTCCAGAGGCAGAAATCCATCTGGGATCTCTGTGAGTTCAAGGCCACAATGGAAACAGCCAGGCATGGTGACTCACGCCTTTAATCCCAGAAAGCAAGCCTTTAATCCTAGGGAGTGATGGTAGAAAGCAGAAAGGTATATAAGGCGTGAGGACCAGAAACTAGAAGCATTTGGCTGGTTAAGCATTCAGGCTTTTAAGCAGCAGTTCAGCTGAGAGCCATTGGGATGAGGACACAGAAGCTTCCAGTCTGAGGAAACAAGACCAGCTGAGAAGTTGGCAAGGTGAGATAGCTGTGGCTTGTTCTGTCTCTCTAATCTTCCAGCATTGACCCCAATAACTGGCCTCGGGTTTGATTTTATTAATAAGAACTTTTAAGAATCCTGCTACAGACTGGGGGTGGGGGTGCAATAGGAAACAACACTGTAGGCTCCACAAGTCTAATGGGGGCAAGAAAAATGGGTGGGACAGACTGATAAGAGTAACTCCGTGGTACAGCATTTGTACAAGGCCCTAGGTTTTACCCCAGAACACACACACACACACACACACACACACACACACACACACACCACACACACCACACACACACACACACACACACACACACACACACACACACAAGAAATTCAAAAGTACAGGCCCCCACACCACCTCACTAACAAGCTGTTGGCCAGGGCCAGTCTCCTTTTTCACATCCACCAGACTCTGTAGGTCCTCCGTATTTCCTAGAGAGAAAAGGAATACCTCCCGGATACCACTCACTACCAGCTTGTGCTCTGCTGGCTACAACACAGCTCCATCAGAAAGAAAATCAGCCCTTAGAAATCTCTGGGCCGAGCAGCCTCAGCTGTGATTCCCATGTCACCTTCTGCTGCAAGTTCCCCAGGTTCTGTGCCTTTCTTCTCTGGCAATGGTAAATCTGCTAGCAGCCCCTCAATAGCTGGAACTAAGCAACTGGAGGCACACCCAGAGAGCAGCAGGGAGGGAGGCTGGCTCTGCTTTCCCTGCTGAGACTCCAGGCCCTCTGTGCACCAGATCAGTGGTTAAAACTCTAGACTTAGGGTTGGAGAGATGGCTCAGCGATTAAGAGCACTGACTGCTCTTCCAGAAGACCCCAATGCACATAAAAATAAATTATTAAAAAAAAAAAACCTCCGGACCTTAAACACATACCCATCAACTCCTCAGAAAGCTTATTTCCTTGCCTATGTCTGCAACTAATGTCTAAACAGTTTAGAAAACACACACACACATGCACACGCACACACGCGCGCGCGCGCGCACACACACACACACACGCGCACACACACACACACACCTCTATATAAAGAAAGAATGTGACACAAAGGTCCTCCTGATAGTGATGAGAGTCACAGCTGTATGGATGTTTATGTTTGAAATATTTAAAAAATAGGAATGGAAAGATGGTTCAAAGGTTAAGAGCACTGGCTGCTCTTCCAGAGGACCCAGGTTCAATTCCCAGCACCCCCATGGCAGCTCACAACTATCTGTAATCCAGCTCCAAGTGATTTGACATCCTCACATGGACATACATGCAGGCAAAACACCAATGCACATAAAATAAGAATAAAAATTATTTTGAAATATTTCAAAATGAAGGTATCAGTCCTTCCACCTAACTTGCAGCCAGTGAGTTTGGGTCCAGCTCCACCATCCCTGGCCAAAGTCCATGAGTAATTACTTGCCTTTTCCAAGCCTTATTTTTTAAAGTATTTTTTATTATTACATTTATTTCACATACGTGTGTGCATACTTATGTGTGTGCACATGCTTGTAAGTGGAAGTCACAGGGCAATTTGTGAGAGTTGGTTCTCTCTTCCCACCATGTGGGTGCCAGGGACCAAACGCAGATGGTCAGGTTTGGCAGCAGGGGTTTTTACCAGCTCAGACATCTTACCGACCCTCTCCTCTTTTTTTTTTTTTTTTTTTTTGATTCTATAGTCTAGGCTGGTCTCATACATACAGCAATCCTCCTGCCCAGACTCCCGAGTGCTGGGTTTACACGTGTGAGAGCCATTGTGCCCAAATTCACTTTTCAGTCTACAGGATGTCAGGACACCGACCCGGGTAACTGCTCTTCAGCACCTACGCCCTCAGGACACCCAAGTCACTGCTCTTATTACTGCTATTGTTCACAACCGAGCAGAGAAACTGAGGCAAGGCAAGGCGTGGTAAAACGGAGACTTTTCTCTCTTCTATTCCCCCGTTAGCACCAGGCGCAGAGGGTCTTACACTCAGGTATTGGTGAACAGCTAAGGCTCGGGAGGCTGGAACAACAGCTGGGGATGTAGCTCAGTGGGTAGCGCGTGTGCCGAACATGCATGAAGTCTTGGGTTTGGTAGCCAATACTGCACAAACTAAGTGTGGTGGCGCACACCAATAATCCCAGCACCTGGGGAGTGGAGGCAGGAGGATCAGAGACTCAGAGTCGCCTTTGGCTAGTTCCAGGCTGGTTCACCTCAAGTGACAGAGTTGACAAGTAGAGAATCCAGGTCAGGAATTCCGCTCTGCCCTTGCCTCAAAGAGCAGGCTCTTGCCTGAACCTCCTAGCTCCCAGCCAGGGGTCTAGCCTCATCATCCCTCTGGCTCCAGAAGGGACTAGTCCGAGGGGGTCCCAAGTGCCTCCGCTGCTCAGAAGGCCTTCCCACTGCTTTCCTGGAACCACAGGAGCTGCCATCTGAGGCTGTGAGTAGTGACAGCTGATGCTGATGGGCACAAGCAAGAAGATGTCACAACCGGGGCCCTGACTTGAGCAGACTCCCTGGGCCCCAGCTTTCTGTGGGTTCCAAAAGGGCCCCTTGGGCTCTGGCCGAGCTGTTCCCAGGCCCTGCCTCCGGGGAGAGGCGGAGAAGGCCCATTCAGGAGGGTCGAGTCCCACTGTGCTCTAAGCCTCTTTCTCCCCACTTGCACAGCTCAGATGCTTTTTGTCCTTCCGGCTTCCCATGGACCCGGGCCAAGTGACAAGTTGGTGCTGTGGACATATGTCGTCGCCATAATGGGAATGTTGACCTCACGCTCTCCCTGCTGGGGCCAGGCAGCTTGCACCCCGCCCCTGTGCTTGGCAGCTTCTGCTCTCGGGCACACACAGGACTCCTTCCCGCAGTCCGGCTACACAGGGCATTCATGGGCCCTTCTACCGGATCTTAGAGCGCATCGGCTCCATCACCTGCCTCACACTTCACCTGCCTTTGCTTTGGGACCCTCTGAGGAGTCACCTCCTCCAGGTGCTCAGTCAGGACAGTGCTGACTGTGTAAGCATGAAGACCCCAGATTCAAGCACAGAGGCATCGGAACCCCTGCTGGAGCTGTATACTCTTGGCCTGTGAGTAAAATCCAGCCAGCAAGCATGGTCAAGTATGACAGCTTCCCCGTAAACACACAAACTTTGTAGACCAATAAGCTTTTTTTAAGATTGAGCCCCACCTCCTGCAGAAAAAAAAAGAGGGGGCAGCTGGGGGGGGGGTACCTTTAGAAAGGACTGGTGTTCTCTATGATTTATTATCTGTCTGACTTTGAACTTGGTCTTCCATTTAGGCAACAGATAGGAGCCATATTTCATGCCTGTCAAAAGTTGAACACAGTGGTTCTCAACCTGTGGGTCTTGAACGCTTTGGGAGTCGAACGATCATTTCACAGGGGTCACATATCGGATATTCTGCATATCAGATATTTACATTATGATTTATAACAGTAGCAAAATTACAGTTACAAAGTAGCAATAAAAATAATTTTATGGCTGGGGGTCACCACCACATGAAGAACTGTATTAAAGGGTCGCAGCATTAGGAAGATTGAGAACTGCTGGTTTCCCACATAAAATCCCACGAATGCATTGCCTGGGCCCATCCTCCACTGGGTCTCTGCAGGTGATGCCAGAGAGGTATCTGTACCCACCCACGTCATCACAAGTACACATCTTCTTGTGCTCCAAAAGTAGATTTCACAGCAATGGTGGCCTCACAGCTGAACCTTGCCTCCCTGCACATGTGATGGCCCCTGACCACATCAAGAATGACAGCCACAGTCACACCTTCAGATTCTTTTATAGGTGAATGAAGAATACAGTCACTTCTTGACACATATATCACAGGTGGCTGAAATGATGACTCCTAGGGAAACTGAGGCCCAAGGGGGTGAAGCCAGCCATCCCCGGACCTTATTTAACAAATCCCATGTCACCAGCCCAAGGCCTTGAACCTCACACAAGGTCTTGAATAAGCTTGTCCCTGGCTACCCTCACTAATTTGGAGGTTCCCTGATTTTACATCTGTCAGGAACTAACTTGGTCACGGGTCCCTAGGTGACAAGAGCCTCTGCTTGCTCAGGACAGATCACACCTGAAAGACACAGAGAGAAAATTGCTGGGGTGGAGTGGCGGGAGCAGAAGGCAAGAAGGAAGGGGCCGCCTAGCTGCCCGCTGCCCCCATCCCTGGGCTATAAACAGCATGGAATAAACTGTCTAAAAGGTGGTGGTCTATACATCCTTGCTCCAATGAACGTAAGGCTACTGTGTGCCCGTGGCAGCCTAGATCAAAATCTGGAGCACAGGTTAGCCCGGAGCATGTAGAGAGGTGTACCAGTGACAGCATGAGATGGGAGGGAGTCCAGAACTTTGAGTAGCTCCTCCAAGGTGTGCTTTGGTGAGGAGGAGGCGGTCACTCCAGTACAGTGTGCCAAATCTCTGGCAAGAAAAGGGCCTCTCTTTAAGGCCTGAATGGAAAATGAAACCATGGGTTTCCTCCCTTCCTGGGAACACTAATGAAGGAGCCTGGGATGACCCCGAGCTGGCTTTGGGGCTGGTGCAAACTGATAAGATGCCAGAGGGTGACATTTTGTGGCACCAGCTCCTACTGTTCAAGAAGCCTTACACAGAAGCTGGGAATGCTTGTAATCTCAGCACTTGGGAGGCTGAGGCAGAAGGATTGCCAGGAGATAGCCTGGGTTACAGAGTGAGACCTGGTCTCAGAAAATCCAAGCTGGTGAGATGATTCACTGGGTAGCATTTTCCCACACAAGCCTGATGACCTGATTGGCTCCCTGGGACTTTGGTGGAAAAGTGAGAACCCACTCCTTTGACCTCCACAAGCATGCCATGACACATACATGTCCATGCTTACACCCATACACCACACACACGATAATTAACATATATACATAATTTTATTTATGTATTATGTTCTTACTAAAACAAGTCTTCCAAGGGCTGGGCATGTAGCTAAGTAGTAATGCACTGGCCTAACATGCACAAAGCCTTGACACACCCTCAGCACAGCAGAAAAAGAAAGAAAAAGTCTGATGGTGTCCTGCTTTGCCTCCTGGGGTGCTTAGTGTAGACCAATGACAGGTGAGAAGCACTGAGAAGCCAGGGGGTCCAGCCCTGCCACTGTCCCCAGGGCCATTTGGGCACTTCCAATCTCACTGCCCGAGCCCCCTGGACTCACAAGGACCCTGGTTGACACTGTGGAATAGAACAAATATCTCCCAAAGACATCAACCTGCTGCCGCAAAAGCCCTAAATCACCCCTCTCTGAGCTAGGACTAGGGGGCTACTTATTACCCAGCAGCAGACCACAGATGTACTTTCTGAAGTGTTCTCCCCTGACTAGGGTCCAGCACCTAGTCCTGAACCTAAGAGCTGAAGGAGCCTGGCCCACGTCATAGAAGAGGCGGCCAAGGCCCAGGAGACCCCTGAGCAATTGTCTCAAGGGTCCCACAGAGTCTGGGTCAGACTCAAGGGTCCCACTTGAGCCTGCAGGGCCTGGAGGGCAACACCAATACGTGCTGCAAGGTGACGGCGAGCCACCCAGTACTCGGGGAATATGAGGAGGTAGCTGCTGCGATCCTGCTCCAGCTGACCATGGCCATGTGGCGCTGTGGGCCTGGGACGCTAGACTGACTTTCAGAGAAGCCAGAATCTCGAATTTTTCTATACGGCTATCCTTCTTTATGTTGGCTAAGCACTCAGAGCCCTCAGTTACAGCAAGCCACTGACTCTGGACAGGTCACATTTTTCTCTCAGGCCTCAGTTTCCCCATCTGAACGGCCACAGCACTCACGACCCTCCCGTCCTATCAGCAGCCTTCCAATGACAGCTCCACAGTGCCTGCCCTCCGTGGAGGCGTGTCCCCGCCACCCCCACCCCCCCGGCCCCCACTATACACAGCGTTAACACCCGATTTGTCTAACTTACAACAACATTATTCTGACCACTATGACAGAGATTGCATTTTTATGGCAGGTTTGTGAGTTCCAGAACACTCCCGCCTGCATTATCTCAGGATGCTGATGGAGTCAGAGGCTGGACAGCTGCCTCGGAGACCCTTGCCAGAGCCAAGCTACCTCTGAGCATGAAGCCCAGTTGCTGAGGCAGCTGGAGAGAACACCCCCCACACACACCCACACACACACCCACACCCACACCCACACACACCCGCTGCCCGGTGCCACCCGGACCCAGCTTGAATCCCGACCTTGCCATCCCCTGGGTGTACCCCGGACAGTCAGGATCTGGGTTTCCTTTCCTTCATCTGTACAATGGATGTGACCACATGGCCACCACAGACCTGTGGGACACACAGACAGGCTCGGCAGCGTCTGCAGAGACTCACAGCCGTCGTCACCTTCCTGGCAGGAAGTGGGAACCAGGCAGGCCCTGGGCCAAAAGTGGAGTGTGACCATGGAGAACCTGGGGGGGTTCTGGGGGTGTTAACTGGGTCAAGGCCTTTGAGGAAATGGGGGTGGTGTTAAACTAGGGCAAGGCCTTTGAGGGAAACCCTCAAAGACAGGCTGAGGGGCCTCTTAGTCTCCAGCCAGGGTCAGTTAAAGCCTGGCTGTAGAACACACAGGCCTTCTGGGTCTTTGCTGCTCCCCTGCAGGTGAGGGCAGGGCCAGGGAGAGGTGGGGACGAAGGATCTGGTGAAACCCCCGCCTTCCCGCTCCTGAGCCCAGTTTCTGACTAGGATCCAGCGACTGCAGCTTTTCTAATGTTTATTCACACTCATCACACTTGAGAATCACTTAGCTCACCTTCCTCTAGGGAAGGGATCGGTTCCCGCAGCCACCTCAAGGGCTGGGAACGTTATTTCCCTAGGACAGAGCATGGAACTAAAACTCAGAGAGGGTAAGCAACAGGCTTAAGGACACACAGGACAGGATGGTGTGACTCCACATATCGTCGTGTGTGTGTGTGTGTGTGTGTGTGTGTGTGTGTGTGTGTGTGTATGCATGTGCGCACGAGCGCGTGTATGTACGAACATACATACACTGCTTACAGGACAGCAGGGAAGGGAGCCAGGGCTTCACCAAAGGTCTTGGGGACAGGGGAGAGAGTGTTCACATCTCAATTATGCCACCAAATAAAGCTGGGCATGGCTGAGGATCAGGTTACCTTGCTGGTACAGACTTGTATACTGGCTCGCACTTCATCCTCACAGTGCCTCCCTCCAGCAAGGCCCGGTCTGCCGCTTACAAACGAAGAAACTGAGGCTCTGACTGTAACGCTGGCTCAAGGCCACGGAGTTGGAAAGGTTAGCCTCGTCAGAAGGTGTACTCACTCCCAGGGCGTACAGGGGCGGGTGAAAGGGGAGAGGAGGTGGCTCTGGGATGCTCACCTAACGAGGCCCAGGCTTCAGTGGCCTCAGCAAGCCCCAGGTGACACAGGAGTTACCCTCCCCCACCTTCCGGAAGGCAGCTGCTTTAAAAGGCCCTAAAACGCTTTCAAGGCCTTATCAGCCCTGCTTCACTGATGCCAATCAGGAAGCTTCCAGGTGCTGCACCAACGGCCACCCCACCCCTTGGAGCTGTACAAACATTCCTCCCTCCCACTCTCCTCCGGGCCTCCTTCTAGTCAGCAGCCACCAGGAGGTGCCGGGAGGTGGGCAGAGGCTCTGCTGGACATCATTTCAACCTGGCCTTCCCCAGATTCTGCCTGGAAGAACTTCTCTCTCCAAAGTCCTGGGTTGTATCTCAGAACACTGGGGACAAGTGTAACTCGCTGACAGAAAGACCAGACAGATGTTTAAAATGGAGATTCCCCCACCTCGCTCCCCACCCACCCACCCACCCCCAGCTGAGGCCAGCACATAGATCTGGCCTGCCTCTGCCAGGAACTCCAACCTGATCTCCATGCTTCGACCTCAACAGGAGCCCAGGCCACTCCTGCCAGGCCCAAGCCTCTGTCACCAGCCAGCTCCACCTTCCACCCACCCTGTCTATGTACAAGGATCTTGGCTGGCCACAGCTCACAGGTGAACACAGGCAGGCAGGGTTGACAGGATGAGAGCCTGGGCTGAGGGTCCTTAAAGATGCCTTAAAGGGGACTGAGGATGTGTCTCAGTTCACAGTGAGCATACCCGCCTAGCATGCAAGAGGCCCCGGATGCAATCCCCAGCACTCCATAAACCAGGAGTCGTGACGCACAACTGTAAATTCCAGCAACTGGGAGACAGAGGCAGGAGGATCAGGAGTCCAAGGTCTCTGATGGCTGCAGAGTCAGTTCGAGGCCGGCATGAGTGCCCAGAGAATGCATCCCTACCAGGATCAACGAAGGGGTCAGAGGCAGATAGCAAAGACAACCTGCAGGAGGCAGTGGAGCGACAGCAGGACAGAAGGATGCACTGATGGACGAACAGGACTCCAGACGTGAGAATCCTCTGACAGCTGAGGTGCCTCCCCAACCTGGGTTCTATGACCATCTCAGAGTGACCAGAGTGCAGAGCAGTGGGTAGTGTGAGACCCAGAGGGCTTCCCCGCAGGGTCCTCGATGGGGTGTCTGACTCTGTGCACATGTAGAGCACTGTCCCAGGGCTAGGGGAGCAAGGCACCTGTGAGATGGAGTCAGAACAGAGGCCTGCCCCCCAAACCCTCACAATGCCATGTAGGCAGGCACATCCGAGCCCAGTCATCATGGGCTACACCCACAGATACGGCAAGGAAAGGAGCCCTGGACCCAAACCAGCACATCTCTATGCTGAATGTCTGGCAAGGGAACCATAGGAGATGAAGTCCAGAGAGTGTGAGCACCTTGTCCCAAACCACAGCATGCAATGTTCATATCTGAACCCAGATCCATTGCTCCAGAAGGCAGTGTCTTCATCCACACCATCTATGAAGTCAGCAGGCTCTGTTCTCTACCACAGCCAGACTCTGTTTCCTATCCACAGCCTGCCCCTGAAGATGGATAGACAGATGAATGAATGAATGATGGATAGACAGATGAATGAATGAATGAATGATGGATGGATGGATAGATGGATGAATGAACAGACTGATGGGTGGGTAGAAGGAGGTTAGATGGATGGGGGATAGATAGATAGGTGTATTTATGGATGGAGGAGAGATGGATGGATGGATGCATGGAGGGGTGGATGGGTGGAGGATGGATGGATGAGTGGGTGTATGACAGAACAGGTCCATCTGATTAGAGTTTTCCAGTGCTGGGTTTTAAAGTGAAACCCTGCTTTCACTGACGAAGACATACACAAAAGCTAACTCCTCAAGACACAAAAAACAAAACAAGTGCAAATTTACTCCACATTCGCCAGGGCTCCAGGCATATGAAGCCCCAGAAGACAGATGGGCTCCCAGCCCTCATCAGAAGGGGTCCGTGTGGCCCTTTGGCTGAACTGTCTGTCCCTCACCCTCAAACACTTCCTGTTTGGACTATCCCCAGACCCTCCCTCTCCAGGAAGGTTTCCTTGGATCCCCTGCCCTTTCCTTCTCTGACGCTCATCCGGAGTTCATTCACTCAACACTGTCCACTGGATGCACCTTAGCTGACGGCACACTCGTCACTGAGTGCCCCGGTTTCAGAACAAGCAGCTCTGCACATTGGGATGCCGCAGCCAACAGGGCAGCTTGAATCACTTCCTCCTGGGGTTCATGGTCCAGAGGGCCAGGCAACATGAAACAAGGAAACTAACATGGGTTTTCGGAAAGCTAAAACAAGTGGGTAGGATACAAAGTAGCAAAACTGGTATCCGTTTTAGGTGATACTGTCAGAGAGGGCCTCCTAGAAAGTGGCATTTGAACAGTTCTATGTACCATAATTATGGACATACAAAAGGTCCAGGGGGTCCTTGCCTTTAGGGAACTCATAGTCCAGAGCACTGGCCTTAGTGTGACTCTGCAGGACCACATCTGGATTATTCTCAACATCCCCAATGACTGAAGTTGTCCATCTTCCCAAACACAAATCTGGCCAGGTCCCCCAATAAACAGCTCAAGAACCTTCAGAGGCTCCCCGCTTCCCTCGGCATCAACTCCATACTCCTAAGTCGTCCATCCCTGCCCATCTGCACCTGTCTGCCCTCCCTTCTCCGTCACCTCACAAGGGTGCCCTCGAGGCACACTGCCCTAGGTCACACCCAAGGAAATGCCAGATCATCTGGCCCCCCGGGCCTTCCCATATGCTGTTGGCTTGCCAGGCAACATTTCCCTCACCCTCATAGTCCCAAAGTCAACTGCCTCAACTCTGAAGAGATCAATCTGTAGAAACGCCAGGTGGCTAAGAAAGTTCATTGTCAGGAGAGTGGGGAGTGAGAAAATGAAACACAGCATTGAGCCATAAAAAAGGAAATAACCCTTTTCCAGCCCAAACTGCACCCCCAGGTGGCCCTCAACTTCCTCCTGGCAGTGCTCGGGGACACACTTCACACATTCGCTCCTGCCAACTATTTTCTCTGTCAGCCTGTCCCCTGTCTCCCTGCCCGCCCCAGGGTCCCGCACCACCTAGCCAAAAAGGAAGCACCATAAATATTTGGAGAGCAAACGAAGGGCTGTGCGGGGGAGACCCCAACCTTTACACTCCATCTAGTAGTGAGTCGGCCACCGTCCTCTGTGAGATGTGTCCCGGGGCTTGAAGCCCCAGCTCCAGATGTTCAACACTTTGCTTTTCCTGGAGGGATCTTGTGGTTTGGGCGAGACACTATGCTCACCATTCTTGCCAGGGGACCACTCCCCAGCACACACACGTGCGTGCACACATGCACGTGCACCCTCTCTCCTCTCAAGCATTCCACAGGCTGGAGCTGGGAATTCTTAGGCTGTAATGCTCAGGCCAGCCCTGTGGTGGGCTGGGAGTCAGAGCAGCCAGAAGAGAAAGGCAGGCAGGCAGTGGTAGCTTCATGGCTCTGGATGCCAGAGACAAGAGCTGTCCCCTCTGGCCCCCACAGATTGGGGTTGTATCCGGGAGAATCCAAGTGTTCCCTGGATGTGCGGCACCTCTCAGCCCACCTTCCCAATTCCTGCAGTTGGATTACTTCCCCATCCACTACCCAGTGTGATCCTTATAATCACACAGGTGAGACAGCCACTGTGATCACCCTTAAGTGACAGATGAAGAGAAGAAGGATGCTCCGAGAAAGGATTATGGGATGGTGAGTATACATAATGGAATCCTTCGAGAATAGCCAGAGGCCCTACCTAGGGAAACTGAGGCCCCTACAGAGAAGAGAGCTGGTCCAGGGACCCAAGTGAATTAGAAACAGACCCCTGCAGCCCACCTCACACCATTTCTCAGTCCAATATGAGCTGATCGTAATGGACTAAATTCCTCCCACTCCTGCCCCCAAACGGGCAGCCGTCCCATCTTGTGACATCAGCTGCCAACCAGCCCTGTGTCCAGGATCAGGAAGAACCCAGTCAGGCCACGGCCCCCCAGATTCTAACCACCCACTTGCCAGGGCTGGACAGACGTGGCCCTTCCATCTACCCCACGGTAATTAAAAACACACCCAGGCCTTCTCAAACACGCAAGAGAGGCCAATTTTCCTCCCCTCCAGCCCCACTGACTGCAACCTAAATAGCAATATTTATGCCAAGCTCCCCATAATACTGTAAACATCCCAACGTATAGCGGGCCAGCACATGAGTCATTTCCCCAAAGCCAGTGTAATAAGTGGTACACCAACCAAATCCCAGGGAGCTCCCCGCCAGCAGCCGGGCTCCAGGGCTGCCCTCCACACCCTGGGCCCGTGGCACCCTCAGTGCCCTGGCCACCCCACTCTGGGAAACCGCAAGCAGCCGCCAAATCCTGCAGGAGCCGGAGGACGGCTGCCTTGGTGCCAAACACGATGGCTGCCATCCAAGGACCCCCCTTTTCCCCCCACCCCCTCCCGCACTGCGGTCACTAAAATGCTCATTACTGAGAAACTAAGTTCTAGCACGGGGTCCCCCACCATGCCTGTAGTAGCTGTGCCTGGACCCCTCAAGGCTTCTTCACACTTCACCCCAAAGTGGCCCAAGAATAAGACACTTACCCCTCATGCCCCCGGTGGCACACTCCTAGAAGGGGTCACCCTCTTTAGGGGCAAGAAAACACAGCCAATTGTTTCAAAGACCTCAGACTCGGGGCCTATTTTTAACACCCAATGGCTATGGGTGAGACAAGATTTTTCTGAACCCGCGGTTTCCCTATTTGTTAAAAACCAGTAAAAAAAATTTCGACCCATCTGGCTTCCCGGAAGACTTCTCTTGGAGGATTCAACACGATTGTCGGCCGGCAAGCACTTTGCAAAGAAGGCTTCAAGTACCTTGTCAACCGTGCAGCACGCTGTAAACCACTGAGAGCAAAGTACTTCATAAACTGTGAAGCGGTTGGCAAACTGTAAAGCGCAGTACACGTGAGAACCATTATTAGGATTCACGCCTGGTCCTACCAGCCCAGCCATTCCTAGCGGACACACCCAGACCCCCGCTAACAACTTTCCCTCCAGAGCCAGCGAGCTGCGACCACCTGGCAGCCACTCCCGCCCCCGGGGGGTCGGGTGGTACCACAGCGCGAGGCCTCGGGGAGAGGCCCGGAGACCCAGGCCAAGGCCAACAACACATGGCAAAGCATCTGGTCCGGGATCTGACGGCAGCTGGAGAGTTCTTGGGGCTCCAGACTCCACGCAGAGCTCTGTCGCCCTCGGGGCGGTGGCCCGCGGAGGTACCCGGAGGACCCCGCGCGCAAGAGAGATGCCCATCGCCCCATCCCCCGCTCAGTCCTGCTGGGGAGGGGACCCCATTGTACGCCGCGGGCGACCGGGCGGGCACGGACGAGGGGGTGGGGGACACGAGCGCTTCGCTCCACTCTGCGGGTCCTCCTGCTCTTCGGGTCGCCCAGGCTGCATCCAAGGGGGCGCGGCCCGGGATCCCCAATCCTTGGCGCGGCCACTGTGCCTCCCTCAGAACGCTCCCTGCCAAACTTTGCAGCGCCCACTGCGCGCCGGGCCCGCGCCCCTGAGCCGGGTGCCGAGCCAGGCTGGGCCAGCGCCGGGCTCTGCGGGGATGCGGGGACCCGGGTGGCGGGCGCGCAGTGGGCAGAGCCCCCGGCCCTGGGCGGCGCTCGCCGGGCTGGCTACAAAGCCTCAGCAAGATGGTCCCTTCGCCTCCTCCTGGCACAGTCAATCAGCGCCCGCCGCTCGCCCGGGCGCCCGCGGGGCCCCGCGTCCTCCCCAGCGGTGGCCGCCGGCCACACCTCCCCGCGGCCACCTGCGCCCGGCACCGGCCCCCGGGCAAACTTTGCGACCGCGGGGCCGAGTGAGGGGGCGACCCGGGGCCGAGGCGGCCGCTCCCCGCCCCATCCCCGCTCACCTTCCACGGCGGCTAGCAGCGGCAGCAGCAGCAGCGCAGCCCCCAGCCTGCGCACGGCCATTGCTGCGCTGCCGGGAGCCTCGGGCCGCGGCGCCGCGGGGACCCCGGGGCTGGAGCGCGCGCCCCGGGCTCGGGGGGCCGGCGGGTAGCGGCGGGGCGCGGCGCACACACACACGAGCCGCCGCCGCCGCGCAGCCAGCAGAATGAGCCATCCAGCCCGGGCAGAACGGGGACCCGGGCTCCGCCAGCGCTGGGCACGGCCCACCTGAGCCGCGGGCGCGGGGGGAGCCGGGGTTGGACTGCCAACCCTGCGCCTGTGCCCCACGTGCCCACGGGCTGCACCACGCCCGAGCACGGCTCTCTTAGTCTTTCATATCCCTTCGGAGGGGGCAGCACCCGCGCTGGGACACTGTGACCCCACGCACCAGGGCGTCCGGGACCCCGGATTCCCCCCCGCGCAGCAGTGGTCTCTCCCGGCGCTGTGGCTCCTCCAGATAAAGCAGCGATTTCAGCCCAAATGTTTCTCAATTTTTATTGAATGCTGCAAAGCCGAGATCGTCTGGCGCGGCTGACAGGAGCAGAGAGAGGGGACCCAGGGCGGGGGGGCTGGGAGCGAGGAAGGGGCTGCCCAAAGCCGGGGGACTGGCCCTACCTGTCAGGGCCGGGAGTGCCACCCCCTAGCCTGAGCCCTGCCACCCGCGTCCCTGCGGCTTCGAAAGAGACTGAACTGCAATGAATGAGGGGGGAAAAAGAGGAGGGGGGGAGCTGGGAACAAAACAGGCGGCTTTCCCAGGCTCTGGGGCTGGGCTGGGGCCTCCGCCTGGGAGAGTGGGCCTTGGCGCTCGCCCGCGGGCCTGGGGTTCTCTCTGGCAGGGGTGGCGGGCCCTGGCAGGCAGACCCCAGGCCTTCCCTCCTTGCCTTGTTGTCTTGCGCGAGCCCACCGGCCCCTCCCCGCGGACCTTTCCAGCCGCACATTGTATTTCTCCTCTGTTGATCTGGTTCCCGGTGCTGTTTGCGCGCAGGGGTGTGGAGGAGGCCCGGGGGGGTTCCTAGAGACAGCCCTCACTCCACCCCTCGGTGGAATGGACCTGTCTGGGCTGCTCGGTTTTGTGCATAACTGTTCCTTCAGGGAGGACACAACCCCTTGTTCCATTTCTGCGGGCCCAGCCTGCTCTGACAGCCTTCATCACCGTCATCATTAGCGGGCTTGCTGAGGCCGGTGGTGGGCGGACTGTAGGGACCCTGAGGGAACCACCCAGGCAGGGCCCCTGGCCTTTGGGATCCGCGCTCCTGAAAACACGCTAAGCCAACAGCACTGGCCATGCTCTTTGCATTGGGTGGAAGAGTCTCCTAGAGGGACAGGCTGTTAAAGTCCAGTACCGACCCCCTTTCAGTCTCTTTGTCCCACAAACTAGCAAAATGTCCCAGAGATGTCTTCCATTCAAGGCCCATCAGGCAGACAGACAGTCCTGAGACCCCAAGGAGGTTTGGAGACGTGGTTCACCTTTGGAAGCTCTGAGAGTCCATTGGAAGTGAACGTCAACCTGGGAGGCCACCAGAAAGAGGTGAGCCTTGAAGGCTGCAAGGGAAGTGAGCCAGGGAGGGTGGAGGAGAATGGGGAAGACACTCCCCTCCGCTAACGCCCTCCACCCCGTGCTGCCTGCAGACTTACGTCTAGGGTAGAGATGAATTGGGTGACCCTGGCTTTTATTTCTGTTTCTGCTTGTCAGACGTTCCAAGGGACTTAAGAGCTTGGTGGACTCTGAACCTATTCTTCTCCATCCCAGGCAGCCCCTCCCCATCTCCACAAATAACTGCATGGCGTCTATTACATGCTGGGTGGATTCGGCTCTCCTGGCTTTCTATCTCCTGGGGCCCTTGCCCTTATCAACCCACCCCTGGCACTCGAGTCCTTCTTTGATTCAAACCACACATACCAGACACTCGCTTTCTTTGAGGACCCTCGTAGCAGGGATGAGGCTCAGGGCTGTTTATGGGAACATAATTTTGTCTTCTCCATTGTCTCAACCCTGGTAGCAGGGTTCATCATCTCAGGTGATGAGACCAAAGGACCAGGTAAGTCATCTGCTCAAGGTCATCTAGCACATTGGAGCTAGGATTCAAGCTCTGTCTGTCTGACATCTCCTGGGCCTCCCGCAGGTCCACAGAAGGTCAATATTAACCAACTTCCCAAGGCCACTGAAAACCTTATCGTTAAACCTTTACCTGGTTTAACACAAAAAATCACAATAACAATAAAGCCCCTCATCTTTCCCATCGGTTTTCCCTACACTTTTTTTTTTTATTCCACATTTGGGATCCTATAGAATGGCTGAGTTTTGTCATCCAGCCAAGGCCCTCCTCTCTGCTTGGCAACTGCCTTCAGCCTGCCTTGTCCCAGTCAAACTCTGCCCAGCTTTCTCTACTCCATGACCAGGGTTCCACCTCGTCAACCCCCTACTAAGAGCCTCTACTCATTTTGACCTCTCCTCGACTGACACCCATTTGCTTAGAATGTTTCCTGAAAGATGATCAGTGGTTCTCTTGCTGGGGCCTCAGGATGGTTTGGCTGTCTTCAATTTGCCTATCGCCTCCCTGACCCCAGCAGATTGGGTGCTCCCCGTGAGGGAGGGGTGCTGGGGAGCTGCCCCTCTCCAGGTGCAGAGGCTGGAGAGCTCTGGATCCAGACCTGGGTCCCTCCCTGCGAAGGAAGAGCCGGCTGGAAGCTTCATTTGTCTGATGACAGCAGTTCCTCGCATTTGCAATCACGCTTTAACAGTTTACAAAGCAGTGTTCACACCCATCAACTCGGCTCATGATAATTCAACCAGCCCAGCCTCCCGCCCCCAGCACCAGCTTTCAGAAGGGGAAACTGGGATCCAGAGAGGGAACGGTACTTGCCCAAGTACTCTTAGCCCGCTTCACTGTGTGCTGCCGCAGCGGGAGAGAGATTTTGATGACCTCACTTGTCTGTGTCGCTTTCTATCTCATTTGATTGACAAACATGAGTTGGGCATTGCCTACATGCCAGGCACGGGGGAGGCAGGAATGCAACTGAGGACCTGTTAGACAAGACCCCGCAGGGAGTCCCAAATAGGGACAAAATAATGGACAGTGATCCGAGCCGGGAAGACAATAAAGCAGGGTGATAGATCACTGACTGTCCCAGGTGGGGGGGTGGCGGGGTGTCATGGAAGCCTGTCAGAAGAGAGAATATGACAGCTGAGAGCCAGGCCAAGCAAATGTGGGGAAGGGACCTGCTTTGTGTCTCCTAGCTGCCCTCCACTTCCTTACTTGCCCAGTTACCAGACTGGTGGGGGCCCTTGACCATGTGTAGATCAGAACACACCTCCAACCCACGGCCGAACTGGGGGATCTGAGCAGACAGCTCCAGTTCCATCCTGACACCTGTTTGCTGTGTGACCTCAGACAAGGTCTTTCCCAGCTCATAGGTAACTTTAAATTTCTAGTAGCCACATTAATAAAATTAAATGGAGCTGGGTAGTGGTGGCCCAACCGTTTAGTCCCAGCACTAGGAAGGAAGAGGCAGGAAGATCTCTGTGAGTTCGAGGCCAACCTGGTCTACAGAGTAAGTTCCAGGACAGCCTGGGTTACACAGAGAAACCTTGTTTCAACCCCTTCTTCCCCTAAAAAAAAAGAAAAGAAAAATCAAATGGAGAACTGGGACACATGTAACTTTGTATGCTTTGTGTGCTTAGCATGTATGAGGCCCTGAGTTCTTCTTTTTAAAATAAGGAGTTGATTTTTTTAATTTAAATTTATTTATGTGCATTGGTGTTTTGCCTGCACGTATGTCTGTGTGAGGGTGTCAGATTCCCTGGAACTGGAGTTCCAGACAACTGTGAGCTGCCATGTGGGTGCTGGAATTGAACCTGGGTCCTCTGGAAGGGTAGCCAGTGCTCTTAACCGCTGAGCCATCTCTCCAGTCCCAGCCCTGGTTCTAACACCACCACTTCTAAGAAAAATAAAGGCAAGCAGGTGAAGCTAACTTCAATTATTTAAATCAACGAGTCAAAAATATTACCATGTCAACGTGTAATTAATGAGCCACTTCGTATTTTCTTTCCTTACTGTCCTCTATTTTGAGACAGTGTTTTATGTAACCTACTCTGGCCTTGAGTTGTGGCAGTCCTCCTGCCTCAGCTTCCTGAGTATTGGGGTTACAAAAGTGAGGAATCTGGCACTTCACTTTTAGCACTCCTCCGTTTCTGTCTGCCCCATGCTGAATGCTGAAGACCCCCTGTGACAAGAGGCATAAATGTAGACATGGGAGCTGGGATGTGACTCCATTGGTAGAGTGCTTGCCTAGTACACACAAGTCCTGGGTTCCATTCCCACAGTTTCATAAACTAGACATGGTAGTGCACACCTGCAATCCCAGCACTCAGGCAGAAGGACCAGAAAGCCAAAAGCATCCTCAGCTGCACAGTGTGAGGCTAGCCTATGCTACATTAAATCCTGTCTCCAATAAATGTAGACACTGACAGCATTAACTATCCTGCAGGGTGAAAAGTGAGATTCGTCCAAACTCTCCCAGGGCAGAGGACAAATTCGCAGCCTCTCCCTGAAGAAAGGGGGGAGGGGCTTCCCAGAGGAGGGGCTGGTAAAGATCATCTTGACAGCTAGGATCTGACCCACCCCCTCTTTATTTTTGTCTGAGACAAGGTCTCCCTAATGTAGTCACGGCTGGCCTGGAACTCGTTAGGTAGACCAGGCTGACCTCAAATTTATGATCCTTTTGTCTCTCAAATGCTGCTATTACTGACATGTGCCCACATGCCTGGCTGCCCTCCCTCCCTCTTTTGAGAAAAGTTTTTTTTTCTACCTTCTGATAATATCACGACATGTTCTCGTTGTAAAGAATAGAAATGGCAATGAACACTTCAGAGGAAATAAAATAAATAAGCAAGATTCACCCAGTGCCCCCACCCTCCAACCTGAGAGCCACGGCTCATGCTTTGTGATTGGCTTCATTTTCTTTCTCAGCATTTTTTTTTTCTTCTAGGCACAGGTTTGAGGTATAACTACAGCCTTGCTGTATGCACAGTGCTGAGCCCTAACTTTCTCCTCCTAGCATGGGGAGTATGTGTTGTTAGATCATGACTAAGGGAGATATGGTACCCCAGGGACCAGAGGGTGGGAAACATCAGCTACTCTTGATGACTCCTTGCTTCTCCTGAAGGCGACGGAGAACAAAGCCCTGCTGTGGATGATCCTCTGAGAGCAGAGTAAAAGTGAACAGAGCAACCGGGGGGGGGGGGGGGGGAAGGATTCCACTGAAAGCCACTTTGAGTCTGAAGCCAGCCTGAGTCTTTGTCACTGGGAGGTAGAGGTGACTGGGCTGGGCTGAGATTCTGGGCAGCTGATCCCTCTAGTGCCACCTGGTGGCCTCTAGCATTAGTGCACTCTCCAGGAGCCTGGTCTGGATAGACATGTAACAGGCAGGAGGTACTGGAGTCTCATCTAATCTAATGGATTTCCACCAAGATCTACATATCTAATCAATCCTCCTTTCTGCAGTAGGCTCCCATTGGTCCTCATTTGCCTCTTGCAGTAAATACAACCCCCCTTATCCTGACATTCAAGGCTCCTCAGAGACTGGACCACTCCATTCTCCAGCGTCCTCTCTACCCTGGTTTCTATGGTATTCTTCTCCTCCTCGTGCCCCAGTTCTTATCACCCTCAGCTCTACTCTGCCACATTCTCCAGGCCATCCTCAAAGTCCTGTCACATGATGCTTACTCCCTGAGTCCCTCCAGACACCCTCACCAGCATGCTGACGGCACATGCCTTGATTTCCTTCACTGCCCCCCCACCTGTCTCACAACACAGAAGGAGGGGGCTTTGAACTTAGCAAATGATATGTTGAGGCCATGGAGGCCATGTGTGACCTTACCTCAGTTTCTTTGTTATTTTATTTGTTGTTTGTGTCTCTTTGTGAGACAGTCTCGTTATGTGACTCATGATCCTCTGGCCTCAGCCTCCTGAATGTTGGGATTATAGGCATGCACCATATGCCTGGCTCTTGGTTTATCTACAAAATGGGTCCAAACCTTACAGATTCATTAAGAGGACCGAATGAAGTTGAGTGTGATAGCATAGGCTTGTAATCCTAAATTAGTAATACTCAAGAAGATTGGCAGTTCCAAGCCATCCTGGGCTACATAGTATCTCAAAAAGGAATAACAACAACAACAATAATAATAAAGGGTACAAACTGGGTGTGGTGGCATATGTCCATAATCCCGGCATTTGGGTATTGAGTTGCTGATTGACACCTCTCCCACTGACAAGAAGAACCAGAAACAGGTGGTAAGACACTTTGAAGTGTCTCTGAGCCACCAGAGACAATGATTCACTTCTTCCCTAGAATTGGGAAGGCCTGGGCTGTCCATCTGGAGCAAAGTGTCAAGGCAGGGGTGGGTGGGGCCTGGGGTGGGTGGGGCTTGGGGTGGGTGGGGCCTGGCTGGCAGCCTGTACCCTTACCATCATCTTTGATCCTGACAACCATTATGTGAGCCAGCAAGGCCTCCCCACTTGACTACAGAGGAAACTAAGGCCCAGAGAGGAAGTGATTTGGCTAAAGTCATTCAAAGACTCAGGAAATCTAAACTGAGTGCCAGGATTCCCCTTCCCTGGGTTAAGGCTTTCTGAAGCTTGTGGCCACAATGAGGTTGAAACCAGATCTGAGTTCAAATCCCAGCTTAGTTCTTTGCCTTCTACACAGCTTTTATGGCATGGAACTTTCCTGAGCCTTGGTTTCCTTGTAGCAGGGGGCCCTGTTGGAAGATGAAAGGAGCTAGAGATGGTGACGCCTCTGTAAACGGCAGAGTGCCATGCCCAGGTGAAAGGTTGACACAGTTGCTTGTCGAGCCTGATACAGATTGCTTTGATCTTGGCGCCCTGCAGTAGTACGGGGTTATATGACTGGCTGTTCACCTGGCTGCCCATTTTCTAATCTACCTCTCTTCAGGAGTTTGCAGGAGCTATTTGGATGGGTGCCTGGCAGCAGAGGTGCAATGGGATCAGCAAGCTGGCTATGGGAGGCAGGGATGCCCAGGACAGCTGCCCCATCTAGGCAAGTCCTAATAGTACATGTAGGCTCGGTGCTGGGGTTAAAGAAACATGCCAAAGGTATGATGCAGGGCTCATTTTTTAAGGACCCGGGTGTATGAGAAGTAATGGGATCAGGTATAGTGAGGAAAGCTCCCAGCAAGAGTGAATCAGAAGGCCGGGTGGTGGTGGCGCACGCCTTTAATCCCAGCACTTGGGAGGCAGAGCCAGGTGGATCTCTGTGAGTTCGAGGCCAGCCTGGTCTCCAAAGCGAGTTCTAGGAAAGGCGCAAAGCTACACAGAGAAACCCTGTTTCGAAAAACCAAAAAAAAAAAAAAAAAAAAAAAAAAAACCAGGATAATTGGATGGATGGATGGATGGATGGGTGGATGGATGGATGGACAGGTGGGTGGGTAGATGGGTGGATGAGTGGATTGTTAATAGATAGGTGAGTGGGTAGGTTGATGAACTGCTGATTGAATAAATGGGTGATGGATAGATGAGTGAGTATATAGAAGGATGGGTATGTATGTATGGCTGGCTGAATGGCTTGGTAAATGGATAGATGGACAGACGGATGGATGGATGGATGGATGGATGGATAGGTGTGTGGATAGCTGATCGATGGATAGATAGATAGATGGATGGATGGATGAACAGATGAGTAGGTGAGCGAATGAATGGATGGTCAAATGGGCGAATGGATGGATAGGTAGGTAGATGAATTGATGGGTAGACTGATGGACGGATGGGTAGATGGATGGATATATGGATGTATATAAGAGTATATGGGCAGATGCTTGGATAGCACAGAGGACAGAGGATAATGACAAGCAGGTTGGCTTTCAGGTAGTGACATACGAGTTTAGATAAATCTTGGGTTTAAATTGACTTGAGAGTTTTTAAAAGGGCACAGCCAGCTTTCAAAAGTTAAGAGATACAGAGCAGACCTCTGCAGCTCTGCACACCCCTCAGACTCTGAGGCCTCCGAAAGCACTCAGATGTGGTGACTACCGTGGCTGCCAGGTGCCATGATGAGCATCCTAAGAAAGTTACCCATCATCCCCCAGTCCTCCCCCAGTGCTTTCTGAGGCTTGTGTGCTTTTCTCTCACTGGTGTGTCCCAAGCTTCCACCTCACCCACCTGGCGCTTTCGGTTCCCCTTGGAAGATACTTGGGTTGGGGAACCAGAGTACCAACCCAGAGCAGGCTGAGCTGTCCTGCTTTGCATGTTCTTGGATCTTGTGGGCATGGTACATAGGGCTAGGGGGCTGGACTGGAACTCAGTTCCTATCTCTGCAGCCATAGGTGGGGTGGCTGGCATCCAGTGGAGTATCTGAAATAAGGGAGAAGGAGCTTTGGGGGAAGTGGCCCAAACATCTCAGACTTCACGGCTGTACTTCTGCTCCCAGGAAGTGACCTTCAAGGTGCTAAGGCCAACTGTACCACAGAATACCTTTCACGCCAGTGTCTGGTCAGATGAGGACAGAAACTCAGCAGGCTTATATTCAAAAGGGCCTGGCATCCTCCCTCCATCATTTTATGAATAACAGGCTCAGAGAAGAAAAGGGATTCCTTCAAAGTCACACAGCAAGGTAATAGGACACAGTGATATGAAGTTTTCCAGCTCCTGGAGGGGGACTGGCAGGTGGCCTAGACTTCAAGGAGGAGTTGGGTACAAGGAGACCAAGAGCAGCCCAAGGAGACAAGGAGGCCGTTGTATTCTCCTAAGACTGGCTAGAAAGCTGGGCAGAGCTTCGCACCATGACTCTCCGAGATGGAATTGGAGAGCAGCCAGCTTGTCGACTCTAACTATTAACTAATAGCCTATTATTTCCCACTAAGATTAATTTTTAAATGCAAATGGTATGTTTTTATCACACATTTGAACATTTAGAATCCACAGATCCCTGGTCAGAGCAGGGCAGTCCTTTTCTACTGTCTAGAGAGGCCCAGGCAGTCCCTGAGGACTTCAGGCCCGGGGAGGCATATGTAGCAGGTTCCTCTTCTGTTCTGGAATTCCAATCCTATATCCTTCCCATGATCAGTTAGGAAGGATCAAAGCTGCAGAGATGGCATGAGGAGACAATGGAGGAAAACAGGGCCAGTCTCATGCCTAGGACAGTTCCCCTTCACTTCCATAATATCACAAAGCTGGGAAGCTGGGTCTCCGTTGGATTGTGGGGATTGATGCAAATGAAACTGTGGCTGAGGTTTCTGAATGCAGTTTGTTTTAGCTGCCACCAAGGCCTGTCCAGCAAATGCCCACCAAGGCCACAGCTGGCATTAGTTCCTTCACTGATTCTAAAGTACAGCGAGGCATGTGGGGGACCCCAACAGAACAAGGTCCAGCCTGGAGGGAGTCTGGAGCAGGCTGCCCTAGTTGAGGGGAGCTGAGAACAGTTTCTTTGAAGGGAACCCAGCCATTAGGGGCAGAGCCAGCTTCTTATCCAGGTGGAACTGGATTCACATCCCCTCTCTGCCACTTGCTGGTTCCGTGGCCCTGGGTGAGGTCAAGCCTTGGCCTCCTCTGCCATGGCGTCAATGTGAGCATCAGATGAGTGACAGCTCTGTCGGTAAAGGTGCTTGCTATCTAGTCTGATAACCTGAGTTTGATCCTGAGACCCGCATGGCAGAAGGAGACAACTGACTCCTCTAAGTTTTCCTCTCCCTTCCCCCACCACACATGTGTGCCCATGTGTGCTATGGCACATAAACGTGCATGCACATATGCTCACAGACACACACAAATAAAATAAATGCAACAAAACAAAAGGGAGACGTGGTCTGTGCAATGCCTGGGATCCTGTTCCGTCGTGCCAATGATGGTGGTCCTTCTACAGTGCTCCTGAGGAGTGCCTGCAACAACAATTCATGCAGTATCATAATAACTTGTGATACTTATAATAAAGTATTAGGATAAATAATATATAATGTCCAAGTGAGTGCGTTTTAGAGGCTAAGAGAATAGCTGAGTGGCGGAGCGCTTGCCCAGCGGGTTAGTGACTCTGGGTTTGATTCTCAGCACTATGAAGAAAACAAAACAAAGCATATCATCCTTGATTCTGAGGGAGGAGAGGGTCCAGGACCCTTAGGGATACCAGGGCCTGCAGGTACCCCAGTCCCTTATCAAAAGTGCCATAGTATTTGGCTGTAACCCACGCAGAATACTTCCTCCTGTATACATTAAGTCGTCTCTAGGTTACCTACACCCAGCACAATGTAAATGTGATGTAAATAACTGCCGTGTTCCCCGCTTCGGGTATAATAGCAAGAAGAAAGTCTGTCCCTTTGCTACAAATGTGATTTGTTTTTCAAATGTTTTTGATCCAATGTTTGTTGAATGCACAGCTGCAGAAGCCATGAAAGAAGAGGCCTGGCTGGACACCGTGTCCGCAAGGACTAATGCACAGTACTTACCTTCAGCACTCGGGAGGGAGGGGCTGCCCTGAGCGCTCGGCATATGTGAACGACAGCCTGGGACAGGAGGGGGGCCTCTCGTGCATCCTCCTCTAAGTTGATCCCGGCTGTAAACACGTCACAAGAAAGGCCCTGATATTTGGGCCAGGAAGATGGCTCAACAGATAAAGGTGATTGCTTTCAAGTCTGACAGCCCAGAGCACGATCCCTGGGACCCACGTGGACGAAGGAAAGACAGCTCAGCAAGCTGTCCTCTGACCTCCACACCTGCGCCGTGGTGCACCTACACACACACACACACACACACACTTGATATTTTTTTTTTTTTTTTTTTTTTTGGTTTTTTTCGAGACAGGGTTTCTCTGTGTAGCTTTGCGCCTTTCCTGGAGCTCACTTGGTAGCCCAGGCTGGCCTCGAACTCACAGAGATCCGCCTGGCTCTGCCTCCCGAGTGCTGGGATTAAAGGCGTGCGCCACCAACGCCCGGCTGATATTTTTTAAAAAGGTAACATTTGTGGGCTGCATTCCTTCTCCAGCACTCGGAAGGTAGAGTAGGTGGATCTCTGAAAGTTACAGGTCAGCTAAGGCTACACAGTGAGAAGACCCTGTCTCAAAATCAATTAAGATTAAAAAATAAAAATAAAAATAACATTTATCCATGTTGTTCATGCTATGCATGGTACTGCAGGCTTTGGGGCTCATCCTCTTCACTCATTTTCCTAGGAATCACCCAGGTGTGCAGTCGCCGTGATGATATAGTACCGATAGAATGACATCACACACAGAGCAAAACAGTATTAAAGGTTGAATGATCTCACATATAGAACATCAGAGCCATTTTACAGATAAAGACCTGAACGTTTAGAGGTTGATTTCTAACCGGCCCCAGCAGCAGACAAAGGAGTCCACACCCACTTCTGCAGTCTGTCCAGTATGGCGGCCATTGGTGGGACGCGGCTATTGAACACAGGCCACGTGCCGGGCTGAGTGGAGATGTGTCTGGAATACCAAGTGCAAACTGGATTTCAAAGATTTAGGAAGAAAAAGAGACTGCAAAATAGCCAGTGAGGTTTTTTTAATTTATACTTCGAAAGGGGGAGATGCCTGGGCCCTGATGCCCACACGGAGGCCAGAGGATATCCTGTGAGAGTTGACTGTTTGCTTCCACCGCGTGGGGCCCAGAGATCGAACCGGTTGTCAGACGCAGTGGTGGGCCCCTTTACCCACTGAGCATGTCACAGGCCTTTGTTTTCTAAAACCTCTTGGCAAAATGTTGCGATAATATTATGATATAGTGGGTTAAATAAAATGTATTATCGAAATTATTTTCACCGGTTTCTTACTTTCCCCAATGGTGCTATTTGAAAAAAAAAAAATTAATTCCCCTTGTGATTTGTCTTACATTTAATTTCTTTTCTATTTTTATTGTTTTGAGGTGGGATCTTACACAGCCTAGGCTAATCTTTTGTTTTTGGAGGGGGAGGGGTTGAGACAATGTTTCTCTGTGTAGACCGGCTGTCCGAGGAATCTTGCTTTGTAGATCAGACTGACCTCGAACTCACGAAGATCCGCCTGCCTCTGCCTCCCAAGTGCTGGGATTAAAGGCGGGGGCCACCACTGCCTGGTGCAAGCCTAGGCTAATTTTGACGCCCCCGATCCTTCTGCCTCCACCTCTGAAGTGCTGGGGGAATTACAGGCATGCACCAAATGCCCAAGTTCTTCTCTCTCTCTCTCTCTCTCTCTCTCTCTCTCTCTCTCTCTCTCTCTCTCTCTCTCTCTGTCTCTCTCTCTCTGTCTCTCTGTCTCTCTCTCTGTTTCTCTGTCTCTCTCTGTCTCTCTGTCTCTGTCTCTGTCTCTCTCTGTCTCTGTCTCTCTCTGTCTCTGTCTCTCTCTGTCTCTCTCTCTGTTGTTGATGTTGGGATGGAAAGCAGGGCCTCCAGCATGCTAGGCAAGTGCTCTGAGCTAGGCCCCCGCCCTGCTGCCTATGGCTCTGCTGGGCAGAGTCTTGCTAGACCAGGCTGCCTGCAGAACTTTCTAGACTGATGGAAGGATGGACTGCACAGCTCTGGAGGACCACCTCCAAATCTGTGGCCCTTGAGAGCTTGAAACACGACTCATGTCATTGAATTGAAATGCTATTCTGCTTTAGTTAATTTACATGGCAAGGTTAGTAGCCACGCGTGGCCGGTGGCTACAAGATCGGGCAGTGCATTTCCAGACACCTATAACTCTCTAGCTAGAGAGAGAGAGTATTCCTGGTGTCCCTACAGGTGTTCTTGGACAGGACGTGGGTTTCTGTGGATCTGGTTGTCCAAATTCTAGCTATGGACATGGAGACTCAGAGAGGAACAGAGCTCGCCCCGTGACACACACTACTTTGGCAGTGGTGGAGGGGAGGTAACTCCCAGGGCAGGCCTCATTCAGTTGGGGGAACTGTCTCTAGGGGCCTTTCCTAGCCTGATCTGCAATTCCCAAATCTTGCAACTTGACACCCCTCCCCCCACTTTGGGAACCCCCTGCTGTGGTGACCTGTGTTCTTGTCCTCGGGCCACCACTTCCCCATCCTCTCACTCCAACCCTTCACACCTGAATGATGGCTTCCCTTCGAGGGGGCCTAACGGCCACACCTTGTTCCCCTACTCTCCAGCGCCTCCCAGGCCCCGGACATTCTGTCCCCCTATCCTCATGAACCTCTCTGATCCCTGGTACTCCGTTCTGCCCTCCGCTCCTGCAGAGGCCTTGGCCTGGAGGTTGCTGATTTCCACAGCTCCTGGAGCCCCACAGACACTTTCGAACAGCCTGTGAATTTCCCAGTGGAAGCTGTAGCGGAAGCGTCGGGCTTCCTGCCATCCTTCCAAGCTAATAACGGGCTGGGTTCCCACCCCAGCTCTGCCACCCACTGCCTGTGTGACTCTGGCCAAGGCGCTTCCCTCCGAGCCTCAGCAGCTCTCTGTAAAACGGAGAGGCAGGGACTCCTCCATTTAGGACAGACCCCATCCGGATCAGCGCGCACCTGCTTGTCTATATGTGTACTACATGTTTGCAGTGCCCTCAGAAGCCAGAAGAAAGCATTGGCTCCCATAGAACTGGAGTTACAAGAGATTGTGAGCCACCCAACGTGGGTGCCAGGAACCAAACCAGGGTCCTTTGCTAGATCAGCAAGTGGTTTTAACTGCTGAGCCATCTGCCAGCCCCACCAAGGATTCTTACAAACATTAAATATAGCAAGATTGAATTTTATTTATTTATTTATTTAATTTTTTTTTTTTTTTTTTTTGAGACAGGGTATATGTAGCTTTGGCTGTCCTGGAACTCACTAGATAGACCAGGCTGGCCTTGAACACACAGAGATTCACCTGCCTTTGCCTCCTAAGTGCTGGGATTAAAGGCGTGCACTATTATGCTGACTGGGAAAATTTTAAAAATATTTCAAAGCAATATGTGAGATCATGGGAAATAACTGTGTTGTTTGTGGCCGGGCTCTTGGCCAAATGCTAACCTCATCCTGCCCTCAGACTGCAGTCATGTTGCCGTATGGCTCCTTAGGTCCTCCTCCCTTCAAGAGGCAGAGACGTCCACGCAGGCAGTCTGGAGTCAAGGACCTGCTTCTAATCGGTGGCACAGAGTGGGAGAGACACCCTGCGGCTGCGAGCTGTCAGAAGGTTTTGACCTCCTCCTGTCTTTAGGAGAGGCTCTGCCACGTCTCGGGACCCCTACGGACAAAGGCTTCTGGCCTGCAGCCAAATGAGTGGGCCACCTGGGCTGTGGATCCTCTAGTGCCCGCAAACTTTCCGACGGCTTCCATCCTTACTGACATTCTGACCTAACCTGGGAGAGATCCAGAGTCAACGCTGAGTTCCTGACCTACAGAAACCAGTGTTCATCATTTAAGCTACTGGGTTTCAGGGAAAATGTATCACACAGTAAAGGAGATTTAAACTTGGGCTCCGTCACTGTGTTCTCACCACATAGCCATGCAGGGTAGGGTTTGTTTTTATTTGCTTTGAGACAGGGTCTCATGTATCCCAGACTGCCCTGACTTTCTGTGTAGCAGAGGATGACCCTGAATTCTGGATCCTCCTGCCTCTGCTTCCTCAGTGCTAGGGTGGCAGGAACAGTCAGATGTAACTTTTGTTTGAGACAAGGTTTCTCTGTGTAGCCTCAGCCGTCCTGGAATTCATTCTGTAGACCAGGCTGGCCTTGAACTCAGAGATCTGCTTGCTTCTGTCTCCCAAGTGCTGGGATTAAAGGCATATGCCGCCACCACCCAGCTCAGATATATATTATCTCCCCCATTTCATAAACACTTACCTGACATAGCTCAGCAAAGATGTGGTGGCCCTAGACCTAAGGCCTGATCCATTTGGATGAGATCTGGGAGGAGTCCAATCAGCACCACGTTACCACTTACAAGGGTCCAATGGCCAAATGTAGACTGCCTGGGCTGGAGTATGGGCTGGTTTATCCCAATGGTGGAGGCTTTAATTTAAACATCCTGGTCTAATTTCCACATCTAGCAGCTAATAGTTGTTCATTAAATGTTCACTGGATAAGGAGCTGGACACTTGGATCCTGTGTAGTCTTGGGTAGGTCCTTGGCCAAACCCACTTGAGGATTTTGACAGCTAGGGCAAGATTTGAATGGAGTCCCTATGACCCATATCTGAGTATTTAAAAGCTAAAACTCAGCTGGGCATGGTGTTAAAGGCCTATAAGGTTGACACATGGGAAGCAGAGGCAGGAGGATCAGGAGTTTAAGGTTATCTTTAGCTACATAAATTTGAGGCCAGCATGGGCTACATGAGACCCTGCCTCAAAAGGTTGGAGGCCACAAGGGAAGTGCTCTGTGAGTACTTGTTCTGCAAACCAAAGACCCAGCTGCAAACTCCCAGTATCCACATAAAAAGCTGGGACATGGGCTGGGCACAGTGGCACACGCCTGCAATCCCAGCACTCAGGAGGCAAAGGCAGGCAGATCTCTGAGTTGAAGGCCAGCCTGGTCTTCAGAGGGAGATCCAGGATGGACAGAGGTACACAGAGAAACCCTGTCTCAAAAAACAAACAAACAAACAAACAAACAAAAAAAAAAACGACAACCACAAGACAAAAAGCTGGGACATGGTTGCACGAATCTGCAACCATTGTACTTTGAAGCAGAAAGGCCAATACAAAGAACTCAGTGGTTCTAGCCAGCCTAGCCAGATGTGAAGCTTCTGGTTTGGTGAGAGACCCTGTCTCAGACAATTGAATGGAGTTTGACAGAGGAACACACACACACACACACACACACACACACACGCTATAACTCAAACTAATAAACAAATAAAATACAGCAAACATGCCTTTATTACAATGAAATATAAAATATGCATTGAGCTACGGTCTTTATAAGCTGAAAGTCTGTAAAGTACCAAAGTTGGCTGAATATACTTACTATCGCATATGTATGTGGAGTCCCTTGAAGGGTTAATAGTGTTTGAATGAGTAACAAAATAAAAACATAGCACAAGCAATAATTTTCTGTGTGGTGCTGGGGCTGCTGTGCCTCCGCAAATCCCTCGTAAATTATATTTGATCCATCAATTAAAAAATCTGCCTTCATTTCAGCACAATTAGAACTGCGCTGTGAAAAGGTAAGATTTTTTTTTTTTTGATAATCTCTGCTCTGTTGACAGTGACATAGAACTAGGCCACCTTTCTCAAATCATCGCATTCCTTAGTTTTTAATTAAATTCAACGTGGAAACACTTGCTCTGCTGAGGATGTGGCCACAAATTGCCCATAAAATTCTTAAATCGATATTTCCATTCGGAAATGAGCTGTGTGTTTGATACAGTGAGCGAAGGAGGTGGGGCTGGTGTGATGAGTCACTATCCCGGGGGGGGGGGGGGAGCGTCGCCCCCTGTTCCAGGTGTTCTATGGGCCCTATCAAGAGTGTCTTTTTGTTCGGTTGGCTTCTTGTTGCTTCTGGGGTGACGGGGACTCTTGGTGTAGTCCAAACTGGCCTTGAACTCACGGCCACGCTCCTGCCTCAGACTCGCTAGTGCTGGGATCATAAGCATGTGTGCTGCCACACCTCACTGCCGTCGGAGACTCTTGATTTTAACTGTCTCTGTAAGCAGTATGCAGACCCAGCAACCGTGAAGGCAGATGACGTTATGTTTGAAGACAGTCCGTGTCACTCACATAGGCACAAATCTAGAGGTGACATGGCCTTGTTGAGGAATAGTCCACAGCTGCCAGGTGTGGGTCCTGTGTGTCTTGTACCCCCACATTTTAGGGGCTTTGCTTGTTTCAACTGGGCTTCACACACGTTAGGTAAACGCTCTGCCACTGGGCTATATTCCCAGTCTCTTGGGATTATTTTGAGGCAGTCTAACTCTGTAGCCCAAGGTAGCCTCAGACTCATGGCAATCCTCCTGCCTTAGTCTTCCTAGGCCGGAGCCACTACACCAGGCCCTTGAGCCCCTCCTCCCCCAAATGGTATTTTCTGTGGAGAAAACCAGGCTGGCTTCAAACTCGCAGTGATCCTCCTGCCTCTGCCTTCCAAACGCAGGTCAAGCGTGCACCACCACGCCTGGTTTAGATTCTCTTTTGTGGTGCTGGTGATTGAACCCAGGGCCTTGTGCACACCAGGCAAACACCACCTTACCCCGGGCTTTTGTTAAGACCTCTGGAGCCTGTAATTAGTGTGGAGAGAACCGGGCACCCACCGATGCTGGGATTACTGGGAACCCTGCCCCCTAAGAGGAAAGACTTAGGTGTCTCACTAGGCCTTTCTCTGACCTAAGGTTTCCTGTCACTGATCTCAGCCTTCCTGTGTCCTAGATCAGGTTCTGCATGGAGTTGGCAGTGTTAGCTCATGGACCTTGGCAGTGTTAGCCCGCAGATCTGGGCAGTGCTGGACTGCAGCCCTCATGTTGGGGACAGAGAACAAGAAATAAGGAAAAGCGTGTCCATTCTTCCTCTGGGGCCCCAGCAAGGTCTGTCAGTCACAGGAGTAGATGTGGAGGGTGACAGGGTGTGCTGGACCACGTGACAGAGGCGCCAGCAGCTAGGTTAGGTAATAAACTGTGTGCGCTGGTGATGGGTGTGTCTCTGCGCTCTTGGTGTGTGGTCTGGAACTGGGGGTGGTGTGCAAACTGCCCAGAAGCCAAGAAGTGTTGCAAACCTTTTGTGCCAGGAGAACACTGTTATGTGCAAGCTTGTGTTAGTTTTCCTAGAAGGGCATTTTTCCTCCTTTTTCTCTTTTCTTTTCTTTTTTATTAGCTATTTATTTGTATGTGTGTGCTTTCACACGGAGGGAGCGGAGGATGCCACTTTGCACACGTTGAGATTAGAGAATAGCCTGCAGGAGCTGGTTTTTCCCTCTACCATGTGTGAGTCCTGGGAATTGAACTCAGGTCATCAGGGCCAGCCGCAAGCACCTTTACCCCCTGAGCTGTCTCACTGGCTCCCTTTCTCTGTTTTGTTTTTGGTTTTTGTTGTTGTTGTTGTTTGTTTGTTTAGGCAGGAATTTATACAGCTAAGACTGGCCTAAAGTTTTGTATGTAGCTAGGGACGGCCTCGAACTTCTGATCCTCCTGCCTCCACCTCCAAGTGCTGGGATTGCAGGTGTGCACCACTACCTCTCAATTTCATTTTTTTTTTTAAGAACTTTTTTTCCAGCACTGAGGATCGAACCTCAGGGCCTCTCAAGTGCTCTGCTGCGGAGCCCCAACCCCAGCCTCAGCCCGCAGGAACGGCTTTATGAAATGCTGTAAGGCAGACGTGGCACACTCGATCCACCCTGGTGTCTGCAATTTTAACAGCACTGTTCTGCGAGGTGCCTGTCACTTTGAATGTCGGCATCTAGATCACTGCAAGTTAGAAAATTGTTTTCTTTCATTGTGGTGGGGGAGAGAAAAACAGTTTACAGCGCTAGCCATCTTTCAAGTGTCTTGGTGAGCAGCAGCATGTGTATTCAAAAACTTGAGAGACTTCCAAGGACCTTTTCTCACAAAATGCCTAACATGCAAAAGACCCTGGGTTCTATCCCTAGCGCACACACACACACACACACACACACACACACACACACACACACACACACGCTCACGCAAGGAGGGAGTCAGCAAGTTGGTTCTGTGGGTAAAGGTACTTGCTGGAAAGGCCTGAGGACCTGAGTTTGATCCCCAGGTCCTACAGTAGAAAAAAATGAATGGAATCCTAAAAGTTGTCCTCTGACCTCCACACATAAGACTTGACAAGTGTTCATCTCCTTCACCTCATATCATACACAGTCATACATATATGATGATGATGGTGGTGGTGGTGGTGGTGGTAGTGATGATGATGAAGATAGAGGGTGTTGGGGGCAGAGGCCAGTATGGGCAGAGAGCTGAAGAGGGTGAGTTTAGCCATGTGGGAGTCATCACTCATTTATTGGTTTCCACAAACAACGTCACCTCCGCAATTATAGAACAGTTGCCCTCACATATTTAGATATCAGAACCTTTACATTTTCAAGTTGCTGTCGTATCTTAGAGGTGCTGGGGCAGGACCCAGGGCCTTCAAGACTCAGCCGACCCTGTGCCACCTGCTCTAGACTTCACGGCACTTTGAGGATAATGCCAAAGAACTCTCATTTGTACTGATTATTGTTACACCTCGTTAATGTGTTACTTGCATGTATTAGCAATGATGAGCAAACACAGGCCAGGATGTGACTTTGTAGAGTGCTTGCCTGGCACACACAGAGCCCTGGAACCCACCTCAGTGCCTTATAAACCAGGTGTGGTGGTGAACAACTCTAATACAGCACTAGAGAAGTGGAGGTAGGAAGATCAGGAGTTCAAGGCCAGCCTGGGCTGTAAAAGCCCTTGTCTCAAAAAATTTTTTTAAAGGTGTAAACATATTTATTCATTTCAAAAGAATAACTCTATTACATGTTAAAATAATTGTTAACTTTTTATGAAAACAAATTCAGTTTCCCAAGACGGAAACACTGCCCGGGCAAGCTTCATTTTTGATAGCTCTTACGTTTAGTTAGTTATTATGATAACATTCGGCTTTTGCAAACTCCCCCAGGAAGGTCTCAGAGTCCCCCTAACCCTCTGAGGAGGGTGGGTTGGAGGCATTAGATTTTCTAAATGCTTTGGGGATTGGAAGGGAAGCCAGGGCTGCGGGAGGGTGGTCAGACTTTGCCTGCAGAGGGCAGAAGTGAGTACCGGGAGCCATCAGGCTGGCTAGGCGCCCAAGCTGGGCTACTGGAGAAGCCGCTGTGGGAGGGGTGACAGATTCTGTTGGCAACTCTGGGTTTGAAGATCTGTGGACTCCCCAGAGGCCATGCTCAGAAAAGACTTGGGCCAAGAAGGGAAGTGCTATCAGGAGAGAGCATAACACCGTGAATCCAGGAAGGCAAGCTGTCAGGACTCCAGGGAAGGACCTCTAGGAGTGGAGGGGGTGGCCTGGGGGCAGTGCCTGGTGGCCAGCAGGTGCTATTACCAAGGGAGTGTCTGACTCCTCCCAGCTGTGAGGCCAGAACTTGTTCTAAGTTGCAGCTGCCTTGGTGGAAACCGGCAAGAGCCTAGCCAGAGCGGACCTAGGGACATGGAGGTCTTAGGTGCCTAGGCTCTGTAGACAGTTTGAGAAGGTGCGTGTGCCGGGGAGGGGGGACTTCAGTGTGGAAGGGACCAAAGACTTCTCCCTGTGTTGAATCTCTGACTTTTGGCCAGGAAGGGGCAGTGCTGGGCCAGTAGATCCCACAGTGGTCCTTTCATCAACCTTCCCTGGCCATGCGGGACACCCTGTGCTATTCTCTTGGGCCTCTGGGGACTGGTTTGGGTCGCACATAAGCCATGTCTCTGCCTTTGTGCCTCTGCCCTGTCTATTCCCATGCCAGCCAGTTCCAAGTCAGCTCTTTCTTAGTTGCCAGCCTCAGATATGGAGGGACCCGCAAGACTGCTGGGAGAGAGAAGCTGAGATCTGTGTTCAAGTCAGGGTTTTCATTACTGCAATGGAACACCATGACCGAAAGCAGGTTGGGGAAGACAGGGTTTATTCGGCTTACACTTCCACATCTGAATCCATCATGGAAGGAAATCAAGCAGGGCAGGAACCTGGAGGCAGGAGCTGATGCAGAAGCCACGGAGGGGTGCTGCTCACTGGCTTACTCCCATGGCTTGCTCAGCCTGCTTTCTTATAGAATCCAGGACCATCAGCCCCAGATGTTACCCCCATCATAGGCTGGGCCCTCCCACACCAGTCACTAAGTAAGGGAAATGTCCTACAGCCTGATCTGATGGGGACATTTTCTCAGTTGAGGTTCCCTCCTTTCACATGACTCCAGCTATGTCAAGCTGACATAAGACCAGCCGGGACAGCTGATATGGACACTGACAAGTGATAAGTGCCAGGTCCTGCATCTGAGGAGACCTCACTCAGGTCTCAGGACAAATAACAAGACTTAAAAGATATTGTCACCCTGTGCTAAGAATAAGAAACAGAGGAACACAGAGGCTGCATAACTCTCTCGGGGTCACACAGCTGGGAAATGACAAGGGTGTGCATGTGGGTGGGGAAGGGGAGGTTTGAGCCCAGGATGCTGATCTCCATAGACGCCATTTCAGAGTGCCACTTGGTGGCAGCCACAGGAAGAGCTGTGGGGTCTCTAAGGTGATGCTGTCCCAGCTGGGGGACATAGTGAAGGCTTCCTGGAGGAGGTGCTGGGTGGCACAAGGAGTTACCCAGAAAAAGAGATCAGAGGATGGAGGTGTCCCACGCAGTGGCTACAGAGTAGGAACAAAGAGGACAGCTGAAGCCTGCTGCTTCAGGGCTGCCAGGGCCTTACACAGAGTGGCTGGGGACATCAAAGTGGCTGCAAGGGACAGGGACAGGATAGTGTGGAAGCAGATTGATGCCATTTCCCTCTGGAGTTTGGACTCCTTCAAATGTCCAATCTAAGACCACTGCCTTCCTCTGACCCCTGGACATGGGGGCCCCTGTCCTCTCCCTTGGTGATATCCCATCAGCTTGCACAGAATAGAAGCCCTGCATCCCCATGGACTGGTCCCTCCTGATCTTGCCTCTTACAACCAGCTCTCGGCCCCCACCACACCCTGATTTCCTTGGGCCATGCTACGACTGTACCCGTTGCCTGGGCCCTACTGTGGGCTGGACCATATCTTTCCACCTTCGAACCATCCTAATTCCCACCACACTCCTTCCTCCTATGCCTGAGTGGCCTCTCAAGCTGGCAGGGAATCCAAGTTCCTCAGCCAGAACCCTTGGCTGCAGGCTCTGCCTACTCACTATGATCCAGGCTTCCGGTGATCCTTCTACTTTCACGGAAGCCACGTACCTCCGGGCCTTTGCACCCACTGCCTGCAAGCCCAGCCACGGGCCCCTCTCTCCAGTGACCACAGTGGCTTCACCTTTGCTCTGACATTCTGTGGCCCCATACCCCCCCCCCCCAGTATCATGTCGTATGTGGTTTCAGCTGTCTTTTCTGGTGAGTCCCTTTAGACAAGATGAGAAGTCGGAGGAGGGGAAAACCTGTTCCTCCCTCAGCACAGAGCCCAGGCTTAGTAGGTGAGCTCTCAGGAGTGTTTGTTGAGTGACTGAATGAGGCATGATGCCTGCTGCTAAGGAGCTTGGGAGCTGTGGACAGAGCTAATGCATGCTAATGTATGCAGAGCGCTAGGCCCCCCACCAGAGACAAAGTATGACAGGGACAGCTATGGGGGGGGGCAAAGGAGGTTACTACAAACTCTCAAGTGATTCTCTACAGCAGGCAAGAATGAACTGCTGGGCCTTGAAGGATGAATAGGAGTTTATTAGACAGAGTCGTAGGAAGAGCTGTGGAGGCCGCTCCTTCCTGTAGTGAGTGAGGCCAGGAACCCAAAAGATGTTGGGAGAACTATCCTTAACAGCTGACTCTCACTGAGCTGAGGCCTCTCTTGCCTGGGAGCAGCAAAGCACAGACCCCAGGCCCCACACAATGAAGACTTAGTCAGATGTGGCTTCCTGAGCTGGCTCTCCCTCCCCTGGCTGTGTGATCTTGGCTGGGCTGTTTGCCCTCTCTGAACCCTAGTTTTTCTCTTCTGCAAAATGGGACAAGTCAATCTAAGACAAGGGACATAGAGACGGGGCTGTGTATAGGTAGAGAGGCAGGAGAAGAGTTGTGTTATAGCAAGCCTGGGAGCAGTAGGGGTCAGCAGAGGGTGGTGGGGGCCAGGAAAGACACTGCCTAGACCCACAGAGGAAGCCCACCCTAGCCGCCATCAGCCCGGACCTCTAGCGCCGAGAAGCGAGACAACCGTGGCTGCTGCTTTGAGCCACTGGAGCTGTGGTACCTTGCTCTGAGCTCTCCCTCACTGCACATGAAAAACGATCTTATTTATCTGTGTACTTATCCTTCATCCTTCTCCCAAGAGCCAGACCCCAAGAGGCAGGTACTGTCTATTTCGATCACCAAGCACCGTGTCCCAGAAGATCTGGGGTAGTCTTCAGTACATGGACACTCACCAAGTATTTGACTGAGTCAGTGGGCAATGCCTGAGCCCCCCTCAGCCTGACGTTCTCCAAAAAATTGGTCCCAACACATAAGTCCAGTGAGGACCCTAGGCTCCTCCAGGCCACTTCCTACACATCCTGCTCTTGAAAACATTTTAAAATTACATTTATTTACGTGCGTGCGTGCGTGCAAGAGCATGCAAGCATGTGCAGAGAGCTCAGAACACAACTTTTGAGTGTTGGGTCTCTCCTTCCACGTGGAGATCCTGGGACTGGAACTCAAATTGTTGGGCTCCGAGGCAAACACAGCCATCCTGTCAGCCTACATCTGCTTTTGACAGATTGCTCCTCCAACCCCAGACACACAGGCTATACCGCTCCCTCTCCTGCATGGGGCAATGGAGCTGTGATGACAAGCTTGGAAGTGTGGAGACCCCAGACCTGGTTTCATCACCCATCACTCCTCTGCCGAGCAGTTTCCTCTCTGGAAAGTAAGGACAGACTCCCCAAGCAATGCGGCAATGCTAAGGGCACAAGACACAGTAGGCGCTCCATAAACGGTAATTGGACTTAGCACTCCTTGATCTTTGGTCTTCCCCAGAGGCTGGAGTTCTCTGGTAGTAGCCTGTCTGATGTCCTCAGCCCCTAGTTGGGCTCTCCGGACACTCAGTACAGCTTGTCTGAGTCTGGGAATTCTCTTCCATGTGTGCATCTCAGATCCCCAGTGGGTCTCCCCACCCTGGCTGGGTTTTATGGAGGCCCTTCTCCCCCCCCCCCCAAGGAGAGAAGCCGCCTTTGATCTCTCTCCGCGGGTTCTTGCTTTGATGCCTGCACCCAGGGACCTGCTGAAAGTCTGCCCGCTGCTGCTGCTTCAGGCTGGGCCCTCGGCAGGTGCCTCCCCTCTGCCATCCTCGGTTTCTCAGAAGGGAAGCCTATGCAAAGGGGATGCTCTGCTCTCTGTCGGTCAAACACTCTCTGAATTCAGAGAGATGTCATTTCAGCCCCAGGTCTGGAAACTTCCCCTCCTTAAATTCCTGGGACAAGTTGGCCCACGAGGAAGCACGAGACCAGGAAAGGTGACAGCCTCATGCCCCTCCACTAGAGGTGTGACAGACATTCAGCCCAAATTGCCTCTTTCCAGAGTTCACTTATTCCTGAGACCCCCAAGGCCAAAGTTACTTGGAATGATGTGGTCTGTGACACCCTGCTTTCAGTGAACATGGGGATTTGCAGGCTCACTCTGTCCTTGGAGGAGACAGCTGAAAGCCCTGGGCAGGAAGCTGGGGACCACAGTGGAGGAAGCCCACTGCCCAAGGTGGCCAGATTCTTACCCAAACTTGTGAATTCCCCCAGGGCCAGTTCTAAGGATCAAACAGTTGTGGGGGCCAGACGCTTGAGTGCCATGCATAGAGGAGGGGCTCTGGAAGGAGGAGGGTGTTGTCTGGGGTCTGTGACAGGTGCCTGAACTGTATCCTGTGCTCCAGGACAGATCCAGGGTCTGTGGGGAAGTGGCCAGCAGCCTTGATGTGTGGATGGGACAGAGACAGGTTCAGCCACCAACGAACTTCCCTGCAGAAAACATGTGGTGGTTAGAGTTGGAGGAGGAGAGAACAGGGAGGGGAGAGGCAGGGAGTGAGGGACAGACACAGGGAATAAGGGACAGACACAGGGATGTGGAGGATGAGAAAACAGGAATGAAGACTGGAAAGGTAGCTCAGCAGTCAAGAATATGTACCGCTCTGGCAGAGGACCTGAGTCTGATTCCAGGTACCCTGGTCTGGCAGCTTACAACATCCGGTAACTCTGGCTCTAGGGGATCCTGCACCCTCTTCTGGCCTCCAGGGGCACTGCATTCATGTTCACACACACACACACACACACACACACACACACACACACACACACACACACTCACACATATACAATATACATAATTAAAAATAAACAATTTAAAAAAAAACAGCAAGGAAGGAAGGAGTGGGGAGAGAGGGAAGTAGAAGAGACACAGAATCCTAGATGTATGTCCGTAGTCTGGGCAGAGCAGGTACAGAGTGGAGTGTAGGGGTACCACATCTGTCAATCAACTTCCATGGGAACCTAACAATACCACCACTTTGCTCTATCCTGGTTCCCAGTGTGGCGCCTGGACGGGAAGGGTCTGAAGAGAGGCTAGTAGGGACAAGAGCCTGTGATGTGGGGTGGAGGTCACATTCCGGAGCTGGGTCACCTTTAGTGAGTGGTAGTCCCATTCTTCACCCCAGGCTTGGAATCTGTAAATAGTCAGAGTTTGGGGCTCTGTGTGTATGTGTATATTGGGTGTTCATGAGGACATGCTCATGTGTGTATATGTATGAGTATGCCTGTGTACATGTGCACATGTGCATACATGGATGTGTGCTTGTGCATAGGCGTGGACATATGTGCATGTCCACGTACATGTGTATACACACAGGTAGGAATCAGCTTTGGGGCTCTGATGTCCTGGACCCCGCTGATTTTGGCTCTTGGCCTCCCATGGGTATGGGGGAACTATTGTATCTCAGTCTCCTTCTATGAAGAGATTCAGTCCAGGGCCCCAGATGTTGCCACTTCTGCCCCCCAGCCCCCCCCCCACTTCTTCAAATCACCAGGAAAATTTCAGCATGGAAAAGATGGGCATTTGGGGGCCACACAGGCAGAAGGTGCCGTTCCCAGCTTTCCCTGTTCCAGGTCCATATTGCTCTGGCATGTTTCAAACTAATAATCTGCCACTACTGGGTGTTCTCTGCACAGCCAGACTGTAGCAAACGTCTATTATAAACCATCCCCTTAGACCTCAGAACCTTGCTCCTTCAATGCCCGCTCCACAGAGGCAGAAAAGGAGTTCATTCAGGTGACGAGTCCCATCTGAGGACACGCAGACAAGTTGCAAACCGAGTTACGGAGCAGAGGCCAGAATTCAGGGCAGCATGAGAGCCAAGGCTTTCTCTGTCCCATGACATGGGGACAGGTTGTCTTCTGCCGGCTGGCATCAATCAGTTTCCCTATCAAAAGGCCAGTCAGTGGCAGGAAACAGAGATGGTTCCAGAACCTCTGCCTGGAGAAGCTCAGCAAACCACAGCTCCCCAGATGACGGAATTTAGGTTCAGCCCCGACTGGAGATCCCGGCTCTGCCAGGTGGCAAGCAGCTGGGTGACCTCCGGCAAGTGACTCAGCCTTGCTGAGCCCATTTGTAAAACAGAGTGGTACAAGGAAGGGGGGGGTGTCTAAAGGGCTCCCATAGAGTGCCTGGCACAAGGAGAGGGGGACCTTTGATCCCCTCTCCCCTCCCCTGTGCTTGCAGGGGTATGGGAAGGAGAGGCTTGGGGCAGGAGGGGATTAGCCCTGGGTCCCTCTCCCTGGGCGGCACTTTTAACCGCAGTCTCCTGGAGATCAGCCCTGCCCCCTCCCAGGCCCTGGGCCAGGCCAGTGTTTGCCATGGGGATCTGGGCAGTCAGGGCTAGGCTTTCATGGCTGGAAAGCTTTTGCTTGCTTTAGGAGGCGCGCTCCGCCGGCTCCCAGGAGCAGATGGGCCTCAGTGGGAAAGGCGCTCGGCCCTAAGAGGATTGGCGGCCTTTCTTCCCACCCTTTGTGTGGTTTCCTTGGGCCGCCAGCGCCCAGACCATAAAGGCCGTTTGTTTGGCCGGCCTCTGGGGGCGCAGAGGTCACAGCTGGTGTCAGGGGCACCCTAGTGTGTGGGACACCCAGCACATCAGAGCACCCAAGCTGGGGGAGGGAAGTGGGAAGTCCCAGGATCCCCACATGTCAGTGGAGCACGCTGTCATGCTGACCCTGGACAATCTAGCAGCAGAACAGAGGGACCTTGGTTCCTTGGGGTCCTTGGATCCTCGGTTCACTGAAAGCCAGAGGCCCACAGGGGACCACAAGCTAGACTGTCACACAGCAAGTGGGTCCCCTGGACTCTCTCTTGGGGACCCCACAACCCACTGGAGCACATTGTGATCTTGGAAATGTGGTTTCATTCCTGGGGCAAGGGCGGGGGTGGGGGGGGGGCCCGGACTACTCTGCAAACAGGAGGAGAAGGAAGGTTTGCATCAGCTGAAGTCTTGCCATGGGGCCAGGGGCCTGGAGCTGGGTGGTAGAGGTGAGAATGTTTTCCGAGGAAGGAGAGGGACCTCACCCATGCAGTTATGCACACGGAGTGCCTGGGCTGTGTTGGGTGCTGGGGAAGCAGAGACAAGACTGAGCTGGGTCCTGGGGTCTCTGCACCGGAGACAGGCTATTGCTCACCAAGCACATTTTCTGCCTCCTTCCAATGGCCCTCAGGACCACGGGGCTCAATTCTTGCCCCTAGGGGGGTTCTTGTCACTGTCTTGAGATTTTAGAAGCACGTCCAACGACAATGACGACATGTCTGTAGAGAGGACTAAATGGCCCCTGGGTGGCGGTCACAATCATCCGCTGCTTCACTGGACACCATTCTTCTGTTCTGGGTGCGTGCCATTGCTCAGACACCGGGGATGCTGCACGGGGCTGCGGGTACCAGGCTCACAGCCACTGCCTTCTCCTCCTCGGGGACAGGATGACCTAGTCCACACATGGATGAAATGGGACAGGTGTTCCCATTTCAGGTTCCTGGAGGAGGTGACATTTGAGCCCGTCCTAGAAGGGTGAGTGGGAGATCCCAGACATGAAGAAGGGAAGGTATCCCAGGCCAGACAGAGCAGAGTGCACAGCCCCTTCCTACACCGCCCAGAGGCCCTGTGTGGATTGCTGTGAGCTGAACATCTCTGGGGGCACAGCTGTGCCAGGACCGGGCTCCTGCTGGCGTGTGTGTGTGTGGGGGGGGGGGGCTCAAAGCTGTCAAAGAAGCTCTGCCTGTGGTCTGGAAGGGCAGGGGCTAAGCAGGCAGGGTCAGGGACAGTGGCCGGCAGAGGAAGCAGCCCCTGGCCTAGCTACTGAACCCCTGAGTACCAGAGACAATGGCGGACCTACAAGGAAGAAACTGGACAGAGGCAGGCCGATCTCTGTGAGTTCGAGGCCAGCCTGGTCTACAGAGCGAGATCCAGGACAGCCAGAGCTGTTACAGAGAATACAGAGAAGCCCTGTCTGAGAGAGAGAGAGAGAGAGAGAGAGAGAGAGAGAGAGAGAGAGAGAGAGAGAGAGAGAGAGAGAGAGAGAGAAGAAAGAAGCTGAACAGGAGCAAAGAGGAGGGCGCTGTTTTTTTTGAGTGGGGAGGAAACTGAGGGGAGGGACCACTCTAAAGAGCTTAGACTTTATCCTGGGGTACTGGGGAGCCACGGAGGACATTTGAGCAAGGGAATGTTAGTTTCATTTTAGGAATTTCACTTGTGGCTGTTGTGAAATGATTGGATGTGAGGGGAGCTAGACAAGTGGCTAGGGTAGTCACAGTCATCCAGGTGTGAGACCAGGCTGAGAAACGCATGTGGAGCCCAGGGGACAGTCACAGACACGGAGAGGGTGAAGCTTGAGGACACAGGCTGGAATGCGTGGAGGAGGGAGCAGGAGGAGACATCTGGGCAGATTCTGGGCGTCTGGCAGCGCGGCCCTGCGACAAAGCACCAGATTAGAAGCACCAGATAAAAGACTTTGTGGGGAAAGAGATGTCTGCGAAGCGGAGAATACAAATTATTTTTGGAACTTTGCTCTCATGCACCATCTTTAAATATTGATAAGCGACATTTTTAAAGAGCTTAATGTGACGTGCCAGGCGCTGTTCTGGGCGCTTCGTGCTCATCCACGCGTTAAGTCCTCAGAACAACCCTCCGAAGGAGAGGTTTCTATCTCCATTTTGCAGATAAAGAAACAGGCACAGAGAGAGTAAGTAACTTGTCCAGGGTCACACAGCTAGTGAGCAATCAAACCTGGGTTTGAACTCAGGAAGTCTGGTTCGTAGAGTATGTTTTAAGCCTGCGTCACTCTGGCTATTTATAAAGTCCCATATGATATAGTCCTTATCTGCCAGGGATAAATCAGACTCTCTCTCTCTCTCCCTCTCTCTCCCTCTCTTTCTCTCTCTCCCCAGGACTGGGGATAGAACCCCGTTGCGAATGCTAGGCAAATGCTTTGCTACTGACCAATACACCCCAAGCCCAGCATCTTGCTCTTGACAAAGGCAAGCATTAATATTAATATTCCAAGTCAGGGTTGACGTAAGATAGTTATGGTGTCTGCTAGTGAAACTTCAGGTGAAGCATTAGGGGAGGGCAGGACACATCGCTAAACATTAATACAACAGCAAGAGAAGCTCCGGACATAGCCGCGCATTCCTATACCACCCCCACCACCCCTACGCCCATACTCTGGAGGCCAAGGCAGGAGAATCATTCTAGGCTGACCTGGGCTAGAGAAAAGGGAAAAGTAACAACAACATGTAGGCCAGCCAGGCTGGCCTGGAACTCATGGCTCTCCACCTGACTCAGCTTCCAGAGTCCGGGGCTTACCCAAGTGAGTCATCACACCCTCTCCAGCAATGGCATTGTATAGGTTGGGGCAGAGAGACATTGAAAAGGTGGAGAGGGGATCAGTTTGGGGAAATCCTAACCTGGGTAGTAATTGCCGCCACCTGGTGGAGCCATCACAGAGACCCATCTTTTTTTATTTTATTATTTTTTTTTAAATCCATATTTGTGAAAGCCATCCCTGGGGTGAGAGCTTACTCACACATCACCACTATTGTAGGAAAAGGCCCTTGGCTGGACAGGAAGGAGACAGGACTCTCAGGCTGCAGGGTGTGCACAAGAAAGGGCAGAGATCATGGGTACCAGAATGGGTTGCCAAGACCTGTCCCAACTCTCACCGGTCTCCTAGACAACTAGCATCAGGCATTTTGGAAACAGCTGGCGGAGCTGGGGTGGGGTGGGTGTTACTCTGCAAACAGGCTGTACCCATGACCCCGACCTTCTAATCCCAGGGTTTAACTGACTTCATTAACTCTGGAGGCCTCAAGGGAAAACCTCAGTCATTCCTTGTCAAACCATACTCATAAAAGCCCCCACCATACTCATAAAAGCCCCCGTCTTGGGAGGTATGCAGGAAAACCTCTTGCCCAAAGGCAGGGGATTGGAGGGGATGACCCTGGACATGAACCATTGACTGACTTGGAAAGAGCAGGACCAGCCCCACCCCCTGTCCGCCTGAGGGCAGTGAGGGAGAAAACTGGGTGAGAGCAGAGCATGCTGGGTAGCCTGGCCGAGAGCAATCGGTCCAGCTGCCCACCCCCCACCGTGGTTGTCATGGCAACTGAGAGGGTCGAGGGAGGAGGAGAGAAGAGACCACTCCCCCTTAGACAATGGGAACCTATTCCAGGTCACCCATGGCCTTATCTTGAGGAGCTCTCCAAATCCTGTGTCCGACGATTTGGGGGAGCAGTCAGTTCAGGCCCTATCTGGGGTCTGCTTGAATGGAGGTACAGACAAGTTCTTCCCTCCTGGAAAATCCAGGCTCCACTGCTGCCTTCTTTTGTGGGGCGCCCAGATCCCCCAAGATGAAACATTGAACATGGCTGTACAGGGGGAGCTGCGGGTAAAGGGAGGAGACAGCCACTCTGGGGACAGAGCGAATATTTTATGAGTAATTTACTATCTGGAGCAAGAACACTGAGCAGAGAATCTGTCAGTCAGCCACCCAGATCAAGGGGTGGGGCTGGGCTTCTTAATGTGGGTCTGAGGATGGGGGCTGAGGGATGTGTCAGAGCCACTGGGATGCTAACCCCTTAGGGGATTCTGGGAGGAAGCTGGGTGAGACAGGACCATGTGGCTGCTGCATGTGCACTCTGGAGCCCAAAGGCATGATGAGTATCTGGGGGAGCCTCCCAGACTTAGGGACCTGGGTTTGGCGGCTATTAAATGTTGATGGTGGACCAGTGACTCTGCCTGTCTGAGGCTCAGTTTCCTTACCCTTAAAATGGGATGATAATGCACCCACAGGGTGGGTTCACCATAGAGTCTGGAACACAGCAGGTACTCAGTGAGAGACTTGTCCTGGGCCTGACTCTGATACCACTGGAACCTCCCAACGGCCCTTTAAAGTCTTCAGAGTCCCAGGCACCCTTCAGGGTTTTCTGCACCACCCTGCTTTGGATTGGATGCGGCAGCATGTCCTTCCTCCCATTCTACAGCAGCTGGAGAGTCACAGAGGATACTGCTGACAGCTGGGAACAACGGCCTTCTAAAGTGTGGACACACAGCCCGGTTCTCATCAGGTGCTTCCAAAGAACAGCTCAGTACTGTCTCAGCTCCACTGAGCAGGAGTTGTGCGGCCCTGGTCAGGTTCCCTCTTCCTTCATTCTGGTTCCAACCTGGAGAAACTGGCCCAACAATATCCCTCGCTACTTGGTGGGGCTCCATCCAGACTCAGGAAGCATCTAGAATGGAGTTCAGAGAGAAGGCGACCACGCTAGCTGCCTTCTTTATGGGGAAATCTTCCTCTGAGCAAAGGGACCTCGGACTGGCCTCCCCGGCCTCACAGCATCCCTGGACCTCTGCAGGTCACCTTCACTGGGCCTAGGCTGTGGTGTGGGGTCTTCCTGTCTCCTTGGGCCTCCAACAGTGAAGGGTTTTTGTCAGGTGGTTCTGCCCTGCCTTAACTCCAGGCAATGAAACTTTTCCTTGCCTCAGTCTTTTCTGTGAACCAGAGCTCTGGTGACCAGAGGCCAAGCTGCCCAGCTTTCTTGTCTTACAGATTGGGAAAATGAGACTCAAAGGGAGAATGATAACTCCCAAAGCCCCTATGGAGGGTGCTCAGGCTAGGACTGCCCCTTCTTCATGCCACGCTGCCTCAGTGGGCCGGATACAGCCAGACCTCACTGCCACTCACGTCCATTACCTTTATATCATTGTGACCAAACACCTGACCAAAGCAGATTAGGCAGGATGGATTTTATTTTGGCTCGATGCTCATGGGTCACAGCCTATCATGGTGGGGAATGGAAGTGCAGGGTCTGTGGTAGCAGGAGGCAGCAAACAGAGTCAGATGAACCTGGCTTTAACCTCCAAGGCCCACTAACGGCCACTCATAGTGAACTACATTCGCCAGCTTGGGACCGAGTGTCCAAACACTTGAATCTGTGGGAGATATTTCACATTCAAGCTGAAACACCCCTGGTAGGGATGTGGAGGTCTAGATGCCTCAGATCCCCAGCTAATGACAGGGCCAGAAGTCTGGCCTAGGAAACTCCCCAAGTCCGAGCACTCTAAGACCCTGAGGGGACCCTTAGCGCCTGGTAGCTGTTTAGATCCCATCGCGGGGCCCTGGGATGAAAAGCTCAGCCAGTCCAGGGGTAAAGCCCCACTTCACAGATGAGGAGACTGATCCTGGAGGGAAGTTGTCACTTACCTGGGGTCAGTGAGTAAGCCAAGGATTGTGGGATGAGTGGTCCAATATCATACCCCCACCCTGTGACCTGTTTTAAAGTTTCAGCGAGGGTCTTCTTGTCCTTGCCTGCTTGGGACATTCAAGGGACAATCATGGGACAACTGAATAGCCTGTGTTTGGCTCCAGGCTCCAGTGTTCCTCTGGCTTTCTGGAGGCTGTAAGCACACACTCTTGTGCAAGGCCCTGACTGGGTATCTTATAGGTTCTCTTTTATCTCTTTAATAGCATATGGACACAGACTTCATCATTCCCATTTTAGAGATGAAGAAACTGAGGCTCCGGAGGAAAGAGACCTCGGGGCTCACAACTATCCATCAGATATGGGGCACCCTAGAAACGCATCTCTACTCTCTTTTCTATCCTGACACAGAACTCCAAATCCACCCCTGACACACACACACACACACACACACACACACACACACACACACACACACACACTCCTGGCAAGCCCCACCCTTCATGGTGACTTGCTCCAATCATGCCATGGGGGAGGGGGAACTGGGCCACGACACAGAAGGAATGAAGATGTGTTTTTCAGGTCTCCTTCCCCGAAAACCAGCTGGGACTGGGTCCCTGAGAGGCTGGTATTTATGTCCTGCCTTTAATCACATTAGCTGACATATTCCAAACAAGGCCTGGAGACACTGTGTTAATGAGGGCCGGGCTGTCTCTCCAGGGGATACCTGTGAGCAGGGACAGCTGCCCTGGAGAGCTGCGCTGCCCTGGAGAGCTGCTAGCTCGGGAACTGGAGCTTCAGACAGGCGGCACTGTGGCACGGCCCTTATGTCTCTTACACCCCACTGTGAGCCTGGCATGTGTCCAGGGTGGTGAACACAGGATGGAGGGAGAAGGGAGACCACCCAAGGTTTTTCTTTATTCTAAGGCATCTTGCCTCTGGTGGCTTACCTGAACCGAGGATCACATTTCACAGATAAGGATGCTGACGTTTACTGAGACCTACTATGTGTGCAGCATGGTGTATGACTTTTTATAATGGCTCCTCCTCACTGCACATGTACTGTGTGCCAGGCAAATGCTCTACACGGCCTGGCTTGTTCAGCTCAGGCCAATATTCATTTGCTTGGCTCAACTTCCACCTGAAGAAGCAGAAACTCAGCAGGAAGGTAGTTGACTTGCCCAAGGTCACATCACTGCAAAGTGCCAAAGCAAAAACGAACTTGCTGGATCTTGCTGGAGCTTGGATCCTGAACATGCCCCAAAGGCACATGTGTTACAGGCTCGAGGCCCAGGATGGAAAAGACTTTAGGAAGTATGGCCTTGTGGGAGGCTTGTAGGTCATTGGGTTTTGTGGAACCTTGAACTCTTTTGTGTATGTGTACATGAATTCATCTATCATCTATCTATCTATCTATCTATCTATCTATCTATCTATCTATCTATCATCTATCTTTCTCTCTCTTTTTATATATATACACATATATGTATATCTTTCTATTTATTGTGTGTGTGTGTTCATGTATGCCATAGAATTGGTTCTCTCTTTTCTACTTAACAGCCGATCCTCTGTCTCCACTTCCCAAGGCTGGGGCTATCAGCCTGAGCTGCCATGCTGGAATTACAGATTGGGACTAAGGATGAAGTTCAGTTAGTAGAGTCCTTGCCTGACATGCACAAGGCCAGAGGCCCAGAAGAACATGGGTGTGGCGGAACACGCCTATAATCCCAGCACTTGAGAGGTGGTAGCAAGAGGAACAACTAAGGCCAGCCTTGGACAGACAGCAAGTTTGAAGCCAGGCTAGGCTACTTGAGACCGTCTCAGACAGTCTGTGAGCCAGAGCGGCTGTTCTCCTCTTACGAGTGAATAATCTCGGGTACTTTGCTATCGTGATGGAGAGTTGAGTCACAAAGGTCCCTGGGGAAACAGAGAGGGACACACAGCGTGCACCCGCATGGCTTACAGTACATGGGGAGCTGCTAAGCCTTCACAGCGTCCACCCGGTTCATTTTCCCTTGTTCAGAGGCCATGAGCAGCTCGAGCGGTGTCTGGAAGGTGAGAAGCATCCTTGGGGCAGCGGAATAAGAGCAGGAGGCAGAGTTAGCATGAGAGCGAGGGGGGCCGGGGGAAGTGCCCCACACTGAGTTCCTCACAGCCCTTCCCACTCAGCAGCATCCTCAGGCCTCAGGTCTCCATGACCTGGCGGGAGCAGCCTTGTCTTTCTTGCTTCAGAGTGGGTAAAGGATGTCCATGGATGTGAGGTGAGAACCAAGCACATTCGCCACGCTCAGCTAAAGCCACCCTTACCTGCCTTGGTTTCCCCGCAGGGCGCCAAGCCTTATGGTGATGTCCCAAGGGCATGGAAACACTCACTCTTCATTCTTTTCTTGGGCTATCACTTTGATGTCCTTTCTGTTTGCTCACAGAGGAGGAGTGCTGGGGCCCTCAGATTCCAAAAGCTAAGAGTTCTCGCTGGGAAATGTCTCCATATTAGCACGAGGCTTGTCGTTTTGTATACTGACTTTGTCTGTGCGTGACATTATTTGCATTTGGGTGGGCATGTGCATGTACGTGTGTGTTCATGTGAACATGGGGGGTAGAGGTGGACGTCTGGTGTCTTCTATCGTTCTTCCCCTTTGCTCCCAACTTCTATTTTATCCTTTTTTTTTTTTTAAATTTATTTATGTGTTTGTGTGTGTGTTTGTGTGTACTCACCCACGTCATGGAGGAAAGCTTATGGGAGTCACTTGTCTCCTTCCACAGGTCACCAGGCTTGGCTGCGAGCAAGCACCTGTCTTGGGTTTCTATTGCTGTGATAAACCCCAGGACCAAAAGCAGCTTGGAGGGGAGCGGGCTTATTTCAGCTTACAGTTGTAGTCCATCCTGGAGGGAAGTCAGGGCAGGAACCTGGAATGAGGAGCTGAAGCAGAAGCCGTGGAAAGATGCTGCTTGCTGGCTTGCTCTTCCTGCTTTCTCCTACACCCTAGGACCACCTGCTCAGGAACAGCACTGTCCAGTGTTCCGGACCTTTCCATGTCACCATCAACTATGAATCAAGAAAATGTGTCACAGGGTTGCCTACAGGCCAATCTGAGGGGGGCATTTTCTCAACTTCTCAGATGACTCTAGCTTGTATTTTGTTGACGAAAAACCTAACCAGGACTTTATCTGCCAATCCATCTCAGCACTTGACACCACCTTGTTGTTTAGACAGTCTCTCACTGAACTTGGAGCTCACCAATTGGCTAGATTTGCTGGCCAACAAGCCTCAGGGGTCCTTCTGTTCCTACCCACCTCCAAGACCTTAAGTTACATCCAGCTTTTTTGGTGTTGGGGATCAAATTTAGATGCTCATGCTTATACAGCAAACACCCTACTGACTGAGCCATCTCCCCAGCTCCTGAATACTTAAAAAAATACATTTAGTGTGTGTGTGTGTGTGTGTGTGTGTGTGTGTGAGAGAGAGAGAGAGAGAGAGAGAGAGAGAGAGAGAGAGAGAGAGAGAGAGAATGAATATGAGTGTGCAAGAGTGAATGTCAGGAGCATGCATAGGTATGTGATTGTGTGTGCAAGCTTGAATGTGTTTGAGTATATGTACATAAGTGCATGTGTGTTTGTAGTGTGTGCATGTATGGAAATATAGTGTAGGCCACAGAAAGACGTCTGATGTCTTGTTCTCCAACTCCCTGACTTATTCTTTCGAGATGGGGTCTCTCACTGAAGCTAGAGTAAAGCAGGTGGAAGGAGGTCCTAGCAGGTCTCTTGGGACTGCCTTCTCATAGCCTTGGGGTTATAGGCATGGAGGGCTATACCCAGGTTTTAAAAATACATATTTTTAACAATCCCTTGAGAATTTCGTACAATGTATTTTGAGAATATTCAACCCCAAATCTTCCTCCCAACTTCTCCCAGACTCAGTCTCACTTCCCTACCCGCCCCCAACTCCATGTCCTTTTTAATTTTCATTTTAATTTAACAACCCACTGACTCCAGTGTGCACCCTCCATGTACTTCTGTATATAGGGCAATCTGCTGGAGCATGGTTGACCTACCAGGAGCCACACTCTTAAGGAAAACTGACTCTGCCCCAGAAGCCATTAACTGTGCCCAGCTCCTCCGTCAGAGGGGCTCATGAACCCCACCCTGTCCATGCTGGAATGCTGGCTTGATCCTGTGCCATCAACCACAGCGATTGTGTTTGCTAGAGCAAAGGTCCTGTCATGTTCAGAAGACACTGTTTTGCTCTGGTCTTTCCTGGCCTCTGGCTCTTAAAAACCTTTCTGCTGAGCCAGCTCTCTAGCCCAGTGTTTTTTATGTAGGTGCTGGGGGACTGAACTCAGGTCCTCATATTTATGCGGCAAGCCCTCAACCTGGTTGAGCCATCTTTGGAGTCTTTCTGTATTCTTTTGTTGGTGGTGGTTTTCTCTGTGTAGCACAGGCTGTCCTAGAAATCTCTCTGTAGACCAGAGCTGGCCTTGAACTCAGAGGTCTGCCTGCCTCTGTCTCCTGAGTGCTGGGATGAAAGGTATGGACCACCATGCCTGGCTTACCTCTGTATACTTTTTAAAACGTGTTATTCATTGACTTTGTGGCCTCTTCCTTAGCGAAGTCACCTCAAGATGACTTCTAGTAGTTAATGCAATGGAAATCTATGCAAATAGTTATGTTATCATGCTTAGCGGGTAATAAAAGGCAAAGAAGCCTGTGTCATTCAGTATAGACATACCCCTCACAGGCCTAGTGGTTATGAGGAGGACACGGAGATGCGTGGGCACACAGGGGGATGACAGTATTTGGCTCTAGGCCCTATACCTGATGAGGTAAGCAAGATGAATCAGTAAGTTAGGTAAGTAATACATCCACACTTTCATTCATTCACTTGATGGACATGGTCCTCCCCAGCTCTCTGGACTGTGAAAGCTTGGCTTCTGGCTTACTCTGTTGCTCCCGGAGTCTCCACTGATATCTGTACAGGGGAATAGTCTTCATAAAGGAGGGAAAACTCTGTGCCTTTTCCACGTGGGTACCACCAGAGAGCCTGGGCCCCTCAGCTTCTACTCAGCTGACTTCCAGTTAGTCTTAGAGCCTGTTTCTACCATAAGTTCCCCGTGCAAGCCTACAACAGTTGATCTCCTTCAAACCCCTTCTCTAGTGCAGGCTGAGGTTCAGAGAGGGTTAGCAACTTGTCTGAGGTCACACAGTTAAGTCAGGTGCAAAGCCAGCCTAGAACAGGAGGGTTTTGGCTTCTCGTTTGGAGGGTTTCCCGCTCTGCCGGGACCCCTCGCTGTGGGTGTCCCTCCCTGGGTGGGCCTTGCTGGGTTTCTTGAACAAACATCTCCCTTTCTCCTGCATCTGGCCAACAGGGTCGGCGACGAGGATGCCTTCTGGCTATGTGCAAAAATAAACTCAGCTTGCAGCTTTCTGGGAAAGGAGGGTGTGTGCTGGGTGGGAAGTGGGCAGGGCACCTGGTACTGGGTTGTCACAGGGGACCAGAAGAGTGAGAACATGCAGAGGAAGAGGAGAGGCCACTGCGTCCAGCGTCAGGACTCGAATACGTTCCCACCAGAGCCCTGTCCTGTGTCCTTTGCTTTGGAGTCAGGCTGTCTTGGGTTTGAAGTCCTCAGCCTCCCCTCCAAGCCTGGAGCCGCTCCTGTGTCCACAGCAGGGCAGTGAGCTCTACATGGCACCAAACCCCACCATGGTCTGACTCCTGAGAACGTTCTTCACAATTTTATGTATTGTAGAAACACACCAAAAGGAAAACTGTGTAAAACTCCAATTTCATAAAGATGTTTTGGAAGCTGGGCAGGGTGAAACATGCCTGGAACCCCAGCACTCTGAGTTTTAAAAAACATGGTGGGGTGGCTCAGTGGGTAAGGTGCTTGTGCAAGAAGGAGGACCTGGGTTCAAATCTCCAGCACCCGTGTAAGTGGTTTATCTGGGGCTGGGCATGGTGGTGCACACCCTTAATCTGAGCACTTGGGAGGCAGAGGCAGGCAGACCTCTTTAAGTCTCTTTAAGTCTGGTCTACAGAGCAGATTACAGGTCAGCCAGTGAGATCTGCCTTAAAAAGTTAAATTACATTAAATTAAAAATGGCCCATCTATAATCTCAGCATTCCAGAGGCAGAGACAAGTGATCTCTGTAGAAAAGCTGGCAAGCTAAACTAGCCAAATTGGCAAGCTCCTGGTTCAATGAGACCCTGTTTTAATATATAAGGTGGAGAAGTGACCAAGGAAGGGTGACTGGACATTAGCCTCTGACCTCTATACACACACATACAGACCTGCACACACATGTGCAAGCACTCATACACACATGGGGACACACACACACACAATCATGTAAGTCATACACATATACACATACAAACATATCTGAACTTGAGCATCATTTGTATATATATAGTCATCTCTTAGTCTTCCAGAGATGGGTTCCAGGACTCTCTCAGGGACCTCAAAAATCCACAGATGCTCAAGTGAATATCACAGAGAAAGGCACCGTGTCTACATAGGAGCTGTACGAGTCTTCTGTGTGTGTAGCTCATCTCTAGACTTGTCAGACCAAACACAATGTAAACACAGTGAAAGCAGCTATGCTGGGCTATTTGGTGAGCGATGATGGTGTTTCCACATGTTCAGACCAGATGCGACTTTTCCCGTGTATTTTCCACCTCCCCTTGGATGAATCATGAATGCAGAACTGGTGGGCCCAGAGGGCGACTGTATATTATGTAGGCGCAGTTCCGTCCTACAAAAACAAGGTTGAGTGCTCACAACGGTCTGTGGCGCCCAAAACAAAGTGTATATTGGTTTTTCCTTTTCCTTTGTTCTGAGACAGGGTTCACACACCCCGGGCTGGCCTCGAACTTGCTATGAAGACTGAGGACGGTTTAGAATGCCTGACCCTCTTACTTCCTCCTCCCAAGCACTGGAAGCCCAGGCATGCGCCCCCATATGTGCCCCCATGTTGGGTTGACATGGTGTTTTAGTTGCGTTTCTGCTGCTCTGATAAACACCTCCACACGGGGTCAGAGAGATGGCTCAGCGGCTGAGAGCATTTGTTCTTGCAAAACACCAGGGTTTGATTCCCAGCTCTCACTTGGTGGTTCACAACCATCCATAATTCCTATTCCAGAGACTCCAACACACTCTTTTGTCCTCTGGTGCCACAGCATGCATGTGGTGCGCAGATAAACACACAGGCAAAACACCCCCACACAAGATAATAAAGTAAACAACAAAAACAGACAAAAAAACCCCATTGACAAAAAGCAATTTAGAGGAGAAAGAGTTTATTTCAGCTCACACTTCCAGATTACAGCCCACCATAGCAAAAATGTCACAGAGACAGTCAGGTACCTGAAGTGGTTAGCCACATCCAAAGTCAAGAACAGAGAGAGAATGAATAAATGCATGCTCGCTCGCTCACTTGCTTGTGCTCGGCTGATTTTTCCACTCTTCAGCATTTCAGGAATGCCTGCCTAGGGAATGATGCTGCCCACACCAGGCTGGTCTTCCCATATGAGATAATCGCCCCACAGATATGCTCTTAGGTCAACCCAATGCAGACAATCCCTTACTGAGACTCTGTGACTCTAGGTTGTGTCGACAATGCTAACGGTTACATGCTGTGCTGGGGATCAAATCCAGGGTTTTATGTGCACTTGACAAACAGTCTATCATCTGAGCTATGTCCCAGCCCTCCTGTTTGTTTCTTTACAGAAAAAAATAAGTTAGGCATCCCTTTTGTCTGGAGTACTGGCTCTCCAGGACTTCTTTGTTGTTAGTGTACGCCGGGGAAGGAACGCAGCCCTTGCCATGCTGGCTGTTTGCTCTGCCACTCGGTTCTGCCATTGGTTCCTACAGTGGCGTTTCTCAGCCTCCTGACCCCACCCACCCATGGGCAGCCTGTGAAAGCAGGTTGTATTCCCTCCTTAGAGTTTCTGCTTCAGTTGGCACAAGGTGGGGGCAGAGATTCTAGGTTCCTAAGACAGCCTCTGTGAAGATGAGGCTGACCGGGGCCACATTTGGGGACCCTAACTTAGGGGACATGGATCTTCAAAGCTGACTGGCATCCCCATCCTAGAAGATCACGGCCCACCCTGAGACTGGGATGAGAAGGGAGGGAGGGGAGCTGCCAGGTGCCACCTGGCATCAGTCCTGGGCATGCCATCCTTCTCCTGGTGTCTACTTCCCCCTGGTGGCCGCAAGATTAAAACTGGCCTGGATGTCCAGCCTTGAAGCCAGGGGCTCTCTGCAGAAACATTCCAAAGCCTGGAAGCAGCCCGGTGTGGTGGTATACACCTTCAATCTGGGCACTAGTGAGACTGAGCAGTGAGTGTGTGAGTGTGAGGCTGGCCTGGGATGTAGGGTGAGATCCTGTCTCAAAAAATACAAAGGAAGCAGCTGGGGAGACGGCTCAGCAGTTAAAAGCACATATTGCTCTTGGGAATGACCCAAATTTGGTCCTCAGCACCTAAGCCAGTGACGCACAACTACCTGTAAATCCAGGGGCCTGACAACCTCTTCTGGACTCCACGGGCACCTGAACTCATATGGACACACTCACCTACATAGACAAAGCGTTCTAAAAATTAAGTAAGTCTTGGGCTGGAGAGATGGTTCAGCAGCTAAGAGCACTGGCTGCTCTTCCAGAGGACCCAATTTCAGTTCCCAGCACCCACACGGTGGCTCACAACCATCTACGAGTCCAAGTCAGATCTGACATCTTCTGACTTCAGTGGGCACCAGGCACACACATGGCACACATAAATACATTCAGGCAAAACATTTATATATGTGAGATAAAATAATCTATTTTTTAATCTTTTTAAAAAAAAAGTAAAAATAAAGCCTTAGGGCTGAAGAAACGGCTTAGCCATTAAGACAGTGGTTCTCACCTTCCTAATGCTGTGCCCCTTTAACACAGTTCCTCATTTGTGGTGATACCCTACCATAAAATTATTTTCATTGCTACTTCATAGCTGTAATTTTGCTACTGTTATGAATCCTAATGTGAAAATCTCTGTGTTTTTCAGTGGTCTTAGGCGACCCCTGTGAAAGGGTTGTTTGAGCCCTAAAGGGGCCATGACCCACAGGTTGAGAACTGCTGGGTTGAGGGCTGGCACTACTCTTGCTATGGACCTCAGCTCTGTTGCCAGCCCCCGAAGCAGATGGCTCACGAGCACCTGTAACTCCAGCCACCCTTTAGACCTGTAATCAGGCCATACCTCCCCCCCAAAGCTGGGGCTATTCCAGCCCTTCCCATCCCTCCCTTCTCAGCCCCTCACGAGGTCAGGGCTGAGCTGACTGACACAGGTACATGGCAGCTACATGCCTGATTCCCCAATGCCTGAGGGATCGAGACCACAAGAGTAAGCGCCCAGCCAGAGGCTTACCTGTTAAGACCCTCCTGCTAGCCCCACCCACCAATCCTGTCCCCAAAGTGGGAGGGGTTTAAGGTATCCTCGCTTTTCTTAGGGTCCCAGCCCCAGCCCTGCTTGCTGATTGGCAGGCTCATTTCTCAGGAGCTTTACTTCTTCCTCCTCAGGCTCTATAGGGATCCGACTCATCCCTGGCCTCTATAGACACCTGCAAGTCTATGCACATTTGGACACACATGTGTATACACATACATATAATTGAGAATAAAAGAAAACTCTTTTTTAAAAGCCATCCTGACAAGAGAGATTGTATCTAGGAAATTAATTCAACAGAAGAGTCAAGGACATTGTTACTCCGTTGTTTGTTTATAAGGAGTTGAAACAGGACACCCGAGGGCCGTCACTTGTTTTCAGTCACAGTTGCTACAAAGCCCAGACAAGACCTGACCTTGTGTCTGACTCCAAAGCCAGCACCCTTCACTGCCCAACACAGCTCCTCACGGTGGGCCCTGCCTGCTGCAGGGAAGCAGCATGGAATGACATGGCTTTGAGCCTGCTTCTCTCACTAGCCATGTGACACCAGGCAGGTCACTCAACTGCTCTGTCTCACGGTTCCCAGTCACGATGGGGTCACCCACTGTGCAGGTTGCATGAGCTGAAGAGCCTAGAGCGGTGATGAGATCATCCTGATTTACTCCGCCCTATCTCAGATGGGCTCAGGGGCCCAGCCTGGAATCCCAGCTACTGGGGAGGACGAAACAGGAGGATTGCCTGGATGACAGAGTTCAAGGCCAGTCTGGGTAACTTAACAGGTCTACAGGGTGGCTAGATGACCAGAGTGGAAGGCTTCTAGGAGGAGGAACCACCACTGGAGGAATGCTTCAGAGGGAAGATACAAGCTAGCTGCAAGATGCCCAGGCTCCCAGGCTGGGGCTCCTTCCAGCAGGCATTGGAGAGCTACTGAAGGTTTTGACATTTGTTTTAATAAATGTGTGAGCATGTGCTAGGCTGGGGAGACACTAAGAGGGAGCATGCAAGGCAGAGGGTGGGGTGGGGTGGGGATCCCTTGACCTCCAAGTGGCAGAATGTGAGACAGCAGTACAAAGACCATTGGGGGTGCCGGGGACACGTTGGCTTAGAAGTCCCAGGCACAGCCACTTGGAGCCCTGCTATACCGTGGGATCACAATCGCTCCATCTCCTGGCCCATTTCCCACCTCTGTAATGAGGTCTGAGGTATCCTGTCCCCTAGGGGGAGTGTGAGGACCAAGGAGAGTGAAGAAAGGGCAGAGCTCAGAAGTGCTGGTGCGGCCTCCCACTGTGTGCTGGCCCGGAGAGAACCACAAGACGGAGCCTTCCAGTCGTCTCTGGTTAACTGGGGACTCTTGGAAATGTGTGAGCACGTGTGTGTGTGTGTGTGTGTGTGTGTGTGTGTGTGTGTGTGTGTGAGCACATGTGCATGTGTGTCATTTCTCAGGAACGTCCTTTGAGACAGGATCTCTCACTGAAACTGGAGCTCACCCATTTCCTAGAGTGACCGGCCCACGAGCCCCAGAGATCCATCCCTCTGTCTCTGCTTTCCCAGTGTGCTGGGAATACAAGGGCATGCTGCCATACTCAGCATTTTTGTGTGAGTGCTCGGGATTGAACTCAGGTCCTCATGCTTGCGATGTAAATGCCTTACTGACTGAGCTACCTCCCCAGCCTGTGAAAGTTCATTTGTTTATTCTTTGACTAGCACTTCTCAGCCCTCCTATGAGCCAGGGCCAGGAACTAAGAATCACTCTCGACCATTGTCCTTTGGCCTTGAAGGTTTATTTATTCTGTAACATCTACAGGGCTCTGGCCTGGGCTTGGAGCAGGCCAGGGATGATGTCAGGGGTACAAGGAGGATTGCTGGTAGGGAGGCAGGAGATGGTCATGAATAGGTATGGCTTGACCCTGTGATCATGCATCCACATCAGGGAAGAGCAGAAAGCCGGTGAAGATGCTGTTGGCTCCCTCGACACCCAGCAGGGAGTTCTTGTCTGTGGCCTGCAGGTTAACAATCTCGCCTTGCTCCAGCTTCAAGACTACACCGCCCGTGGTGACCTGGAAGGTGTTCTGGGCATAGTCGCAGAAGGTGAGTATCTTCTGCATGTGATCCCGATCCCGGCCACGCACGATGTTCACGCACAGGCTCCCTCGGGAACTGGCGTGGTAGGTGAAATAGTAGAGGCCAGGCACTCTGCAGGTGAACCTGCCACTGCGTGGCTCATAGTTTTCATTCACATTGGTGATCATCTTCTCAAAGCGGATGGTCTGGTCCCGTCGCAGGGGGGTGTTGATGGTCCTCAGAGCGGAGAAGGCTACTTTCTGTGTAGCCTTGTAGTCTCCTGAGTCACCTTTGGGACCAGGGGCTCCAGGGGGCCCTGGAGCACCTCTAGGGCCAACAGGACCCTTGGGACCAACTTTGCCTGGAATCCCAGGGATCCCTGGGTCCCCTTTCTCTCCAAACTCACCATGGTCTCCAGCCAGTCCAGGAAGCCCTGGAGAAACAGAATCAAGAGAAAAGAGGGAACTAGAGGTCACTGTGATAAAAGGAAGAGCTGCGTTCATTGCACCTCTCTGGGTTCGACTTGCTGACTATAAAATAGTGGGGGTGAAAGAGAGAGCCTCCTAATCTCCCCCTACTCCAGGTCTTTAACTCTGTGTTGGGTTTGAGAATCATGGGGAACTGATGCCCAGGGGTCGAGTGAGTGGCACCCCCATGGAGAAGATGTGAGCCCTGTTTCTGTTCTCAGCTCACACACCTTTGTCAAGCTTAAGCCTGAAGCAGGGACAATGGATTCACAGCACACATGCTATCCTTTCTCTTTCCTAGTCCATGGCAGACATCCTTAATCGATCACAGCCCACCTCTGGCTACACCTAGTTGTGGATGGTAGAATTTCTCTCACCTCATCACTGTAAGCAGCCACAGTCCCCACCACCATAAGACAGAAGGAATATTCCAGTAGAAACTCAGAGCCCAGTGCTGAGAGCGTACGCTCTAGAGACACAGATGTGTCCCATGTAATGTCTGCCCTTCCGAATTGTGTCACCCAGACACAATGAGACACAGTCTCTAAGGCTCGGCTTCCTCATCTGTGAAGTAGGGATGGTTGTATTTTGAGGAACTGTGAGGATGTAGTGGGCTTCTGAGAGAAGAGGGCTGCCTCAGAGGGTGGCTAATAGCTCATGGATTAAATGAAACTCTGTTTACGGAGGGAGTTTCATAGCAAGGAGCCTCTCAAGCCCATGTCTGCCCTGACTTACAGATGAGGGCAGCTGGTTACCCTGGAGGTCAGGGTGAGTGCTGTCCTAGCATGGCGGAGGATCCATTGTTTTATCTGTACCCCACCACTGCCTCAGCAGCCTTCCCACACAGTTCCCCTGTTTGCAAAAGGGCAAACAGAAGCCCTTCCTGGAAGGATACTGGAATCTCAAATTCTCCTGCAATCTCTAAGGCTGTGACTCAGGAGGTAGAAGATGGGGCCATGACCAGCAACATTAGTGTGTTCCCCAAGTGTGCGGTACCTTTGTCCCCTTTTATCCCAGGAGTGCCAGGTTGGCCATCAGAGCCAGGAACCCCAGGGATGCCGGGGATGCCAGGGATGGCCGGGGGCCCTGTGCAGCTGCTTTGGGCCCGGGAGACATGGAGCGAGCCCAGGAGCAGCAATAACAGTAGCGTTGAGACCTTGTCCCACCACGTCTCCATCAGCTCAACCTCTGAGGACTCCTACAGGGTGAGAACATGTGGAAAGTTACGGCCATGGTATTCCATCATTCTTTAACCCATCCCTTCATTTATGCATCTACCCATTCATCCATCTCCCTATCTCTCTATCCATCCATCATTCCAAATAACCATCTTTCCACCTATCCATCCATCTCTTCATCCATCCATCTGCCTGTTCATCCGTCCATCCATCCATCTGTCCAATCATCCATCTATTCATTGCATCATCCACCCATGCACTTACCCATGCATCCATGCACCCATGTATTCATGTATGTGTACATGCATGCACCCATATGTTTACAGATTGCCTTTCACACACTAGACCCTGAGGGTACAGTGACAACAGGGCAGGACATGGTCTCGACCCCCAGAGTCTTTTGTTACTAAGGGGCAGCAGTCAAAAAGTACATAGGTAGACTGAGATGGACACAGACTGCTCTGGAAGCTGGGCAATGGTGCCTGAGGGAGGAGGATGGGTGGGGCTTGGAGGGGGCTAATCTCAGCAGGACTGTCTTCTCCACAGGAGACAAGTAATGTTTTGTCTGAGATCTGAAGGCTCAGAAAGCGCTGGGGCAAGTATGTTGCAGAAATGTGTCTCTGAGGTTGAAAACACTTGCTGTTCTTCCAGAGGACCTAAGTTCGGTTCTCAGCACCCACACGAGGCAGCTTGCCAATGTCTGTAACTGCAGCTCCAGGGAATCCAACACCTCTGGCTCCTTAGACTCATGTGCACACATCCACATACAGACACACACTTACACATAATTAAAACTGATAAAAAACATGGGGCTGGAGAGATGGCTCAGTGGGTAAGAACACTTGTTCTTACAAAAGACCTGGGTTCGATTCCCAGCACCCATGGTGAGTTCACAACTATCTACAACTAGAGCTCCAGGGGATCTGATTCCCTCTTCTAGACCTCTGCAGGCACCAGACATACGTGTGGTAGACATACATACATGCCAGAAAAATAAAAGAAATAAATATAATTTATTATTATTTATTTATTTAATTTTTTTGAGACAAGGTTTCTCTGTATAGCCTTGGCTGTACCTCAAACTCAGAAATCCACCTGCTTCTGCCTCCCGAGTGCTGGGATTAAAGGCACGTGCCACCACTGCATGGCATAAATCTAATTTTTTAAAATTTTATTAGTAATAAAATAAGTATTAGAAAAAAAGAATGTTGCAGGAGGAAAGATGGGTGTGGTCTGAAGTAGGACAGAGATAGACCACAAAGGCTCAGCACATAGTTTCCTGGGGGACAGAGAGCTGTGTGGCCCCTTTCTCATCCCAGAGAACTGAGAAGAAAGCTGTGGACTGTTTTGAGCAGGTCAGTGTAGCCACTCTGCAAGCCTTTGGTGAAGGCTTTTCCTCCAGGAAGCCCTCCCAGGCTACCCCCAGTGCACAGGACAAAGGGTGCCCTGCCTTTCTCTCACGTAGCTGTGGAGCCCTGGTGAGAACAAGAAACCCTGAGTTCTCCCAGGATCTGTGGCTCCCGCTCCTGGATCCTCACAGCATCTGAGAGGTGGGTTGTGATGACTGCCCATCTCACAGATGAGGAAACAGAGGCTCAAACCATTTGAAAATACCCCCCAGTATCACCCAGCGAGCTGTTCAGGGGCAGGGCTATGACAAGACTTCTCTCTGGGCTCAGTTTACTGTTCTATGAGATGGGGACAATGCTGAAGTCTGTATTGGGAGTCTCAAGTCTCAGACTTGGGGAGGCCTTCAAATCCTTTTGGTTAGACCACCCGCCTCTTCTGCATCATCACAGCCCTCATCTTTTTCTACTCTAGCGTGGAGCCAGACCAACTTAGCTTTGAACTCCCATCTGCCGCTCCCTGGCTGTGTGACCTCAGACAAGTGTTTAACTTCTCTGGTCTCTTTGACGCGGTTCATTTCTGGTTTCCAGGGCTGTCAATGGTATTAAATGAGATGGCATGGGGAAGATTAGGGTCCCTCGGGCAGCATGTGTCCTTCGCAGATACGATTTTGTCCCTCAGAACTAACCAACAATGACCTCCAACTCCAGGGGCTGAGGACATGTGATAGTGGACAGAAGAGGCCTGGGTTCTTATCCTGCCTCTGCCTCTGCCTCACTGACAGAATCAAGCTTGGTCTCTGCTTACTGCACCCACAAAAGGCCCTGTTCTCCCCAGAAGGGGTTTTTGGGACCAGAGAGGTTGTGAGACTGACTGCAAGTGACCAGCATGCAAGAGACAGAAGTCGTATTTGCTCTAAGTCTCCATGGCTCCTGAGACCAGGATCCTAGATGCTCCTGTTACAGGCTGCCTACCCATTCCCTGTGCTGGGGTGGCCACAGATACCTCCACCCCTAGTTCACCCCAGAGATTCTGTGCTGTGGATCTGGGTTTGGGCTCTGAGAATTCAGCCCAATTAATAATTCTGACGTTCATAGCTGGAAGCAAGGGCTGTGTTGGTGGGTTAATCCATCTCCCCCTGCCCCACCCTGAAGTGCTCACCTGAAGACAGAGTCCTGATGTCCTGTGACTCCAGGCCAGGCAGTACAGCAGTGTTCTCAGAGCCCAGAGCCTGCTCCTGTCCACAGAAAGCGGAAGTATGGGTCCCTAGAGGCAGGAAGGGCCCTCCCTTGTTGTCCTCTCCCAAGGCCCAACACACTGACCCCCTCTCTCATCCTTCTGTTCCCCCATCCTGCTGCCCTCAGGCAGTTTCAGGTCCCATTTCTGCCCCTGGGGAGGGAATTACTGTAAACGATGGCTGTGGCCAGCATGGTTTCGTCGACTCAGCACCCGGGTGGTAGGGGTCAGGGGGAATAACCTGTCCTTGGGGATTGTCCCCAGCTGGCTGCTTGCCTGCCAGGGCTTTGTGAGCACATGATGATTTCCACAGGGACTAAGGTTCCTCCATGGATGCAGAGAGGCCCATTTAAGGCTTGTACTCTGGCTTCACAGCTGGAGACCCGGATTCCTACCACAGTTCTGCCACTTGCCAGCAAAATGCCCTCAATACAGAGAACCCAGGGGACCCCCAGTTTTCCCCACTAAATGATGCAGCCATGGCTATGTACACTGTGGCTCTCCCAGGCCTCCAGGAGGATAGAGGCGGGATTGGTGAAGAGACAGAGCAAACTCAACTGTGAATTGTGAATGTCACTTCATGTCCTAGGCTTCCCCTTTCTGGCCTTATCTCTTCCTCTGCCTCCCTCTCTCCACCTCTGCTCTCCTCTCTGTCTCCAGAAAATAATCCAATAATGAATTTTAAATGCATTCATTACTTATTCATTCCCCTCCTTCCGCTCCCAACAGGGCTCGGAGCCCTTGACAATGATAGCCACAGGCAGGGGACTGTTGCCTAGGGATAACAGCAAGTGAGAACTGCAGAGGGCCTTGGAGGCTACTGAGTCCACCCTGTCCCTCTTTGCAGGGAAACTGAGGCATGAGTCAACAGGCTTTTTTTTTTTTTGGCCAGGTACTGTGAGTCCCTTTAGGGGAGGCTGGGGCTGGTCACTGAGTGTTTCTGTGGCAAATGTCACAGAAAATCAGGGAATCTAAGAACCCATACCCCAGGGCAGGGCCTGAAGCCAGAGGGCTCTGGGGCCAGGGTCTAACTATGCTACTGCGGTTGTATTTATGGCCAGGTATCATATCACTCCAGGGTAGGTACCCAGGGAGTGCGGGCACTGAACTCCATTGGAAACTTGGAGAGGGATCAGTCTTTGGCTCATGCCGTTACCTATGGATGGAGACAAGGCATTAACTACAGGAACAGAGGAAAAGAGGAGGTAAATATGACGACACCAGATCTCTAGGCTCAGCCAGGTTCACAAGAGAAGAGAGAGCTGAGGGCTACGTGTTCAGGGACCCTCTTTCTTATTCATCCAGTTCTCAGAGAATCTCACTATGTAGCCTAGGTTAGCCTCAGACTCAAAGTTCTTCTGCCTCTGCCTCCTGAGTACTGGGATTACAGGTGTGCATCACGACACTCAGCCTCGGGTCCTCCTGAGGGTCTCATGGCCATCTAGGATGGGTCCCTGATTCCTGAGTAAGCACCAGTAGAAGTTCAGCCTGGATTTGAACCTGGAGAAGCAGCAGGGTGAAGAGCAGGAAGCAGGTGCAGTGGGGGATTGGTCATCTCAAGTTTGAACGCTACCTCTCCAGTCATGTGGGTTTGAGCACATTACTGACTGGGGTTCCTTCAGGTCTACATCAGAGATGGGGGAGCCTGTATCCCGGGGCTGTTGGTGAGACAGAGAAGAAACCTTCAAAGTCCAGGGCCAAAGTGGCCTCAGGCACAGTATTATCTGTATGAAGAGCAGTCAAGCTTGGATCAGGCGGGGTCTAAACCTGAGCCTGGGTCCCTGGCAGGGTCTATCCCTGGGGATTGGGAGCTGAGGAGCTCCTGAGCCTTGGTCCCTAAATGAGAAGTGGTATCTCTTCCTTCATTTCCCGACAGAACGGTGATAACTAAATGTGGAGAAAAGCGATAGAAACCCCAGCTGCCCAAAGAAGTCCCTTGCAACAGGGTCTCTTTCTGCTTCCTGCCTTGTCCCAGCTCTCAGTACCCACATGGCCAGTAGGCAAGCACACTCTAAGGTCTGCTCAGCATGTTGTAGCAAGGACAAGGAAACAATTATGGAGGAATGGGTGTGTGTGTGTGTGTGTGTGTGTGTGTGTGTGTGTGACAAACCTTGTTTTCCAGGTACAGGCATGTGATTGACATAAGCACCGCATTGATTTTTTTTAACCAAAGGAAAAATGAGAAGAAATATTTATCGCACAGGGCATCGGTGGGTGAACTGCTAAGTGGTTGATGGAGGGACAGCTGGGGATGCTGTGGCCAGTGACCCAGCCTGGCCCTGCTGAGTGCCCAGATGCAGTGAGCCGGTGGGGTTCCTAGCCCTGGCCTTCTGCTGTGTGTGTGTGTGTGTGTTTCCTTGCGTGCACGTATGAATGCATCTTTATTTCCCTCTGTGCCATCTTACCCATTTCATGAGCCTCTACTGTGTGCCAGGCGGGCATCACAGGATTCCCACATCGTCCTGTGGGGAACACCGGACCATGAGGAGGTAAGTGACCAGATTCACCGGCAGCCCACCCACTGCTGCCACGCAACAAGACTCCAGTTCTGTTTAAAATGTCTTTAGGTTGATTTTATAGACAACCGGATTTGGGAAACTGGGCTCTAAAGAATCCTAAGCTTGGGGTCCACAAGTCTATGAAAGGTGTTGGGGGGATTCATGAGGGAGTCAGGGCAGGCTTCATGGAGAAGGTGATCTTGATTGAAGGACATTGCCCAAAGGTGTGTGGATAGTTTCTATAGAGCGAAGGGACAGCCACGGTGAAGCATGAATGTGTGATCATCACCCCTTAGAGGATGAAAGGGCCAAACTAGGCTCAGAACACTCATTTACCTGAGCTGAGGGTTGTTTATTTATTTGTTTGTTTATTATTGGTGCCAAGGATGTAGGCTAAGCAGCATCCTCATGAGCCACATGTAACAGGCTGAAATACCAGCGGGTTGGAGCTGGTTCTCCGAGGCTGGGGGCAGGGTACCTCCCTCATACCTCTCTGCCCCAGACAGTTGCACTCGGTGATTTTTTTTTTTTAGCTTCATTTTTAAGTGTGTGTGTTTGGGGGAGGGGTATGTACATTATGAGTACAGGTGCCTGTGGGTCCAGAAGAGGACATCGTGTCCCCTGAAGTTCCAGGCAATCATGAACTGCCTGATGGAAATGTTGGGAACCAAACTCTGATCCTCTGCACGAAGAGCAAGTGCTGTTAACCACTGAGCCTTTTCCTCTAGCCTGACAACTGGACTTTACATTTTTCTGAACTCAGTACCCCCATGGACCTCCCTGGTCCTCTGAAGATTGCGGTGGCCAGTCCCTGCCCTCAGGAATTTCATAGCCCAAACTTGGCAGCTTAAGGGCAGCTACTTTTTAGACTGGGATTCCTAGAATCTGTGTGTCAGCCATCAGGGGTGTGTGTCTCTCTATTATCCATGTACCCATGTTTTTTTTTTTTTGTTTTTTTTTTTTGGTTTTTCGAGACAGGGTTTCTCTGTGTAGCTTTGTGCCTTTCCTGGAACTTGCTTTGGAGACCAGGCTAGCCTCGAATTCACAGAGATCCGCCTGCCTCTGCCTCCCGAGTGCTGGGATTAAAGGCGTGCGCCACCACCGCCCGGCCCATGTACCCATGTTTGTCTCAGAACATGATAGTGAATATTAAGCACCTGGATTCATAAGAAGGATTTACACGCTAGCTACTGTGGATTTATATTGGCTCATTCATTTGTTCTGTTTTTATTCATTAACTTGCCCATTTCAGCATTCATTAATTCACCCCAAATCATCCCTTCCCTTAGCACGAACTCACAGATGCAAAACTCTACGAGCCAAGTTCAAAGCCTTCCAGCAAGAAATCTGGGTCATGCATATTTAGTGATCTATTTATTTATGTATCTCCCCATCTGAAAAACAAACAAACAGTCTCAAGGTATTGGTAAACTGCCACAGGAATGGCACCAGTAGGGTGGTTCCTGGAGAAGCTCAGAGGAGTCAGCCGGCTGATGGATGCATCAGGAGCCAGGTGGACTTCCTGGAGGAGGAGGTCAGCGGTGTAGAAGGGTCTGAATGAAGATGGGGGAAGCAGAGGGAGCGAGCGGGGTGGGGGGATGGGGGCGGGAGCCAGCCTGCCGCTCTAGTCAGGAAACAGCAGGAAGCCTGAGAAGACGCTGTCAGAGCCCTCGGTGCCCACCATGCCGTTGTAGTCGTTGACGGCCAGCCACACCTCGTCACCCCTCTGCAGCCGCAGGAGAACTCCTCCGGAGCTGACCTGCTTGTTATTGGACATGTGGTCGCAGAAGCTGGTCATCTTGACACCGTTGTGGAACAGCTGCACGCACAGGTTGGCCGTCTGTGATGTGTGGTGGACGAAGTAGTACAGGCCGGGCACTTTGCAGGTGAACTTGCCCGTGCTGGTGTCATAGTCCCCCTGGGGGTTGGTGACCACAGAGTTGAACTTGACCAGGCCATTGGCCGCTGGGTACTGGGCGGTCAGCCGGGTGACTGTGAACACTGACTGGTGTTTCTGTTTGTATCGGCCCTCCTCACCTGGCTCCCCGGGAGGTCCCCTGGGGCCTGGATCCCCTGGAAGCCCGAAGGTCCCCATGGGTCCATTTTTTCCACGATGGCCAGGCATGCCAGGCTCGCCCTTCTGACCCTTGGGTCCTCGTGTCCCAGGGATGGCTGGGATTCCTGGAGAGACAGCAGACAGGAAGGAAGTGATAGGGCAGGGGACTGGAAGGGGGACCCCAAGTCGGTCTAGCAGTGACCTGGAATTCCCAGGTGGCTCTGGCCAGGGGGACGGGGCAGGGTGTGTATGGGGGGGTGTCTCTGCTTTAGTCCCACACTTGGTCCATCCCTGTCTCACTTTCCAGATCTGTGGGGGAGGAGCAGGAGAGAACCCGAGTGGCGGCGAAGGAACAAGAGTCTCTTATATGACCCGAAGCCAGTTGCTTGATCTCTCTGGACCCCAGTTTTAACATTTGCAAAGTAGAAGCAAATCATGCCTCTAAAGGATTTGGGCCTCGGTTTCCCCATTTGTAAAGTATGACTGAGATGGTTATCTGCTCTGGGAGGTGAACTTTAGGAGTGTTCAGAGAACACCAGAGCTGAGCCTGGTGCCTAGGGGGTCTGTCCTTGACCAGCCTATGTACAGGGTTCCCTGAAGTGCAGCCCTGGGGGGCTTCACTGGCTCCCCTGTAGTGAGTAATTCCTTCCAGAGTGGCAAGATTCCATTCTGTGGCTTGGAGGGAAGAGGGCAGTATGGACATTCTTAAAGACACTTTCCATTAACCCCTCTCCCCGCCCTGGCCACATTCCTCCGTCCTCATGAATTCTGTTCAGTCCCACCCAGCCTTCCTCATGCCCACGTACCACTGATGTCCCAGAGAAGCATGCTCACTTGGGGAAGGGGTCACCACACCTGCCCTCCACTCCTACCTAACCCTAGCTGCCCACTCCTTTCCCTGGCCCTTCCCTCACACCAGGACACCCACTAGAACATTCTGGGTGAAGTCCTGACCACCTGCCCCTTGCATCTTGATTGACAGAGACCATCAAACCTGCCAGGCGCTTCATTTTGCCACAAATGCAAATTCATTCAAAGCTGAGACACCCTGAGAAGCAAAGACCCCAGCCCCTGTTTCACAAATGTGGAAACTGAGGCACGGAGCAGTTAAGACACTCGTGCAAGCTGGCGTGGAGGGAGCTGGTGGGTGTGACTTTGACCCTACAGTCAGTGCACCTGAAGCAGCCAGGGTGGACCACCTTCCCTAAGTGTCCACCTGCATAGTTAGAAGGCTGTTTACCTGCCTGCAGGGACGGGGGCTCTCTTTAACTCCCTTCTGCAGGACAAGAGCAACATGCTACAAGGTCGCCAGAGTCAGCTGGAGGCTGAAGCCTGGGACTCTAAGGAACTAGGCCTGCCGGAAGAGAGGCCTGCACACTCACCTGGCTCACCCTTGGGCCCTGGGATTCCGTCATGCCCATCCTTCCCAGGGGCCCCCGGCAGGCCTGGCATCCCTGGGATCCCATAGCAGCTGGTGCTGGCCTGGCTCCTGAGTGGCAGAGGCAGCAGAAGCAGCAGCAGGTAGAGTCCACGTTGGGGCTGGCAGCTGGGCCCTACCTCCATCCTGAGGAGGGGCTGTGGGGAGAGAGGGGGAGCTGGTACTGAGATCCCCACTTGCCTTTCTTCCCCACACTGCCCTGCCCCCTCCCATAGCCCTTCACTCTGGGGAGTCCACATCCATCCACAGATGATGGTTGGATGGATGATGGACGGATGGGTAGTCGGGTCTCTTCTAAAGCCCAGGCCCAGGCTTCCTATGGTTCAGGAAAGGACCCAGGGGGAAACTGTGTCCACTCCCACCAGGGCAGGGTCCCAGCCTCACCTGAGGGTGTAGGGGACTTCAGGTCTAATCAAAGAGATGTCCTGTTCTCCCCGACAGGAGGACACTGTGTCAGAATGGACAGAGAAGAACTGCCCAGAACAGGCTCTGGTGCCCCTCCCCCACATCACCCTAATCCCACATCCTCTTTCCAGCAATTTTTCCTGACTTGACACTTTCTTTTTGGTTCTGAGCCAGGCTGACCACAATGACATCTCTATCCCGCTTCCTTCCCTGGCCTTAGGTCATGTGTGATGAAATGAGGAAGTGTCTGCTGTCCCTTCATTCTGGGAACATCAGGGTGTGTGTGTGTGTGTGTGTGTGTGTGTGTGTGTGTGTGTGTGTGTGTGTTGCAGATCTATGTGCATAGACCTGAGCCCAAGGCACAACTGTTTCCAGGGCCAGGGTGGCCATCTAATTTGTAGCCCCACTATGGCGTTCGCCATGCCTGAGACTCAATGTCCTTCCATCTCCCTGAGGGGAAGTTACAGTCCCTCTTCCAGAAGAGGAGACTGAGGCTTGCTCTAAGTCTCACACTGAATGGTAGTCAGGGTGACCCCTGTGTTCATCAGCTCCCCAGAACCAAGCCTCACATGCAGCTGTCAAGTGGTGGGCTTATTCTAGAAACATCCACAGGCCCCTTGCATTGTCAGGCTCAGGGAAGGATGCCAGGGCGAGCTTGCTTTGCCTCCATGCATCAGCTGGTCTGGCTAGAGAGCCAGAGCCTCGGCTTTTTCTTGCTGGTGACTCCCTAACCAGTAGACACAACCGCAGCTCTGCAGACCCATTGCCCCACTGGGTGTGGGGTGCCAGGACATGATTGGCACTACCTCTTTCTTTTCTGGGCCCCCACCGCCTGGATGGGCTTCCCCACCCCATCATCCTGGCCCCACCTTGTCTCTGGTCCTAGGACTTGTGGTGGTCAAGCCAGGCATCTCCCTGTCTCTTTCCTCAAGTGGGATTTTTTAGGATGAAAGGAAGTTTGGGGAAGCAGAGCAGCCCAGCCTTGACCTTCTTATTACCTGGATGTGGGTGGGGTCCTGTGTAAGGCATGGGGAGGATTCTGTACCATGCTTCTGCTACACCCTAGGCCATGCCAGCAGTTCAGGCTGCCTAACTAAGGAGCTCTCAAGGTTTTGAGAGTATCATCCTGATACTCCCTCCACTGACAGCCCAGGACACGCCATGAGGCCAGCGTGAGAATGCACTGGCATCCCAGGGCTTGGGGAAGCAGGTGGAATGGGCTATGCATTGTGGGGTGGCACTGGTGGAATCTGCTTGCTTCTTGGTCACCTCTGTGCCATGCCTAACTCGTCCAGCAGGTGGCAGTCTCGGTCTGTGCTCAGTTCTCTCTACCCCGCCCACTTCTCTGCCTGGCTCAGCGGAACTGAGATTTGCAGGTGAAGGGGTGAGGCTGGCTGGAACGTGGGTTCAGGAGGGGTTCAACACTCTCCACCTCTGGTTCAGACATCCCCCTCCTCTCAGTACCCCACAAAGTGATGGGAGCCCTCCACTTTGGGGCTAGACAGCCTGGCTTAGGTGTAGATCCATCTTCCAGGGAGGCTCGAGGCATGCCTCCTTTCATGGAGCCACGGTGTTTTGCACTCTGTGGCTATGGACAGCACATGAGGTCCCCAAAGTCAATGTCTTTCCCAGTCTGTGGAGGCGTACGTTCAGGGTTCAGGGAGAGCTGGGGGCAGAGTGGACAGAGAAAAATCCAAGGAGCTCTGAGGGTCCTGTGGCCTGGAGCTGAGGAGGCTCACTCTCCCTGGAGTGTCCCACTTCTTCCCGACCTCAGAGGCTCTTGGCTGCAGGGACAGGCCATGGTTATGCATGTGGAAAGGGACATGCAGGCTGCATCAGAGACAACTCTGAGACCAGGCGCACCAGCCAGTGAACCAGAGGGATCGTCCCTGACTCTGAAGTGTGAGCAGGTGGGGTGCGGGGTAAGTATGGTAGAAAACACAAGCTTTCTTATTCCGGTGCATGTGGGGACATGCACATTCATCACAAGTGTGCAGTTGTGCATGTGCGTGTGTGCGTGCCTGTGTTTGTGCTTAGAGAAGTAACTAGTAACTAAGGGTGTACATAGTGTTCAAGGAGGAAGTCCCTGAGTTGATGTTTTGGTGAGGAGTGGGTGAATCTCAGCCCAGGAACGTGGGACATTGTGAGTCTCAAGGGTAGTACATGTGTAAGCAGGAGAGCATGTATGTGTGATTGCTGTGAAACTGTGTGTGTAAGCCTCCCTGTGTGATTGTGTATGAGACTGTATGACTGTGGGAACACCCCTGAGCATCCAGGATCCTCATTCCCCCCCCCCCACCCCCCACAGCCTGCCAAGCAGTCAGCTGACAGCGACCCAGTCTCCATGTCTGCCTGGAAACCACTCAGGAAAACTAACTCCGGGAAAGACTGCTGGGTGCCTGTGAGCCATTCGCTTGCCCTCTCTGGGCTAGGCTGCAGAAGCATCAGTGTGATTTGTCCAGTATAGCTGGGAAGACTGGGGAGGTATTGGTCAGCCAGCCTGATTTTAACCCCAGCTCCTCCCCTGAGGGGATGACCTGGGCCTTGAGGACCCCTGCTCTAGCCTCACGCCGCCATCTTGGAGATGCAGTAAGACTTCTCACCTTGGAGCTTGGTTAGCAAGACTGAACGAAACAGAACAGCGACAGGCCCTGTCCTCAGTGTTCACACACTGGCCCGCAGCAGCCCCTCCCCCAACGGAGCGCCCATTACTAGCACCACTTAGCAGATTTGGAGACTGAGGCCACTCCACATGACCTGGCAGTTTGCAGGGGATGACATTTAGATTGGAGCCAGGCTGATGTCCCCTCGACCCCCCCATGTCCCCCCCCCCCGCACCCCCTCCCCGTCCCCTGCCAGCATTTGTATACAATGCTAACACTGCCACCTCTCAAGCCATCAGCGATGGCCAGTTTTAGGCCTCCTTCCTGCCCAGTGCCCAGAACAACCACCACCACACCTCCAGTCACAGGCACAGATGGGGTCATTTATTCCAGAAAGTGCTTGAAGAAACCCCTGGGGTGTGTGCAGAGAGGCGCCAGTCCTCAGGGCCCCTCCAAGCCAGCCCCTCCCTCCCCCTCCCCCGCCCCCAGCTCTATCTGGCTCCTTCACTTGGCAGAGAGAAGGGGGGCAGGGCAGGGCCCCACCACAGGGAGTGGAGATGGCAGAGCGTGGGGTGGCTCCCCAGCTCAGGTAGAGGGGAAAATGAGAAATCCGCTGAAGATGCTGTCGACTTCGGGGCCTTGGTAAATGCGACCCTTTGCAGGGTCCTTCTCGATCCATACTTGGTCCCCTCGTTGCAGCTGGAGCACAGTGCCCCCCGATACCACCTGGAAGAGCCCCTTGCTGTTGGCATCACAGAAACCCAGGGAACTCCTGGGCTGGCCCCGGGAGGAGGAGGACTTGATAGACAGACAGATGTCCCACTTGGAGATCACTTGGAAGGTGAAGTAATAGTAACCGGGCACCGCACAGATGAAGCGGCCCGTGTAGTTCTGGTATGGGCCCTCCTCGTTGGTGATGACCTTGTCGAAGATAACCACATTGCCCGCTGTTGGCGGTGGGTTCTGCCGAATGGCTGAGAAAGCTGGCCGGGGCTGGTCCCTGATATTGCCTGGATTGCCTTTGATACCCTTTGGTCCTGGGGGGCCGCTGCTCCCCAGGGGCCCATTGGGCCCCGGGAACCCCATATTGCCAGGTTTGCCAGGGGGCCCAGATTCCCCCGGATCCCCTTTAGGGCCTCGGATTCCAGTCCGGATGCCAGCAGCTCCTGGTGGAAAGAGCAGAATGATGGATGAGGGGCATCGTGGGTTATGGGGTCTAGAGCCTGCCAGGCCTCACAGAAAAAGCCTTTGCTTTAAAGAGACTGAGTCTGACTGGGCTGACTAGCTGAGTGGCGCTGGGTAAGCATGCCAGCCTCCCTGGGCCTCTGCTTCATCCACAAAATGGAGTGAAGCAAAGGCAGTCAGTCATGTGACAGACCCTGAATTCTAGGAAATGTGGGGCACTCTGGCTGTCACCTCACGTGCCTCCAGATCACCAACTCCTTTCTCAGTTTTGGGACCTTAATGGGGGACGGTGTGTGTGTGTGTGTGTGTGTGTGTGTGTGTGTGTGTGTGTGTGTGTGTGTGTGCAAATTGTGTCAGTGTTGGTGAGGGTCCTTTTGGCCTGCTGGAGACTGAGGATGACCGGGGGCTTTCCTTCCTGTTCTAGGTTCTGATCATCACCTCCTCCCTTCCCATCCCCCTCAGGGTGATGTGTTCTGACAGGACAGAGTGGACTATAACTGCCTAGCTTGTTTTTTGGGGTGGGATGGGGTGGTCTCTCTTACATGCTAGGCAGGGCTCTCTCCATGCAGCCTATTCTGCAGAGGAGGAAGGGGGAGGGGGATGGAAGAGCTGGAAAGGGTCCCAGAGAAGCCTGAGGCCGGGGGCAAGGTCCCAGAGAAGCCTGAGGCCGGGGGCAAGGTCCCAGAGAAGGCTTGGCTCTCAGGTTCCAGGGTGAGCTGCACATTGCATTGGCTTCCTGGGCTCAGAGGCACCATTGCTTCTCAGGGCCATCCCAAGCCACTGCTTTGAGGATGGCAGGACCAGGGCCCCTGGAGAGAAGGCTCACTCACCTGGTTCCCCTCTCTCTCCTTTGAGACCTGGCCTCCCTGGGCGGCCGGGATTCCCTGCAACTCCATCCTTCCCGTTGGGTGCTCGGCAGACATCCTCAGTCAGTGTGGCTACCAGGGTCATGGCCAGCATGCAGGCCACCAGCCATCCCCGAGAGGCCTCCATGATGTCCCTGTAGAGACACACAGGAACCCTGGGCAGGCTGAACACCCAGAATCACATATCTGTCACACAATGAATCCCACATGCAAGGTTCTGGTGACCCTATCTCGGGCCTTGGTGTCCACCTATGAGATATACATATAGCCTCAGCACTTATGATGAATCATAGGTCCCTAATCCTAGCCCTAACAATGACCTTGACCCTAGCCCCTAGCCCTAACAATGACCTTGACCTTAGCTCTGACCTTAAGCCTAGCACCCAGCCCCTACCCTAATCCTAATCCAAGCCTATAGGTGCTAGCTCTAGCCTTAATTCTGACCTTGACTTTAACTGTAACCTTAATCCTATCTCCTAGCTCTAGCTAGGATCCTGACCCTGACCCTGGCCCTGGCCCTGGCCCCAACCCTGGTCTTAACCCTGGTCTTGATCCTGATCCTGACCTTGACCCTGGTCCTATCCCTAGCCCCAGCTCCAAACCTCACACCTTTCCCCTCGCACCTGCTCAGCATAAGATCTGATACCCACATAGCCCTCCCCACTCTCTGGACACACAGGCTCACATACTCCCACGGATGATGGATCTCATTGAACAAATATTTACCAAGCGTCAGCACTGTTTTAATTACAATCTCCTGCCCAGATGGCAAGCTATGCGTGCTCACAGGCTTTCACAGACATCTGCCTGCTCCCCGACAGCCTTGGCCCCCTTTCTACATCCATATGAGGGTTTGTCCCTGCAAACCCCCATGCTGCTCCAGCTGCTGGGCTCTGGCTCCCCCACCCGCCTCCCAGCTTTCTGTGTTTTTTGGTGGGAGAGAGACAGGATCCATTAACTCTGTTAGAAACGTGAGTCTGGGTTCTCTCACCCTCCCCCAAGCTTTGGCCAGAGGATAGGGTCCCTCTGCCCATCTGCTCTGGGTCCTAAATCAATATCCCCCCACCCCATCCATCCTTGCATAGAACTAGCTAGCAGGAATATTCTCCCCCCCCCCTCGGTTGTCCAGACAGGTCCAGCTACCTTGTTTGCCCAGCCCCCTCCCCCTCCAGCTTGGCCTCACCTGCCTCCGTGGTCAGCTCAAACTGGATGCTCTGGCTCTTTGCTGATGGTGGGACACACATGAGCAAAGGGGTGTCACCAGGGCTCTGCCAAGTTTCACATCCTTTCCCACTTCCCTTTCCTGGAATCTGCCCCCTGAACTTCCCCAGGGCCAGACACCAGGCATGGAAATTTTAAGCAGACCTCAGCAAGATTGGGACACGGGATGTCCTATCCCAGTCCCAGTTGTGAGGAGAGCAGAGCGGGGCGTTGGGACCCAGAGAAGCAAAGAATATCAGGGCAGAAGGAATCTGTCTTTGAATCCGTAACTTGGGGGCCTTTTTCATGATTAGGGAAGACACAGAGTTCATGGCCAAGTGCTTGTAAAATTCAAAGAAGGAACAGAGAGCACTAGCCACAGGGAGGTAGAAGGCGTGGAGCAATCCGTTTTGAAGCTCTCCACTTCCTAGCAGCCAGTCTTCAGGAAGCTGCCTTATCTCTCCACTCTCAGTCTCTCTCAATCTCCCTCTTTCAATCTCTCTCTCTCTCTCTCTCTCTCTCTCTCTCTCTCTCTCTCTCTCTCTCTCTCTCCTGCCTCCCGAGTGCTAAGATTAAAGGCATGTCCCACCACTGTGGGATTACAAGTGTGCCCCCGTTATGTTTGGTTTATTCAGAGCTGAGCATCGAACCCAGGGCTTCATGAATACTAGGCAAGTACTCTACCAACTGAGCTATACTCAAGCCCTTTTAAATTAATATTTAAAAAAACAACAGAGCCACAAGGCTGGTGTGTGGTTCAGCTTGGAGATTTGCCTAATATGTATAAGGTCCCAAGTTTCATCCCAGCAATGTTTTTTTTTTTTAAAGACATACTTCTATATGTAATATTTGCACACATATTTGCAGGTTTTTTGTTTGTATGTCTGTTTCATAGACCATTGCATCAAGTATAGTGGTGCATGCCTGTAATACCAGCACTGGAGAGGCAGAAACAGGAAAGATAAGGAACTCAAGGCCACCTTGGTTGTATTGTGAGTTTGAAGCTAGCCTGGGCTACATGAGGCCCCCTATAAAGCAACAACAAAAACAAGGGCCAGAGAGCTGTCGCAGCAGGTAAAGGAACTTGTCATCAAGGCTGGGGACCTGCACTGTCTGACCTCCACACTTGTGTGCGATATGCAAACACTCATACACATGAACACATAAATAAGCAAGTCAACGTAATAGAAGATTCTTGGAACATGTCAGCTTTTGTGGCCTAGGATGAGACCAGCATCCAAAATCCATGTTTGTATCTACAGAGAAAAGAGAAGGAAGGAATTCCGTCAAAATAACAAGAGTTCTGGAAAATTCATGAGATTGTTGTGTTAGATACAAAACTGATTACAGTTCTTTTGAAACCAAGCCTGATGATTGGAGTTCAATTCCTGGGAGCCACAGGGTGGAGGGTGAGAACTCACTTTAGAAAGTTGCCCTTTGACCTCCACATGGACTCTGCATGCAAGCACAAAATAAATAACTAAATGTAATGCAAATTTTTTTTAAAAAAATGACAGTTCTATAGGACAATGAAGTCTAAGGAAAACCATCATTTACATCTCTATGGGGCTAAAATAATCTTGACTTATTAATTTTCTCCCTGTTCACAGCTGTCTTTATAGAGCAAACAGTGCATTATGCAAAGTGACATTCCCACAAAGTGGCAGGTGACCCTTGGCACTCCTTAGACACAGCTCAAACTTGGCTTTGAAAGGACATGGTTATCTGCTTGCCTTATTCCCATATGCTGGATGGTTTTACTCATCAGTCTGTGTGCACACCCCTGCAAGAAGCCCACGCATTCACATTCACACACATAGCATTAGCCTGGGAAGTAAGCGGGTCAGAGCTGGGGAGCTGGCTCAGCGGGTGAGTGCTTGCCTTGGGAGCATGAGGACCTGAGTTCAATCCCTAGAACTCACACAAAATTGCTGGTTTGTGGTGGCATGTGTTTATAATCCCAGTGCTAGGGAGGTGAGGACAGGTGGGTCCCTGACTCAATGACCTGTCAGCCAAGCCTAATCAGTGAATTCCAGGCCAGCAAGAGACTGTCTAAAACAAAGACCACCAAGGGGGACAGAGCCCAAAGAATAACGCCTGAGGTTCTCAGATTATCCTCTGGCCTCCCCATGCCTGTGCACGCACGCACGCACATGCACACATGCACGCACACACACACACACCAAATGGGTCAGCAACAACCCCAGAAATATTGCACCGGGAACATCTTCAGGCCCATACATTGGGGGTGGGCACATTCTCCCCTGTCTACAGAGCTTGGACTTCTGGAGGGAGGCAGTAGACTGAGACTTGAGAAGCTCTTGCAGCAGCACCCATGAAGTCATGGACCATGTTTCAGATGCATAGTGGAGTCAGGGACCTAAGGAGTAACAAGAACGAAGTGTGTGTGTGTGTGTGTGTGTGTGTGTGTGTGTGTGTGTGTGTGTGTGTGTGTGTGTGTGTTTGCACGACTGGGGACTGAACCATTGAACCAGAACCTCACACACACACGGCACACTCTTGATCACTGAGCTACATCCCTAGCCTCCCTTTGCATTTTGTTTTGAGACAGAGTGTCTTTCTAAATTGCCCAGGTCCAGTTTGTTATTCTGCGGCCCAGGCTGGCCTTGAACTCACAATCTTCCTGTCTCAGCTTTCCCAGGTAGCTGGGATTACAGGCCTGTACCACCAGACCCAGAGAAAAAAAATATCCTTTCAATTATTCAGATTTTTTTCTTATGGAGTTCTGTTAGGTGAGCCCTGTTTTGTGGCAGTGTTTCTGTTGGTGGCAGGGGTGTGGCTCATGGGGACAGCACCTGCTGAGCCTGTATAGGGCCCCCGGTTCTAATCCCCGGCACTGAAAAAAAAATGCTACTGGAGGAAACATGCAAAGAAAGTGCCACATTGGAGGACACATTAGCATTCTGCTAGGGTCCTCTGCTGTCCCTGTGGGCTTTGATGTTAGGACAGATTTTCCATTCAGTTGAGCAGTTGACTAATGTTAGTCAACACTCCCTCCCCCAAAAGGAATTGGATCTTTGAAGAAAGGAGTCACGGTGTGAGGAGCTGAGGTAGATCTGAGGACAGAAAGTCTCCCTACCCTGCTCATCTCAGAAGGCAACACAACACCCCTACTTTATTTCAAATCACCACTTCTAACTCTTTCTTTGAATCATAGTAGGCAAAGTGTAGTTAAATATATATATATATATATATATATATATATATATATATATATATATAATTCTATTTTATTTATTTTTCATTTAGAAACATTGAACAGGCATAGTGGTGTAGATAGACCTGTAATCTCAACACCTGGGAGGCCTAACTGGGCTATATACTGAGGTCCTGGGTCAAAATAATAATAATAATAATAATAATAATAATAATAATAATAATAATAATAATAATAGGTATAAAGTATAATTTGTATAGAGTGAGAATCATGATAGCCAATGTTTGCTTTCTGGATATTAGATACCTCTATGTCCATTGCCACCTGGTCAGACTTGGAACATTTCCACTGTACCCACAAATGTCCTGGAACCCCTTTCAGGCCACAAGAGCCTGGCCCACTTTCTATCACCACTGTTCCAACCTCAGGTACAGAGTCCACCCTCTGCCTCATTGTACCTCCTGGCTTCTGGTGACATTTGAGTGGCCATTAATGTCAGTTCTGTCTACAGCTGCCCGGCATTCATCACACTCACCCACCATGCCTGCTCCCCTGTTCTGTCAGTGGGTGGCTTGGGACGAGGACTGAGGACCGGTGGCGCTGTGGTGAGGGACCTTATAAATAAGTTCTCACCCTGCCCTGTGAACTGTTGCCTTGAAGGCTCTCTTGTGCTCTCTCCACCAGCCAGGGGCAGATTCACACTCAGCAGCCTCTCCATTCACTGTCTCTGCACCATCTATGCCCCCAAGCCCTGCACGTTGGTGGCAACCCCTCCCCTTTCCCCACACTCCCGTCCTCAACCTCTCTGCCTTGCTCCTTTGGGTCCTCCCCTTCCTGTCCTGCCTTCACACCCGATGGATGGGAGTTGTGAAGGTTGGAGCTGGGAGGGGCTGGCAGGGGCTATTGAGGTCGTCCCTGCACACTCTTGCCTCTCTCTGAGCAGGCGGTGTGGAAGGCAGCGGATCTGAGGTCCAGGATCAGCGTCGTCACTTCGGTTCTACCAGGGACTTCACCCATAAAATCGAGGGAGTGATGGACCTCAGCTGGTGAGCACTGAGCCTTCCGCTCCTCCAGAGCCTGTGTTACTTGGTGGCACCCCGGAAGCCTTTCCTTCCCCTGTCCTTCCTGCCACTCAGAGGGCCACTTCCATAGTGGACTGCTGGAAAGTCTGGGAAAGAAAATGGAAAGCTAGGCATGGTGTTGCATGCTTGTAACCCCAGCATTTAGAGAGCAGACGCAGGTGGACCTCTGTGAGTTCAAGGCCAGTCAAGTTTACTTGGTGAGTTCCAGGACAGCCAGGGCTATGTAGAGAAACCCTGTCTCAAAAGAAAAAAAAAAAAAAAAAAAAAAAAAAAAAGAAAAAAAGGAAAAAAAGAAGAAAAAACCCACAAAACCCAAACAAACAATGAAAAAAGACATTTGTTGTTTTTGTTGTTGTTTAGATAAGATTAAAACCCTCAACCCCATCCTTGACCTGGCGGAGGGGCACCCTAGATGGTGGAAAGGCAGCCGTCCAAATCCAGGAAAGGCCAGGGGAGTCTTTTGGAGAAATCCCAGCTAGAAGTCGCCCAGCTGGGCTCCAGGCAGGTGAGTTGTAAAGAGATCAGGAGGATTAGGAGAAAAGGCTTAGCGAAAAGCCGGGCAGCTGGGGGAGCCAGCTGGGAGGTGTCCCTGCACCTCGGCCACTGTGTAATTGGGCTGCTCAGAGCTTGTCTGTCCTGCCAGAGGCTCCCTGTGGGTCTTTGTTCAACAGTCCCCCTGACCTCAGGGCTAATCAACCAGCTCCTTTCCCCAGAGCTGGGGACGTGCCCAGGGTGACTAGGCATGCTGGGCCAAGGCTGGGTTTTGACACAGTCCTTACCACGCACAGACTCGTTCTCACTGGTGCGCTGAAATTTGGGCTAATGACAAGTCGCTTCTGCCGGTGTCCTCCCCCTCTTCCCAGCCCTCTGCTGATTGCAAATAAACACCCGGTCGACGCAGGAGAGTAATTAACTCTCCGATGTGGGGAGAAGTAATCAGCCCAGAGTGTGCTGCAGGTGGGGAAAGTGAAGACTTTTCCTAAGTAGTATGCAAATGAGCCGTAGTATGCAAAGGAGCCCCGGCTGCTCCTCGGAAGGGCTGTCATAGCCTGGAGCCTGGCTGGTGCAGGGGGGGACAGGCTCCAGGAAAGAGCAAGGGCTGTGTGTGTGTGTGTGTGTGTGTGTGAGTGTGTGTGTGTGTGTGTGTGTGTGTGTGTGTGTGTGTGTAAAAGAACTCAGCACTCAAAACTGGGGTGGTGGTGGGGTCAGGGTAGGAGGAGCAAAGCTCCCCTTCAGGGTCCCAAGTTCACCTGTGTGTAAGGCACCTGAGGAGATGGCAGAGAACCAGGGTCCTAAATTTGCCTCTCCTCCATTCTCCCTGTGACCTTGAGTTCAGGTCCGCCTTCCTGAGCCTTAGTGTTCTCAGTGGGGGAAGCAGGAGACAGAGATATGCTAACACGCATGCTGAGAGCCCAGCAGTGGTGGCCTGGCACTTAGCAGGTGTTCGGACACAGGAGCTTACCAGGCAGCATGGAGATCCACCAAGGACCACGTGTTGCCTTGACAAGGCAGAGTTCCACCCAGGACTACCTTCTAGGGTGCTTTGGGATGGTGATCAGAAAGTCTCCCCTCTCCTCCCCAGGGCCAAGCCTGGAATTCACACCTGGTCTACTGTAAGGAGGGAGGTTCGAAGGGTACATACCCACAGGAGAGACACTGACTGTTAGGTTGGCTCAAGTGCAGAGTTACCCCTGACAGTGAGTAAGTGTCTCTTTAAAGTCCTCTGCCCTTTTCTGTACTGAAAACGGAGCCAGCTACTGGGGAGTCAGAAGTGACTTGGAGTTAGCTGACGAGCCCAATTTTTGTTCAGCCCCTTTGGAATTCCATCCTTGTGGAGTCTTCTAGGGGCAGGTGTGTGACAGGGGAGTAGGCATTTCTTTCAACTTGGATTTCCTTGAATGTCCCTGTCCTGTGTGTCTGAGGTGTAGCAGGTAGGGCACAGGGATGGGGCAGTTTCCTAAGGTAATGCAAACATTGGCCATCCGAGCTAGTGTGTCAGTTACAAGGGTGTACATTGTTACAAGTATACATTGGCCAATGTATACTTGATAGTGGGACATGGAATTCTATACATTTGTAAGTCTTACTGCCATAAAAAGTTTTTCAGAGAAGATAAAGTTGGGGCAGGAGATGTATTTCTGTTGGCAGAGTGTGCCTCGTGTGTACAGAGCTTTAGGTTTCACCCCCAGCACCGCGTAAACCGGGCATGGTGGGGTGGCCACACCTCTTATCTCAGCACTCGGTAGGTGGAGGCAGGAGGGACCAGAGGCTCAAAGGCTATCCTTGGCTACAGGGTTTGAGGCCAACCTGGAATACATGAGACCCTGTAAAAAGGAGAGTAAGTCTTTCCAGGAACATCACAGGCTATGTGATAATGGTACCCAATGTGGCCATCTAGCTTCTGTTTGCATGCTTCCTGTGATGGGGAGCTCACTGCTTATGGAGGCCATCGCGTGTGTGGCTGTGGAGCTGGAATTGCAACTTAGATCAACTCGAGTCCAGAATCCAAGGCCACAAGATAGACGTGAGGGGGGCCGTGTGCAGTGTTGTCAAATGTGGGCTGCGGACTTCCAGATGCCCTGGCCTGCCCCGTGTGTCTGGAGGTGTAGCAGGCTTGCGTATCCCGGATTGTCCCCGTGTCCTCAATGCAAACTCTCCAGCGTGCTCCTGCTCTGCTGGTGCAGCTGAGATGTCCTCGTGGGTCCCAGGCAGAGCCCCAGCATCCTGGGGACCTGGCTTACTGCGTGTGTCTTCATGTGTCGCTAGGACCCAGATGAGCTTTGCAGGTGTGAGGAGGAAATCGCCATGGCTAAACCAAGGAGGCTCTGTTCTTTAGTGCCTGTGACTCAGTCTACCCTGACTGATAAGGTACGGGGTGGTGTCCTCATGGTCTTGATCACCACCCTCCTTGTTACTTTTCAAGGCGGTGAGTGGCCACATTCTCCTGGAGCCTGCAGGGGGCACCATCCTCCCTTAGTCCCTGTTGAGCTGTCCAGGGTCCTGACTTGATTTAGCCCATTTCCCCTGCCACCTCGCCATCTGTGCCTTCCGAATTCTCAATTAAAAGATGACTTGCTACCTCTAGACGGCTTAGACTCTCCTGGGAGAGGCAGACACAGGAATGGAATCAGAAGACGGGGGCACCAGACACTCAAGTAACTGGTGTAGGTAAGAGCAGCATCACCCTTGGGATGCTTGTTTAGGGAAGAGGGAGGTGGCAGCAAGGACCCCCTTCTTGGGATCATAGGCTCAGGCTTTTGATGCTCTGCTTCCCTCTATGTAACCATGGCATCGACATCTTCTCTCCTAAAGCCGTAGTCTTCTCATCTGCATCACAGAATGACAGCACACCCTCAGAGCATCCCTGTGAGGGTCCAGTGGGTTAATGTATGCAGAGAGGCTAGGTGTGCTGGCTCACACCTATAATCCCAGGAGGCTGAAGCAGGTGGACTGCCATGAGATTGAGAATGAGGGTAGCCTGGGTTACAAAGTGAATGCCAGGCTAGCCTGGGCTATAGAGTAAGACCCTGCTTCAGAAACAGCCAGCTGGAGGGTAGATTCTGGGGAGATGGTAAGCATGAGCTCAATTATCAGCACCCATATAGAAAGCCTAGCATGGTGATGTGTGTTTATAATCCCAGTGCTGGAGAGACACAGACTCCCACAGGATCTCTCGGGTTCACTGGCCAGCCAGCCAAGTCAACTAAGTGAGCCTCAGATCCCAGTGGGACACTCTGTCCTAAAAAATAAGGTGTGGGCTGGAGAGATATCTCAGCAGGTAAGAGTTAAAGTTGCTATGAAGTCATGAGGACCTGAGTTTGGATTCTGGCACCCACACAAGCAGCCGGGCATCCATAAGGCCTGCAACCCCAGCTCTGAGGTGCTTTCTTCCAGCCTCGGCATGTGCGCAGAGACCCATGCCCCCCTCTCACATGTGCACACATAGAAATAAAAAGAAATCTTAAAAAAAAAGTAAGTAGGCAGTTCCTGAAGAATGATAGCGGAGGTCGATCTTCAAGCCCCACATGTGTGCACGCATGTGCATGCACACACTTGCACATACATATCTGCATACACCTACACAGATGTGTATGCACACACCTACATACACCCCCACACAATTCAGAGTGGGTACTTTACTTATTTATTTATTTATTTATTTATTTATTTATTTATTTATTTGAGACAGAGTCTCTCTATTATGTAGTTTTTTGGCTGTTCTAGAACTTCCTGTGTAGCCCTGGCTGTCCTGGAACTCGCTCTATAGACCAGGCTGGCCTTGAACTCACATCTGCTTCCTGAGTGCTGGGATTAAAGGTGTGCACCACCACACCTGGCCGTGGTTCTCCGTGGAGGTGCGTAGTTCACACTTGCTATTACAGCCTTGTTTGGTCCTTGCAGCAGCCCCCAGAAGGGAGATGACTAGTGTTCCCTCCATTTCACAGATGAGAAACTGAGGCTACAGGGGGCATGATGTACTCAGAGCCATGTGGCCTGGAGCCTGCTGAGCTTGATCTGAAGGCTATATTACCCCACTGCCCAAGTTCAAGGTGTTATTTGTGGTCAGTAGGCAGACTCTCACCTTTCCCCCTCAAGATTCCAAATCTTTGGATTTCCCCAACCCCAGCCTGCCCTGTGAAAGTTGCTACTTCCTTTTGTATTATAGCAAAATATATATTATATGACATGACTACTGAATCATTTCAGGCATGCAGTTCAGTGGCATTAAGAAGGTCCACAGTGGGGCTGGAAAGATGGCTCAGCGGTTAAGAACACTGGTTGCTCTTCCAGAGAACCTGGGTTCAATTTCCACATGGCAGCTCACAACTGTCTGTAACTCCAGTTCCAGGGTACCTGACACCCCCATACAGATATACATGCAGACAAAACACCAATGCACATAAAAAAAGTTTAAAAAAAAAAAAAGAAGGTCCACAGCCAGGCGTGAAGGGCATACTAGAATTCCAGTACTGAGGAGGCTGAGGCAGGGGGATCACAAATTAGAGGTAAAGCCTGGCCTGTACAGACCTTGGAGAGAGAGACAGAGAGACACTAGTGTGCGTCTGTCTCCATGGCCCTTTCTCATTCTCTATGACAGCCCCACCCCCATGTAGCCATAACATCCGAGTCACCTACAGTCCACTTCTGTCTATGAATTCAACTATTCCAGCGCCTCGTGGACCAAGCACTGTATGGCCTGTGTCTCTCTTATTCTTCTTAGTCTGCAGTCCTACTGTTTGATGTACATCAAGACCTCCTTATTTTAGACCAGAGATGTATTCCATGGTGGGTTCAGACATACCTTTTTAATATTTATGTATTTATTTGAGACAGGGTTTCTCTGTGTATCCTGACTGTCCTGGAACTCATTCTGAAGACAAGACTGGGCTTGAACTCAGTGATCCACCTGGCTCTGCCTCCCAAGTGCTGGGATTAAATGTGTGCACCAGCACAGCCAGATGCACGTATTATTAACCCTTCAGCCATTGGAGGAACACTTGGGCTGTGTCCCCCTTTGGGCTACTGTGACTTACAGGGACAATATATCCCTGTTTTCATGAGACCCTATGACTGCCACCTCTTTGGTGCCCTGTTCAGGTCCACAGAGCACAGATTGGCATTGGTCTGGTTGTGTGCCCCACAACCAACCTGTGTGCCTCTTGCTGGTCTTCATCTCTATGCCTCTGATTTTCCAGCCCCCATTCTCCATGCAAATCCCCACAGTCCCTGCAGCCCAAGCCCACCTGCTCTTGAGGAGCATTTCCTAGCCTCCCAGGAAACCTCCACCGGAGGCCCACCTGCCTCTGGAGCCCCTGATGCTCTGTCTACCTCTCACTTGGGTCTCTGATTGCCTTAAACCTCAGATGACTTTGACTTCTGTCTACTGTATTCTACCCCTTCCATACTTGGGGAGTTCCTCCAAGATATGCCTAAGGTTAGCATGTCTTAAAGGAAGGTGGGATACAAGCTCTCCCTCCAGGACAAACCCAGTTTGTCACTGGCCGCTCCCACTAATGCAGTGTCTTAGAGGTGACCCTGCTCCCTAATCCACCCACACACAGCCTTGGGTGAGAAACCACCTTAGGGACTTTAGTGTTCCCATCACAGGGAGCACTGGCCATTTTGCCAGGTCCAGCTTCAGGGTCAGTAGACTTTGTCTCTTTCTCTCTCTGTTTCTCTATCTCTCTGTCTCTCCCTCCCTTTCGTGTGTGTGTGTGTGTGTGTGTGTGTGTGTGTGTGTGTGTGTGTGTGTGTGCGCAACAGCAGGCATGTTGAGGTCAGAGGCCACCCTTGGCCTCACTGTCAACCTTGTTTTGGACAGGATAGCTCACCTTCTGCCTTGTTGGGGACAGGATATCTTGTTCTCTGCGCTCTACCTCAGGTGAGCTGGCCCATGGGCTTCTGGGGAGTCTTCCATTTCCTCTTTCCATTTCTCCACTGCAGCACTGCACATCTGGCTTTACGTGGATTCAGGGGATTCAGACCCAGGTCTTCAAGCAAGTACTTTATACACCAAGCTGTCATCCCAGCCCAGGGACTTAAAAAAAAATCTAGACGTTCACAGTGTCCCCGGCCGGTGTCAGGCTCCAAAAGTGACATTGCTTACCCAAGCCTCACCATGCACCCAGAGGCTCGGTGAGCAGGACTTAGCTTCAGCACACACTGCTGTGTGGCCTTGAGCAGGTAGCTGTGCCTCTCTAAGCCTTGGCTTCCACATCTGTAAAATGAGAAGGACAGGCTTTTCTATCCGCAGGCTCTAAACAAAGGCAGGTGGTAAGATCCCAGCAGACCGCACGGAGGTTCCAATAGTTGACAGACATCCTGTGTCCATGTGGGGATCCCCAACAGAATGACGGGCTGCTTTCTCCAGAAGCCTTTGCCGCTCCGCGGGTGTGGACACAGCTAGGTAGTCATGAAGCCTCCAGTCTCTGGGAGGTCTCCTGCTCACATTTAGGCTGCCCCCCCCCCCTTGTTCTCTAGTGCTGGTTCTAAGGCTGCCACGACCCTCAGGCTTCTCAGCCAAGTCCCAGAGCTGGGTGTGGGCTGGGCAAGATCCTCCTTAGTAAGTAGTGAAGGACCTGTGACTTCCTGCGTCTGCGGCGGGGGTGGGGTGGGGGTGGGGGACCGGGGGACTAACTAACCTAGGGTGCTACAGCAGAGTGGAGGCCCCTTTGCATCTCAGCAGTTGGGGTGAGCAGGTTACAGCAGTGATGAGAGTTTAATACATTGAAAGGCACGGCTCTCGCTCTGTACGGTAATTAGCCGCGGCGGCCATGCTCCCCCTAATTGTCTCTCTCACTCCAGACGGGAGGAGATCAATAGGAAGCGGCTGCTGTGCGCTGAAAGTCACAATTAATTAATTGTCGGGCATGTGTGTGTCTCCATCTCTGTCACATCAAAGGGCCTGGGCGGCAGCTGCCCACCTCTCCGCAGTGTGGGGCCAGCCCACCCCCCAGACCCCAGGTGCACATGACTACATGCCACAGGGTTTGTTGTGTCCCCCCACAGCAGCAGGCTCCAGGGGAGGGATCCCCTGAGACCCCAGGCTCAGAGGCCTCCTCTGACAGCCAGCATCACCCGCCACCCCCACCCTAGACCATCTCTACCTTGTCTGTCTCCCCCTCCTCCCTCTAACCCAGACACCCCCTGTAGCTCCTTCAGCTTGGTGGGCTTTTCCAGCTGTCGGTGAAGTATTGACGAGGAATGCGAGGAATGCTGGGAATTCGTGATGTGGGTGGTGGGCTCTCGGTGTGGGGCTGTGTGAAAAGCTGTTTCTCTGAACCTTTGAGATGAGTAGAAACTGTTGAACGCACGCACACATGAGCACTCAAGGCAGACCCACGTGCACACACCGGCACCTTCTCTTCATTGCATGGTCAGTGAGTGCCAAGTTTACCCACCTTGCTTACACAGGTGTCTCACGAATGCTTTGGAGGTACAGGGCACCATCCCTGTCACACAGATGGGAAAACAGAGGCACACGGGGGCTGGGCTTGGCCCACCGAGGGGGGAGGTTGGAGGGGGTAGAGTATAAACTAGGGCTTGAGTATGCCAGGCTGGGCTCCGTGGCCCACCCTGCTTCCCCCTAGGGAGGCTGGTGAAGAGGGATGGCATTTCTTAACAGAGGCTAGGAGAGAGCAGCTCTTGTCTGAGGCTACATAGGGAGAGAAATCGGTGGATCAGAACACAGGTGGTCTTGTTCCATCTCCCTACAGAAGGAAGGGAAAGAAGCAGGCAGAGAGGAGAGAGAGAGAGGAGGGATTCAGATCATTGAATCCAGAATCCTCCCAGACAAATTTGAGCACAGAGTAGGTGTCCAGAAAGACACAGGCATGTGAGTGCATGCTCTCATACACACATGTGCACACATACATGTACACACATTTGGCATATACATACACGTGTATGCATACATGCACACATACTCTCACACACGCTTAGCAACATCACCCACCCCATTCTTTCTAGGGGGATTCTACAGCCACTCTGGGGCCAGATTTCCAGCTTTTCCATCTGAAGGGGAGAGGAATATCTGTTCTCAGGTGTGTTGTGCTCACCCACTGCCTGAGACACCTTGGGGCTCAGTGAGCTGCCCGGGCCTTATTGTGTCCCACCGAGTGGGTAGGGCCACCTGGACCCCTGGTGCTCAGCTGTGCCCAGGGTCTGTTCCCTTGCAGGAGCCGCTTGGCTCTGGAAAGGGCCTGTTCTGCCCCGCCTGGTTTCTCCTCGGGGTCCCTCTCACCTTGTGGCAGGCACATCAAGCCCCCTGCCCCCCGTGCTTGCCAGTTGACAAATATTATACCAGCCTCCACCGCGGGGGAGGCATCCTTGTCCTTCTGTCTCCCTCTGGCTGCGTCTTGGTGAGAACAGAGCTGCAGTCCAGCCTTCCACTCTCCGCTGGCCGTCAGGGGAGGCCACCTCCACTCTCCCGTCACCGCTGCCTCCTGTCACTGAGCCTTTGAAGTGTCGCCTGATTTTCCAGTCTGTCTGAAGTCCTTCACTGTTTATGCAGCAGCTGGTCCAGCGAGGCCCTCCTGCCGGGCCTTTCCATGATGAGGACAGCCACTTGGGACACAGGGAGACAGCCACTGCATCTCCGGGGGGGGCGGGGGGGGGGCGGCGTGAGAGGAAGCCGTGATGACATTCCCGCCTTCAGGGTCTCTGAGACTGAGTTTGCTTATTTTTTTTTTAGTTGTTGTTGTTTAAAAAGACAAAAAGGGAGTTTCTGAGAACCCCAACGTGCTAGTTCACTTCAAAGAAAAGGGAACAAAGGAAGAAAACCCGAAACAAGGGGCAAAGGTGAAGCTCAGAAATGGTTTTGAATATTTTTGCTGCTGCGGCAGCTGCATGGTAGGAGACACTGAACCAGGGACACTTGCTGGGCTGGACAACCTTGGGCGAGTCACCTTTTGTCACCCGATCCCCCATGGGATGAGGGGTCCCCCGCCACTCTTCCCCTGTCCCAGACCAGGCCTCTTTTCCAACACAGATCAGGCACACAGTAAGGCTACAGCTCAGCATGATCTGGCAAGGCCTGGAGAATGGATTCCCCACAGTAAGAGGGCCACAGCTCAGGATCAGAGGGGTTAAGCAATTGGCCCAAGGTCACACAGTGAAGAAATCCGTGGTAGAACAGGCCCACTGAGTCTATCTCTTGGCTGACAGGCTGGGAACTATTTTATCTGCCTCTCCTGGCTCAGGGGGACGTGCTTCAAAAGAAAGGGAGTCTCCTTTCCTTTAATACATATTTTTTCCCTTACACCTTTCTTTCCCTCTCTGTGGGATAAGTGAAGTCAGAGCAGGACACTGAGTGTCTTCCTCTACGGCTTTCCACCCCATTGCCTTGAAGATGGGGTCTCTCACTGAGCCCAGAGCTTCGCATTTCAGCTAGCATGATGGACCCACTGAGCTCTCAGGACCCCCCATCTCTGTTCCCACAACATTGGGGTTACAGGCATGCACCACCCCGTGCCTAGTTGTTTTTTTTTTTCTAAAATGTATTTTATTCATGTGTATGTGCATATGCTGACATGAAAGTCTGCCATGTGTTTTGATGCCCAAGGAAGCCAGAAGAGGGCGTCGGATACCCTGGAGCGTAAGTTATGGGTTGTGAGCCACCCGGTTGGTGCTGGGAACTCAACTCTAGTTCTCTGTAAAAGCAGTGCATGTTCTTAACCACCGACTCATCTTCGCAGCCTCCCTTCTTACTCTTTCAACAGAGTACTTCAAGGGCGAAGGCTTTGGGGTCAAACACAACTTTGTTCTATAGCGGTTCATGCCTCCAGCCTCAGTTACCCTCCCTGTGCAATGGGCATCCCCAGGCATCACTCCTGCACAGCTGTGAAGGGTGAGGAGCAGCATGGGCATGGTTCCCAGGCCCCAGGAGTCTCTGCCGCTGCTGGCCGCTGCCTGTCAGCATCTTCAGTATGGACTGGAGCCTTCTGCTTTGTTCTCAACTTTTGGAAGAGGAGGGTACATGGGCTACTCTCAAAGGCCTGGCTGTCACATCCCTTCTCCCATCACAGCCCCTCCCACCAGAGCCCCTTCCCGGGGAGAGACAGGCAGTGCCTGCCAGGCTGAATGCGAAGTGTCAACCTCATGTCACTCAGAGGCTTCTGGCAAACCGAGGAGCCCCCAGCGGGGGGCGCCCAGGGCCTGGCCTTGTTCCCCCTGGGCCAGGCCTTTCTCCTTTTTGCTGTCACAGCTCTGACTACAGCCCCTGGGAGGTGACCCCGCTGGTTGTTTGGGTCACCTGCCTGGAGCTAGGGACCTGTCAGCGTGAGCTGGTCTTCAGGAAGCTGGAAGGATGTGGAAGGCTCAGCCTCAGCAGGGTGCTGGGGGCAGGGGGGTGGGTGGAGGGCACAGGTGCAGAGCAGGATAGGCAGAGCCTGAATCCACCCCCAACTCATCTGTCACAGGTGGGTGAAGTTGCCTCTGTAGAGGAGGGTTCACCTAGCAGATGGGAGGCCTCCAGGGCTAGGCAGTATGCTCCCCACAGGGCCCTGAGGAAGCCTAGAGTGACGCTCACACCGGTGTGACACAGGTGATGGGAACTGGCCAGATGGAGATGGCTACCTTCTTGCTTCCATGAATGAGCACAAAACTCATTCCTTTCTTTTATTATTATTACTATTGTTGTTTTCTTTTCCCTTCTCCCCCGCCCCCTTACTGGGATTGAACCTGGGCCCTCATGCATGTTGGGCAAGTGTTCAACCACTGAGTCATGTTCCCGGCTTTTGTACTCACTTTGTATTTCGAGACGAAGTGTAACTAAGTTGTCCAGGCTGGCCTTGCACTCACTCTGCAGTCCAGGCAGGCCTAGAACTTCCAACCCCCTGCCTCCGTTCGGCTCATTCATTCTCTTATTCAATAAAGAGCAGTCGTTTACTCTCTGTGACTGCCAGTTCCTGGGACTCAGAAGTCCATAATGAACAGAGACAAAGTCCCTCAGGGAGCTGACATTCTAGAGTCAGGAATGGCCCAGCGGAGTCAAAGGTGACACAAAAGCCCCGCCTTCTGAGTCTGTCCCCACCACTAACTTGCTGTGTGGCCATGAACAAGACACTTCTCTCTCTGAGCTTCGGTTTCCACATTTTCAAAGTGGGACTAGTCACTCGGTTTTAGATCAGCAGGAGACCAGGCCTGAGAAGGCAGGAGGAGAACGGGGTTCCCTCTGCCCATCCCATTCCATTCCCTTGGAGATCAGGGCTAGATAACCAGCAGAGGACCTGTGGGAAGCCAAGCACAGCACTTCCACTTAACATGGACGCCCAGCCTGAACACCTAGACACTGTGACCCCAGAAATGGTTACTTTGCCTTTTGAAGCCTCCAACCCCAGGATCTCCAGACTAGGATTCTCTGCTTGCCTGGACAGCCTGCCTTGTGGGCGATGAAGACCAGCAGCACTCATTCATTCACTCATTCATTCACTCATTCAGTTCTTGTCAATCAACAAACAGTTGTCTAGCATTTACTATGTGGCAACTCCATGCTAGGCACAGAGCTTCCAGGGCAGTGTGTGAGTGTGTGTGTGTGTGTGTGTGTGTGTGTGTGTGTGTGTGTGTCAATTTTGTCTTATTACATTTATTTCATGGAGGGTGTGTGTGGAGGACATCTTGGGGGTCGACTCTCTTCTTCCACAACATGGGTCCTAGGGATCGAACTCAGGTCATCAGTCTTGGTAACAAAGCTCCTTCACTTGCTGAGCCATCTCACAGACCTAGGAGTGTCAATTTCTTCAAGGAACCTTCAACATCTCTGTTCCAGGCTCTAGCGTCTCTGTTCCCAGATTGAGAACAGTGATTAACTGATTTGTTCTGCACTTAGACCCACATGGGCCCTTGCTGAGGGTGGCAGACTGAGACCTGCAGCCTCCTGTGCCACGCCCTGTGCTGGAAGCAGAGATCAGACACTCGTGGTTCCACACACACCCACTCTGCACCCGACTCCCAGCCTGGAGAACTGTAGCTGACGTTTTATATGCAGACGTGAAACCCGGTGTCTCCCTGTGGCTAATGAATCGCCGGGCTTCACAAGAGAAGCCAACAGACCCCCTTGTCCATGAATTTGCTAATTGAGCTCCTCAAACTCAGACATTAACCTGCATTACCATAAAGACTGCGGAGGATGTCTGTGCTCACTCTGGGCTCTGAGCTAATGGAGAAAATTGGTTGAGGAATAAAACTGAAATGGAATCATAAAACCTTATTTTCACCATTAATTTGAACCTCATCTTCCCCAAATACATTTAGTTAGATCTTTCTCTCGAACTGTGGGGCTGGACCAGGGAGCCTGGGGCTGGCAGAGGGCTGTGCTGTCTTGAGGTCTGGGCTCCAGGGGTGGCCGGGCTGGCTGCCATGACTCACTCTCTGGTCCATGGCCTTGAGCGGTGGCTCTAGTGACTGTACGGCCACCTCCATGTGAAGAAATAAATGAGCACAGAGCAGAGGAAGAGCAAGGGGTAAGAGAGGAGACAGACAGGAGGAAGGTAGGGCTGCCTGCCTGCCAGGTAGACACGAGACATCAAATGAAAGACAGGACAGTCAAACCAATCAGGAGCGTTTACCAATGGCCAACCTGACGGCTATAAGGATAGAATACAAATGCGCAGGAGGTGGCTCTGGAAGGACAGACAGACGATATAGAGAGAGGAAGGCCAGCAGATAGAGTGGCTGGCAGACAGATGGACCGCTGGGCTGATGGAGTGGCGATGACTTGAAGCAGGTCAGGGTGGGGTGGTCAGTCTGTCTGCTGAGAAGCTGGATGGATGATTGACAGGCGGTGGAGAGGAGGCAGCAGCTGGAAGTAGGGACTAGGCGCTGCGGGCGGGGGAGGGGGGTCCCCCATGTGTTCTCAGCAGGAGGGGGAGACCGGGTAGCTGCCTTATGTTGCGTGCCAAGCCCTTCGAGTGAGGGAGACTGGCGTGTAGGGTGCTCCCCTGGGCCCCAGGCTTCCTGACATCATCTCCTCCCCTCTTCCCGCTCAGAGTACCATGGCACGCAAGGCAGGGAGTCTGGAATGCTCTGAGATGGGCTGAGGTGGGTGTGGGGCGCTGCCTGCATACTCTGTGGTCACCTGAGTCCGGTTATCATCAGGGGTTCAGACCCCGTTCACTGTCCCTGCCTTGGGACCGAGGGTTCAGAAGGTCCAGAAGGAGCCCGCTGGGTTGTAGCCACAACTCTCTGCCACCTTCCCACCCTCCGACCCTCCCTCCAACTCGGTATGTAAGATCCTGTTATAAACCTCACTTAGCAGAACAGACAGGCTCAGAACAAGGAGGCAGGGGAGGGGAGACATCATCTCCTACCTGTGCTCCAGAGGTAGGGCTCCCAGCTCAGTGCTCCTTGGCTGCACTGAGAGTTAGCCTTACCCTGAGTTCGAAATCCAGGAGCCCTCAGAGCTGAGCTGCATCACACAGTTTTTGAGGTTCTCCGTCAGACTTTCAGCTGGTGACAAAGTCAGGGGAAAAGCCCTTAACAATTCTGGAACAGCTATGATTGATCAGGTCTCCATCTTGAGCCCCAGCCCAACATGACTGCTGAGAATTGGGGAGCTCCTCTAAGGAGTGAATGGGGTCTCCCTTCCAGCTGCCTTGAGTTTTTTGTCATTATTATGGTTATTTTGGTGCTGAGTATTGAACCCGGGGCCTCATGCATGCTAGGCAAAAACTCTACCCACTGAGCCATTTGCCCATGCCCTATTTTTTTTTTTAAGAGACAGAGTTTCACTGTAGCCCAGGCTGGCCTGGAACTCACTATGTAGCCCATACTGGAAGGCTGCCACACCTCTTGTGGGGACAGCAGCAGAGGTTGTGACAGTGGCCAGTAGTGGAGTGATGGTTGAGAGGTGGGCCAGCTCTCAGGACCTCTGTGCCTAGTCCTCACGCACGAGGCTGGCGCTGTCCCGTTCCTGGAACCAGCTACCCCGAAGTAGCTTTGGCACTCACAGCAGAAGATAGTCAGTGTCCACACTGGACCGGTTTTGTCATCCGAGATGGGGTCCAAGCTGGGGCAGCTTCATGAACCATGGGCAGCAAGGGAGGAGGGGATGTGGTGGCAGATGGTGGTGCAGACAGGACAGCCCACAGGGCCAGCAGGCAGGTGTGACTTACAGGCAGTGGCTTCCTTGAGCTGCTGGTGATGACCACTGTCCCAGCTCTCATGAAAGAAACATCAGTTCTAATCTCCTTAGGCTCCACACACTGGGCCCCTGCTCATCCATTTTCCATTCATCTCTTCTTTAAAAACCAAATGTAGGAGGGAAGAGGGAAGGGAGTTAGAGAAAGCCGGGGAGCTGGGCTGTGGCGGGCATGTCTATCCCTGGCCAGTTCAGGGAGCCTTCACAGCACTGAACCAACAGCATGGGTTTGGAGTCAGACACACGTGTGTGATTCCAGCCCGGTGGCTTTCCAGCTGTGTGACTGTGATCAAGTGATTTCCCCTCTCAGACCATGATTTCCTCATCTGTAACATGGAGCCATGGATACACATGCCTACGTGCCGTGGTCTGTTGTAGAATATTAGTTAAAGATGTGTAGCATTCATTTATGCTGTGGAGTGTTTGCTTAATGATGCAAAGATGTGTTGCACTCTTTTATGTTACATTTGTTTAATTCTGTAAAGATGTGCTACTTTACCTGCCTAAAACACCCGATTCATCTAATAAAGAACTGAATGGCCAATAGCTAGGTAGGAGAGAGAAAGAGGTTGGGCTGACAAGCAGAGAAAATAAATGGGAAAAAACCTAGGCTAAAAAAAAGAGCAAAAGACAAGGAGCAAGAAAAGGAGAGGAGAATGTCAGGGGCCAGCCACCCAGCCACCCAGCCACACAGTCAGCCACAGAGTAAGAAGGAAAGAAAGATATATAAAGAATGGTTTAAAAAAAAAGCCCAGGGGCAAAACATAGTTAAAGAGAAATGGGATAGGGGCTGGAGAGATGGCTCAGAGGTTAAGAGCACTAACTGCTCTTCCAGAGGTCCTGAGTTCAATTCCTAGCATCCACATGGTGGCTCACAACCATCTATAATGAGATCTGGTGCCTTCTTCTGGTGTGCAGGCATACATGCAGGCAGAATACTATACATAATAAATAAATAAATCTTCTTATAAAATAGAGAAAAATGAGATAATTAATTTAGGAAAGCTGGCTAGAAACAAGCCGAGCTAAGGCCAGGCATTCATATGTAAGAATGAGTCTCTGTGTGTTTATTTGGGAGTTAGGTAGCAGGGCTCCAAAGAGTTAAAAAAAAAAAGTAACTACAGTGGTCAGCATATAATGGATGTCCAGTAAGTAGCAGCTATGGCACTTAGGGGCTGATCTACTGCCACAAGGACCCTTTCTGTCAAGAAGCCCGCCCACCTATTCCTGACTGAGAAAAGACAACCCCTTCCTGAGGAGCCCTGGCTGTATGAAGAGTTTCTTAATTGAAATCTGTCTTCCCAGGGCTTCCACCATCTGGTTCTGGGAAGATCCTCCTCTACTGTGACATCCCCGCAGGCACACCCACCCTTCTTCTCTCTGAGCTGCATCAGCCTTCCAGACTCTCTGAGTCCCTGATGCTCCAAAATAGGTGTTCAGCCAACAGTGAAGTGAGCTCCAGGCATGCCAGGCCCATATGCAACATGGTGGGAAAACTCATTTCCCTAATCACAGCTCTCTGCTCCTAATAATATGACTCCTAGGACCTGAAGTCATCCTGGAATCAGGGTTTACAGCTTCTCAAAGTCAATGTGGCCCAGCCCAGGCCCCCACAACAGATACCGGCAGGTGCAGCTTCAGCACCAAGAACAGCTCCCACAATCTTAGGTATTTCCTCCCAAGCCACCCCTTCCCTTCCCGGAACTCCTCCTCCAGATGTCAGGAGACAGGGTGGACACACTGAACTATGACTGTTAAGAAAAATTATGGAGCTAAAAGCCCAGAGAAGTAGGGGTTTGGGAGAAGGCCACTTGCACTTGAAGTTGGAAGAAGGAATTCCATTAAATTTGTTACATTAAAGGCATGCTGCAGAATCCTTCTGAGACTTAGTTCTTCTTGAGCTTGGGGGTGAGGACTGTGCCTGGCCTGGGAGGGATGCTGGAGCATTCAGTCAAGAGGCCAACTGCCCTGTTAAGTAGATCCAACGCCGAGGTCTCATCTTTAGTGCTGAAGAGATGAAGAGCCTGGATGCCAGCAAACCCTCTCGATGTGACATGTGTGCATGCGCGTGCGCGCGTGCGGGAGCACACACACACACACACACACACACACACACACACACACACACACACTCCAAGTACATACCTAGTCTCACACAAGCTCATTAACAGTTATGGAGACGTGAACCCTCTGACACATGCACACAAAAATCACATTGTGGTGCTATGCAGCAGTCATACACATGTTTATAGCTATGTTACTTAGCCTCCACTTCCCTTGGCCTCAGAGAAGGTGATTACTTGTCAAGGCTCTGATCTTGCTCACTTGCATGCACATAGGTGCCCCCCCACAGGTGTGTACTCACTTGGAGATAATACCACACATACCTTTTTGTACCATGGCATACCAACCACCATGGGCATTCATATACAGACACAGTCCATTCATGCTGCAGTTAAGTCTGTAACAGTGGCCCTGCCCCTCTGGCCAGTGGCCCCAGATGCCTTGGGAGGCAAGTTCAGGGGTGACTTGCTGGCTGGCAAGGTGAGTCCTGAGCCAGGGTGATGCATGGAATGTGAAATGTTGTCTATGGGCTCCTGGGTTTGAGCATGCAGCCTCCAATTGGTGACTGTTTTGGGAGGTTGTGGAACTTTGTGGGAATAGGGCCTAGCTGGCTGATTGGGTCATTAGGGAGCAGTCCTTGAGGGTGTATTATCTGAATGCACTTCTGTTTGGAGTTCTCTGCTTCTTGATCTACTGAGATGTGAACAAGCCCAGCTTTCTGCTCCTAAAGCCACAGATAGAAGAGCTCTCCTACCATCATTGATGGAGTCCTCCTTTAGCTATGGATGGAGCCCTCCTCCCACTATAGATGGAACTCTCTTATAGCCATGAATAGAGGTCTCCTCCCACTATAGATGGAACCCTCTTGTAGCCATGAATAGAGGTCTCCTCCCACTATAGATGGAATCACCCTAGAGCCATGAATGGAGCCCTCCTCCCACTATAGATGGAGCTCTCCTAGAGCCATGAATGGAGCCCTCCTTCCACTATAAATGGAGCTCTCCTAGAGCCATGAATGGAGCCCTCCTCCCACTATAGATGGAGCTCTCCTAGAGCTATGAATGGAGCCCTCCTCCCACTATAGATGGAGCTCTCCTAGAGCCATGAATGGAGCCCTCCTCCCACTATAGATGGAACCCTCGTATAGCCATGAATAGAGGCCTCCTCCCACTATAGATGGAGCTTTCCTAGAGCCATGAGTGGAGCCCTCATCCCACTATAGATGGAGCTCTCCTATAGCCATGAATGGAGCCCTCCTCCAGCAATGGATAGAGCCCTGCTACAGCCATGGATAGAGCCTCTCTTATTGCTATGCGTTCCTTCCATGATGGACTACATCACCTTGTAGCTATTTGAATGAGAATGGCTCTTATTAGCTCATATGTTTGAATATTTGATCTCCAGTTGATGACTAGGGGGGGGGTGACCTAGTTGGAGAAGGTGTGTCACTTGGGGTGATCATTGAGGTTTCAAAAGACTCTTGACATTCCCAGATCTTCTCTCTGCAGCCCCTTCCTTTTGAGCACGCATTTGGGTGTGTAGATAATTGCTGCCAGCATCCAGTAGATGTCAGCCCAGGGAGGTCACCCCTGGGCTCCCCGACCCCAACTCTAAGGTCACCTTGACTACATCTGGGTTTCAAGTTTCCTGCTAAATGAGCTTCCTCCTCCTTGGCTGAATCTGCACCAGCCATCCATGCTCCCTCCCTTCTCCCTCCAGCACCAAAGTCCCCAGGTCTCTTCTTTTTCCTCTGGGCTTCTGCCATCTCCAAGCTGGAAGGTGGCTCTCTGGCTTATTTTGCATTTTTGGTATTCAGAGAGACGCTCTCTTGGTAATCTCCCCACTCTTGATGCTCATCACATCCCTCTTAAAGCCACTGGAGCCCCCCCTCCCCATCTTTTATTCATCACCTTCCACCAACCCCAACACGAGAGACATAGAAAAGCACACCCTCCCAGGACTGCGGCTCCTGTGCCAGCATTGACCCTTCCCCAGCCACCCTGCCTGGGGAGGTGGGCAGGTCCTTGTGAGGTGCTGGACACGGGGGGATGAACTGAGAAGACAGTAGAAAGCAGAAGAGGCAAGGCTGAGGCTGTTATAGCATCTGGGGTTCTGGCTGGCCTGCCCTTCCTGCTTACAAAGCTGTACTCATCTTTGATGGCTCAGCTTTCACGTCACAGCTACCTGCCAACTTCCTTGAGGTAGCAATGACAATCATCTGTCCCTTGCATCTAAGCCCTCAAAAGAAGCCTGTGGGATGGATATACAAAGTGAGCCCATGCTATAGATGACGAAACGAGATGCAAAGAGAGTGCATGGTATTCTCAAGTTTACAGGGAAGAACAGCCTGGCCTAGCACCCTAGCCCAATTAAGGCTCCTTCACTGATGGGCTATCCCACACTTAATTCTGCTAGGGTCAGATCTGGGCTAGGTATGCGGGCGCTGTGGCTAAACAGGGCCATTCCCTCACTTGTCCAGGGACAGTCCATGGGGAAAGTAGCATGTCTACCATGGTGCAACGTAAGTGGAGAAGGCTGGGTCCTTTGGGATCTCAGAGAAGCGGGCATCTAGCTCTGAGTTAGGGGATGAGTGAAGAGGTTGAGATCAGCATGTGGTTTAGAACTATCCCAGGGGATGAGGAAGGAAGAGGGATGTTCCTCTAGTAAGAGTCACACATGGCTAGCCAGGGAAGGCCCAGGAACTAATGAACCTACAAGATCTTCTGGTGGCCAGAGAGGCCATACGACTTGCTGAGGACTGAGAGCAGGGAACGCGTGCTGAGATTGAGCAGGACTAGACAAGAAAACTGGGCTTGGGACTGTGGCTATCTCTTCCGGTGCTTCCTCTGAACTCCTGGTCACATTCCTGTTGAGGTGGGAGAGCCATGTCGGATTTGTCTATTCTGAGGGGCCCAGGAGACATTCTTCTAGGGTTTCTGTTTGCTCAGGGAAAGAGATGGACTTTGAGGAGGACAGCGAAGACACTATTTATGAAAGGGGAAGTGTCAGGGGCTGGATTGATGGCTCAGCAGTTAGAGCACTGGCTGATCTTCCAGAGGTCCTGATGGTTCATAACCATCTGTAATGAGATCTAGTGCTCTCCTGGCCTGCAGGCAGACATACAGGCAGGACACTGTATACATAATAAATAAACAAATCTTTAAAGAAAAAGAAAAGAAAGGGAAGGGGTCCTGGGAATTGGCTCAAACTTCTCCCTCTATCATTCTGCTGGTGGCACCTAGAAGGGCAGGCTTCAGTCTGTGGGGGTGAGGAGGGCTTCTTATAAATGCAGACTGCAAGGAAATATGTGGCCTGGGATCACATGTAGACCATGCATGCATCTGATGTTGTGTGAGCTTGGGAGAGTCCTTGACCTTCTCAGGGCAGGCTTGGGCTATTTTAGTTAATAAACAAGGGGTGAGAGATGAGCCACCAGATTACTTTAAAGTCCTTTGATTCTTTAATAAGGGAAAGGGGGATTATCTGCCTTCTGAGCCTGTGATTTGGCTCTCTGTTCTCTCTAGCCTGTGAGCATCCTGAGGGCAAGGATTATCTTATTTATTCTGGAATCTACAGACCCAAGTGAAACGACCTGTCACAGAACAGGTGCCCGGTACGCATTCATTCAACAAACACGGATTGCTACCTGCTGGGGCCAAAGCACCGAGTAAACCACACGAGGGACCTGGAAGCAAACAAGGCGATAACCACACAAGTGAGATAAGCCCTGCAGTGGGGAGTGCCGCAGGAAACGGGAGGATGCGACAGCTTCGCAGAGATCTCCTCCGTGCTCACCTGGGGCTGAGCCTTTGGGAGATGAGGAAGAAGGAAGAGGGAACACATAGCCCATAGGTCCAAAGGATGAAAGGATGGGTGCTGGGGGAGGATGCTGGCATGGTGGTGGAGAGGCAGGGCATCAGTCTGTGCAGCGCTGAGAGCCAGGAAGTGGTTTCAGGTGTGAGGGAACACTAACCTGTTTGGATAGTGGTAATCAGGGATCTAGTTTATGTCTTTTAAATTTTTAAAGTTTCTTTTATTTGTTTTTTGTTTTTCAGGACAGGATTTCTCTTTGTAGCTTTTGGAGCCTGTCCTGGAACTCACTCTGTAGACCAGGCTGGCCTGGAACTCACAGAGATCCATCTGCCTCTGCCTCACAAGTGCAGAGATTAAAGGTGTGTGCTACCACTGCCCAGCAAGTTTCATTTATTTTTAAAGAATTATTATTATTATTATTATTATTATTATTATTATTATTATTTTAGACATTGTCTATGTACTCCTGGATGGCCTACAATTCACTGTGTAGACCAAGTTGGCCTTGAACTCACAGAGATCTGTCTGCCTCTGCCTTCTGAGTGCTAAGATTCAAGATTGGCCACCTCATCTGGCCAGATATACTTTCAACTTTTAATTGTGAGTATGTGGTTGTGTGGGTGTGCGTGAGGAGTACCTGCAGAGGTCAAAAGTACTGGATCTTCCAGAGTGGAAATTAGAGTCAATTGTGAATCACCCAATATGGGTGTTGAGAACCCCCCCCAAACTTGCAGGGCTGGAGAGATGACTCAGTGGTTGAGAACACTGGCTGCTCTTCCAGAGGATCTGAGTTCAATTCCCAGCACCTACATGCCAGCTCACACTTGTCTGTAACTCCAGTACCAAGGCTTCTGGCACCTTCACACAGACATACATGCAGGCAAAACATAGAACATAAAGCAAAATAATTAAAAGAAACTACAGAGCTAGAAAAAAAGTGAAGGAGAACCAAACTGTGTATATGTGTATGCCCGAGACATGATGCATTTGTGAGGACCAGAGGACAACTTACACTTGATTTTAGTCAAAAGGCTGAGAAGAGATCAAAGGATAACTTACAAGAGTAGGTTCTCTCTTTCCACCGCATAGATTTGAGGATTAAACTCAGGTCATTAAGCTTGCATGGCATGCTCCTACACCTCCTGAGCCATCTCTCTGGCCCCAAATTGGCGCTTTTAAAAGTTCTATTTTTCTGGGATCGAGTGGAGGGTGATGAGGGTCATTGATATTCACAAGGAAGCTCCCACAAGGGCCTTGAAAGTATAGGACATGGAGCCCTGTCCTATCTGGGGCTCAGACCCGAAGGTATATTGCAATGCAGACTGAGCCCACCATTGGAGTCCAGAACCCTGGACAGTTCTCCGTCTCGCTCCAGGACCCTGGACAGCGCAGCCCTAGCGGAATCACAGGGCCAGTTCTTTGAGCCTCTTTCCGAGACACTGGGCAGTTCCAAGGCTCCTCAGAACACTCCCTATTGTGAAAACAACAATAGTTATTATTTTTTACATTTTATTTTATTTTGTGGGAAGGAGGTGTGTAAAGCATATGTGGCACAGTGTTTATGTGGCGTCAGTTCTTTCCTACCATGTGGAGTCCCAGGGTTTGAATTTTGGCTGAGGTTTGGTGGCAGATGCCTCTACCCACTGAACCTTCTTGGTGACCTACTCACAAAACATATCTCTTAGAGAAGCATCAGGTTCACAAATAAGTTGATCTGTATGTACGGGTCCTGTGTGGTTTTGTTCGCCATTCATTTTATGTGTACAAGTGTTTTGCCTGCATGTATGTATGAGCACCACATGCCTGGTGCCTCAGAAGAAGTCTTCAGATCCCCTGGAGCTGGAGTTATAGATGTTTGTGAGCCTCTGTGTGGGTGCTGGGAACTGAACCCAGTTCCTCAGCAAGAGCAGCCCGTGTTCTAAACTGCGGAGTCATTGTCTTCAGCCCGATGTTGCTCTGTGAAGCAAAGCTGTCTTAGGGTTTCTATTGCTGTGAAGAGACACCATGACCACGGCAACTCTTATAAAGAAAAACATTTAATGGGGTGGCTTACAGTTCAGAGGTTCAGTCCATTATCATCATGGTGGCATACAGGCAGACATGGTGCTGGAGAAGTAGTTGAGAGTCCTACATCTTGATTCCCAGGCAATAGGAAGTGGTCTCAGACACTGGGCGCCATTTTGAGCATATATGAGATCTCAAAGCCCACCTCCACAGTGACACACTTCCTCCAACAAGACCACACCTACTCCCACAAGGCCACACCTCCTAATAGTGCCACTCCCTTTGGGGGGCATTTTCTTTCAAGCTACCACATTGGTCTTGAGATGTATCTCAGGCTGTCTGCCCTACTCAGTCTCCTTGGTGCTGGAGTTATAGGCAGGCGCCACCACATTCAATTCCTTCTGGCTTTCAAATGTTTTTATTTCTAAGATTTCTTTTATTATTTAATAGATGTGCATTTCATATATTTGTGGGTGTCCACAGAGGCTATAAAAGGGGGTCAGGTTCTCTGGAGTTACAGGTGTATGTGAGCTGCCCAATGTAGGTGCTGGGAACCCAACTACTTTGACACACAGGAGAGGAAAAGCCCAGAAAACAATTAACAGGTACATATGCATCCATCATCAAGATTGAGCACTTTTGGCCAGGCAGTGGTGGCATACACCTTTAATCCCAGCACTCAGGAGGCAGAAACAGGTGGATCTCTGAGAGCTCAAGGCCAGCCTGGTCTACAGAGTGAGATTCAGGATAGGCACCAAAACTGTATAGAGAAACTCTGTCTGGAAAAACAAACAAACAAAAAACAAAAACAAAAAAAGATTGAGCACTTTTTTGCCATATTTATTTCAGTTCTGTCTTTTAGAAAATAAAATTAATGAAGTACTACAAGTAGATGGGTGCTAAGCCAGGATTTATCTGCCCCACATGTTCCGTGCAGCATCCTGTTGCAACGTGTACTTCTGAGGTTTCCATAAGTGAGATGACACTGTGTCTGCTCCGCTGTCACTCATTCCTCTCTCCAGATGACGTTTGGAAGACGTGCTGACTCGTGTTGATCTGGTTACTCGTGTTAACTGAGGTAGATTATTTCATTGGACTTGTTAAGCAGTTTGGTTTCCTGATCCCCCACCGAGAGGCTGTCCGCTTGTCTCTGCTTTCCTGGTACGTGGCCGGCTGGGATGGGTACCCTGGGACACACATGCTTCTGCATGCGAGTGGGAACCGCTGCTGGTGGGGCTGGGAGTGTAATTTAGCTGTAGACCGCTTGCCTAGCATTCTTGGGGGAGCAGATCAATCCACAATCCTGTCCCCCAAAGTGCAAAAGTCACAGTTGAAGCCTCACTGAGTGTCTTTTCGTCTGTAGGTGGCATTGTCCCTCGGCTGCTGTGAGAGTTGGTGCTGAGGGCTCGTAGCTGTCCCTTCTAGGCAGATTATGAATTTGTGGGTGGCCCACAGCCTGTGACTAACATGAAGGTACAGAAAGATGAGCTATAGGGTCACTAATGCTCCAGTGCCTCGTTTCATCATATTAATGCTAGTGTTGCAAGAATACCGCACTGCGGGGTTGGAAAGATGGCTCAGCGGTTAAGAGCACTGACTGCTCTTCCAGAGGTCCTGAGTTCAATTCCCAGCAATCACATGGCAGCTCACAACCGTCTGTAATGAGATCTGGTGCCCTCTTCTGGTGTGCAGGCAGACATGTGCTGGAGAATAAGCAGAACACTGTATACATAATAAATAAATCTTAAAACAAAACAAAACACTGCACTGCCCTGCTGTCCCCTCATGAGTCACCTGTGTGGGACTCTCTATCCCGGGTCCTGCTGAGGGGCCAGAAGTTATGGCAGCACACATTCATAGTGGTATTGGCCAAGTCATAGACCTGTTCATCTTAAAACCTACTAAATGTTTCTGAGCTGGGTGTGGTGGTCCACTCTCGTATCCCAGAACTTTGGAGGTGGAGGCAGGAGGATCAAAAGTCCAAGGTCATCCTTTGCTACACAGTGAGTTCAAGGCCAGCCTGGGTTACAGAAGCCCTTGTCTTAAGACAAACAACAATAACATTTTCCAAAGCATTTTCAAATGACTCTCCAGAGGAGCATGCCAATTTGCATCCCCCCCTTAGCGTGCCAATTTGTATTCCCCCAGCAGTCTATAAACAGAGTTGTTTCCCTGACTCCGTCCATAGCTGTTATTAAGTGGAGGCCACACTCAGATTGATGTAGCTGTGGTCTCATTATTGTTCTCCTTTGCATTTGTGTGTTGATCGAGAATCTTTGTAATATCTTTATTGGCTATTCAGATTTCTTCCTGTGATCTGTCCATCTCTGGCCCCTAGTCCTACTTCTGGGCGGGTGGTGGTAGTGAAAAGATTCCAAGGTTTTGTTATTGTTTATTTTTCATTTTCATGGTACTAGAGAAGGAGCCCAAGGCCTCATGCCTACTAGCCAAGCACTACCTTGGTGCTACATCACAAGTCCTTTGGATTTTAAAAGGGTTCCCCTACCCCCTACTTATTCATGTGTGTGTCACATGTGTACACACATGCCACAGCGCACATGCAGAAGTCAAAGAACAACTTTTGGGACCCACATTGATCCTGGGGATCAAACTCAAGTTGTCATATTTGGTGGCAAGTTTCATAACCCACTCAGCCACCTTGCCAACCTCTGGATTGAAAAAAAAAAACAACATTAATTAGTTTGGAAACAAATTCTGTTTTGGCTACACAGATGACAGGTATTTCCACAGTCTGTAGCTTGAAAAAAAACCCAAAACAACCTATTCTTACTGGGCTGGGAATATATCTCAGTGGTACAGAGCTTGCCTAGCATCATGCCCAAGGCTCGGGTTCAATTCCCAACACCACAAACCCCAACATTCTTATTAGTCTATTGAGACAAAGTCTGCTGGGCAGCTCAAACTGGCCTTTACTCATAATGTAGCCCAGGCTGGCCTCGGGCTTAAGAGCATTCTGCTTCTGCCTCCCAAGTGCTGGGATAACAGGTACCCCTCCCCCAATCTATTTATCTATTTCCCAGTAGAAGTTCTTGGGTTTAGTGATTAAGCCTCATCATGTTTTCCTTTATCATTTATGCTTTTCATGCCTTGCCGGTATTTTCTCCTCTGTTTTCTTTTGAAACTTTCATTAGTGTTCTTTATACATTCAAGGCTGCAGTCACCCTGGGACTTATTCTGTAACTGGTGTGAGCTGGGACCCCATTTTCCCTTTCGTGCAGTGCTCAGCTGTCCTGACATCATCCTCAAGTGGGACCCGGATGTACCCTTACCATGGTCAAACTCTCATGTGTATCAAGCTCAGTTCGGAAGCAGATTCTCTATTATTTTCAGATGTTGGTCTCTGGCTTGGGACTAAATCACACTCTTCCATTCCAACTTCATGATGGCAGCCAACACGCTGGGGTGAATTTCCCTGCCTTCCCCCCTTGTTCCTTTCCAAAACCATGTTGGCTATTCTGGCTTCTTTCTTACTCCACACATCTTGGGCTGACCTTGTCACATTGCAGGGACAATGCTGGTGACTCTTTTATTCCAAGTGCAAGGTGTAATGTAAAATGGAGGGATACAACCAACTCTGCCTTGGCAAGCTTCCCCACCTCCACCCCACCTTGCTTCTTTTCCTCTCTCTGCATTCCATGCTTTCTACCAAGGGTTGCCTAGAAAATCAACACCCAGCCCTTCTCATCATTTAATGCCAAATAAAGTGCTTCTCTCTGCAGGAAACCCTTGGTGACAGTCCCAGGCATCTTTTTCTCTGGCCTCCTCTAACCCCTTTGTGCCCATTTCTGGGATGTTTAGCATGTTGGATATTCTGCAAAACTCCACTCAGCTTTATGGCCCATGTGGGGCTCAGTAGAACCTGATGATTGTTGTGTAAGGATGAAGTCTGGGCCTTTTCCTCCCAGAGAACAGCAGGAGCCACAGGGAGGGGCCTGAGGCTAGGTTTGGAGTTTCCATCAGGTATGGTTTCACAGGAGGCTCTTGCTGCATGGGACAGACACAGACCCCTCCTACCAAGTTTGCTCACTGCTGACTCCTCTGTTCCCACTTTCTCAGTCAGAGGAAGCTGAAGAGTGAGGACTCCCCCTCCTCAGTTGGAGAGTCTTTTATTTGTTCATCTCTATGAACATGAAAGCATCTTCCCCAAACGTCCAAGCCACTGGCTCAAATAGACAGCCTTGAGTCCCACTGTTCCCATGTCCTGTCCTGTCCAGGCACTGATGCCTGCTCGCCCACACTGATCAGCTGTTACATCCTTAGTTTCCTGAGGTGACTTCTAGGTCTCCCTGCCTTACCTTACAGTCCCAGCAAGTTGTTCCCAGGAACCTTTTCTACCTCTTGTCTTTCTCCACTAGGGGGCGTGTTTCTTACCTACAAGGAGTCTGGCAAGGACATGGAATAGCTGTGAGGACTGGGCTGGCTGAGCCCCAACTGCAGCCTTGGAGTCAGAACCTGGCATAGGGGAGAAGTGCATCTCCCAGTGTGTGGGCTTCAGTTCACTGACATCCTAGACTTGACTGGGAGCAGGTCATTCTCTCCAAGACTGCTTTCTCCTGGAGCAGAGGGCTGGGAGGGATCTTGGTGTGAAATACACATTGCTGGTGCCTAGTGGAAGCAGGAATAGGGGAAAAAAAAAACCCAGGATGCACAGGCAAAGATGAGACAGAGTTTATTCTCATCACAGGTAATTTCCAGACAGGATGGGAGCCACAGAGAGGCCCCCAGGAGCCCCAAAGGGGGACCCACCTCAGAGGCCTTGCCTGAGGATCCCAAGCCCAGACACTGGGTGAGTGGGGTGGGGTGGAAGACGGGGTGTCCCCCCCACCTCGTGTCCTGACCATGTTTCCCACTTCCATAGGAAGGAAGGGCAGCTCGGCTACATAGTACTATAATATATAGAAGCGCAGGAGCTGGCCGCGGCACCTGGGTGGGGCTGAGGCCCCTGAATTATTGCAGGAGGGAAGGGGCTCAGTGCTGGTGTCTCGCGGGGTGCTGTGCTGGCTGTGGGCAGGGATGGGCAGGGGAGGGGGCCGCCCTTTCCTCTGGGTTGGGGCTCCTTGGGCCCCGCCTCCCCCAGGGTGGGGCTTTCTCACCCGGGGGTGCTTTGTATGTGCTTTGAAGACCATTTTTGCATTGTCAGGAGTGAGGAAAAAAATATTCTGGCATGGTAGAAAAAAAGATATTTACATACCCTGGTGGGCCGTAACAGGGGGTGTCAACCTGTGTGTGGGGGGGATGGGCTTCCCAGGCACCTCCCATCCTAACAGACCATGGCTGGGAGGAAGGGGGCCCGACTCTGGAATCTGGTTGTCATGTGACCTCAGACAAGGCATCCCCTTCTGGGCATCCCCATCTGGTATAGGAAGGGGTGGGATTGGAGATTAGCATCTGCCCCATGCTCCTGTTCCCGGCATGGGCAGGGGTGGCAGGGACGGGCAGTGAGAAGGTGGGAAGAGGCATCACAGCCACGAGCGTGGATGGTCAGGCAGCTCCTCTGAGGGCATCTCACACTCTGCTGTGGCCCTCTATGAAAGGTGGCCAGAGGGACTGGCCAGGAACCCTGTTTTCCTGTTGAGCAGCAGGAGGAGCCAGGCAGAAGCTGCAGGTGGCCCCCCAAATAGGAAGGAGGCCCGGACCTGAGATATAGCCATGGTGGGCTCACCCAGGCTGGACGGTGGGCCTGGTGCTGGTGTGGTTCAGAAGCAGCCTGGGCTCCAGCCTCCAGGCACTGGTGGGAGCAGATGTGAGCCTCTGTCTGGTCCCCAGAGGTACTACTGGAGCCGGGCAGTGTCAGCTCAGATTCCCCGCTCACACTACCACGCCTCCTCACTCATGATGTGTTATCTGTGGTCACACTCACGTGGCTTCTGCCCTAGTGGGTAAGCACACACATGGTAACCTGCACACATCTGTGTCAGGGCCTGACTGGGAACAGGGACATGGTCACACACTGTTTCCACCAGCTGCCAGGACCTTGTGAGAGTCCACCCTTACCATCACCTACATGCATGCATGTACACACAGGTAGGTGAGTGACATCATTGTTGGATTCTTGTGTTGGAGGACCCAGGCTCTAGAAGACACAGGTTCTGTGCCTTCAGAGGGCAGGTGTTCTATCCATTTGGTGCACCAAGGACCTTGTCCCAGGAGCCTGAATCCTGTAACTGTAGGTCCCACGGCAGAGCTCGGGGGCTACCCTGACTGCTGGGTGGCCCTTCGGAGCCCCTGACAGCTGGTATGACCAGGACCAGGTGGCCATGAGTCAGAGGTGCCGGCGGGGCCCCTGAGTGCTGCTCAGCTGGGCCCTCATGGTCTGGATGCTTCCAAGGATCTTCTTCTGGTGGCCCATGAGGGTGATGCCAAGGGCACGCACATCCCTGTGAAGGAAGCGAGGTCCTCTAGTTTGGCCTTAGGAGTCTGGGGGCTGGGAAGAGAGCCCACGGCCCACCCCTGAACTGCATGGAATTGCCTCTGGCCCTGCACCCTCTTACCCGCCCTCACTCACTGAGCATTCATGCGAAGCACCATGCCAAGAGAGGAGTACCCGCCGGCTGCAAAGTGGTCCCGGTACCGGCCCATTCGGATGGAGTCCAACCAATCGCCTACAGTGAGGTCCCCATTGCCACTTCCACCCCCTCGGAGGTCAAAGCAGCTCCTGGAAAAGGCAGGGGGTGGGCACCTGGGAGCAGAGTGAGTAGTCTGTTAGGGCTCCTGCCTTCGCTAGGGACATGGGCACTGGGCACCCTCTCCCTCCATCCCAGCCCTACATAAGGGAGAGGATTTGCAAAACTGGACTCCGGGAGGGCTGCTGTGGGGCTCGGATACCTGCTGACCGTGGCTGTGGCCCTAAGGTTCTCGGGGCTGTGGATCAAGGCATCGAGAACGCTCACGACGTGAGAGAAGCGAGGCCGCTGGGCACGGTCCTTGTGCCAGCAGTCCAGCATGAGCTGGTGCAGCGCCCGTGGGCAGCCCATGGGTGCTGGCAGCCTGTAGCCCTCCTCCACTGAGCTGATGACCTGTGTGGGGCACAGTGCTGGGCTCAGGCTGGCTTCCCTGTTGAGGCCCCACCACTGCACCCCGATCCTGGGCCCCAGACTCACATCCTGGTTGGTCATGTTCCAGTAGGGCCGTTCACCATAGGCCAGCACCTCCCACATGACCACACCGAAACTCCACACATCACTGGCTGAGGAGAAAGTGCGGAAGGCAATGGCCTCGGGCGCTGTCCATCGGATAGGGATCTTCCCTCCCTGGGATGGATATGAAAAGGTTGAGGGACCAGCGGCTGGGCTTGTCCTCCAGCCCAAGGCAGAGTCCTGCCTCCCAGCCCACCAACCAAGAGCTCCTGTTTCAGGGGATCCCCCCCTTCCCTGAGCCACTAGAAAGATAAGCAAGACAAGACTAAAGCACCCTGAAACACAGGGTGTATTCCACAGAACCCATTAGAACGTGACTGGCTGCTCACCAAGCTTTAGAGACAATAGTAAGCCTTGCCTATACCCCCTGCTCACAAGGGGGTGTTGGAAACGCACCGCAGTGGTGTAGGCAGCTTCGGGGTCGTCCTCCAGAGCCCTCGAGAGCCCAAAGTCTGACACCTTGCACACCAGATGGCCATCGACCAGGACATTGCGGGCGGCCAGGTCACGGTGGATGTAGCCCAGGTCTGAGAGGTAGCGCATGCCAGCGCCCACCCCTCTGAGCATGCCCACCAGCTGCACAATGGTGAACTGCCCGTCGTGGGTCTGCAAGGGGACAGAGTGGTGTGGGCTTTGGGGACAGTTCCTGGCTCAGGGCTGGGGAATCTCCCATAATTCCTTAGCGACTGGAGATGAGCCCGCAGTGGGCAAAGTGAAGTTGTCTGGCTGCTTACACCGGCACCTGGAGGTATCTCCTCTGGGGAAACGGAGGCCCAGAAAGGTTACATTCCAGGTGTGAGAGCTCCCAGGGAAGACCCAGCAGTGGGTGCTGGAAATGTAGCCACTCCCTCCAAGCTGGTGGTACAGGTGGCATGGGACAATGTCATCCCTTAGCTTGGGGTAGGGCAGTAAGGGGCCCTTGCAACAGCGGGGCCTTCACAGGGGGGACCAGAAAGCAGTTGGATCACCGGACCCTTAAGATTCCCCTCTCACCCGCCTCTTCCCTACGTGTGTGGGATGCAAGCTTGGGTGGGGTGAGGGGGGCTGCTTACAAACTCTCAACAGCCAGACTGAAGCCCCATGTGCAGACTTCAAGTGAACATACCCCACCTGCGTGGGTGGCAGTGATGGATGTGCACCCTCCCCCTAAGCGGGGACAGACATACCCTGAGGAAGGCATCCAGAGAGCCATTCTCCATGTACTCAGTCACGATCATTGCCAGGCGGCCTGGACAGGGAAGGGGAGATGGAGTCCTGGTGTGTGTGTGTGTGGGGGGGCAGGGCTACTGATCAGGGGCCCCAGGAACATATGCCTCCCCCCCCGGAGGTCGTCAGGACAGTTTTTAGGATCTGACTGGGGTCTTGGGCTCTGAGCACTCCATGGTTATCTAGGGACCTGAGACATCAGGGACAGAGTCAGGATGGCCCAGTAGATAGGTCTGATCCCTCTCTGAGTGGGAGTGTCCCACAAGGGAAGCTGCCCTCGTCTGGCACCTACCACGGGTGACAACACCCTCGAGGCGGATGATGTTAGGGTGGTCAAACTGGCCCATGATGGCTGCCTCGCTCAAGAAGTCTTGTCGCTGTCTCTCTGTGTAGCCAGCTTTGAGGGCCTTGATGGCCACAGGCAGGTCCCGCTGGCCTGGCACCTGCAGCCTCCCATAGCATACTTCTCCGGACTCCCCTGTGGGGCCCAGAAGGAGCGGGCAGCAGTGGTACTGAGCTCCCCCTCAGGCCCACTCTTTCCAAGCCTCCAGCACCAGGTGCTCCAGGGTCCCCATTCCCTACCCCTCTGGCCACGGGTCCCCTTCCCACACCACCCCTCCCTCCCAGCCTCTGGGGCTCACCCGAGCCTATGATCTTCTCAATATGGATCCTGGATGCCTCGATCTCTCGGGTGAAGCTGCGACCTGCCCGACCTGGCTCCTCATAGGTGTGGGGCTCTGCACCGAATTGGGGTTCTGGGAACTTCCCCGGGGGGTGATTCAGGGGTAAGAAGACAGGTGGAGGTGCTGAGGAGTCAAGGAGAAGGGTCCTCAGTGGGGACAGGAGGAAGTTCCCTCTCCCAATATTTCCTAGGGGGAATAGGGTGTCTCTGGGAATCCCCAGATACAGTACCAGACAGCAGGGCCCCCCACAATGCTTACCCACGGGCGTAAGTGGGAAGTCTATGGCACGGTTCTGTGTTCTGGGTCTCTGGTTAATTCTGACGTGTCTGCTCTTCTCTGTACTCCCCCTGCCCTGCACACCTTGAGTCTCTGTGACCTTAAAATTGCTCTTAGGGTGGTAATGCCCTTAAGAAAGAGTTCACAAGTGCCAGCTTTGCCTGAAGGTGGGTCACTAGAAGATGGCTAAGGATTCTGAGGCTGCATTGAACTTAGGGGGAATGGGAGGTTCCCCCAGATCTCCCCTGCTTCCTGCAATCCACAGGATCCTGAAAAGCTCTCTGTAGCAGGGGCTCTCGTCCATGACAGCACAAACCCCCACCAGAGAAGTCACACATGAACCATGTATGTTTGGACATGGCTGGGCCTTGCCCTGTCTGTCCAAAGAGCCTTTAGCATCCTCCAGAAGGCTGTCATCCGGCAAGGTGGGGGTGGTCTCTGTAACAGCTAGCCTTAGCCTATGGGCTCTGCCTGGCCTTTCCTATAGACACCTGGTCCTACCAGCCCTGCCCTGGGTCCTGCTGAGGCTAGGCTGAGCACTCACCCTGCCCATTCTGGTAATGCATCTTCTCTTCATCCGAGTCCTGGAATGCCTTGCTGTAGCCACAGTGCCTGCATGGGGGTGAAAGTGGAGGCCAGTCAACACTCTGCTGGAGCCGGGCCAGCCTAGACCCAAGTCAGAAAGTAAATTAGGGTGCCCCTCTCCCAGCAGGTTGGCTCTTGTCCCTCAGCAAGCCTTCGGGGGTCCTTGTTTTGGGTGTTCACAGCTTAGCCCATGGGGAAAGCCCCCAAACAGTTATAATCTACAAAATGTCCCCAGAGCAGCTGATCTTCACACAGGTCATACTTGCTGAGGAGTGGGTTCTCAGGCTTTTCTGGACCACCCTAGCAGATCCCTTTTTTCCTGGCCTGGGGGTGGCTGGGCATGGCGAGGTTGTAGTTGGTTGTGGCTGAGGTTGGCTGGGCATGCTTAGGCATGGCTGGGGTGGGGCTGAGGTTGGCTGGGCATGGCTGGGTTCTGTCTGGGGTGGGGCTGAGGTTGGCTGGGCATGGCTGGGTTCTGGCTAGGGTGGGGCAGAGGTTGGCTGGGCATGGCTGGGTTCTGGCTGGGGTGGGGCAGAGGTTGGCTGGGCATGGCTGGGTTCTGGCTGGGGTGGGGCTGAGGTTGGCTGGGCATGGCTGGGTTCTGGCTGGGGTGGGACAGAGGGGTGCCTACCTCTTCTTGCAGATTAGAAGTAAGAGGAGCACCACCAGACCCGTGATGAGTGTCAGGCAGATCCAGACGATGGTCCGAGTGTCATAGCGGGGCCCTGCAGGAAGGCCTGTCCCTTTGCAGCCAGCAGGCAGCTCTGTGCCCACCCCACCCTGCACTAGGCTTCCCTTAGGGTCCCTGCAGCTGGACTGTCTGGCTTCCCACTGTGCAGGCGGTGCATGCTGGGGACAGTTACTCGCTCTCTGTGACCCAAACATTTAGGAGAGCTGAAAACCACCCATGCTGCCTCTCAGTCACACAGCACCAGGAATGGATGGAGAGATGTGAGTGCTGGCCTCAGGGGACCCTCTTCTCAGCCCTGTAAGACAGGGGCCGGCACTGTCTGCAGCCTACCCGAGGCTCCGAGAGCTCTTACTGGAGGCCACACAATAAACGGAATGGAAAGGGCACGATTGCCACCTTCGGTCTCAAAGAGACCTATAAACACATCGGGGCTTGTGCAAACCTTTAACTGCTGGGCCCTCTTCTCGGGGTCTCTGATTCAGGGCAACAGGCCTGGGGACTAGTATTTCCAACAAGGCCCCTAGTGATGTGGATGCTGTGGGTCCCAGAGTACACACAGGGAAGCTTCTACGGGCTGTGGAGAGCATGAGCTTCTGAAAGATGTCCCTGGGACACCCATCAGGTCATCTGGAAAAGGCCTCACTCAGGCTCAGGAGAGGTCCTGTAGGTGAGGGGACTGAGCTTCCCTTCCTGCCTGTAAAGATGCAGCCCCACTGGGTTGGATAATGAGAACAGGGGTCTTGTGGGCCCAGCCTGGTATGGCCACAGGCTTCCCTCTGCTCACCCTCCTCCTCCTGGTCTCACCAGTGGGGCTCCCTGCCCCTCCCGCTCCTTGCACTCACGGGGTTTCCCCGTCTCCACCTCCATGGCCTGGCTGAAGCGGCCACAGCCTGCCGAGGTTCGGGCTCGGACCTGGAACACGTAGCGCGTGCCTGGTTTGAGTCCTGACACAGTAGCCTGGGTGGTGACAGCCTTGAGGGTGGAGTAGCTTTGCATCTCCTTGTCCTGCCCGAAAGAGACGAGGGCAGTGAGGCCACGGGGCTCTGAGGCCCTCCTTGCTGCCCATAGCCTCCCGTTGGCTCCTCGCCCACCCACCTCCAGCAACCTTCTCACACCTTCTCGTAGTACTTGATCTCGTACTCCAGGATGATGCCGTTGGGCTGTTCTGGCTCCTGCCACAGCAGCGACACACTGGTCTGCCCCGTCCGCTCCTGCCGGATCACCACCACCTGGGACGGGGCTGGGGCGGCAGCTACCCGTCAGGCCCAGCATGGGCCATGCCTAGGCCTCTGCCCGGCCTTGCCCAAGCCCCTCTGGGACCCCAGGCTCAGCTTGTTGACCTTCCTGCTTCTACACCAGGACCATCAGCAGCCCCATACCCTGGAGAGGCACTGGCTGCCTCCTGGGTCACTCCTTGGGGCCAGCTTAACAGCACAGCCTGGCTCTTGGGCTGGGATGTGGAGCTGGCTACATCTAGACAGGCCTGCTTGCCCTCAGAGCCTCCACCATGAGTGGAGATCTGGGTGCAGCAGGGCATGCCTCGGGTATGCCTGAGGAAGGACCTTGGGGTGGAGTCTCGGCTGGGGTAGTACGGGACAGTGAGGGGCAGGAGCTGAGAATGCCTGTCTGCATTCAGGGGTTCTTTGGTCACAGGAGGTGCCCTGCTTCCTAACCCTGGCTTTATCTTCAGGTACTCTGTGCTCTCCTGAGTCTGCTTGAAGGTCACACATAGCTACAGACAAGGCCAAACAATGAAATTAGCTGGGCATGGTGGCTCCCACCTATAATCCCAGGGTGGAGACCAGAAATCAACATGAATTCAAGGCCAGCCTGGACTGCAGAGGGAGACCCTGCCTGGCTAATTCTTCCTTGTCTAGGTGTCCTGTTGCTCCAGCATGCCTGGGAGCTCTTTGAAGGCAGGGGCTGCATACAGTTGGTGCCCAATAGGTGCTGCTGCTGCTAGAGACTCTGACGTGAAACGTCAAGAAGCCCCTGTGGAAGGACCTGAAACAGGGGAGTCAGATGTGGGAGCTCACAGCTCTGCGGTGGCTCTCTTTCTCACTAGCCAGGAACATCTAAGTCACTTATGGCTGTCCCTTCAGCTGCTCTAAGGAGACCAGGGCTGGCAGGCAGATGGGCAGGGGTACAGGACAAGGAGAGGCACCTGCTGCATGTGGCCATGGTGCCAAGGTGGGGAAAAGACTGGCACGTGCAGTTGAGGTCGCTCCGCAAGGAGCCTTGTGGGAGAGAAGGCCGGTCCACAGGGACGGTGCATGAGACCCGTGGTGGGTGGAGTAGGGTAGCAATGTATCTCTTTCTAATGTGGGTGCTGTTCACATGCTGCTGGGTTCTCTGCTCTTCTGTCCGTCCGTCCCGTCCCCCCCCCCCCCGCCCCCGGTACAGCCAGCCACCTGCCTTCCTGCTCCTGCAGACAGGTGACGGAGCAGGGCTATGAACCCAGGCATGGGGCTGGTCCTGAATACTGCTGGACAAGAGGGTGGGAAGATGCGGGGAATCAGGTGTGTCCTGCATAGATGTCACTGGACCACTGGAGAGACGGGAATGCTGGACTCCCCAGAAGGCTGCTCATTTGGGTCCCGACCTCTGCTTTCTATGTGGGGACAGCGGGGTTCTGAACCATGCCTATGTGTGCTAACGGTAGGGAGGGGCTGAGGGTCCTGGGAATGTTCTAGGGTGACTATTCATAGAAAGCTGCCCCTGGCTGCTCTGAGGACCAGGCTGCCACCTGACAGGCAGGACCGCCCTACCCCCCCCCGCCAGAGTTTGGGAAGAAAGAACCGCCAGGGGCTGGACTCAGTCCAAATGACCAGAGGTAAGTGAATGGCCATGATCCCAAAATGGCCAACCCCACCTGGCTCTGGAAATAGGCACCAAAGTGATGACATCTAGGACTGGGGGTGTGGTTTTGTTGGTAGGGTGTTTGCCTGGCATGCATGAAGCACTGGGTTCGATACTCAGCCCTGCACAAACTGGGAGTGGTGGAACACATCTGTCATCGCAGCGCTGGGGAGGCTAATGCAGCAGGGCTGGTGTGGGTTCAAGGCCAGCTTGGGCCAGCGTGAGACTCAGCTGCCAGCTGATGGACTGGACACTCTCCCTTCTCTCTACGCCTCCACGATAGGGAAGGCAGTACTATTACATCCACTGCACAAGAGAGAAAGTAGAGATACAGGCAGGGGAAGTTCTAGAGTCCAGGCTCATGACCCACAACAGAAGACTGCCTCTGTGCTTTCTGGGGTACATCCATCCACTGGATGAGTTCCGCTTTCCTACAGGCAAAAAGGTCCCCCACTCAGGTCCTGGTGGGAAGGGAAGAGCCAAGCGAGACAATGGCTCAGGAGGGAACGGGGACCCCCAGGGCTGCTCCGCCTACCTGCCTGGTTCGTGGTGATGTTGACCACAGCGGCGCTGCGGGGCTCGGGGCTCAGGTTGGACACGCCGTTGACAGCCTCAATCCAGAAGGAGTAGTTCATGTGGGCCAGCAGGTTGGCCACCAGCAGGCTGGCCTGTGCCAGGCTTGTCTGCTGCGGGACGAAGCGGGTTCCGCTCCCACAAGCCTCACAGTGACTCAGGGCCCAGGGGCAGCGCCGGCACACTGCGTTGTAGGTGATGTCACTGCGGCCGCCTGGGTCCAGGGGAGGGGCCCACTCCAAGGTCACAGATGTTCCATTCACACTGGAGATCAGGTTGACCGGTGCTGAGGGTGGCCCTGAGGGCGGAGAGTAACAAACTGGGATGGCCCTGGCCCAGGATCCCCATTATATCTGGCTGGGCCTCTAAACTAAGAAGTCACATCTACTCCACCCTCTCCAGAAGCTCCCAGGGCAAAGGCTGTGTCAGCATCTGAGGCAGGAGTCTGAGTTTCCATGCCACAGGGCCAGTGTGTGTTCCTACAATTCCCTCCTACAGCTGGAGGGATGCTGCCAGTCCTGGGGTGCCCACAGCAGTCACACTATATGTAAACTCTCTGGTCATGTCCACCCGCCTCCATCTCTGCATTCTGGTGCTAATAAAAATGCCACCGGGCACTCTCTGTGGCACAAGAAGCCTGCTGTGTATCCACCAGGCTGTGGGGTACTATGCATCCCTGCCTCACCCCTGGAATGCAGGCCCAGGCTGGGCAGCACACACTCAGAAGAGAGGGGATTGCGGCCCCTTACTTAGGCTGATTGTGGGGCTGGATAGAAGTGTCCTGGGGGTTGAGCTGGGAGGGCACAGGGCAGGTAGAGGACGGCAGGGCTCGGAATTCCAGGCTGGAAATCTTGGCCTTGAGAGACCAGAAGCACACATTCTCAGAACCCTCCTTGAAGGGTTCTTAGGGCTCTCGAAGAATGCAAAGAAGAATTTCCAAGCCAAAGGTAGAAGATAACAAAAGCCCTGACTTATGGACTTAGGGCAGCTGGCAGCTTTGGGAAGAAGCCAGAGTCTAGCCAGATGTGGGCACCTGCCTGGGACTAAGAGCTGGGCTTCCCCTCAGCTGAGGAGGAATCGGATCCTTCCCCTACACACACCTGCCCCATCAGGTCCCACATCAAGATAATGCTCAAGCTTGGGCAAGAACCACTGAGGAGGGCTGGCTGGCACGTGTATGTGTGGCACCCATGGGTGTGAGCACATTCAAGCCCTGACCTGCCTGTGCAGGGAGCCTGGGGCTAGGTGGTGATGAGAGGGGCAAGGGAGGAGGATCTAGGGGTAGATTTAAGGCAAACTCATTCAAGACCCTCTGCAGCAGGGCGTGAGCAAGGGTGGTGAGTGCTGAGCCCCAGGCCAGTGGAGGTTGAGGGCCAGGGCTGAGAAGCAACATCAGTGCCAGTACAGTCCTGCGTCCTTCACAGTCTCCTTGGGTACACAGGGCACATGTGCACAGAACCACACACACCCTCTCCAGGCACAAGACACACCTGTTCAAATCAGGAATCCTCTCACAGTCTCCTTGGGTACACAGGGCACATGTGCACAGAACCACACACACCCTCTCCAGGCACAAGACACACCTGTTCAAATTCAGGAATCCTCTCACAGTCTCCTTGGGTACACAGGGCACATGCACACAGAACCACACACACCCTCTCCAGGCACAAGACACACCTGTTCAAATTCAGGAATCCTCTCACAGTCCCCTTGGGTACACAGGGCACATGCACACAGAACCACACACACCCTCTCCAGGCACAAGACACACTTGTTCAAATTCAGGAATCCTCTCACAGTCCCTTGGGTACACAGGGCACATGCACACAGAACCACACACACCCTCTCCAGGCACAAGACACACCTGTTCAAATTCAGGAATCCTTTCAACTGTCCCGTGTCTCACACACACCCCTGAGAATCTGCCATACACATGAGTACAAATGCATTCTGCACACTCACAGTCAGGCATGCAGACATTATCCGTGGATCTGCCAAGACACACACACACACACACACACACACACACACACACACAGCTTCCAGCATTCAGCAGTTCCTGCTGGCCTGTCTAGGTTGGGGTTGGGGTGGGAGTGCTGTTCCGGCTCCCACCCTCACCTCACACTGAGCACAAGGCTTGCCTACGCAGCCCTGGGACACTGACATCACGGCCAAGTCTGATGACCAAAGCCACCTTGCTCCAGGAAAGCAGGAGCCCTGGTTGAATGTTCCTTTAGGAGAGAAAGACTGAGGGAAGGGACAGAAAGAGGTACTTGGGGGTCCCTGAAGAGACGGCAGGGGACCACAAGACTCCAGGAGATCAAGCTTGATGCTGCAGTAAAAGCCGATCCTTCCCCTACACACCAACCCACCCTTATTTCCACAGACACCTGGCTCCTGTGCCCTGGGGGTCCTGCCAGGAGAGCTGCTGGGCAGTACTCACGGGTGCAGGCTGCTGATGGTGGGTCCAAGGCCGCACGGTAGTAGCTGAGGTCACAGCGGCAGGTCTGGGCTGCCGGGGCCGCAGAGTGGCTGTGGGGGGGACATCGAGCACACAGCTGGTCCCCCGGGGCTGACTTGTAGAAGCCCAGCTCACAGGCTGTGGAGATAGGACAGCTATAAGCAAGCCCAGCTCACAGGCTGTGGAAGATGGACAGCTATAGGCAAGTCGGGGCCCACCAGAGGGGGCCCCTGAGCTTCCCAGGATGTGTGTTGGGGGCCCTGGAGGGACAAGCTTCTAGCCTGTGACACGATGCTGCTATACCCACCAACAAATGGGGGACAGCGTGTAGAGAGGGCATTTGACTTCCACAAGGTCCCCCGGAGCTGAGCTAGGACCTTGATAGGCGTTCCGACGTCGAAGCGGACACCCCAAAGCTCCACCCCCAAGCTTCTCAAATCACCCACCCTCTTGGCCTCAGAGTCTGACAGGGCCCGAGCAGCTGAGAATCCAAGGTAGGGTTGCGAAAGCCATGGCTTGTGTGATCTGCGTGGCCTAAAAGAGGGGGGGTGTGTGGGTGCCTAAGGAAAGACCCACGCATGACCTGTCCCAAGGCTGGACAAGCAGGGACCCTCGCCCATTAAGGCCAGCTTCTGGCTGGAGCACAAACCCCAAGGGGGCAAAGTCTGTGGCTGGGGTCCGACACCTCATGCTTCATAAGTTCCCGAGTACACCTCACTCCAAGACCCGTGGCCATGTCACCTCTGCTGACTCCAAGGCCTGTCGCCATGTCACCTCTGCTGACTCCAAGGCCCGTGGCCATGTCACCTCTGCTGACTCCAAGGCCTGTCGCCATGTCACCTCTGCTGACTCCAAGGCCCGTGGCCATGTCACCTCTGCTGACTCCAAGGCCCGTGGCCATGTCACCTCTGCTGACTCCAAGGCCCGTGGCCATGTCACCTCTGCTGACTCCAAGGCCCGTGGCCATGTCACCTCTGCTGACTCCAAGGCCCGTGGCCATGTCACCTCTGCTGTCTCCAAGGCCCGTGGCCATGTCACCTCTGCTGTCTCACCCTTTCTCCTGCCGAACCTGCCACCTGTTCTACCTCATCTGAGTGACAGTGGCAGCCTCCAGCTGGGCCTCTGGTCCACCTGCCCTCTCAGTCAGCTGCTGGCCAGATGGCTTAGGAGCAGGATCCTGGACCAGGGGACCCTGACAGGAACTGAGCTACCCAGCCCGCTTTCTGGGGCCACCATGTTGGGGAAGGAGACATAAGGCAAACATGATATAAATCATCCTCAGGAGGGCAAGGGAGTCATGCAGGGCAGTGGCAGAAGCCCCCTCCATGTCTGAAGGGTAAGAACATGTCAGACAGGCAGACAGGTTCAGGAATCCCCGCCAGCCCCCTCAGCCCCTTGGAGTTCCAAATAAAAACCTTCTCTGCCAATGTCAGCCACCCATCCTCACGCCAGACTGAATGGGCCGTTCCTCACATGCTGCTGGCCTCAGGGCCTTTGCACATACTAGGCTTTCTTCCCAGGGGGCCTTTTCTCTCCTATCCGTGTGCTGAACTTTCTTTCCGGATCCATTCCAACCGGTCCTCAGTGACAGCATTGCTGTCCCTCTCCAGGGAACACACTGTGCCTGTCCCAGTCCGTCACTCCTCCTGGATTGGGAGGGCCTCACGGTGTGTGTGTGGGGGGCAGATCCTTAGGAGGTAAGGATCGATTTGCTTGCGTGAACCCTTCTGGAAGGTCAGGCAGACCCAGTGCCACGCAGCCGCTCCCGGCTCTGTCCTGGCAGAAGTCCCTCCACCACAGCGACAGCCGCAGGCTCCCCGGATTCTCTCCACACTAAATCCCACCCTGGAAAAGCCAGTGCCCCAGAGAAGTTTTATTTAAGAATGCCATTTCAGAGCACGGTGCCTGTGGATGCCGATCGGATCTCTTTATTATGCCTGCTAAAGCCAAGTAAATTCTAAAATTCTGCAGACTCGTGAGAAAGTGGGAGGCAGCGGAAAGATCAACTCCAGAGTGGCTTCGGGGCACAGGACTGCAGCCGCGGACCGGGCTCAATGCTGTCCGGTGATGCGACAATATGCCCACGCTTCGAGGAACCTGCCCCGTTCTAAGGGACCCCAAGCAGATTCGGGCTTGATTCCATTTGGGCTCAGGGTACAGGGACCTGTCTTGGGGTGCAGCCTGGACACAGGCTCCTTCCAAGGTGGGGAGCTAGCAGGGCAGCCCTGTTAGCAGGGAGCTTGGCACCTCCATGCTGGATCTGGGGTCTAGCAACAGTGCCCTCACCATGGTGGGCAGACCCCTGTGGTTCCTCCTTCACCCACCCCTCAATCCCCTGCGCCCCCCCCCCACTACAAACTAGATCAGAGGAGCTGGCTCAGCCCAGTGAGCCTTTGGAGCAACAAGGGACAGATAAGTAGTTCTTAGGGACATCTTGATGTGGCCCGGCATGAAGGGAGTACGATGTGACAGCCATCTCTGGAAGTCTTGGCTGTCAACAGTTCACAGCAGGTAAGGGTGGGCACTGGGGACTGACTAAGTCTCTTTCGGGCTTAATGCCACAGTTGGGCTAAGGGACACAGGGAACATCGCTGGGCCCCAGTTTCCTCATCTGTAAAGCGGGGACAGGGCTGCAGTGACGGTCACATGAGCATCAGGATCTGGTAGCACCCGGCACCGGTTGCTCTAACTAGATGCAATCGGCAATTGCAGCACAACTGTTTTGCCTGCATGTGTGAGCCTGTGTGCCTGGGTCGGTGCGCACTGTGGGGATAGAACCCAGGGCCGTGCCCAGGCTCGGCAAGCGCTCTGCTCTCTGACTGCATCGCACCCCAGCCCACAGGACCCGTTGGCAGAAGAGGGAACAGCTCAGAGAGCCGCAGCCCTCAGCCCCAGATTCTCAGCCCGGGGGTGGTGCAAAGCCAATCAGGGACCTTCCAGCCGGCCCCTAACTGGCTCTCCTCACAGCCCTAAGCTTAGAGGTGGCTGCGGCTTCCTTAACCACTAAGCCATCTCTCCAGGCTGGCTGTCTTCCGATAGCTAGTCGGCAGTTCCTTCCTGCTCCACTAATACCCAATAAGGCTATCACGTGTCAAGGCCAGATTAATCCACGCCTTGAAAATAAAATCATCTTTAATAAGAATACTAATCACCAGGCCTCAGGGAGCCCTGGATCCTGGAGGCTGGGCGAGGAATTAGTGGCTGGGACAGATGGAGACGCTCCAGGCTGGGGCCTGGTCCTGCCCCGTGACCCAGGGGGCTTCCGGAGTGGTCGAGGGCTGGAGCTTCAGGCTGTGGGCCAGGAGAGGCCGCTGCCCCGCCGAGGGCACCTTGCCCAGGCTGCCTGTCAGGCTGGCAGCTGCCCACAGCCTCAGCCACCTCTCTGCTCCCCCTGCACGGAGCCTGAGATTTGACAAATAAGGTGGCCGCCCGTGGCCGACCAAAGGAAATTAATTCTAAATCAGATTTTAAACACAGGCAGGAAGGCAAAAGAGCTCGTCGTCGTCCCCGCTCCCCTCCGAATGAGCCTCTGATATTTATAGAAAGATGATTAGGGCCCCCGAGGGTGATTTACATCCGCATCCAGGTGACAGGAAGGACAGCAACTAGGCTTTGGACTCTCCCTGCCACGCAGAGGGTGGGGGTGATGCTCCCAGGCCCTGGAGGAGTTGGGGGAGGGGAGGAGTGCAGGTGGGCGACTGAGGAGGTCACCGGGTCACTAAGAGGCAGCTTCCTGCTCGGGGGATCCTGGAGACTGGAGATCTACCTGCCCGTCCTTGCTGTGTGTCCCTGGGCCAGTAACTTTACCTCTCTGGACCTCTGTCTCTCAGTGGTAAACTGGACCAGCTTTACATGGCTCTGACTTTTTCCCCATGAATTTCTGACGACCGAAAGAAATTTCATTTAGGCACCCGAGGAGCCTGGTGACAGAGCAGAGTTTACAGTCTCCAGAGAGAGACCCAGGCAAGGCTGCCGGCCTGGCTCCCTCTGTGAAGGTCTCAGTTCGGAACCCACGTGGCTCCTTCCAGATGTGGGGACACAGACAGCCACAGATGCCCCCAGCAGGGCTGGGGAATGTCCCTCCACGTGGGACTCAAACCCTGCAGTCTGTCCCTCTCACTGCCTGCAGTGCACTGCGAACTGATATTTTTTATAAAACCTGTAATTATCTTGCAACTAGCATAATTATGTTGCATTATGATTTAAATGTAAAACTCAAAACACACTGCAGTTCCCTAACCCTGCCCTGAGTGTCTTTGTTATTTTTTATTAATGGGCTGGCAGCAGCAGGCAGTAAGCTTGGCCTTGGCCTCCCAGTCTCCGAGGAATTCTCACCCAGAGCCCTGCCCTGCCCTGGTTCCCACCTCTGCCAAACAAGGGGACTTCCTAGTCTTTCCACAGGCCGGCGTGTCTTGGTGCACGTGGGACTGGCTGGCTTCCCGCAGAGCCTGCTGCCATACAGAGCTGGGAGCCAAGGCAGCCCTGAGCAGGCGCCACCAGCCAGTCTGCCTGGAACTTTCTAAGGGTGGGGCCTCTGGCCCAGACCTCCATGCCCCTGAGCACACAGGTGCTCAACAGAATAGCGGACCGAAGGGAATTTATTAAAGTCTCCAAACACTGGAAAAGGTGCCACAGAGACACTGTGCTCTCCTGGTCTGCAGGAGGTATCTCCATACAGAGGAAGAGCCCTCCCTGGACCCTCCGTAGCCAAAACCAAAGTTCTCCATAGCCAGGCTCGTCTGTGCTCTGATGGCAGAGGAACCATGTGTCCAGCCCCTAGGGGATCCAAGAAGGGCAGAGGGAAACCAGGCCGAACCCCACACCAGCTGGTGCCCCAGCTGGTGCCCACGGAACTCCCCTAGGCATGTTCTCAGCATGCCAGGCTGTAGGGTCCCACATGGATCCACAGACTACAATGTGCGCACATGCACATGCACACGCACACACACGCATGCACACATGTAGCACAGTGCCTAGGGGTCCCTTGTCAATTGTGCCTGGTTTTGGTACTGCCAGGTGATCAGCCGTCCCCAATGGGACTTTGCAAGCTCCCCAAAACAGACGGCCTGAGTCTGGAACCATGTGACCAGTCCGGTCCAGCCTGTCCTCCTTGGGTGGCCCCGTCGGCATGTCTTTGCAATGTCCCCTCCCTATGCCTGTTCACTCAGAACGCTGGTTCTGCCTCCATCCACTCCACACTTTGGAAGGCTGGTGACTGTCAGCTTAGAGTCTGGTGCCAGCGTCCAAGTCCTAGCTTCGCTACTGCCCCGCTGTGCGACCTGGGGCAAGCAGCTTCCCCTCTCTGTTCCTCCTCAAAACCAGGACAATAATAGCCCTTGCTTCACAGGGGGGTGATGGGGACTGAGTCGGTTAATACACGGGAAGCCCCTAGAACGATGGCCGCATGGGTTAGCACACAGGGTTATTTCCTACCCTAGGGACGTGCCCGGTAGCACACCCGATCCTTCGACGACGTCCACAGGACAGGCCACCTGCCTGTTCTCCAGCCCCCAGATGCCCTGTGCATCTGCTGACAGGGAGCCAGATGGCTGGTGAGGATGCCTTGTACACCAGCAGCCCTGCGCACACAGAGCCACCTGCCACCCACCCGGCCAGCCGGCCTGGAGTCGCACTCACCCATACAGGCATCTCGCCGCTCCTCGTAACCAGCACTGCACACGCACTTGCCGATGGGTACCAGCCACTCGCCCTCAGCACTGCAGTACATCTTGGGTGTGTCACGCTCCTCCGAGTGCCGCACACACTGGCCTCGCACCTCTACCAGCGAGGACGAGTCGGCCCCGGTCACCGCCTCCGAGAAGGCCGCCAGGTTGCGGACCATGGCGGGGCACTTCTTGTAGTAGATGCGGAGTGAGAGGATGGCGAGGCAGGCGCCTATGTCCTGGAAGGCCAAGTAGAAGCCACGCTTGCTGAGTGGGCCCACACCACGCACCTCCGTGTTCAGTTTCAGCCTCCGCACACCCAGGTCAGCGCCCGTGAAGCTCTCGTCAGCTGCGATGGTGTCAATCTTGAGGAACTGGCTCTCCTGCGTGCTGGCGCCCAGGTCCCGGTCAGACTCCAGGTAGTGAAGGTTGAAGGTCTCCTTGCAGGTGCCCAGCACACCGGGAATGCTGTTGCAGTCACGCAGCGTGAACTTGATCTCAGCGTAGACGCGCCGGGCGCCATCGCGGGGCACCCAGCTTGTGCGCAGCCAGTTGTTCTGGTTGGGGCTCATGACGTTGCACACTTGGTACGTATGGATGGGCCGGAAGGACTCATCCACTTCATTGATGGAGTCCCACTGTGGCAAAGAGAACACAGTCTGCTAAGGCAGAGGCCGCGCCTGGTCCTCTCCTGCCAACCCCTGCGTAGGTTCCAGAAAAAAACACAGGAGAGAACTTCCCCTCTGGGCAGGCAGTCACTACTGCCCAAGGCCAGGCACCTGCAAATGAACCCTCAAGTTACACCCGTGGAAGTGTGATTGCTTTACAGATATGGGGAGGAGCCAGATGTGTGCCACCAAGGGATAAGGCTGGCCGGAGCCAGGGCCCACCTCTGCCTGTCTGCCGCCCAGGCTCTGACTACTGTTTCTATATGGCTCTTCCCTTCTTCCCCGAGGGTGACGGGGTCTTGCTTGGAGAATTTCCCATTGAGCTACTAAAGCGACCCATCCAGCATAAGAAGCAGTAGCCCTGGGTTGTACCCCACCTCAAATCTCTCTCTCTCCAGCCCCCTCTCCTTTGTGGACTAGTCACTCTTCCCTGCTGCTTCTTGGTTTGTGGTTTGTTTGAGATAGGGTCTCTTGTAGCTCAGGCTGGCCTCAAACTCACTTGGTAGTCAGAAGCAATCCTGAACTCCTGGTTCTCCTGCCCGTATCCTCTGAGTGCCGGGATTATAGACCTGCCTGGTTGGTGGAGCTGCTGGGGATGGGACTCAGGGCTATGTGTGTGCTCGGCATGCAAGCTACAGAATGAGGTTCTGCGCCACTGTTCTTGGCTTGGGACCCTAGGGCTGGCCTGGACCCCACTCAGGCCAGAACAAAGCTGAGGGAAAGGTAAGCAGAACAAGGCGCAGGGGAAGGTAAGCGGTACTGCTTCCGTCTGGCCCTAGTAGGGCGAGGGAAACAGAGATAAACCAAATACCCCACAGAGCTGAAAGAAAGGCAGCCGGGAAGCAGGGGAAATCTGCCAACCATATATCAGACGAGACATTAATATCCATAACAAATAAAGAAATATGGCTCACCAACAGAAAACTAACAGTCCAATTAAAAAGGGAGTGAAGGACTTGAAAAGGCATTTTTTTTTTCTAAAGAAGATACACAGACGGCTAAACAGCACAAGAAAAGACACTCAGCATCGCTAACCACTGGGGAAATCCCGATCAAACCCACAGTGAGAGCCCACGACACATCCGTTAGATATTTAAACAGAAAAGAGGTGCCAGCGAGGGCATGGGAATGCAGGAGCCGGTTACATTGCTGAACTGTGCAGCAGACCGTGCAGCGAGGGCCTCGAAAACCGGAATCACACAAGGTAGCAGTTCGAAGTGTACATCGTCTTGATGAGATACCTGTATATCCACGCTCACGACGCGGATGGGCAGCTGGGTAGGGTATGCTGCTAAATGTGGTACAATGCTTGCCTAGCATGCAGCATCCCCTGGGTCTGATCCCCAGCACCGAAAACACATGAAAATCTTAAGTAGCTGAAAAAAATGTAAACAACCTATCTGCCTATCAACAGATAAATGGACAGAAAAAACAGCACAGGCAGACAGTGGACTATTACTGCTCAGTCTTAAAAAGGAATGGGAGTCTGATAACCATGCTAGGACATAGGTTTGTGCATGTGTGTGTGTGGGGGGGGTGCGCGCACACTTGTATGTGTGTGGAGGTACTCACCCATGTGCACAGAGAGAGATCAGAATATGCTGAGTGAGCTGGGTGTGGTGGCACATGCCTTTATTCCCAACACTAGGGAGGCAGAGGCAGGTGGATCTCTGTGAGTTCCAGGTATACCCAGGGCTATTACACAAATAAATTCTGTCTCAAAAGAAAAAAAAAAGAATATGCTGAGTGTCATCCATTTTCACTCCCCATCACATTCCCTCAAGACAGGGTCTCTCACCGAAACTGGGCTTCATTGCCTTTCAGCTAGTGGTCCACGCGTCCAGGAGTTCTTCCATCCTGCCCCCTCTATCACCACCATAAGGCTAGAGTTTCAAGTGCACACCTAACCACGCCTGGCTTTTTCTGTGGGTGCTGGGGAATTCCAACTCAGGTCCTCATGCTTACACTTTAAGAACTCTTACCCACTGAGGCATACCTCCCCCACAAGCCCCACGGATGAGTCTTAAAGGCGTGCTTAATCAAATCAGCCATACATAAAGGGACCAATGCTGCCTCCTCCCACCCCGCCGGCATCAAGCCTTTAGGTCAGTCTGATCCATCGAGATGGGAAGCGATGATGCTTTCTAAAGGCTGTGGGAGGAGAGGGCAGGGTGTTACTGTCCATGGGTACAGCACCCTGGCTTGTAAAGATAAAAAGTGTTCTGGAGATGGGTGGCCTGTACGGTGGTGACGTGGTGGTCACACAGCGATGTGAATGTTTCACACCACTGAACTGCACGGCAAAAGTGGTTATGGAGGTCAATTTCACGTTATGTGTGTTTAGCCACAATCAGAAAGAGTCTGGGTTCAACCCCTCTCCCTAATACCACGGGAACCAGGACCATAACGAGGTAAATACTCCCTGCTCACAAAGCGGGTTCCTGGCCCCCCAGCAGAACAGTGCAGAGTGATTTGCTCAGGGGACCTGGAATCCAGAGGAGGGAGAGAGATTAACACCTGAGCCCTCCTGATGTGGCACTTGCCAGCAGCATCCTGGGGGAAGCAGGGCTTTATGTGGGCACAGAGAGGGAAGGGCCCTGGCTCCCTCATCCACACCGCTACCTAGCTCCAGCCAGGGGCAGGCATGGGGCTGAGTCCAGAGGACCTTAAGGAATTGCTGGGGCCGAGGACAGATGGCCATGTCCCATCTGTGACTCTCTCTCTGCCCTGTAGGATCTAAGGATCTTGTTACTTCAGTAGGGGGTGGGGGGGCTTGAAGACCCTTCCTCCTGACACTCCACTAATCTGTGGGTCAAGCTTGCTCTATGTGGGGCACAGTGGGGATCCCACAGCGATATCCCATCCCCTTTCCTGCCTGTCACAAGTCCCTCCTTCAGCCTCATTTCTGCCGGCTGTGTGGTCTCCACCCCAGCACCCCCAGACAGGCCCATCTCTACTAGGCTGGGAGGACGCCAGGAGAAAATGCCTACAGAGTGCTGAGCTCAGGCCTGGCACAGGGAGGCACTCAAGGCGCAGGGCACGAATGCACTGCTACCCTTGCCAGCACATCCCTGGTCCGCCCGCATGCCTGCAGGGCCATCAGAGTGAGGTGCTTGCCCACAGGGCTTCTGGGGGTGCGGCCTCACTTGTAAGGGCTCATGCCTGCTGCCCCACGCCCCACACCACAGCCCCAGCTCCAAGCAGCAGTGCCACATCTGGGGCTAAAGTCATTGTCACAATTAACGGAACACCAAAGAGCCTGCCAGATGCTCCCTGTCTGCTTCCTGCCAGGGGCCCAGATAAATTAACCAGCTTGAACAGAGTCCGCTCCAGCTGTCCCCACCAGTGCCAATGACCTGGCCCAGCCTGGCTACGCCCAGAGTGAGGGCAGATGCCTGGAGTGGCCGGGTTCCTGGAAATAAATGCAAGGACAAAGCCAGCCCAGTCCCTACTCAGGGCCACTCCCACCCAAGTCACCTCTGCAGCTGACCCCTGATGTTGTCCCCACCTTGTTCCCATCTCAGAACAGACCAGGGCAAAGCAGCTGTGCAGCACTGAGCACCTTACAGGCCCTCTCTGAGCACCGTCGTTTATCTATGAATGCCTGTTCCTTCCAGCTGCTCCAGGGAGGGCATGGTCAGAGTCAAGGGAGATGAAGACAGTAACATGCCCCCTCCCTCAGGGCAGCGTGCGCTCTAGCTGTTCATTACCAGGCAAGATACAGGATACCCCGGTGGGGGCAGAAGGAGAGATGCAGTCTGATTAAGTACATAGGGTCTGGGCCTGAGCAGAGTAGATGAATCTCTCAAAAGCTTCTGGCTTCTCATTGGCCAAACGCCCTTCCTATGCATCACCCTATCCAACTGCATAGAACCTGCTCCATGATCATCTCGTTATAAATGGGGAGGTGACGGCCTCTGCAATCCCACTGGTCAGAGAAGGCAGAGCTCCCCTGTCTTGGGGCCTGGCACCCATGCCTTCAGCTATGGTCATCGTGCTCAAGCCAGATGACCCCTCTCATGCTAAGCCCAGCCCAGAGGACCGCTGAGTAAGCGGCAGAATGAGAGAGCCGGGCAGAGAGAGCTCCATGAGCCCCGCTCTAAAGGCTCTCCTTGCTGGGCAGGAGAATCAATAGAAGGCCCCTGGGGGGGGGGAGCATGTGCCCACTCTCCTGCTCGACCTGCCCAGTTTCAAGACTGGGGTTGGAGCCTGGTAGCACATTCCTTTCTGGCAACCCCAGGCTCTAGGTGGAGCGCTTCTTTGGCTCAGCCGACAATATGGATCCTCCCTCACCCCTTACAGGGAGTTCAGACAAGCCTTCAGCACCTGAGGTGCATATGGATTCCACGTAGGCTCCAGGCCTAGAGAGATCTGGGTTCTAGTCCTGCTCACCACCACAGCAGGTTTGTTTGTTTGTTTGTTTTTGTTTTTGCTTGTTTTTCACTGCATTGATGTAGGCTTCATCTGCGGAATGGGCCTACCATCCTCCAAGGACTTGTTCCCAGGACCACGTGAGCATGAGGTTTTACCACTGTTTTCTAAATCTCCAAAGAAGTCAGTGAGAAGATGCTGCACACGCCTGGCATGCCATGAACGGCAGAGCCTTCTGTCACACGGGGTGAGCCTCCCCAAACCAAATCCAGGTTCTCATTTACCTAGCGGTCAAGTCCCCGGTCCCAGGGCAACAGAGACAGCCGGAGTAGAGCCCACCCGGGGCCAAGGCTGCCTCTTCCTAGCAGTTAAGAAGCAGGGGAGAGGCCAGCTCAGTGAGCATCAGGGCACTCAGCGTGGACCAGGCCTGAGACCGGAGTCCCCATGGGCAGGCCCATCACAGGTCCTTCCCGAGGACAGCCACACTGAGCAGCATTTCTCAGGAGCAGGGTCCCCAGCCCCTGACCTCACAAGTGGTGGCCATGCAGGCTACAGCTCTGGGCCCGGAGAATTGCAGCGCTCAGGCTTGGCCCTGCTAGCTCCCCGAGTCCCGGGTCCAGGGACTGATGGCTGTTGGCTCAGCCCACTGCTGCCTGTGATGAGACCCCAGAGAGGGAGAGCAGAGATTCATCCTAACCCCCAAGAAGAAGACCTCACCCAAGGTAAAAAAATGAGTCCCTTTCCAGGCCTGAACTCCACAGTTATCATTAGGACAAACTGGGCCCTGTCTCCAGGGCCATGAACGCCAAAAGTATTCACAAAAGCAGTCAGTGCGCATGCCTGTGCTGGGGTCAAGGGTGTGTGTCATGTATGTGTGTGTTCATTATGGGATACAATCACAGCATACACTAGTAACAATGTTCAATGACTCCAAGAGCCACCACTCCTGAGGTCCCACCCTGTATCAAGGCCATGTAACAGCCTTAGGAGATCACCACACACTCCTGCCTCTTTCTACAGATAGGGAAACTGAGAAACTGAGGCCTGGAGAGGTGAGGTCCCACCAGTCACCGTCTCACCTTTACTATGACGCCCATGGAACTTGGGGAAGAGAATGGAGGCCAGAGGTTATGCAGCACTGTTACTGGAGTCCATGGTCACCAGGACACCCGATGGGACCTGGGAATGTGCATTGGTGGACTGCTGTGCTCAAGGTGGTTCTGACAGACACTCAAGGCTCCTGGGTCCAAGCAGGCCCTGGTGAGGCCCGGCAGCTGGAGGGAGGGTACTCAGCCCAAACGAAGGAAGGTCTGGGTGGACTTGGTTGTCTATCTCTCTGTTGCCATGGTTCCAGCTACCCTGGGCCTGGGCTGGGCAGGCTGTGAAGACGCAAGCCCAGGGCACAGATATGAAGATCCACAGGAGTCGGCGGCCCGTGTCAGAGCTGGCTCTGTGACCCCAAGGGTCCCAGTGAGCTAGACTGCTAAGAACTATCCACTGTCTCCCACTTCCGTGCCCTTGAATGAATACACTCACTCCTCGGCCTTTGCTCCCTCTTGACCTGTGCCATGCAGACTCTGAACTGTGACCTCTCAGAGAGACAACACTACTCCATCACTCACCCCGTGAGCCGGATACGTGAGCCAGCCCCAGTCTCCATGGATGGTTGACGTGTCCAACAAGTTCACTGTAAACAGAAGACAAGAGGGCATTAGGCCCCCGTGACCCTCTTCCCAGCCAGGGGCAGCCACACTGGTCATTCTTAGCTGCCCCTTCCCGGGAGCCCACAGTTCCTAGTCCAGGATGCTGGTTCCCGCCAGTGTCCTTCAGGCCCTCAACCAGCAGCCATGGTACTCCTGCGGCACATGCTGCCCGAGTCCTGGGCTTCCTGGAATCGGTAGGTGTACAGATCTGGGTCTGGGGGGCGGGTGGCATCCTGCAGGCCCAGGCTGGCATCTGGTTCCATCTCTTCACTTCTCTAAACCCCAGATTCCTCCTTTGTGGAATGGGGGGGGGGTGACAGTGTGTACCCTCAGTGCTCTCTGGGGAGGTGACGGCATTCACATTTACACTATCAAGTCCCACCATTTACCTGAGGACAGGCACAATTTTCATGTCCTCAGTGTCCCCAGGATGGAGCCTGGCACCTGCTGGAGCCAGTGACGGGAGGGCTGTGGGTGGGTGAGAACTGCCTCCTGATGCCACCTACCATGTGTTGAACCTTGCCAGGGGCATAGATGCCACCTTGCCTATGATGGTGTCTCATGACACTCCAGAGAAGCAGTCAGTACGACCTCCACTTTAGGGATGAAAGATGCATGTCTCTGAGAGGTTCGGGAACTGCTCAGAAGCCCGGGTATGGCTAGCAGGGCAGCACAGAGAGAACCACCACTTGGCAAGGCTGGCCAGAGAAGCAGGTTCTCTGGGTGGTGCTCTGGGTAGGGGGAAGGAGTTCTAACTCAAATGCCAGCCTTTTCAAAGTCAGGCCCATGCCCACCTGGGGGACCCTGCAGAATCACAAGGTTAAGAGCCCGCCCCCTTTAGAGTCAGGCATTCCTGGACCCTTAATACATCACAGTCCCTCAGCAGCAAGTGGCCTCCATTTCTTTGAGTCTCAATTTCTTCATCCGTAAAATGAATCAGTAAGACCTGGGGGTTTGGATTGGGAATGGGGGGGGGGGAGGAAGCTGTTTGTAAAGCATCGGGCCAGTGCCTGGTCCAAAGCCGATCCCTGCTGACACTCCGGTCAACATCCCTACGCTTACTCACTCGCTCAAGCAACTACAGGTTTACTATCCTGCTCAGAGAACAGGACTCCAGTCTCAACTAGCTGCATCTGCTGTGTGTCCTAGGTAAGTCCCTTCCTGTCTCTGGGCCCTGCTTTTTTATCTCAACGGTCAAGGTTGTCATCAAAGGCCTTTGGCACAGAGCCCCACAGCCGTCCAAGTTTCATTTTCTTTTTTTTTTTTTTCTTCCGTGTGTCTCCTTCCCTAGCCATCCACCGTGGGCTTCCATCCACCAGGGTGGAATGTGACCTGGCCAGGTCACAGATGGTTAAAGCTGGACCTCCTGGAACTTTCCCACTGGGAGGAGGGGTAGCCTTCTGCTTGAGATTTGCATAGCCCTCTCTGGCCCTCAAAGACGGAGACAAGTGTCATCAGGAACTGTGGAGTGAGGATGCTCTTACCGACTCCCTTTCTTCCTCCTTTCACCCCTCCCACTCCAATGTCAGGAGCCTGGCGGAACCGGGGAAGACTCCTCTGCACTCCGTTCCAGGTCCCCAGGGGCTGGGTGGAACCAGAACCAGAACAAATGTCCACAGGGGGATGCCCCCTCTCCGGAGCCAGCCCTGCGCCAGGGGCACAGGCAGAGAGAAGGCTTTCCATCTCCCTCCCTCCTTTGCTCTTAGGCAATAAGAAAAAAGTGGGTCAGGCAGGCTCTTTCCTCCTGCTGGCTGGGGGAGGGAAGGGGGCCGTACTGCAGTTCCCCCCTCCAAGACCAGTGGGGCCCCATTAGGAGACAGGGTGGGGAAAGAGCACCCAGGGGCGTCCCCACACTAGCCAGCATCCCACATACGGGTCTCAGGCCTGAGGCCCCTTTTCCAGGCATGGAACAGTCTAGTTCAGACCTGCCCCTGCATCGGAGGATCCTGAACAAACACCCATTGCTACAGAGGCTCCCCCTGGACACCCTGACTTCAGGGCCACCTTCTGTCCCCAGGAAGTCCCGCCACATCAGCCAGTCTTCAGGTAATCCACGGATAAGTCAGAAGTCAATTCTATTGGATTCACAACAGGCTGCAGTAGTCCAGGGCTGTTTGTTCCGATCCCTTCTAGACCCTTCTCTGTCCCTTCCCTCCTGTCCTTTTCCTCTGGACCAGTGCCAGCTCCTGTACCTTGCATCTCCATCCACAGGGGTATGGAGGAGAGTGGGGTGTATCTCAAAGGACAACCCACACCAACAGGAGGTTTGATGGGGACTGGGTGGAGTTCCAGGACTCGGCCTGCCCGGCCCTGTCTGCGGCTCCTTGGACCAGGCCCCCTGGCCATGCAGCTGCCTGGTTTCCTGTCCTGATCAATTTCCCCGCCCCCTCTGGATGGATCTCCTTTTTGGAAAATGGTAGGCTGGACTCTGAGGCTTCCCACCGAACCTCCCAGGCCTCAGTTTCCTCATCTGGAGCACGCCCCCAGGCAGTCCTCCTAGGACTCGCTGTGCAGGTTGTTCTGGGGACCACGCGGGGGCCGTTAGGTGCTGAGCAGCACAGATAATAATTCCTCGGCGGCGGCGGCTCCCGCCTGACCGAGGAAGGCATTATGCGCTTCCTTTTCTCTCCAGTACTGTCACCTTCCCCCATTCCATTTCGCTGAGACTAATACTTAAATTGATTCACATTCCCCGAGGACACAGCGCGTGATGGGGAGGCCAGAGGATCGGGGTGGCCCAGGGACATCAGGCAGGACATGCAGACTGCCTTCGAGACCACCCTGAAGTGGAGGATGATCCACTCTAGGGAGTGATAAGGGGCCTGGCGCCTGGTGTGGCTCAAGGAATCTCTGCAGGTGCAATGGGCAGCTAGCCAGGCTGGGCAATGCCGCCCAGCTGGGAAGAGTGCCTTCTTCCTGAGTCCCCAGTGGTCTCCCTAGCAGGTTCTGGCTCTGTACCAGTGCCATGTCATAAAGGATTCCTGGGTGTTCCACATGGACATCAGGCCCAGGTCTCCATCATGTGGCCGTCTGAGTTGTGTGGATCACCCCTGCTTGGCTGGACATTCTGCAAGTTATCAGATGGTTTTATATATACCTCGCCCTTAGCCATACCCCCTCACTGTGGGCATGTTTCTCCCCTCTTTCCAGGTTTGCTTTTCCTCAAGCTGTGGCTCCTCCGTGGCAGGAGTTTCTCGCCACGGATCTGTCTGCAGCATGGGAGACTGGAAAAAGTCACTGTACCACAGGGACGCTGGGACCCACAGCCTGTGACTCTGGAAGGCAGCTGGCTCCTCCACAGAACAGTTGAGGCAAGGACTTCAGGTGCACAGCTGACTCCAGGAGCCTTGCTGAAGACCCCCTTAAAAATTACTGGGCTAGAAACATTACCTCCACCCCCAACCCTAACCCACCCCAACGCATGCCACGCCACTTGGCACAGCTCTGGGAAAATTGTTCTCTCCGGCCACTGTCCTTCTAAGCCCCGACTCAGCCCTCTTCCCTACTCACTCGGATTACCTCCCCCAAACACGTCTCCTAACTAAGCAGCCAGCCAGCTCTGCCTGCCCACCTGTCCCTTAGCCACCCTGCAACATGTACCCATGCCTCCTTTGCTCTGCTTTTTCCTTGGGAATAGTATTTTACCTGTCTCAGAGTGCACGTTTCAATGGGCATAAATGCAAGTCTGAGGGTCTCTTCCTGCGTGGGCTGCGGCACTTACATGTGTACGTGGGTGTCACACATACCCGTTTCCATGTGCATATGTATGTGTGTGTGTAATGGCTGCACTGCTGCGTGCATGCCGGCGTGTGTGCTGTCCATGCATTTGAGGTTCTGCTAGGCTGGGTCGGTGTGGATGAGACTATGCTTATGGACTGGGTAGGACCCCCGAGCCAAGTGTTGGCATTCCACGGGCACTCTGAGCAGGAAGAACAGTCCAGCTTGCTTGGGAGCAGTGGGCAATGTAAGTCCATCCTGACTGGTGAAGACTGGCTTTAGCCCTGGACAGTGAGCCACAGCCTCCTTGGCACAGCATCCTAAGGAGAATCCACACCAGGAGCCAGGGTGTATGAGGCAAGACCCCCTTGGTTTGAATGCAGTGTCTGGTGGGACTAAGGAAGGGTGTGGGTGGGCAGCCCCGGAGGCCCTCTCGATGCTGGGATCTCTTCTCAGACCCTTTGGGTCCTGCTGCCCTGATGACTCAGTGCCCCTCCCACCTTCCTGGGGCCTGAGTGAAGGGGCCACCTGGCTTTGACCCAGACAAGACCCTGTTCTCGGAGGCAGCGCGCCTCTGTCTCTCCCAGGCATTTCCTCACTTCACCTCTTGCCACCGGGTGCCTCTCCATTGCACCCCTTTCCCCTGGCCAGCCTCCACCCCCACCCCACTCTCAAGACACCCCTCAAATCCGTATTCCCTAACCCCTGTTCTCTGGTCCCTGTCAGTTCTTGGCCTTGTTTCTCAATGCCATCTTCAGCTCCCGTTCCTTCAGTCCTCTGTATCTTGTCCCCGATTCTTGGATTCTTCGTGTCTCGCTGTCTGCCCGGTGCCTGCCAGTTCGCTCTGTCCTAGGTCCCCATGCCTTGCCTTCTCTCTGTCCCCTCTCTCCTCCATATCCCTTCTGTCTCCTGTCCAGTCCTGTCCCCTTTCCCCTGACGTCCGATCCTCAGTCCCCTGTGCATCTTCCCTCCGCCCCTGCCCATGCCATCCCGCGCCCAGGTAGGCTGGGGTCGAGGCGGGGAAGTTGCGCCCCGGGCAGCGCCACCCCCGCCCCCGCCCCGCCGCGCCGCTCACCTTCGCCGCGCCCGGCAGACACGCAGGTGGCCGCCGCCGCGGCCGTGACGACCCAGAGAGCGGGGGACAGGCGGGCCCGGGCGGGGGCCATGGCCGGGCGGCGCCGCGCTCCTCGGGCTCGGCCCGGCGGCCGCGCGTGGCGCGCTCCTGCCTCTCCCGCACCCCGGCCGGCGCACACGCGGCTCAGCCGCACGCGGGCACCCGCGCCCGCCGCCGCCCCGGGCGGGGCCGCCCCCGCGCGCAGCCAATCAGCGCCCGGGCGGGCGGGACGCCGAGCCCGCACCGCGGCCACCGGCCGGCAGCACGTGCACACGCCCGACCCGGCCGGCTCGCGCCTGGGGGCGTTGGCCCCACACCACTCGTGGACCGCACCGCGCGCAGGAGGCCTCGCGACCTAGGCGGGCCTGGGGATGTCCCGGAGGACGCACGCGGGACCGGACGCATCGCCGGCTCTCTCACTCCTGCCCAAGCAATACCTCGCAGGGGACCGCGCGTGCATGCTTTCTAGTTCCTGGGCCCATAGACAACTCAGAGGCACTTGCAGTTTACACACCTCCCTGCCTCCCTCACCTCCAGGACTAGGCGGCCACCCAGGTTCAGGGAAGTAAGTCATACAGATCGATGCTCCAGAGAGCTCCGCATGCTGGGCATCCTGGCTGTGTGGCCTCAGGCAAGTTTGTTACCCTCGCTGAGCAAAGCACGAATCACTGTGCCTATGCCCCAGGGCTGTGGTGAGAATTAAGTGAAAGGGTCCAGGTAAGCTCCCAGCATCCTTTAAGGGCACACAGCCCAAGCTGGCAGTGGCTAAAGTTCACTCTCTACTTCTCCCTTACCCGATTCTCCTAACGCCCAACCATCCTGGGTGGGCTGCAGGCTGGGGGTGGGGTGTGTGTGTGGGGGGGCGATGTTCCTTTGCGAGGACCAGCCACCACCGTTCAGCACTCTGAGCAGCCTCTGGAGGCCAGTCCCAAGTGTGAGTGCCACTGAGGATGAGACCCACAAGTTCCTGATTGGCACAATCCTCTTCCGAGGTCACACAGAATGACAAAGACCACTTGGGGAACACATACATGCCTCATGCTGTTAGCCCCTTATTTCCGGGCATTATAAAATGCTCTAGTTTAAGCCCCACATAGTCCGGCAGGCAGGAGGAGCTGGGAAGGCAACTAACGCCCAGAAAGACTAGCATGAGGAGCCTTAGGTTCCCCAGCCAGATGCTAGAGAGGGCTCCAGACTGTTTGGCTCCAAGCCCCCCCCCCCTTTTTCTCTGCATCTTTATCACGGAAGGGGCGGGGCAGTTCCATTTCAGAACTCTTTCTTGCAGATTGAACTGACCGTCTCAAAAATGTAGTGAGCCTCCTGTTTCCAGAGACATTCAAGCAGATATTAAGCTGGAGATTGCCAAGGTGAGTGGGAGGGAAGAGGCAAATTTGACCGGACCTAGGGAGATGAACTCAAGTACCCATGTGAGATAGGCATGCATCCTTATGGTCCTGGCTGGGAGACTGCCTAGCTCCAGCTCAGGGCCAATGGCCACGTGAGCTAGGTTTCGTGCCTTTTCAAAAGCAGGTGTATTTTGGAATTGGTTTCCTGACTTTGGAAGCCAGAAGTTAAGGTGCTGTTGTAAACCCCAAGGGAGAGCAACCTTGTGAGCAGGGATGCCTTAGCCTGCAGGACATGGGACCACGCCTCTGATGGAAGAGCCACACCTAGGAAGTTGCCCTGGGGTATCAGGACTATGCAGGTCTCAGTCACAGCTCCTCGGGACCCCCCACCCACGCCCACCCTAGTGCCAGCTACAGGAAACCCTTGCTGGTGGGGCGGCATTGCTAGGGTCTGGGGTTTGCATCCCCAGGTGGTGAGGCAGAGATGGCTTTGCTCACTATGCAAATGAGGAATCAGGGACAGATGGGGGCGCTTGAGGCACTAGGAGGGTGCCAGGGTCATTCTTAGTCAGAATCTGCTTCATGCCCAGAGTCCTCCTTAGCCCTCCCTGGGACACAAGAGCCCCTGAGAAGTGCTCAGGCGTGCCTTCTCCTAGGAGTCTCTCCTCCCAAGCCTCTAGTCCTGGGTATCCGAAGGCAGTGGAAGGAGGGAGAAGCCATTAAGTGTGCTCCAGCAGGGTCCTGGGCAAAGGACACCTGGGTGACGGAGCAGCCACTGGGCACTGGGAGGGCCATAGATGTGCTAGGGGCGGGGTCTTCCAGTCACTGAGTACACTCAGACTGGACCCTACACTCTCCTCACTGAATCCCTGCAGCCAGGCTCTTACCCTGGCACAGGACAGTGGGAGGCTGGAGAGGACCAGTGACTGGAGAGGAACCACAGAGCTCTGAGAAAGACGTGTGTGTGTGTGTGTGTGTGTGTGTGTGTGTGTCTCGGGAGGGGGAATAGCTGTCATATGTGTGATCTGACAGCTGAGGTCCCTTCTCCTCTCCCTGATGTTTGCTGAACTCCAGGAGGGCCGAGTCTGCAAAGGATCTTCCTGATGCATAGGTATAATTGTTGAATGACCAAGTGTGGCTTCCAGAACCCTTGGAGAGGAGAGCTGAGCACTAACTCTTCTCTTCCAGCACAGTGAAACCTTGATGAGCAGAGCAGGCAGGTCAAGGTGGAGAGGCTAGAAGCCTGGCTGAACTGGGGCAACCTCTGGGCCAGTCCTCCTGGACCCATCTCAGGCCCCGTTTACCAGGGCAGGGCTGGAAAGAGCAGCACTCCATAATTTGCATGCCAATCTCCTCCTCCACATCTGGGAGGAGCCTGGGATCTAAAAGAGCTCGTATTCTCAGTGTGAGACCATGCAGCTTCCTTGGGCCTCAGTTTCCACTTTGGAATGTGCCACCTGGGTTGTTTTTATAGCGTTGCAAAGGGCATGGAGGAGCCTGGCATTGGCCCTCCTCTGGGAGGGTGCCTATCTCTCTGTAACAAAGTGTGACCTTGCCCTTGAACAATCCAGGGCTGGGGCAGAGGCGACCCTGCATATAACTAAAGTCCTTCCTGCTGTCTGCAGGAGACTCAAGCTTCAGCTCTCTACCCGAGTCCAGGCAAGAGGGCTCAAGGCAACGCATGCCACACATGTGATCCGAACTTCTTTTTTCCAACATCACATTAAAAAGTAAAATGAAATAGTGAAACAACATATAAAGATAGATGTATAGACTGAATGTTGCCTGGGATGGAATATTAACTAACGAATCTGTTCACCAATTCAGCCAGGCAGGCAGACACAGGCCTGCAATCCCAGCCTCTGGGAAGTGACACCACGAGGATCAGGGGTTCAAGGTCATCTTAGGCTGCATAGTGAATTTGAGCCAGCCTGGGCTACATGAGACCATGCTTCAAGACAAAACAACAAGCACTTCCGATCGTGAATCGGCGGTTGTGTCTGAGTCCTTCTCTGAGGTGGGGCCAGGTCTGGTCTAAGCTAATGGGCCACACAGACCCAGCTTCTGCTCTTGCTGCGATGAACAGGCGAGCACCAAACTCCCTCCCACATAAGGGGGTATTACAGGAACTATCGGCACCAAAACATAAAACCAAATTTACAATTTAAAAATACATGGTTTTTAAGTCCCTTTTAAGCATGAATGTTGCATGTAATTTAGTTCTTTTTTTTTTTTTTTTTTTTTTTTTTGGTGGCTCAGAGTCACTCTATGAACAAAGAATCCTTGGCTTTACATGGAAACTGATCCAGAGATAAGCTAGTCTGAGCCGCTGCATGGGGGGCGGGCAGTCTAAGACAGGTGCCCTCGGGGACACTGGGGTGGGTGGACTGACTTGTCCTTCAGCTGGGTGACCCTGGGTGGCTTTGCTCTCTCCTCCTCACAGGCTGGCAGTTGCCTCTGCTGCAGAATCTCCTCCTAAATTGTGGTTTCTGATTCACTGCAGGCTTTTGTGACCGTCACTGCTGTCAGAATTACATGTAAATCAGGAGTCTGTGGGGTCCAAGCAAGGGACTTCCGGGGAGTGGAGCTGGGGAGCCAAGGCTGTTTGCAGGCCTCCCCTTCTTATCCCAGGCTTTTCCAAAGATGTTTGTTCTTAGGATATTGGTCTTCAGGTTGGAGGGTAAGAGAGGTGTCGTTATAAATACATAAGAGGTTTATTAATGGCTGGGCATGCACAGACTAATTGCTTCTTCCTGTTTATGCACAATCAATCACTTCTATGGTGGGAACCACTGGCGAGCGCAGAGTGGATCAGAAAGATGTCCAGGCGGGGAAGGGCCTCAGCTGCTCCATCCTTCAAGTTCAAGACTTTCGTGTCAAAACAGAACAACAGCAAGAAGAGCCAACCAAAACATGCTTGACCCCTTCCCGCTGTCCCACTGCCTTCTCCCCCTCCTCCCTTCCAGCAGTGTGGATGGAAGGTCTGTCCTCCCTGTGTCCGGCTCTCATCCCAGCCCCTCCTCCTCTGCTCTTCTCTCCTCTCCCTGTGATCCATTACAGCCTCCTCCATCCTCAGTGCCACATGCCAATGGCTGATACCTCTGGTCCTCTCCAAGCTACACAAGCCAGGAACCTGAACTTGGTCTCTCATCACTCACACCTTGTGATGAGAGCGCAAATGAATCTGGACCACCACCATATCCCCATCTCGCCTCTGCTGCCTCTAGCCCCCAATTACCATGTTGTTTCTGCGTTGTATCTCGGGATCTGGGCATACTCTCTGGGCCCTCTGGCTACTACTCACTGCCCAAGATCATAGTCATCCAGACCCGTAACTTCATCTCATTTGAGCCCTTCCAGAGTCAGCTGTTCTGTGCTGATAGAGGTCTACCCCGCAGGGCTCCTGCAGACCAGTCCAGGAGCTCTGTGCCAACAGCTCATCTCAGGGCTTGTCTTAGCCATTTCCATCGGTCCTGAGCTCCACTGGGAGTTCTGACTGTGTGAAGTAACCCCTCCTGGGTTGGCACAACCCCCCCCCACTTCTGTTCTTACTGGACCTCAAGACGGAGGGGTCTCCTATCATAAATGCTCGGTGCCGTTTGGCCACGGCTCCCTCTGAGACTTGAGACAGACCTACAGCTCAGGCACCAGGTGACCCTGTGACTTCAGGCAAATCGCTCAACTTCCTATCTGGGGCTCTGTGCAGCCAGGGGGTGGGGGGAGCTACTGAGGACTTTCCACATCTGGAATCATGTGACAGCTCATGCACTGTTCTTATTAATCTTAATAGCAGCCCTTTGAAGTGAGTTCTATTCTTATCTGCATTATCTCTATAGAAATGAGAACCGGGTGGGGAAGGGGGGGGTGACATAACTTGTCCAAGATGTCACAGATGTTAAGTGGCAGGCTCAGATCTGCCTGGCTCCACAGTGGGAGCACTTAGCCATGAGGTCTCCAGGAAGTGGGGGAGGGGAGCTGGAGTACTAGGGGAGTGCAGAAGTTCTAGATAAGGGTCATGGAGGCCCTGGGGGGAGCTGACTCCACGCAGGTCCAGGCTATTGATTTATGGACTACTGGGCTTGCTGGCTGTCCCCTCACCCCTAGCCTGCCAGGGAAAAGTAGAACAGCTCACGTAGCCTGAGGAGAGGCCCATGCCGGGAAACCACAGGGAAGGGGTAGGGCGCGGTTGCAGAGACCACAGCTGGGCCTGACCTCCCTGCAGGCATGCAGCAGAGCAGGTTGCCTGGAGCAGAGCCAGGGCATGGACTCCTGGGCAGCAGCTGGAGAAGCCAAGATTTGTCAGCAGGCTGAAAAGAGTGTACGTTCTGGCCTCAGACCCACTCCAGACAGAGCCCTTGCTGTGTGGCTTTGGGAGGACCACCACCTCTCAGGGCTTTTGTCCTGGTTTGTAAAATGAGGACTCTACCACCCGGCCTTTAAGTTTATGGAGATTAAAAGACACCCAGCACACAGTAGGCCCGCATGTCTCACTTCCCTGTCTCTGCTTTTCCCTCCCTATCTCAAGACCTTCCTCAGGGATCAGAAGGGAGCAGACCAGGGCTCATCAGCAGAAAGAGATGGTTCATAACCCTGATATTAAAAGATAACCTTCCTGTCACCCTGCCTTGTTGGGAGGGGAGCCCACATGGCATTCTGACAGCTGGGAGCAGCTCATTGTGTGTTGTGATGGCTTCCACAGATAGACAGACAGACTGACAGATGGACAGTCAGATAAATGACGAGGGGCAAAGCCAGGAGGCCAGTGTCTAGTGATAGGGCCTTGCTGGAGGTGGGGGGGAGCAACAGATGGATAGATGGTGGTGGCATCTCTTTAGACTCAAGACTAGCTGAGGAGGGGACCAAGGAGGTAGGACCCAGACTTGGATGCTGAGCAAACCTGATAACCTGAGCCTGCTTTTCATTGTGAGGGTCAGACAGAGGGGTGGTGGCATGTCATTTCTGGAAAGTTCACATGCCAGGATCATAGCCAGGTCCATGTGGTGCCAGCCTCCACCCTGCCAGCTACTCCCATCCAGGCCCTCACCTCAGCAGCTGTGTGGAGGAAGTTCTGCCCTCCCTTGCCCTGTGGTGCTAGTGGCCAGCACCAGTCATCAGTCACCGCTGTGGCAGCCCAGGGCTCCCTGGGGACAGCTTCCTCTCCCCCATCCATTTGTTACACAGGCAAGGACCCCAACTCCTCTTGCATTTCATTTCTTCTCCTGTGTTATTCGGGGCCTGCAGCCCGGGGCTACTGTAGGGCACACAGACCCCCCTTGGGACATTGCTAGCGTGATGGCGGGGAGACTGGACAGGCCAAGCCGACTAGTCACCAATTCATGACAGTGAGACAGGAATGTTCCAAAGGAGAGAATGTGCAAAGACACTGTGCATGTGGGAGCAGAGGCGGTGACCTCAGAACCAGAGAGAGGAGATGACTCCCCTGAGGCCGCATGGCTGATCTCCCATCCCTCACTTAGTGCTCTGGCCCCTCCAGAAAACCATCTCTCCACGGAGCCACTGCAGACAGAGAGGTCAGGCTGTTGGCCTGTATGCATGCCAGCTCCCTGAGTAGGAGGACTAGAGTGTGGCATGGTGAACCCCCAGCGGTGCAGGGGGGACACACAGCTGGAAGGAGCTGTCATCGGTGAGGTGCTCATAGTGGCCGGGGGCTTTGCAATGTCCCTGTACACTCTTGGCCTTGCCCTGAGGCTGCAAGGGTCCCAGACCATTTCTATTAGGCTCCCTGGAGATTCACGGTGGGAAAGTGACTTGCTGAGGATCTGGAAGTAGGGAGGCTGAGATGTGGGCCTGAGATGCCAGCCCTGCATATGCCCGATCAGCCAAAGGAGTCCCTGAGATGGATTTCTTGGGATAACTTGGAAGCTAGAGACCCATTAATGGCTCAGTTCTTGAGATGCCATTTTAATTTGGAATGGCCCCAACTGCAAACATGTACAGTGGAGAATAATGGAGAACCAGGGCTAGCCCTCCCCTCTGAAGAGCCAGGGCCTCAGGGGCCCAGCCAGAGGTCCCTGTGTCGGGGTGGCCTAATGCCTACCAAGCTAATCTGCAACTCAAGGTCATCTTTGAGGGAAAGAAAGCAGCTCCTGCCTGCCCTTGCTTCCCACTGAGCTTGGACTCAGGCAGGGCTGACAGACAGCTTCTAGTGAAAGCCTAGGAAGGGGCTGGCTGGGGGAGGTGGTGACAGGCCCATGGTGACACAGTGTCTCCATGGGGAGCTCCCTGAGACTATGACAGCTTCATCTCTGGCTGTGGAGGAGTATCACAGAGGACAGAGATCAGCCCTCATGCTGCTTTGTGGCTTCCTGGGCAAGGGTTCAGCATGGGGTCTCCTCCCCAGGAACCCTGGGACTCATTGCTCTCCAGAGACCAGTGACCACATCCAACCCTGTTTAACTGTTGACTCTTGTCTCCTGGCCACAGCTTCAATAGTTTTTCTGACTCTACCCCTGACCAGGGTGCTTTCCCAAAGCAGGGCATCCCCCTGCTTCTCAGCTGCAGCAATGCCCCGACCCAGGAAAAGACCTTCCATGCCTGTGGTGTGGCTTGTCCCTGTAGTTCACCCCACATCTCGCTGGCTCCGGGCCCTACATGTGTGGTTCTTTCTGCCTCCCATGGACCTATGCAGGTGTCATTTGGACATCACCTCACCTCTTCCTTGATGCCTTTCCTGAATCAAAGCCCCAGTGGTGGGTAGAGTGAACCCACCCCCATCACATACCCCTTAATACCCTCTGTCATCACAGCAGGGTGCTCTCAAAGCCAGCTAACGGTGCTGTTGGCTGGGGTGTGGAATTCCACCCCAGCACTGACCACGGGGATACTTGCTCATTTTTTACCACCCAAACTAGAGGCCATAGAACTGCTCTTGCCAAAAGAGGGGGGGCGATGTGCCTACATAAGGGGGGAACCCAAGGGCTCCGACTTACCCAGCCCTCTTGCCACACATCACCCTCATGTCTGAGCTTCCAGTCCTGACTTCCTGCTCATCTTGGATCTTCACGTCCTCACTTCACATGCCATAACTGCTGCTGGCTAGTTCTGTGCCATGATGGGCAGTCTGAGAAGTGCCCCGATCCCGGAGCCCACCCAGACCCGGCACTGGGTTTGGGCATGCTCTGTTTGCTGTCCCCAGAACAGCTTGTAAGCCCCGTAGGGGCTTAGCTCAGGCCCTGCCTCTTCCCCACTAGGGGAAGGGGCTGGGGGCTGGGCATGATGAAGTCGTCAGAGAAGGACGATGCTAAAGATGTAAACGAACCCATGAAATCCCGGGTGACAGCCGTGACCGCTGTAGCTCCAGCCATTAAGCACGGAGCTTTAGCGGCCCTGAAATACACCTGGGGCGCTTGTAGCTGCGCCTGCTCGACACAAGCACACATAGCTGAGCACAAGCATACCCCGCTGCAGCTCAGGGGGCGGAACAGAAGGCTAAGAGGAGGGCGAGCAGCCCCTTCCAGGGGGAGCGCGAGGCCTCAGACCGTCTTCTAGTCCGCACCCTCTTCCAGGCCACATTTGATACATGTCTGCAGCACTCACTCGTCCTCTGTGTCCTTCTAAAAAGGCTGTGGGTCACATGCTACTTGATTAACATCACACCTCCTTGTCCCTCAACCCACCCTCCAAACGTGTAGCCCGATGCCGGGCACTGGAAGAGACGAGCTAGGTGCCCTGGCCATCAAGGAGCAGTCTGGAGAAACTGGAAATCTGCCAAGTCCTATTGATGGAGCCGCAAAGCCTGGATGGGGACTCTGGGCTCCAGGTTCCAACCTTGGCTAGGGGAAAAGGGTCTCTCCTGCCCTGCCTTAGGGCGTTGTGTGGGTTTGTCTGAAATCGAGTACTGGGTATCGGTGGGCAGTGGTTGCTGCAGCCTGGCGGTGGGCTCAGCACCTGCCTGGCCTCCCTGTTGAGTCATCATCTCATGCCATCATCTCTGCTCACTCAGCACTGGACATGAGGCCCGTGGAGGTACCAGGGAATGCTGCGCTGGGGTGGCGGGGTGGAGGTGGGGGAGGGGGTGCTCAAAGGAAGGTGCCTTCAGCCGCACTGTTCCCAGCAGGTCTGTTGGGGACTCCGGCTCTCCTCTCTCTGGCTGTGTGTCTCGCCACTCCTGTGCCTGCAACGGCCACCCTGAACTTCCCTTTCCCTGGCTGCTGCGGCCTTTCTCTAAGCTGGTGTGTTCTCTCCCCCCCCCCCCCATTCATTGAATTCAGCCTCAAACCACTTCAAGTCTCCAAAAGACTCCCTGAGGAGGGCATGGCGCCATACTCCTGTAATCCTATCACTTAGGAGGTGGAAGCAGGGTGGTAAGTTCAGGGCTAGCCCGGGCTACACAGTGTAGCTCTGTCCCCCAAATCTAAAGCCTCCTGTACCTCTCCAGCCAGACCAGGTGTGTCCTCAGGGTTTCCCCAACCTTTGGAACGTCCTGTCTTCTCAGACTGATCATGGTGGCACAGCCAAGTCAGGCCATACCGCCTTTCTCTTGAAGTGATGTGGGGACATCTCTAGTGCCATCAGAGGTCCTTCATTCCCTCCTGGACATACTTTCTGTCCTTTCCGGGGGTCACGTGTCACAGATGACAGGAAGAGAGTGTCAAGGACTTTTATTTTGAAGTCCACAAGTAGAAAACTGCCCCTTCATCTGGGCCTGATGGTAGTTGGTAATAAGACCAACACCCAGAGGGCTTTTCACAGCAGAAAGATCCGTCTGGTAGAGGCCAGGCAATGGCAGAGGGGCAGCCTGGTCTGACAGAGATAGATTCCAGATACCTCCAAGTAGGAAGCCACCCTGTCAGGAGGGGCTGACAGCAGGATCTGTGACCTTAAAAGAGGCAGGTGGACATTTCCAGGGGACACCGCAGTGCAGGAAGTAACTGAAAACCAGACCTGGGCTTGGGGCCACTGGTGGTGTCTCTGAAGTGGTGGGCAGGGCAGGCATGTGGGATAAGAACTAGAAGTCACGTACCTTCTCAGCCCATTGGTGAAATGGAGATCATGCCATAACATCACCTCCTGAAACAATGCCCAGGGCTTATGATCGGCTGTTACTGATGACGTGTGCTCTGCTGTTACCACTATTCTGCTACTGGTCCTCTATGGAGCAGCTGCCATGGACTGGGGGCTAGTCAGGTCATAATGAATTTATCCTCACCACGCCTTGGGAGTCCGTACTCTATGCAGAAGAGGCCTAGAGGGGCGACGTCAGTGGTCCTGGGTCACAGAGCAGCAGAGGTACAAAGACAACCCCGAAGCCAAATCTGACCCCAGAGTGCCCACTCAGACCTCATCCTCGGGCAAAGGCTCTAAGGCAGGACCAGGGCGCCTCCCATCTCCTTCCTGCTTCCTGTTCCCCCATCTGTGGGAGGGGTGTGAGGCCCCAGTAGCGGAGCTGTGCCTGGGTGAGGCTGGTGGCTAACTCCCTGAGCCTGTTCTGTGGATGTGGCCAGCGGGTATGGTCAGGAAGAGGGACCTCCCTCTCCTGGTGACCCTGCCTGCTGCCCAGAGCCTCAGCCCCACGGCTTGTTTCCCACCGGGACTCATTTAAGAGCAGTGGCCAGCTTGCTAGGGGACTTCAAAGATAGTATTTGATGAGTTTTAGCAGCTTCAGCAAAACTCTAATTTGAATTTCAGGCGGTGGTGTGTGATTTCCTTGGTGACAGCTCCGAGGGATGCGCAGGCTCGGCTGTCATCCATGGGCTTCTCCATTGCTGCCTTCCCAGGGAGGAGAGGGAGTCTGTGAGGAGCCCATTGAAGCTAGGGGAGGAGAGGGATAAACAAGTGACTAGGAGGGGACATAATAGCTGAGAGAGAGGGAGACAGAGTGGGAGGAGGAGGGGGAGGAGGAAGAGAAGGAGGAGGAGGTGCTGATGACTGGAAAAGAGAATAGGGGTGAGATTGGGGCCCCAGGGGTAGCAACAGAGACCAAGAGACACCAAAGTGTGTGGGGGAGGGATGATTAGCTCCAGAGGGAAAACGAGAGAGAGAGAGAGAGAGAGAGAGAAGAGAGAGAGAGAGAGAGAGAGAGAGAGAGAGAGAGAGAGAAGGCAAGGCAGACAGACAGACTGAAAAAGAGCAGAGATCCAGAGAGACTGGAAGACTTGGAAGCCAATGTTGACAGAGCTCTGAGGGAGACCCAGAGAACAGGAAAGGACGGGAAACGGCAGCGGACACCTATGGCGAACGGAGGGAATGCAGGGACACAGAGATGCCCATACAGCCAGCATGCATTTGCTGAACAGCTACTCTGTGCCCAGCGGACCCAAGACAGGTCTCATCCAGAGGGCATGGGGATGCCTGTGTGCTGCTGCCCAGCCTCGCTTACTTAGCCCATGGCTGTTCCCAAGATCAGAGGTGCCATGTCTGTGTCACTGTCCTGTTGAGAGCTGTCCTGACCTTCATCTGATGCCCTGACCTCCTCGACTGGGCAGTTTACAGACAGGAGCTGTTTCTCTCTCTCTCTCTCTCTCTCTCTCTCTCTCTCTCTCTCTCTCTCTCTCTCTCTCTCTCTCACACACACACACACACACACACACACACACACACACACACACACACACACACAGTAAGGAGACTGAAGCCAGAAGGAAGGAACTTTCTCCAGTTTCAGGAGCCAGAAAGGAGTGCTTGGAACACTGACCCCAGCAAGGGTCTTGGGGACAGAGCTAGGACAAGACCAGTAGTTGGTTTTCACCCTCTCCCCTTCCCTCCCCACCTCTGGCAAGTGCTGGCTGAGTTTTCATTAGGACAAGATTTGAAGGCATAATTTCCCAGAGTTCAAACACCTGCCAGGTGGATTAGGAGCTTGAAAAGGCTCCTGCCAAGGCTGTCAGAAGATCCTGACCCCAGCCGGAGGCCTCATCAAAGACAGGGCCAGGGAATTCATGACACCACAGCCCGGAAGGAGTGCGCTCATTTCAAAAGCCGCAGGGGGCTGGGGGGACCGGTCAAGCTGAACTGCAGCCGATTATGGTGTCTGCAGAGCCCTCCCATGGCTGAATAGAAGACAAGAATGAAGTCCTGAAGATATTAGCGGCTCCGTGCCTGGGCCCTGGGGACTCAGCTGAAGGCCCCGCAAAGAATAAAGACAGTGTCTTGAGCCAGAGCTGGCTGAATGACCTTGGCAAAGCCATGTTAGTGGGTGCAGGACCCTCTTTTGTGGCAGGAGGTCTGAATGTGAGCCTGGCGATCAGGCCAACCTGGCCACCTGAGTCTGCCACTTACTAGCCCTGGGCCAGCCTTTGTGGATCCCTACCTCTTCACCTGAAACCATGTGCTGCCTGCTCAGAGGATCAAGCGGTGACAGATGTGGTTGGCCACGTGGTGAAGGGAATTCACTCAGCAAGCATTTCCTGGGCACCTGCACCAGTCCAGCTGTGGGGACCCAGCAACGAGAACAGCTGGCCATGTCCCTACCCTGGAGGGGCTGTCCCCATGGTGGGGACAGACCTAAAATGTTAAGGCTCAGTTCGGAGAGAAAGAAAAGGCATGTCGAAGGAAGGAGAATATGAGCTGCCCTGTGGGGCAGGAAGGCGCGCTGTCCTTGAAGGGGACAGCAGCGGAGTAGCATCTGGGTCCTGGACTGTGGCTTGGGGGGGGGGGGTCCATCACGGCTGCGCTGGCAGAACTGAGGCTCCGAAGCCTGATTTCTGGGGCTTTATCCAGTGCCACCTCGGAGTATGCCTTAGGCAAGTGATTTCCCAGCTCGGTTGCTTCAGTGTTGAATGGGGACGGTGGATTTACTGTGGGGGTGGTGACAGTCACTCTACCCCTAGAGGTAGCTGGAAAGATGGGCACTGACAAAGGCAGCAGAGCCCAGGTTCCAGGACCAGATGCTGCACAAAAGAGACCCCCCCCCCAAAAAGCTGAGGGGTCATGTTTCCACACAGGGAGCCCTAGAGGCTCCCAGAGCCGAGCAGATTCTCTTTGGCCAGAACTGGGGCAGCAGACATGGGGGTGAGGTAATCTGAGTGAAGGATGAGGGGAGGGCAGAGTGATGGGGCTGGGGGACTGGAAGAGGTCAGGTCTCGGGGGAGCCTGACTGGCCAGTTAAGCTGCCAGGACCGCATCTTGGGTGCCACAGGGGTCCGTATCAGGCCTCTGTGTGGTCTGATCTGTGTCCAGTGTCGGATCTGACAGCTGAAAGACCTGTGAAGACAGCTCCGGCCGCCTGGGCTCCCCCTTCCCTGCTGCGGGTCTCCAGGGCCTCCAGCCGCCCCCGCCCAATTCCTTAGTACGTGCCATGCTTCTTAACAGCTCTGGGAGAGCAAGATGGCGGCCCTTGGACAGACAGCCCAGGCCACCCCTAGGGAAGTCAAGCACAGGAAATCTGTGGGTGCCTGCCCCCTGTCACATAACACCCCACCACCACACGCCCGTATTCTTAGTTGCTCTGTGCCTGCTTTCAGTCACTGGGCTAAAACCCTGGCTCAGTCCTACCTGGGTGACTTTTGACAAGTGATTAACTTAGCTGTGCCTACCTCACCTACAGAACGGGGCAGAATCTCTCCCTCACATGTGTGGACTCACTTATCCCTAGGCTGTAATCTTTGGTTTCCATGGGCTCCTCCAGTCAATAGTCGAGTGAAACAGGTGGTGGTAATGGGTGGGGTGAAGGGGGCTGTGTTCACCTCTCAATTCAGAGATGGCCAAGCCCAATCTGAGAGGGAAATGGCCTGTCTGGGGACACTAGACACCCACCCCCATACTAGTACTGGAATTCTGACATTAAATTAGGTAGCTACAAGAACACTATCTGCTGTTGAGGAACAGCAGGCCAGGATTTACCCTGAGCTGAGCCTCTGGGCCTCCTTATCCTACCTGTCCAAAGGGATCAGCCTACATAAGCGTCAGTGTGCTGACCTGCAGTACCAGGCCGGTCCATGGAACCTTGAAGCCCAGCCTCTCCTCTCCTGGCCCCTGGCCTGGTGGCTCTGGCCACAGGGTGTCATGTTGCCTGATCTTGCATGCCCCTCACTAGATTGTGGGTGCAAGGGCAGTGTCCCCGAGCTTGCTCATCTTTATTCCCAGCACCAGGGTTGGCCACTGTATTCCCAGCCTTGACCCAGTCCTCCTTCCCTTGGCCTGGGCTGACCCATCTTATTTTCAGTGTTATTCCCCAATGATCCTTTATAAGAATTTTTCCTAATAAAAGTTTCATATTATTGATGGACTATATGTCTGTGTATGCAGCTTGTACACCTTGTGTATCTCTGTGCTTTCTAACAAGAAGCAAGGTTTTCCAGCCCAGTAGCTCATTATCACCCCCTTGAGGATACACACCCCAACCCAAGCTGCCCTGGTCCTGAGCACACATGCTGGGCTGGTGTGATTGCCTCGCCAAGGCTAATCACTTCTCCAAGGAACTTTGTAGATGGCAAAATTGATGTCAGGGCACATTTTGCTGGTCAGCTGTGCATTCTAGGATGGCACAAGGTGCTGACACAGAGCCCTCCCCGAGCTTGGAAGATTAGGGCAGTCATACTGATCTTGTAAAGCTGTGGGAGGGAGGGCTGGGTTCCTGGGGCGCCAGGAGACAGTCTGAGCCACATTTTACTGGAGGAACCTGGACATCGGAGACCTGGGGGTGGGAGCAGAAGCTGGAAGGGGAGGTTGGGGAGTCTGTAACTGGAGTGAGAGCCCCTGGAGTAGGGAGGTCAGGCCAGTACTTGCTCCCTGCTGAATCAGTTGGCTGGGTCTGACTCAGGTTAGACAGGTCATATTGGGAGAGCAGATGGATGATGGATGGATGGACAGATAGACTGGAGGGCAAACTGACCCCTGTCTCTTCCTCACACTGAGGTGGTAAGTCAGAGCTAGGGTCTCCAAGGGGGTTTCTGTGATGCCAGGTGCCAGACAGGAGACAGCAGAGGAACCCTGGCCAGCATGTTCTGTAATAGTAAACAGGCATCCAAGCACCCAGTACATTCCTTCTCTCTCCCCAAAACATGCCTTTCTCCAGGTTCTCCCACAACCCCCAAACCCTGGGCAGCCATCCTGGACTCTTTTCCTTCCTTTGAGATCCCAAGTCCAACCCACCAGCAAATCTGCTTGCTTTCCTCGGCCACCCATCACTTTCCTCGCTCGCTCGCTCGCCTCAGAGTCTCAGAATTTTGTTGTTGCCCCAGTCTCATTCCATGTGTATACAGCACTGCTGTGAGGAGACTGAAGACCCCTTAACTAAGCCCCCAGCACCCACCCTTTTCCTTCTGTTTGTTCTCCACACTGCCCAGTGCTTCTGCTCAAAACCCTTCTCTGGCCACACCTGTAAGATGACCCACAAGCTCCCATGCTTTATCCACCAAATGGTCTGCAGTTTGCCTACTCTGCCCTGGCCACAGCGACCACTTCAATATTCCACACAAATGTTCCTGTCTCGGGGTCTCCGCACTAGCTGCTGCCTCTGCCAGAAACGTTCTAAGGTATTTGTGTGGTCACTCCCCGAAAGCCACCAGGGCTTCACTCAAATCCTTTGGTCAGCAAGGCTCGTCTTGATTACACTCACTGCCATGGCTAGGATAGTTTGAATGTGTCATCCAAAAGATCACATGCAGGGAGCCTGGGCCCCAGTGGGATGCTTTGGAGGAAGGGAATCAGGTGATGGGATGCTGCCCTTGGAAGGTATTAACTCTGGTCTCATAGGATGAGTCAGTTCTAAGTGGTTAGGAGTCAAGGTCACATCACAGGCTTGTCTCTCTTTGCATTTGGCTGGCTCACTTCCCTTTGGCTGCCATGTAAGTGATGCAGCCTTAGGGGCTTCACTCACCAGAGGACACACAGATAAGCCACCGACTTTCTGCTTCCAGAGGTGTACATTAAGTAAATTTCAGCTGGGCGTGTTTGCACACGCCTTTAGTCCCAGCACTCAGGAGACAGGCAGGTTGATCTCTGTGAGTTCTAGGCCAGCCTGGTCTACAGAGTGAGTTTCAGGACAGCCATGGCTATGTAGAGACTTTGTCTCAAAAAAACAAAAACAAAAACAAAAAAACCCCTCATTTCCTGCCTTTTATTTTTATTTTGATATTAATGAGACAATGTCTCACTGTGAAGCCCTGGCTAACCTGGGACTTGATGTGTAACCCAGGCTAGCCTTGAATTTATGATCCTCCTGCCTTTGCTTACCTTGGTGCTGGGATCACACCATGCCAGGGGTATAAATCTCGTTTCTTTATGAAGTCCCCAGACTCAGGCATTCTGTTATAACAACAGGAAACAGACTAAAACACCATCTAAAATGGTACACACTGCCTGACACCTGCCTACATGTCCTTCCCCATTTCAACTCTTCTCCCTGGTGCTTAACCACCACCAAGCACACTCCTCATTCCTTATCTGTCTGTTCTCTTAACATGAGAGCCCCACGGCACGGGCTGCAGCCTGATCTTTTTCCTGTGGTTATCCCAGAGCCATGACCGCCATCAAGCCACAGTAAGTGCTCAGTAAATCCTTGTGGGCTGACTGGAGATGTGTGACGGGTGTGCTAGGGTGCAGTGCTGGGCTCTGGCAGCCAAAGGTACGGCACCGCCTTTCTTCTGCTCTACTGCTGCTTTAGTGCTGGAGACCTCACAGATGCAGAGCTGCAGTCTTAGGGTGGAACCCAGGACCTTGCCCATGCTAAGCCATAGTCCCAGCCGCATGCACTCTGAATCACTCCTCACCGGCTCTACAGAGCATCGAGACAACAGAAACACCACGCAGATCTTCTTATGAGAGTTTGGTGAGTGACAGTCATAGTGAACTGGTGGCGGCAGGGCAGTGGGGGAGGGCTGATTGCTCATGGACAGGAAGCTTCTTCTGGGGTGATGAAAATGTTTCATGGGTACAGGGCTGTAATGTGGAAAGCTGGAAACAGCCTGGTAGTGAGGGGCATGGTGGGACTATGCCTGAAAGTGCTCAACTTTTTACTTAAAATGAGGTGGTGGATTTTTATGCTTACATATATTTTATCACCCAAAAATAAAAAACCCAAACCCCCCAAATTAACATAAATGACTATGAACTTAGTATTGTGTTTGCATATTGTCAGGTGAATTCCAGGGAGCAGCCTGGTGAGGGGTAGCTATCTTAGAGTGCAAGCATTTGGATGGGTTGTGCAGGGCATGAAGAAGCTGGGAGAAAAGGCAGGCAGTGGGTGTGGGTGGCCACAGCTGGGTCAGTGGCTCTGGGAATGTGTACATGTCTGGGGCACACCCTAGTGTTTGAAGTGCAGTGACTATCCTTACTCCCTAGGTTTGAACCCCAAGAAAGGCTTCCCCTTCTCAGGCCTCCTGAGTGATAGGATGAGGAAGCGCTCTGGGCTCAACTAGCTAGGCAGGTATGACCTAGAAGCCTCAACATCTGGAAGCACTGAATACCCCTCAGTGTTCAGCCCTGCCTCTCACAGCTGGCACTGAGGCCACAGCTGTAGGTTAACAGAAATCTCCTAGCAAGAGTCTCCCATCACTCATGGGCATCATGCAGCAGGCAGGAAATGCCACTGTCCTTACACCCTGCTGTGCTGGGCAGGGCTCTTCCCACTTTGGAAAACATCATTCTTCCAGGCCAGCTAAGTGGTTATGAGGCCCCACCTACGGAGGGGAGACCCCTTGGGAACTGTTCTCAGCCCTTGTCTGGCATCTTGGCCTAAAAAAGAACACAATCCCTCCACATCTGAGGACAGAGCTCTTCTTCCACCTCCTGAGTGTGGGGCCACGAGGCTGCAGGGACACTGTACGCACAGCACAAAACCTAGAAAGGCCTTCACTGCACACTGGCCCCAGGCACAAAATCTCACTCCTTCCTCATACTGCAAGTGGCATCACAGACAAAGAAGTGTTGGCATAGATGGGGTGCATCACGTGTGTGGTGGTGCATAGCTCATGTGCTGATCCTCTGTGCAATGGAGCCTTTTAAAGCTGTGGGAGGGAGAGCCTCCTGGCTGCCTCCTTGGCCTCCTCATTTCTCTTCAGTCCTCGTCTACCACTGGAGATAAATAGGATGGAGACTATGGGATTCTCCATTGATACCAGTACGACTCTGAAAGCTGAATGACCTTAAGCAAGCTCCTTTCCCAGTGTTCTGAGGATCCATTTGGTCCCTCTGGATGAGGAAGATGGTGAAGGCAGAGCTGGGATCCGTTTCCTAGGGGACCTCAGGGCAGGGGACAGCCTTAGGGCTGACACTGTCTTCTGAAGCTCACGGCTGAGCTGATGCCACCCATTCAGCCAGTACCACCCAAATTAGGTGCCTCACCTTCCTGACCTGGTCACCATTGGGAATGTCACGGGCTTTGGGACTGGATGGCAGAGCTGGGCTGGGAGGTGGGCTCTGCCACTTGTGGTCCTTGTCCCTGAGCCTAGTTCTCTGTTGTTCAGTGACAGTCTCGACAAGCTGCATCTGATGCTGAGATGGAAATGAAAATCAGGTCCCTCGGTTGCACCACATTTCAAGTACTATCAGCCATGTGGGCCTAGTGATTTCCATACTGAATGACACGGTAGACTGCTCCCATTGTCACGGAGTCCCATGGGACGCTGCTGATCCAGGGCCCTGAACACAGATGTGGTGCCTGCACTGGGGATACTCACATTGGAAGGGAACAAACGGTGCCCCCATCACTGTGCTCTGCTGTGACGCATGCCATCACTTTTCCTTGGGAAGCAGCTGTCGTGACTGCTGGTCTGCTACTGTCTTCTCCTGTGACACAGTGAGCTGCCTTCCCAAAACAATGCCATGTCCTCCCAACCTCAAGAGCGCTGACACCAAGATCAACGAGTAAACGACCAGAAGTGCCCTGAAATAAGGGGACCAGGACAGACAGAGGGACAGCAGGATGACAGCCTGAGTCTGGAGTCAGGGAAGCCGGACTCCAGCTAGCTGAGGAAGCTTGGGAATGAGGCATCCATTCACTGCAGAGGGGGAGGGCTTCTGAATGTCCACATTGTAAGGATCAACAGAACACACACACACACACACACACACACACACACACACACACACACACACGAAACCGTGTGAAAGAGCGGAGTGCTACCGGGAAGTGCGGCTCGACTTGACGTCTGTACTGCCCATCCACAACCGAGGCTGCCTTGTGGAGCCTTGGCCACTCTTCTGAGCTCTACCTGCCACAGAGCCGTGAGTCTTCTGGTGCGGACAGAAATACGGACAATGCATAGATAAGATGACCTGTTTGGCCCACGCAAGAGGTGTCCCTGCAGGAGTGCTGGCCCAAGGCACCTACCTGCCCAGTGGCCTCTGCTATCCCTGTATACACACTTCAGAAGTTTCCAGAGTGCCAGCCATGGGCCTGGCACCAGGGAAGCAGGGACAGACAGACAGCTGGGACCAGGCCTTGCCCTCTGATACTGCTTCTCACCTTTTCCTCCAGTCCCACCCCACCTGAGCGCTAGCAGCACCTGCAGAGTCGCAGAGTCCGACTCATTACGTGACCGGTTACTATGGTCTCTGACGGCACCTCAGTGACCATGCCAGAGCCTTTCACATGTGACTGTCCGTCTGTTTCTCCGCGAGTGTTCATCACCCCAGCCTACAGACAAGACCATCAGGACAAGACAGCACAACCAAAGGGACACCCAGCGAGGGACAGGGCAGGGACTGGAGCCCAGATCTGAGCAACTCCAAAGCTGGCTCTGCCCTGATGCTTTCTAGTGTCGTCTTCAGATCTGACACTCTGGCAGCATGGGAAACATTTTGCTTTAGGAGCCCAAGGTGAGAGGGGAAGCTGGAGAACCTTTCCCCTAAGTTGCTCGGTAGGGAGGTCCCCAGTGTGCCGCACACTGTGCTGAGCACAGACACCCACACGGAGCCCTGGAAGGGTCTGTGACTGCGCTGCCTTCCAGGGGAGGCTTGGCTGAGCTGGTGGGTGTCAACTGAATACCGGTGAAGCTACAAGGGGTTCAGGGATCCAAAACAGGGACAGGTCACTGTTAGCTGAATACAGTGCCGTACTGCGTCTTAAGTGCAGGGCCAGGAGGGAAAGGAGAGCCGGCCTGCAGGGAATGCTGGACAGTACGCTGCCTGTGAAGGAGAATGGAGTTGGGGATCTGGCACTTACCTGGATGACCAGACAGTAAGCAGGAAACAGAAGAAGGTTACAAACCATCTCCAGGTCAGACAGCTGGATTCAAGTTTTAGCTGTGCTCACTGCCACCGTGACTTCTCTGGTTTCCCCACAGTCATGGGGACATTAGCCTCTATAGCACAGTGTGCACTTGGATTCTATGTAACAGGAAATCTTTTTTTTTTTTTTTTTTTTTTTTTTTTTTTTTTTTTTTTTTTGTGCTGAGGACTGAACCTAGGACATTGTGCTTGCTAGGCAAGCGCTCTACCACTGAGCTAAATCACGGACCCCTGTAATAGGAATCTTAAAAGGTCCAGTATCCATTGTGTAGTAAGCACTCAACACCAATTACTAATGATGAGAATCTTTTTGTGTGTGGTGCACATGGATGTGTGTGTGTGTGCATGTGAAGGCCAGGGGTCAATGCTGGTGTCTTCCTTAGTCACTCCTCCGCCTTTTAAGACAGGTCATTCACTGAACCTGGAGCTCAGATTGGCTATATACAAGCTAGGCATCAAGCCCCAGGATCCTATTTCCTCCTCCCTGGCACTGAGCTAACATAAGGGCTGAGGAGTTGAACTCACGTTCATGCTTGCATGGCAAACACCCCACTGGGTTATCTCCCCAGACAACTATGAGAATATTTCTTAAAAAAAAAAAAAAAAAAAAAAAAAAGCACCTCCCCAAGACAAATAAATGAAAACTACACATCTGTAGCTCTTACAGCTTTAGTCTAGGCTGGCATGGTATTCTCGAGCTTGTGTCTAGTGTGTGGTTCCTTCCGGCTAACTAGTGGAAGTTTTCCAGGCACAGAAGCCATGCATCTTTTCAGCCTCATCCCAAATGTCCAGTGCATGTGTGTGGGATCAGTCCCTGCCAGGACCCCTGGTCTAACAGCCATGCAGTGAGACAATTGGTGAGGGAGGTCTGAACTCACCCTATTAATAATCTCACGGACCCAAGCTCACCTGGGTGCCATTTTACAACTTTCTCCCCTACATGCCACAGGAACATGAACACAGTCACCCTGTTCCTCAGCTGCAGCCCCTGGGCTCTGAGGCAGCTCCAATGCTGGCCTTGAGGGTCTGCTTCTGTCCTGACATTGCCTGGATCAGGCACTTCTATCTTGCACAGGGTGAAAAGCTGCTGGGCCCTGTGCCAGTCCCCAGGGCTCTCCCCCACCCTGTCCATTTTTATCAGACCCTCCTGATGGCAGGACTACGAGATCTCTCCTGGAAAGGCCTGCGGGTCCCTGGACTGACCTTGTCCGGATGTGTTTGATCAGCTGTCCCTGGCCTGCGCTGGGGGAGCCCGGTTCGAGAAGAACGGCAGGCATGCTGTTTGATCAGAGCAGCTGGGGAGCTCAGGCTAGCTTGCTCAGCCTTCTGCTAATCTCATCTCCGAGGACAAAGAAAGGAGGATGTTCCCACAGCCTCTCCCACAGGTATCTATCAGCCTTGCCGGAGATGTGAAGCAGAGTTGGGATAAAGACAGCAAGCAGAGTAAGGGTCCCCTTTGTTCCTAGAGAAACAGTTTGTCAGGTTTGGTTCCTTCCTCAAGGCTCAGAGTCCAGCAGGGATGGAGCTGCAGAACTGCGGCAAAACCTAACTTCTGCTGCCAGGAGTTTCCACTGTGCGGCAGCTGGGGAGGAAAGCCGGGCAAATCCCACCTCCGTGGGACTCCAGCAGCACTCGCCCCAGGCCAAGCTGCAGATGTGCTGAGAGCAGGGAGGAACGGATGGAATTATAGCACGTGCCACCCGTGGGGAACATTTCCCGCAGGGCACGGGGGCACAAGCCCTATCCCTGCTCCACACAGCGTGCCTGGGCTGAGCTCCACCTCCAGCGGCAGGCAACACCTAAGCGCCCAGTGAGTATACGGTCCGTGACCAGTTCTGCAGACACACACGCCATAGTTGATGTGGGACTTATGTTCTGATGGCACTTAGCGAGGGAGCCAAGAGATGCAGAGACAGGGGAGCATGGTGTCTGCACAGCCTAGATGCCTCTTCTCAGAGAATCCTTGAGTTCTAGGCTCCCCCAAGCCACAGTGGTGATGATATCCACCCAGTACCTCATTCCTCCCATTTTCCTCTTTGTGTGTGTTTTGAGACAGGGTCTCATTATGTAGCTGGCTGGTCTTGAACTTAGAACTCAGAGGTACTCCTGAGTGCTGGGGTTAAGGAGTGTGCTACCTCGGCCGGAATTTATTTGTTTGTTTGTTTGTTTGTTTGTTTGAGGTAAGATCTTGCCAAGTAGCCAAAGCTGACCTCCAGCTTGCTCTGTGGTCCAGGCAGGCTTCTTGCTGACAATCTGCCTGTTTCTTCCTAGGAAGGCTGGGATTGTAAGGCTCATATCATCACACTAGGCAGCTTTTCTTTTTTTCCACCCAAGGACATCCATGATCACAGGCTCACAGAGACAATGAACAGTAGGCTGAAGATGCAGCCGGGCAGCTGGGAGCTTAGCCACGCTCACCAGACTTGGTCCGGTGCCTCTACTCTGGTGTGACCCTTCAGCTGAGCTGCAGAGGACTCCAGGAGCCCGTTTGTCCTAGGGAAGCTCTAGGCTTACTGCAGTGCAGCCTAGAGACCCTGTTCTTAGCCTCCCTCCTCTCCAGTCCTTGGCCCTCACTCATTCCCCTGGAACCTATCACAAACAGCGATAACCATTTGGGAAGCTCTGCACTCAGGTACTTTAAAATGTTAATAACTGTTCACAATCACTCTTAGGAAAGGCTTGTCCAAGGTCATCTTCTTAGTAAGGGGTGGGGGTGGGGCTCCCATTTCCATTTCTCTCCTGTGTTGTGCTGCCTCTCTCAGCCAGCGACCCTCATCCAGGCAGACTACTGGCTCACCAGGGATCCCTCAGCCCATTTCCTACCTCTGCGCACACCATCCCAGGCCAGGCCCCTCTGTATTCCCCTTCCTCCAGGGCCCAAGGACGTGCTATCAGTTCAGTTAGATCTCACAGCAGTGCAGACACTCAGGACTACTGCCCTGGACGAGACCTGGCCAGCTCTGGCATCTCTGCAAAAACCTCATGTGGACAGAAGGGTGTCTGTGGGTTCTGAACACATCCATCTTTGTGCCCCAAGGCTGTTCCAGAAGTGAGCGCAGAGTCCCCCCAGTCTTGCCTTCCTAGCCTTGTGGCCAAGCTCAGTTCGAAGATGCAGCAGGCGTCCCCTCAACTCTAGTCCCTCCAGCACCACCTCTTGTCCCCTGTCAGCTGACAGCAATGTGACATCTCCAGCTTTGCTTACTTATCTGCTGCACACCTGGCACTTCAGGGGCCACTGAGATTCAATCCATAAATGAAAGCAGTGGATGTCGTCAGGGTCTCAAGGGATTCCGGGACGGGGAGACAAGGGGAGGGGCAAGAAAAGATTCTCCTTGTATCAGAGAACACAGGAGGCCGGCCTGTGGGTAAATCTTCTGTACTAAACTCAGTAAATCCAGACTTGAACTTGTCTCCCAGCCCTAAGAGTAGCCACCATCCCCCTTCTTACTGCTGGAAGCCCAGGAAGGAGCTGAGCAGGTGTCCCCCGGGGCCCTGCAGGTAGGATACTGCCGGACAACTCAGGTAGACACCAGATCCCATGCTCTGAAATGGGGCCCACACTGCTCCTTTGGAAAGAGGACTTAGAATGAAACCCCGCATGATCAGAGCTATCCCCCAGGCCACAAGCATAGCCTAAAGGTACACAGTGGTCTGAGGACACCATGCCCTTTGCCCAGAACCAAAAAGAAAAAGGGTCCACAACACCAGTCTCCTGAAATGTATTTTGCTTCCAAAGCACTCACTTTATTTCTATCCACAGTGCCTGTTGAGCGGAGTTCTAGTCTGCAGTCCAGTTTACACAACACCGCATGGGGCTGCTTGTCCTGGGCATGGGTGGGAACAAACGTCATTGGCCTTGCTCGGGGAAATCATGACCATTTTCACAATCTGGAGGCCACGTAAATTAGCCCAAAGAACAATTTCCTCAACAACAGTCCCCAAAGAAGGTACCTACCACTCTCCTCTCTTTCATACGCCCAGTCAGACTGGAATAAGTTTGAGTTTCTTTCTGAGTTTTTAGAGTAAGTCCTCAGTGCTCCAATGTTTCCATAACAACAAAACTATTAACCTGCCTCGGCCCCATGTCTTCCACTTTTCTTCCAGGCTCCCAAGTGTCTGCTGGGACACACAGGGCCCTACAGAACCAGGCTGGGCTGGGAGAGCTGACTGGAGCAAACCAGTGTCACTGCCACCACCAGTCAACTTTCTAGTTCCCGAAGGAATCCTCCTGTCCCCTGGAAGCACTAGCCTGCTCTGAGTGAGGCCATCAGTGTCTCCATCTTTTGTCAGTGCGGGTTCTCAGGCACATAAAATTTAAAGGCACACCCTCCCATCCCCAAGAGAACAGAGATCCTTTTTCCTTATTTGGCATCTCTCTGTCCCTCATCTCATCCCTCAGCCCTGACCATCGGAACTCAGGCCCTAGGGACAAGGCTGAGGTATCCCCCTGCAGTCGGCATGGGCCAGAGGCTTCCTTGGAATGGCCAGCACAACACGCAGGCCTAGAGCCTAAGCTTGGGTACTGACTAAGCTTTTCCCACTAGAGCTTTAGAGACAGAGTCCAGCCTTATAAAACAGTTGAGAAAGACCTTTGTCTGTTGCATTGGCCCAAATGCTCGTGCATTTGGATAGCAAGTCTCACCTGCTCACAGCGGTCTCTGCTCTTCAGTCACCATGCACTGGTGACAGACCAACCAGACTTCAGCTTGGCATCTACCTTCCCCTCTTCAGCGGCTGGATCAGGAGCCCTGGGGAGGACTGGGGCCCATTGTTCAAACACACAAACTTCAAGGAAGCCGGAGACTCTGGCTGCAGCCCAAGGGCCAGGCAGGCAACATTCACGGGGATGAAGCAAACGGCACCACACTTCCATTGTAAAAGCAATGTGAACTAAGGAGCCCCCTGACAATGCCCCCTGCAGTAGGTCAGGCCGCTGGGGCAGCCGCGGCAGACTTTCCCCAGGCTTCTTCGGAGGCCACCAGTCACAGCACACCACTGAGGACGGGGACGTACTCTCCGTGCTCCTGTGAGACCCAGTGCTGCAATGCTTCCAGCAGCGTGTGCTCCGGAGCTGTGCATCCAAGATGGGCAGCAAGCCCACCTGCCCTACGGCTCTTTACAGTACAGCAGACTACAGCTGGTGACTGAGGGGAGCATGTGCCTGAGCACCACCTGGGTCCCCAGGAAACTGAGACTGGGTTTCTCAGGCTGGGAAGGATCTGACACTCAGGTCTCTGACTTCCAGCTCTTTGTGTTCAGGCTGACTTTTCTCACATGCCCTCAGCAATGCATTATTTTGCCTTTTGTCGGGAAGAGACACTTATCAGTGGTGACACTGATAATGCTTCCTAACTCCACCACACAGCACGTGAGGTGCTGATCCAGACAGAGCCGGGAAGCATGTGCCGTTTCACTGTCTGTCAGTGGGTTACTTGATGCAGAGGGACCAGGGGACTATCACACCACTTACAGATCAAGAGCTCCCCTGGCCGGCTGCCACAGGTCTGAAAGGCAGCAGGCCGGCTGCATGTGGGAACGCTGAGCTTCCAGGGAGGTGAAGCCTTGATGTTTGAGCACCATCTTCTGGTCAGTGTTCGGTTTCTGAGGCTGACTGGCTTTGAGAAACATTTACTTTAGAAAGGGAAAGATTTTCGCTAGCTGATAAATTCAAGCAACCAGCATATACAGTGAGGAGGGTGGGCTTGACTGGGATAGGCTGGCCGAAGCTGGAATCCAGCTTGGAAACTCAGCAGGGCTGCCTGTGCTGAGCTGAGGGCAAAGGGCAGCCCTTGAACACTGCTGTCAGGTTCCATGGCGACCTCCCGACCTCTGCAGTGAGCCAGGTGCAGGGACGTGGCAATGCATCTCTACTATGACCAGACTGGACCCTCATCCCTGCACATGGTGAGCTGCACTTGGCAAGAAGGTGTGGGCTTCTCTCAGACAGCAGGTGGCTTAAAGGTAAGTGACCACATCAGGGCATTCCCCTCTGTAGGGAGTCAAGCCACCTTAGGTGGCAGGGAGCCCTGGCGGATGGGCAAAAGCTGGGATAGCCCACTTCTATCTTTGGGCTTCTAGGAAAGGAAGATCAATGCAAGACCTTCTTTCTAAGCAGCAGGAACCAACATCTATCTAATCGCACTTCCAACCAGATTCCACAAGCCATCGATTGATTACCAGATTGTACTTGAGGAACTAAAGATAAAAGGCTCTGGGACACTCAGACTTGAACGGAGCACCACTCTGTAAGCATGTAGTCAGGGGAAGCCCAGAGAGCAGGCCACCCACCAGGCATGTGGGCCACCTCGGATGCTTCTCATCCACCACATGCAGGCACAGGCCTGCCCCCAGAAGCTGGTTCATTAGGCCATCACATGCTCCAGAGGAAGCCAGCAAGAGGTCTCCAGGCTGAGGAGATGTTTCAGCCTCGATTACTGAAGGTGTGGAAGGCCTGGGGATCCCAGGGAAGCTGTCCATAAGGAATGCAGTGAAGAACATCCAGGAAGGCAGACACAGCTGGACACCCTCACTCGAAGCTGCCTCCCAGCAGCAATGCTCCAAAGCTTTGTTTTGGGAAGGGCAGAGCAGGAGGGATCCAGAACGACAATGAGGACTTGCTGTACGGTTAACACCGCCACCTGCTTTACAGCTAAACTCCGAGGGGCACCTGAGCAGAGGGGAGGACGGAGGGGGGAAGTGGGGAAGGGCAGGCCGCCAAGCTGGGGTCCCTGGAGGCTGTGTTGGTGCTTTACTGGTAGAGGCACTGGTGGTGTCTGCAGGCCCTTTGTTGGCTCAGACTCAGGTAACCCCCTGCTCCAGAGGGTACCCAGCATGCTGTATATCTATCTCCTTGGCCACCCTGGCCACCAGCTCGCATCCACTAACCCTTCGGACTCTGATTTCGGAAGCCAGACTTCCCTGGGGGGTAGGTGGCATCTAGGCCTGAGCTGCAGCCTGGAGGACTGAGGCTGTCTGCCACCAAGGCGGTAGTGCTGGTGTCAGAGTGGATGCCTCAGACGATCCACGGGATCCTCGGAGGAAGACAACGACGACGAAGCCTCTGATTTCCAAGTGAGAGCAGCAGGGTGGAGCTGAGCCAAGCAGCTCAGCACTTGGGACAGCAGCTAGAGCAGAGGCAGGCAGGCCACGAGCTTCCTCTCTGGTACAGTACAGTCCCCCTCTACTGGTGGGAGCAGCCATTCACTTGGCCTCACCACAGATCAGGGTGACGGTACCATCCAGCAAATCCTCCACCGTCACTGCTACAAGCTCAGAGCTGTTCTGAGAGGTCTGTGGATCTGGCAAGGTCACAAACACCTGTGAGCCAGCAAGCTGAGTCTCCTCTAAAGTGATCACCTGCTCAGCTGGGGCCGCTGGCTCTGGAGCTTGGATCACCTGAAAGGAAAGACAGGAAGGAAGGCTGCTCCGGGCAGTGTCCACAGTGAGCTCCCCAGAATTTACATGGCTCCCGTCTCATGCTGTAATGATGATATTTATGTTTTCACCTGAGGAGAGCAATTACTTACACCTAATGGGAAGAGGGAAGTTTCATACACCAGCGATGCAAAAGAGAGGCAGGCAGACAATTTAAATAACTCTGTGCACTAAATTGCTATAATTTTGCTCAGTACGCCACCTTGGGGTGCATGGACTCTGTGATTACACCCCAGTGAACACTGGTGCTGCGGCGTGCGCTGGCCTCTCCTGTCTCAGGGATGGCATTGCAGAGTAAGTGCCATGCAAGAGCTCCAAGGAACAAGAGTACTCCACCAAGAGGATGAGAGTCTTCATGGCGAGAAACTGGCTCAACTGTGGCTTCTCACACTCACTCAGGCACTTGGCTCAGTGGCTGGTGGGGCAGGCATAGGCTCCTGTCCCCTCCACAGGCCACGGCTGCCCCTGCAAACCTGCACCCTCGGTTAACAAGGTTTCCCAGCTCTTCTTGGTTCCCGCTGCACCTCCAAGCTGATACTGACAGCTTGATGCCTTGACATTTCTAAGGCAGTGAGTGTGTTCCAAGGGCATGGCCACCTGGCTCTGGAGGATCAGCTAGGGGTGGAGAGTGGGCACTGAGCAGGAAGGCAGGCTCAGCTCTGTGGCCGGGTTGTGAGGATAACTGGTGGCCAGTCACCAGGTATCTGGTCCAGTAGTACTGCTGTAAACTAAACTGAAAAGGAAGCTGCCTTTCTTTCTTCTAGGACTGGAGTCTTCTCCCACCCACCTGCAAGACACCCTGTCTACAAGCCTTGTTTCTAGGCAAGACAGAAGCAGAGTAGCTCAAGGTGGGATGACAACGGGAGCCTCACCTGGAATCCTGCCCACCTGACCTCACTGCTCCCAGAGGCTGCAAAACAAGACTGGCTTCCACCTGGACAGTGTGACGGCCGGGCAGAGAAATCTCCGTGAGTACACAACCCTACCCCAACTTCTCTAGGAACCACTGACAGCTGCCAGAAGCCAGCTTCTTCTCCTTTCTGCTGCCTCTGGAGAAGGTGGGAGAGCAGGAAGCAGCAGGGAAACAGGCTGGCTCAAGCATGGCCTTCTCACATCAAGAGGCAGACTTTTCAGCAGGTAAGTGAAGGCAGAAGCTTACACGAATGTGTACTGTAACCAGCTAGGGGGTCTACCCATGGGCCTTGACCCCCAGAGTACAGCCAGCCTTCTCCAGGGTTTCCTGACAACCCTCCAGATAGTGCTTTTCAGAAGGTGGGGAATGTGTGAGCTGAAAGAGAAATTGCTATTCCACCTTGGCAAATTCCTGGTCCAGGCTCCCTCCACCTAGGGGCCACCACAGACTAGAATTTCCTGTTGTCGACAGGCAGCTGAGAGACGCTGAGATCAGGAGGGCATCACGAAAAGGACCTGTGAGAGCCCAGAGTGGGACTGGATGCCGGGACCGAGAGCCACAGAGGAGCCCTCGGAACTCTGTGCTCACGTTCTGCTCATCCACTGGCCCCAGACTCACCTGCACCGTCTGAGCAGCAGCTGCCTGGGTCTCAGTGCCCGTTACCTTTGGGTGCTCAGACTCCAAGTGGCTGTCAAGCTGGGCCTGGGAGGTGAAGAGCTCGCCACAGAGCTCGCAGGGGAAGGTGCTCTCCGACTGCTTGAAGTGCTCTGTGGTGACATGGTGCTGCAGCGCTCCGGGAAAGCGGAAAGTGGCCGCACAGTACAAGCACCGGAATGGCTGCGACCCTGAAGGAGGAGGCAGAAGACATTATCCGGCTGCAAGGGAAAGATGGCTGAGAGCAGGGGAGGCAGAAGGAGGCACAGTGAGGATGGGGGAGTAAGGCAGGGCTCACAGGACCTAAAGCTCATACATCCTCCTAAAACTGCACATACAGTGCCATCTGCAGTGGATTCTGGCTGAGTCGCCTCTGCTAATGTCCGCTACTCACTCAATAGCAGACAGCCTGCCAATGGGACTACATTTCCTCAATCCAAGAAGCAGTTTTTTCTATGCTGGGAATTGAACTTGCAGCCTTCATATGCTAGGCAAGAAGCCTATCACTGAACTATATTCTCAGCCTCAGGAAGTGAGTGCACCTGAAGACTTCTGAATGGGGTGGATGGCACCTGACTGCTGCAGGCTGGACTGCAGTTGGGTGCATTATCAACAACTGTGCATGCACAAACATCAAAGCTTGCAGGACCAGAGTCTGTGGCGTAGAACATCTCTAAACAGGATGCAGCCCACTTTTACCTCCCAGGGATCCAGTGGTCTAAGAGGAAGAAGGCAAATGAAGTACTGGCTACAGTCTAAGACTGGGACCAAGGCAGCCTGATTTTGTAAGGATTCAGGGCACCAAACCAATGGCTTCCTGTCCTTTGACAGAACCCTACAGCCTGTGCCCCGGATCAATGCTCTGATGACAGAGTAACACTGGAAAAGGGACCAGAGAGTCTTCCCTTAAATTATTTCTTAGGTTTTCCTTCATACAAGGTTGGTACTAACGTGCCGTCTTCCAGATGAAATGGAGGCACAAGTCAGTAAAAAGACTTAGGCTGGGCTGTGGAGCTGTGAATGGTGGAACCAAGACTCACCCCCCACTGTGAGCTCAGGGACACAGAAGGGCCACTGACCTGAATGCTGGCATTTGACGTGAACCTGCAGCAGAGCTGGTGTGGGGAAGAGCTCCTTGCACTGGTCACACTCATGGAACTTCAGATCTGTGAGTGTGAAAGGAAGGGGGCGGTGGAAAGGATAAAGGGTGGCAGGGCTACAGTGGAGGGGACAGGGCTGGTGGCCGAGGACCCAGGTTCCACACAGCATCTGCCAAGTGTTAGGAACCCGTGCCTGCAGAGCTCTGTGGAACCTACTGGTAAAGAGCACTGATCTGGTCCAGACTGTGTGGATGCCAAGGGGGCTGGGAGAATTAAATGACAAACTATACAGAGCGCTTGGCTGGTGCCCTGCACATAGGAAATGCTCTGTAACTGACAGCTGCTGTGATTATCCCCAAATGTACCTGCAAGGGAGGTATTAATAACTTCCATTCTGAGGAGAAGAAAACAGACTCAGAAAAGAGATGTCACCTGCCAAGGTCATGCAGCTGCTAAGTGCTAGAGCCAAGATTCCCACCTGGCCCCATCTGCCATGAAAGCCGACACCCTTTCCAGGAGCTAGCTGGGTGTCCCGAGGCTGGCTGGAGCTTACACTGCTCCCTGTGTAGGGGCTTGAGAACTTAACGCTGCCACTTAAACTACAGCTCCTGATGGACAGGTGAGCCAGGGCAGAGCAGAGGCAATCACCACAGTGCCTGGACAGAGGACATGGCTCCCTCCACCCCCAGCTGCACCAGCGTCACCTGCATGCTCTGCTTTGATGTGCTTCTTGTGTTCGATGGTGCTGGAAAAGGTCTTGTCACAGGAGCTGCACTGCAGTGAGGAGAACTTGGGTGAGCGATGGTTCTGGGCAGCAAACACATCTGGATGGTGGGTCCGATTGTGGTACCACAGACCAGACAATTGCTGCAAGGCATTTGGTCACTGTTAGCTCCTAGAAAGTTTCAGCAATGACAGAAAGTTCTGAGACAAGCTCATGGATCTAGAATCAGGCCCCTGGAGGCTGATGTTAGTGAAGAGGTCACTACAGGCAGAACTCAGTGGATCCTCCGCTAAGTCCTCACTCACACAAGCTTGGGGGGGGGCGTAAGGATCCTCCCACGGAGGCAGACTGCCACACAGAGGAGTTAGGGACTTGTCTAGGAACACATCAGCAAACAGTCAGACTAGAACCAAAGTCTGGCCTGACGGGAACATTTATGTGTTCAGCACGCTAGGCTGGACCTCAGTGCTGCCAAGGCCCAGGGTGTGGACAGTGACCTGATGGAGCAGGGCCAGAAGCTGCATCCCTCTCTGTCTCCAGCTCTAAAAGTACACCAGGAGCACCACTCTACAAATCCTTGGGCTCTTAGGGACCATACCCAGTCTTACTCCCCATCACAGCATGAGGCCTGGCACAGAGTGAGCCTTCCATATCTCAAACAGTGGTTGCTCGGTCTAAACCGTAGTCATAAGCCAGCACCGGTTCTCTGTGACCAGTTTCTGACAGGTATGGTTTATTTCAGGACCTCTGTGCCATTTCACTTTAACTACACACAGATCTGGATCCCTTTCCTGAGGCAAACAGCAAGCAGTGACTACAATAAGCACAGCAACCCTGGGTAAAGTTTCACTTGGCATGTTCTTCATGCCAGAGTCAACTGTCCATAGGACATGAGCACCCAAGGGGAAACCACACTCACACAATGAGGCTGGGACCTTCTGCCAGCTAACTCTTCCCCTCAGCATCATTCTGACCAGGACTCCTCACAGAATGTCTGCTGTTTTGGGATATTTGTACACTGTGTGAAGATATATTGCTGTGATTGGTTTAATAAAGAACTGACCAGCTAATAGCTAGTCAGGAGGTATAGGTGGGACTTCTGGGCAGAGAGAGGAAGTAGGAGGCGATAACAGAGGTGCACAGGGGATGCCAATTGAACAGATCGGACATACAGGACAGAGGAAAGGTAACTGAGTCATATGATACAACATAGATGAATAGAACAGGTTAAGTAAGTTAAAAGAGCTAGTTAGAAAAAAAGCCTAAACTAAGGCCAAGCTTTCATAATTAATAAGTCTCCATGTCATTATTTGTGAGCTGGTGGCCCAAAGAAAAATCCAATTATATATAGCATTCAACATGGGGGAATGTATTTCCACTAAGGCCTGAGAAAGCGGTCTCAGTGACTGCCAAACTTTGTCAAGATAAGGTAGGACAGTCCTTCAAAATTTCTGCTTCACAGAAAAGTCTGTCAGATATTCTAGGTCTGTTGGCCAAAGATGGATGCCCCAATGTTGCAGAGGAACCTTGAGTGACTGTCCAGGCAGTCAGCTGTCCCTGTTGTTTCTATAGTTTTGGAAGTTGTTTGCTCTGTATTTCCCATTTACTTGGGTAATATTATATCCTTCTCAGGTCTCTAATGGAGTTAAACACAAGACAGTTATAGTTACAGTTTTCCTTGTTACCAAATTCAAAAAAAGAAACTTACATAAGAGATGTAACATTTATAAAGTGGAGAAATATAAAAGGTTAAATTAGCCAGGCAGTGGTGGCGCACGCCTTTAATCCCAGCACTCGGGAGGTAGAGGCAGGCAGATCTCTGTGAGTTCGAGGCCAGTCTGGTCTACAAATCGAGTTCCAGGAAAGGCACAAAGCTACACAGAGAAACCCTGCCTCAAAAAACCAAAAAAAAAAAAAAAAAAAAAAAAAAAAAAAAAAAAAAAAATTATCTAATAAAACTTTAAATTCATCAAGGTAAGATAGATAATAGAGTATTTTCTCCAAATATGCCAAATACAAACGGGCTGGACATTGTGAGTGTAATTCTTACCTGATAATTGTTCTAATTGTATATAGCTTTACTATGTTAGAGTTAAAACTTTTCCTTTCTGTTTAGAAGATATATTGCTGTTATTAGTATAATAAAGAGCTGGATGGACAACAGCTAGGCAGGAGGTATAGGTGGGACTTCTGGGCAGAGAGAGGAAGAAGGAGGTAAGTGAAGCATGCAGGAGATGCCAATGGAACAAAGAGGACATATAAGACGGGAAGGTAACCAAGCAACGTGACAGAATGTGGATTAATAGAAAGAGGTTAATTAAATTATAGGAGCTAGTTAGAAAAAAGCCTAAGCTAAGACCAAGCTTTCATAATTAATAATAAGTCTCTATGTCATTTACAAGCTGGCAGCCCAAAGAAAAATGTGACTAGTCTGCTCAGGGTGTAACCCAGGTCCTCATGGATGCTAAGTGTGTGTTCATGCAGTACACAGCCAGGTTTTCTCAGAATCAAACTGTTTGTCACATCCTGGGGACAAGCTCGGACAACATGTAGGCAACAAACGGCAATGGGGAGTAGGCATGCTCCTAGTGGTCAGGTCACCTGATAGGCCTTGTTGCAGATCCCACAGCTAAAGGGCTTCCCTCCAACATGGGTCACCATGTGCCGCTCCAGCATGGAAGGGGCGCTGAAGATCTTCCCACATGTGGGGCAGGGGTGGTACTCCTTGGAATGCACCTCGTGGATATGCTTCCGGTGATCTTGCAGTGTGGGGAAGCTCATCTTGCATTTCTTGCAGTCATAAGGATCTTCTATGTCTGCGTCCAGGCAGGGCATCCATTGGAGGGTGGGGCAGAGGGAGACAACAGCACAAGCAGCAGTCAGTGATGTGCCACTGCCTCGTACAGCAAGATGGAAGGCTGTTCAGCCTTCCTGCGGGGCCAGAGTCCAAGGACTCCAAGTCAGTGTGGCAGCACTCTGGCTCTACTCCCTTTCCCCCAGGATGTGGGACTCTTCCAGGCCTTTGGACTTACCACCTGTACAGTGTCAAACTGCTCACCTCCACCACTTGCTTCCTGCTTACATGTCAACCCCCCTCCATCCTGGGTCTACTTTACAGGGAGTGCCATGCTTTTTCCTCCTGTCTGCAGCGACAGGTCTGCCTTCCACTTCCCGGCAGACCTCCCCAACACACCTCTAGAGTGTCGCTGTGTCTCCTGCCAGTGGCAGTAGGGGACACTTTTTTGGTCCCCACTTGAGACCCAGCAGTAAAGCCTTTGCACAGACTCCTGGTGAACACTGGGTGGGTGGTGTTCAGGAATTTTATGCATGTTAGCTCCCTCACAGCCTGGAGGGTCTAGTGTGAGTCTACTTTAGGAAAATCAAGGTTTAGAGGTCAACCAACACTTTGCTCAAGGATCTAATTGGGAAGATATACATCCATGGACATGACATCCTCAGTGGGACCTCAAAAATACGAACTACGCCAGGAGGTGGTGGCACACTCCTTTAATCCCAGCACTCGGGAGGCAGAGCCAGGCGGATCTCTGTGAGTTCGAAGCCAGCCTGGTCTACAGAGTGAGATCCAGGACAGGTTCCAAAGCTACATGGAGAAACCCTGTCATAAAAAAACAAACAAACAAACAAACAAACAAAAAGGAGCTACTATTGGACACCTCTGCCATCTAGATGACAGAAAACATCAATCTTTTCTTAAAGTGACTGAAAGCAAAATATTTTGATAATAAAATCCTCTGCCCACAAGAAAGGTCCAAGCCATAAGCTCCACTTGTATATATAGTGACTCTGCTAAATTCAGGAATCCTGCCCACAGCAGCCTTCAGAACCACAGGCTAGTTTCCCCATGGAAAGGCCAGGTTTGCACTGTGTTTTAAGACACTTTTGACAGTTTCTATGAGCAAAGCTGTGGTCAGGCAAAAGTGGGGCCTGAATGCTGAGCCTGTGTGAATGGTGCACTTTATGGTATGCCAGTGGGCTCTAGGGTATGCCAGTGGGCTCTAGGGTATGAAAGATTGAGTGTGAAGTTTAAGTGGTCCCCTTTACCAATTCTCCTACTGCTGTGAAAAGAAGACTAAAGCAGAACATCATTTCTTGAGGTTGAGAAGACAGCGGAAGTGTGGCACTGGGTCTGGGCCAAACCCCACTCATCTGGAGGGCCACTGTGATTCGAGTTCTGGACAGTCTTGCTAACTCCTCGGGGGTACATGACCCAGGAGTCCTCACACATGCTAGGTACATAGGAGCTCTGGCAAAGTCCTTGATGGGTGGCTGACAAGAGATGTGGACATGTTTACAGAGAGCATATGCTGTGAGACACTGTGCCCACAGCCAGACACTGGTGTGAGAAAGAAAGTGGGGACAGGCAGATAACAGTATGCAAGAAACACACACTCTGCAGTGGCATATGGTACCCAACAAGGATGTGCTTACCACCCATAACACCAGTCTCTGGCATTTAGTGAGCATTTCTGTCAGGCAAAGAATTTAGTCCTTTCCATGTGGTATCTCTGGGGTGGTCTGAACAGGAATGGCTCCCACAGCCTCATATATTTGGGTGCTTGGTCATTAGGGTGTGGCACTACTTGACAGGGATTAGGAGGTGTGGCCCTGTTGGACTAGATGTGGCCTTGTCAGAGAAGTGGGTCACTGGGGGTGGGCTTTAAGGGGTTTCAAATGCTCAAGCCAAGTTGCCTGTGGATCTGGATGTAGCACTCTCAGCTCCTCTCCAGCAAGTCTGCCTGCGTGCACCATGCTTCCCACCACGACGATGATGACCTAGACTTCATGGTGTTTCTTTACCACAACAGAACACTGACTAAGATAATCGCATTTAGTTTTTGTGACAAGCCAAGGTGGTGGCATTACTATTACTATTTATTCCAGTTTGGAAGGGGCAGAGAAGGCTTAGCAGGGCAAAGAAATGTATGTGGAAGGGTCAACATTCGAGTCTAAACTCATGTGATTGATTTCAGAGTATGTGTTCTCAGTCTACCTGCTGTGTTGTGTTGACTACATATGCTAATTCCATATATGTGACCATATATGTATATGGTTACAGCAAAGGAGGATGAAGAAAATGATGGGCCAATCACCCAACAGTGTTTCCTGGTGTGTGTGTGTGTGTGTGTGTGTGTGTGTGTGTGTGTGTGTGTGTGAGAGAGAGAGAGAGAGAGAGAGAGAGAGAGAGAGAGAGAGAGAGACAGGCAGGCAGCTGGGGCAGCCCCAGATAACTCAGTGAAAGCCAGTGGCACTGTGTTTGGAGGGAACATGGTAGCACTGCCTAGCACAGTGAACATTAACTCAGAAGGAGCCAGGCCTGCTTCTTTAGAAAAAGCAGGGATGAAAACAGGATGAATGTGGAGAAGGGGCGGGTAGAAAATGGAAGCGGGATGAATTGATGGAATTGTTCCAGTGCAGTGTCCTGGGAGCCTGACAGGGAAGACACTCTCCTTCCAACCTAATTTGCTTCTGCCAGCCAAACACTGTGAGGTGAGCTAAAGAGACAGGCTGGACAGAGAAGCAGGACACAGACAGAGACATGCTCAGGAGGGACTGAGGGGTTGACAACACTGGGAGGATAGGGGCCGGAATGGGGCCCAGCTCTGGTGCAGGGATCGCCCCGTTAGCACCGTCACAGGCCGCCTCAGTGCCAAGCACGGCCTGCGGTGCCTGACGCTGCCATGGCAGGTACGTACTGTGAAAGGTGTGCAGGTGGATGGAGAGGCCATTGGCTTGCCGGAAGCCCTTTCCACAGTCCCTGCAGACATACGGCTTGTCCCCGGTGTGGGTCCTCACGTGCCGGGACAGCTCGATGGATTGGGCGAACACAGCATCACAGTACTGGCATGCATACATTTTCCCTGCAAACGCACATGAGCGTGTAAGAACAAGCACTGAACACGGATGGCACTTCTGCAAACAGAACCTACTCTAAAGCACACACCAGAGAAATGTCACTGGGAGGTGACATTACCTCAGGCAATGCTGGGTAAGTCTGAGGCACCTCATCAAATGCATGCACCTCACAAACATAACCCATCACACAGTGGGTGAGCACGACTGGACGGGGAACAAAGCTCTTGTCTCCGAGAGAACCTGCTTGTTTATCAGGTTTCCACAGAGAGGAAGAGTCCACTCCACTTCCAGCCAGAGATAGGCCCTGCTGTCCAGAAACGTGAGTTAGATCTTACAAAACACAGTGTGTTCTTGCAAAACACAGCCTAGGTTATGGGAGACCCATCTCACAAGAGAACAAAGCAAACAACAACCAAATCTAGCATGGATTCCCACTACTACAAAGATGAGCTGGGGATTCAGAGGGGACAAAGCCTTCCAGAGACCCACTCAGTCAGCACATGGCCCTCGATTCCTTCAATTTCCCATGTGCACAAGAACGTACCCAGAGTTAGAAACAGGTGAGGAGCAAGCCTGGAGACCTGGCATCTGCACCAGGCCCCAGCTCCTCTCAGGCCAGGAAACAGCCACTGGGGAGGAAGGTTCCAGATCCGCAAGGCCAGTGCTAGGCCCCACGTCAGCTAGAGCAATGGCCTTGCTCTTGTTTTTTTTTACTGACCAGGTTTTGAGTAAGATTTTATACATGTACACACATGCATACCAACACATATGTACAGTATGAATCCCAGCCTAGCATCACTCTGATCCAAACTCTTTGGTGGCTTCTTGTAGCAAGAATCTGTTACTGTCACCTTAAAAGTCACTTCTGTGACTGAGTCATGTGTCTTGAGATGAGAGACTACACTATCCTATCCAGGTGGCCTAGGGGAATCCCAGATAAGAGGGAGGACACAGAGTCTAAGGAGGAGGCCTGCAATAGGTGCAGAGGCTGGAGTAAGGTGGCCTAGAGCCAAGGAAGTGTCTAGAAGGTTCACAGGTCAGGAACTGAGTCTGCCGATGAAACCATCCCAGATGAAACCTTCGTTTTAGCATTCAGGACCCTTCTAAAAATAACTTCTAACTCCCTGGTGGTAACAACACGTGTTATCTCAGGCTATTATTTTCGGTAATTCATGAGGACAGAAGAGAAAACCCTGCACGTCTTAGCCCTCAACAGCCCCTCTCTGCATACTGCCTCTTGTGAGGGCCCCTCATGATTCTGCTCCCAGCTCTCTGTGGTCCACCCGAAGCTCATTTGCACTGAGGAGAGGTGTGCGTGTCTTCCAGATGTCCCTCTGGCTGGACTGCACATCTCTCTGAGGCCATCACTGATGGTGTGAACAGCACACCCAGCCCTGTCCTTCCCCATGGCTCCCTAGCCTTAGTTTCCACCATAGCAACAGCTACCCTCTCCATTCCTACCGCACATGTGCTATTTATCTTGCCTATTGAAATGTAAGTGCCCCAAGAGCAGGGCAAGCATGTTCACAAATCATCTATGTCTGGAATAGCACTCAAGAAAGCCATTCACCAGCAAGTGTTTCTTTCTTTTTTGTTTGTTTGGTTTTTCAAGACAGGGTTTCTCTGTATAGCCCTGGCTGTCCTTGAACTTAGGAATCTACCTACCTCTGCTTCTTGGGATTAAAGGCATGAGCCACCACTGTCTGACAAGCAAGTGTTTCTTGAGGGCTCTTTGTTGCCATGCACTGTTCTAAGTCCCCTTGAAAGACTAGCAACTCTGTCATCACAGACCTGCACTCTAACGGGACACTAGGGTGAAGAATTATGGTGCCAATGCCCGTCACATGGTAAGCATGCAGAGAAAACTGAAAAACAAAACAGGCTGAGGGCAGTTTCCACTAGGAGGCCAAAGAACCATCACAAGAAGGTGTGGGAGGGAAGGCCTGGAGGAGGAAAGAGAAGCAGAGACCTCTGAAGGGAGAGGCCCCCAGAAAGAAAACAATCCTGGAAGAAGTGCCTGGTGGGCCTGAGGCCTGGCAGGGAAACTAAGGCACACAGCAGATGAACAGGAGCCATGAGAAGAGCTGTCAGAGTGGCGCCAGGGCTGAGTCAGGGTCGCCTGGCAGACTCCACTGCAGAGGAAAAGCACTGCAGTGTTGAGCAGAGGAGTGGACGGAGGCATGGCTACTCACACCTGGGGGCTCTGAGCCCTTCCCTGACCCAGCATTGGACTGGTCCCCACCACAGTCCCCTCCACCATCCTGGGATGCTACCTTGTGATGCACTGATAGTGCTCCCCCCATCTCTACCCCTCCCAGCCCTCAGGCCGGGAGGTACAAGGGCACAAGGATTCCAGGCCAGTCACCTGGCACTTAGCATGGCCCAGCCACAGAAGTACTCCATCAGCTCTTTCTCTTGCTTCAACTCTATTGCAAGTGCAAACAATTCCCTGCTGTGTGTAAATACCGACCACAAAGTCCTGCTGTTGCTCTAGAAGCTCTTCAGAAGCCCTCCTGGAAAGCTTTCTGCTGCCTGTGCATACATAGTTACTTCTGCCTTTACTTCCCCAACTATTGTGCCTGCCTAAGGCCAAATGGTTTTAGCTCCCCCAGTGGCACTCAGCACAAAAAAGGAAGGGTGCCCTCACCTTCCGAGTGCTTCTTCTTGGTGTGGTACGCCAGGGCTGAGGCCTGAGTGAAGGTCATCAGGCAGTGCTTGCACATGAACGGACGGTCCCCGGTGTGAAGGCGCAAGTGGTTCTTTAGGGTGGAGTTGGCTGCAAACTTGGCCCCACATTCTTCACAGGAGAAAGGTTTCTCGTCGAAGTGCTCGGTCAGCTTGTGGTACTGCATGCCTAGGTAGGGGTACCAGGCCCAGACGAAACACCATCAGTCAGTTGGGAACACTGCCGGAGGATGTCCAAACAAGCTGCACTCGCCAGGCTCATGACTGAGCCACACGCCAGGCCTTAGCGCTGCCCGCCAAGCCACTCATGCCCACGAGTCCACCCCGCTCCCCAGTCATCTCAGTCTCACTCCTGGTTGAATCTGAGATTTTTAGCTGACCTTCCCCACTCACTCCTCTCACTTTCATGTTTCATTAGGTTTACCAGACATTAAGGGCAAGGGAAAATGATTCTGACTTAATACCTTAGGGTCCATATCAGTAAGTTTCTTATCAATAAGTAAATGGGATGTGGGAACCAACAAACCAGACGTCAAACATCTGGCTACAATTACATTCACCAGTGTGTGGTGCTAGGTATTTTGTTCTTCTGTCTTTAAACTTCCTCACAGTGTAGAAGAGTGGGGCGAGGGACCTCCCCAACAGTTGGGAGAGCAATGCTCTGAGGGGCCGACCCCAGTGCTTATGCTCTTCTCAGATACCACCATGCTTCTATGAACCTGTCCTAGAGCTGAAGCCACCACGCTCACGGCACACACACGGGGCCAGGCTGGAACCCACACTACAACATCTGCAGCCACTGTCCTCCACGACTGCCTTCTGACATACCTGAGGCATGAGCAAACTCTCTTCCACAGAGGTCACATGCCACAGGCAGCCGCTTCTTCTTCTTCTTGGGGGCGTCAGGCTCTCCCGCCGTGCCGTGGGTCTGCAGCTGGTGCTTCTCTAGCCCCTTCTCCGAGTCCTTGGCCTCACTGCTGTCCTTACACTGCACCTGTCTGCTCTTGGCCACCCGGCAGCGCTTCATGTGCACCTTCAGACGACAGTAGAAATGGAAGCTCTTGTCACAGGCTTTGCAGATGAAGCTCTTCTTGGCAGGGTCCGGGGAGGCAGAAGTGTCTTTCTCCTGTTGCTCTGGCACAGACTCAGGTTCCCCTGGATCCTTTTGTTCCGTCGGCTGGCAGTCTTCTCTGGCTGCGTTGGCTGTTTTCTCCTCTTTGTCCTTGGCTCCAGAGTGAAAGCTATCACTCACCGTGAACCTCTCCTCTCCATTTTCCTTGGTAAGAAACCCTGCACAGGAGAACACTCGTGGCTCTAGGGCTCAGCTTCTATTATGCTTTGCAACTTTTCTAACACACTCTTAGAGGAGACTGGATTATGTGGATGCTCAGGAAACTCAGAAGTAAAATTGCTATCATCTTTACTTCCCACTAAACACAAATAGCATCATATCACACCTGCGCTCCTGGCTGTTAGGTACCAAGAGCACATAAAAGGAGTAAATATCTTGAGATACAACAACCTCTTACATCAACCACTGTTTCTTCTACTCAATATAGAAAGCGCCCTGGGGTCTAGCAGGCCCCAACCCCTGTTCCTTACCACCATGGGCCAATTCCTGCATGAGGGGCTGCAGGCCAGAGAAAGACTTGTGGACACTACACAGGAGGCGACAGAGTGCAGTGGCCGAGACAGATTTCTCCATGCCCTTGCTCAGCACTGCTCTCAGGGCCACTTCAGGACTCACTGTCTCAGAGGATATGCTCAGCATCTAAATGAAAACCAGAGACAGAGCTGTGTTAACATCAGAGTTTCTCCATGTTCTTCAACACCAGGGGGTCAGGGGTGGGGGTGGAGTGGGGTGATATGAATTATAGAAGACATGGAGCTCTCTAGGTAGTTTATGTTTCTCCTTGAGACACATGAAGAGCCCTGTTTTTCAAAGGACAAGAAAATTAGCAAAGTGCAAACCAGGGAAGCACATATCAAGACAGATGTGCAAACTGAGAAACAAATGGGGCACTGGTGTTTCCTGCAGGACTGTCTTCTTAGCACCTGGCACCTCTCAAGAGCCTTTCTAGATCTGAGCATGGGAAGCCTGGGGGGAGCAGGGTATAGGATTCTAGATCTGAGCATGGGAAGCCTGGGGGGAGCAGGGTATATAGGATTCTAGATCTGAGCATGGGAAGCCTGGGGGGAGCAGGGTATAGGATTCTAGATCTGAGCATGGGAAGCCTGGGGGGAGCAGGGTATAGGATTCTAGATCTGAGCATGGGAAGCCTGGGGGAGCAGGGTATAGGATTCTAGATCTGAGCATGGGAAGCCTGGGGGGAGCAGGGTATAGGATTCTAGATCTGAGCATGGGAAGCCTGGGGGGAGTAGGGTATAGGATTCTAGATCTGAGCATGGGAAGCCTGGGGGGAGCAGAGTATAGGATTCTAGATCTGAGCATGGGAAGCCTGGAGGGAGCAGGGTATAGGATTCTAGATCTGAGCATGGGAAGCCTGGGGGGAGCAGAGTATAGGATTCTAGATCTGAGCATGGGAAGCCTGGGAGGAGCAGGGTATAGGATTACAGAAGTGAGCACAGGAAGCTTGTGTGTGTGTGTGTGTGTGTGGCTATAGCATTTGGCAGCGGCTGTTTCTGTAGAGATCAGGGTAATTTTTCATAATATATAATTGTCTCCACATCTAGAAGTAATTCTGCATAGAGAGTGGCTTCATATTTTTAGACACTTAGATGTACCCTTTTAAACATCATTTTCTTTCATAAGAAACTCAGCGTTTTAAAGCAAGTTCAAATAGGGGCTTTAAAGAGGCCAGGAATATGATTTCAAAGCTGTCCTCTTTCAGAATGTTAGAGCTGTGGGCAGCGAGTCAGCACACTGAGAAAATGAAGTGAGACCATCCACAGAGGGCCACATGGAACTTTCATTTCGGAAGGTATTTTATTTCTGCTCTTTTCGGGTCTATCTAAATAACCCTGATGCCCCTGGAGGCAGGCAGGAGACTAATTAGTGAGGCTAAAGCGATCAACGGCAGAGGTCCCAGCTCTGAAGTGCACAGCACTCTGGAGAGAGATGGGCAGATGAGCCTCGCCTCTGGAGCTCTGCAGGAGCGTGTGCCGCCTTCTTCCCGTCTGAGAGGCAGACTGAGGCGGGGCTGTCACCAGCGGGCATGGTTAGAAACCTGCCCTTGTCTATGTGGATCAAAAGGACACTCCAGGTACATCCGTGGTTTAATTTTATGTTCTTTAGTATCCTCCCCTGTTGGAGATGTACATAGCCAAGTCTGGGTATCTCTGAGTCTTCCTCAGCCCCCACCTAGATTCTGGGATGCTGGTCACATTGTGAGATGCCTCACCGAAAACGAGCTGGCACTATTTGCTGGCCCACATGGGTAAAGCTTTGTTCTATCTATGTTTATCTTGGCTCTTTCAAGAAGCCAGAAGAAAACATGCAATAAGACCAACTTCCTTCTTTTGAGACCAGCTGCTTCTGAGAACATGGTAGAGAAAGAGTCACCATTTCTCCAGCTATTCTAAGCTAAGGCAGTTGGAAGATGTGTTCGCTGGGGTTGTATTACTGGCTTCATTCAAATTCTGGCTTCAGCACTTACTCGACAGTGTCCTAGACCGGAAACACAAACCACTTACTCACCAGTTTCCAAGACTGGAAACCACTGTGTAAAGCCTGAACTCTTCTGTAAAGGCAGATGACATCACTTGCCACTTAGGGCCTGAAAGCTAAAGAGCAAAGGTGTTCGGTTGTGGAATATTATTTCAACTAGGCAAAGATGGGTTTCATTTGCTTATGCGGTGGAATATTAGTTTAAGTGTGTGAAGGTGTGTTACATTTGTTCATGCTGCATTTTTTTAATTATGTAAAGATTTGTTGCATTTATTTCACCTTGCCTGCCTAAAGTACCTGGTTGGTCCAATAAAAAGCTGAACATTCAATAGCTAGGCAGGAGAGAAGAAATCTACGCTCAAAAAGGAGGAGGAAGAGGAAGAAGAAGAGAACAAGGGAGAAAGAAGGGAGACGTCTGGGGCCAGCAGACACATAAGGAAGGAAGGTAAAAGGCCCCGAGGCAAAGGTAGATAGAGAGAAACAGGTTAATTTAAGATAAAAGAGACAGCTAGCACCCAGCATAAGCTAGGCCGAGCATGCATAACTAAAACTAAGTCTCCCGTCATGATTTGGGAGCTGGCTGATGACCCCAAAGGAAAAGCCTGGCACGGTGTTCTGAAGAGCTGGTGGAGCAGCAGGTGTGCAGTAGGCGCGCCGCCGCCGCCACCGAGGATGAAGATGGCTCCAGGCACGGACCCCGCAAGTTCCGCAGAACTCGATAATCACTGTCCTTTACCCACTCCTCCACTCCCCACCTCTTTCAGGATCTCAGCCAGACGCTCATCCTCTGAAGAGAAGTGCCTGAGCTCCCTCATCTGCTGGACGGCCTCTGTGACCAGCCTGCTGTGCCTCAGGACTGTTTCCAACACAGTGCTCTCTGGGGCAGTCACTGAAAGAAAGGGAGGCCAGATACTCAGCCAAACCATGGGCATCATTTTCTCCCTCACCTCTCAACTCCACTCTTCACCAAGACACCACACGGCATCTGTCGCTTCATTTGGGCTAGGAGGGAGGAGGATAGCCAGCCACTGTAGCCAGAACATAATAATGAATAAGGGCTTATCAGCACCCACATCCCCGAACAGTTTTTGTCTTTCCTTTGACACACAAGCCTTTGTGTGTCTTACCACCCGATGTTTACATGCTCGTGGATGCTGTGCCATGTTTGGATTAGGACTCTCTAGCTAGCTCCTCAAACACCACTTTCCTGAACACACACAAAGCACCTTGGTCACCTATGGTCACCCCATTGTGTAGGAGAACATGGGAACTACATGCCACTGCTCCTGAGGGGAGGGACACAGGTGGCAACTGTAAGGGAGACTTCTTGTTTCCAGGGGTCAACGGTTGTCTTTGTTGGGGCAACACCGTGGCAGAGGGGAGACAACTCACCTGCCCGGAAGAAAGCCCCGGCGCCAGGCTCCCTCCCCACTTCTTCCAGGAGCAGGCTCAGTGGGCGGGCCTGGGTCTCCGGAGCCACCAGCAGCAGCTGCCAAAGGGCTGTTGCAGAGAGAGTCTGCCTTTCCAGAGCTGCTGATGTCAGGGAACCGAAGGCCCCTGAGCCAGAGTCCTGTTTCACGAGAGTCTCCATAACCTTCGAGAGGCAACACAAACCTGAGTGTGAGACCGGTCCGAGCGGGTGGCGGAGCAGTCAAGGCTCGGTGCCGGGGTCAGATGAAGGTGTTCTGTGTTCTGGGAGGGGAGGTCTTTGCAACTCTCACCTCTTTCAACCTTGGAGGCTTTTACAATCACATTTACTCTGTGTACAGGGGCTGGGGGATGGAGTCAGGGACACAGCCTAGTAGCAGAAAAGCTTATTTAACATACATGAGGCCCTGGGTGTGTGTATATACACACAAAATAATTTTAGCTGAAAGTCTCTCTCTCTCTCTCTCTCTCTCTCTCTCTCTCTCTCTCTCTCTCTCTCTGTCTCTCTCTGTGTGTATGGGGTTTGGTTTATAGGCAGGATTTCACGCATGCATCCCAGGCTGGCCTTGAACTCATAATCCTCTTCTCCTTGGCAATGGGATTATAGGTGCGCACTACCAAACCTGGCTACTGAGAGAGTTCTTATTTGTGACAAAGTTCTTCATTCTTTTTCATGAATGCTTTTCTTTATTACTATAGAACTATGCAATGCAAAATATAGAAATACAACTCTTTAGGCCAGTGAGATGGCTGAGGGAGTAATTGCCCTGGCCACCAAGTCCAATGAGCTCAGTTTGATTCCTAGAACTCACCTGATAGGAGAGAACTGAGAGAAAGTTGTCCACTCTACAAACTAAATAAACAAAACTTTAAAAAAAAGAAACTGAGAGAGCGGGATGTCCGTCTTTGGGTCATAGTAATTGTGGTGTTGATCGGGAGCAAATTAAAAGTGGGTGATGTTGAGAAAGGCAAGAAGACTTTTGTTCAGAAGTGTGCCCAGTGCCACACTGTGGAAAGGGGAGGCAAGCATAAGACTGGACCAAATCTCCATGTCTGTTTGGGAGGAAGACAGGTGTGGCCGCTGGATGATTAGACACAGATGCCAACAAGAACAAAGGGATTGATTCCCTAGGGAGAGGACACCCTGATGGAGCATTTGGTAATCCCAAAAAGTACATCCCTGGAACAAAAATGATCTTCGATGGAATTAAGAAGGGAGAAAGAGCAGACCTAATTGCTTAGCTGAAGAAGACTACTAATGAGTAATTCCACTGCCTTATTTATTATAAAACAAATGGCTCATGGCTTTTAATGTGTACCATAATTTATTTCATACACCAAAATTCAGCAGATCATGAATGGCTCACAGTGTTTTTGTTGGACAGTCCTGATTTAAGTAAAACTGACTTGTAGCAAAGTGGATATGATCTTTTAAAAGAAAAAAGAAAGAAAGAAAGAAAAAACTGCAACTGTTCTATTTGGCACTTACCCTTAGAAAACAAGTCACCTTCTAGTTCTCCTTCTTGGCATTTCTCAAGATAGTGGTGCATATGTATTTATAGAAAATGCAAATGTGTGTGTATACATAGCCATATTTCCCCTCCCTCCCTCCCGCTCACCTCTCTGTCTCCAGGGGCTAAGCTCTTCACATGTGAGATCATCTTCAGCAGCACCTGGTTGTCTGTGAGAACCTCAGACAGGTTTTCGTGATACTTTCTCAACAGCTCAGCACCATAGTCCTCAGGGCTAGGGAGGGCTGGAAGGAGAGCAGTACAACAGTAAGGCCTGATGCTCAAAAGCAGCCACAGACAGGTGAGGGAGAACAGCAGCGGGAGAGCTGTTTGTGCCGCAGAGCGGAGGCCCGCCGCTAGCCCCCGGCTGCACACACGGCATTCAGGTCTCCTCTGGTCCACACAGAACCACCTGTGATTCAGGGTTGTTGAAACAGACTAGTGCCTGGTAGAAGGCAGGGATGCTCAGCGGGCGGGTAATGAGGAGCCTGCACTTGCAAGAGGCTCTGACGTACAGATTCAGGGGGTCGTCCTCACAACGCCCAGGGCAAAGGATCCATATGGTGATCCCAAACACCACCCGCCACCAGTCCAGGCTGTTCAGATGCCCTCTGAGCCCATCTGTTAGCTACTTCTTAAGTCAGATTTCCTTAAAGGTAAAGAAAATACAGGAAATCCACAAAACTAAATCCCTTAGTTTATAAATAGTTACGTTTTTATTTTTCTCTTTGACCCAGTAAATCCACTTCTGGAAACTAAGCCAAAAAACCAACAATAACAAAAAAAAAACCCTAAAGGCAAAGACCCATTGCCATGTGGAGCTGTGGTGGAGCCATGGTGATGACACTGACTGTGGAGACAGTATCTAATGTGCTGAGAGCCCACTGTGTGCCAGGCACTTTACTACATGTTTACTGGTGTCACTTCACAATGGCCACAAAAATGAATGTGACTGGTGCAACTCTTATACCCATTCCAGGGACTATGAGGTTCATAAAGTGAAGCTGCATGCTAAAGGTCAAACAGCCACAAAATGGCACCATGACTTCCAGGCTTCCCATCATACCACATCTGCCCCAATCAGGGCACGTAGCATACCATGCACATCTGTGTGATAGAAAAGTATACACCCTTCAAAAAAGATTGGAGTTTTTAGAAATGCAAGAGACTCTTTTGCTATTGTTAAGTGGGCAATCATACAACTAAAAGGTATAAGGTAATCTATAAACATGAGCACACATCTCAGTGTCAACAGTAAAGGACTGGGGGGTGGGTGGGTAAAGCAATAGCTGATTTTCTTCATTTGTGGAAACTGTCCCACTTTGTGTATATGTATATATAAATCACTGTAAGCTGGAGAAAAGCCCTCCTGTTTCCCGGAAAGCCATCTTGGTCCTATATGCTCTGGGATGGGGCAAAGTAGTTCCAGCTGGGCTAAGAATGGAAATGAGCTCTCTCCCCCAAGCTGAGGGACACCAAGGGGGCTACCTGGGGACTGGAACACATAGCTGGGAAGGGGGCAATCAGGATTTGAATTAGCCACTCACATTCACCCACACGGTCTGCTGGGATGCACAGCCTCCTGGGCCCCTCTGTCCTCCGTTTAGTTTCACAGGTGACCCTGGCTAGCCCTGTGGGAGGAGGGTCCATTAATAAGCCTGAACCATAGAGACCCTAGGAAGGAGCTTAATGAAGAAGAGTCCTCAGATTCCAACTGATCTGACAGCGAGCTTGCTTCGCAATGCAACGCCATTCCTTAACACAGCTCTTCTTCCCAGCATGGGGCCAGGAGGGAGCTTTAAACTGTGATTTTCTGTACAAGCAGCTCCTGTCCAGAGACTGAACAATTAACTAGTACCTGCAGTGCCAGGTGACTCCGCTACTTTCTGCAAATTCTCCAGCAGGAGGCCCAGGTTTGGGAACGCTGTCCTCACAGCCTGGAGGAGTTTTAGCAGGCTCTCTGCAGGCAGGGTCTTCTCTTCAGCCATTCTGTGCAACAGCTTCTCTATCGTCTCCTTGGGTGTTCTGCCCTCACAGCAGTTCAGAATCACCTGCAGGGGCATGCAATCAGGCAGACACTGTTACTGCAATTCAAAATGGATCGAACACTGCCGGAAAGCCAGCAAGAGAGAGCCTTACCGGATGCCATCTCCAAGCCTCCCCAGCTGGTCTCCAGCACTACTTGTTGTCATAGTTCATTTTTCTGGTTTTTTTTTTTTTTTTAAATCTCAAACATTCTCCAAACAAATAGCTCTATGAAACTCTTGCCCAGCGGTAAGTCCTTTGCTTCCAACAGCTTGCACTGTCTGAAAACCATTTTTAGAAACAGGACTGGCCTAGTACTTGTTATATAGCCCAGGCTTGCCTTGAACTCATGGCAATCCTCCTGCTTCAGCCTCTCAAGTGCTAGAGGTACAGGTGTGCACCAGCACAGCCAGCTGAAAGCCCTTCACACCTGGCTAGTATAGTCCAGGAAGTAGTGTACATCTGACCAGCTCTTTGGAGCCTCTCTGCTTGAGACACCAAGACTGAGAAACAGGCCAGCGCTCAACACTGTTAAACACCTAACACTATCTCTGTTCCACATCAATTCTGTTTATGGACTTCTACTTTATTTGAACACTAAAAAAACTTTAGTCTCTGGTTACAAAACAATAAAGTGTTCTTTCAGATTATTTCTTGTAAAATCTTTTGTTTGGAGAGACCAGGTCTCACTATGGCTGTCCTGTCTATCCTGGTACTCACTCTGCAACACAGTTTGGCCTCAAACTCAAGGAAATTCTCCTGCTTCACCCTCCTGAGCATTGAGGTTACAGTGTGTGCCCCTAGGCTTTTGTGTGTCTACATGCCGGTACTCCTGTGCTGTGACACACACACACACACACACACACACACACACACACACACACACACACACACACACCTATGCTCTGTACATGCAAAGGCCAGAGGAAGACCTGGGTGTTACACACACACACACACACACACACACACACACACACACACACACACACACACACCTATGCTCTGTACATGCAAAGGCCAGAGGAAGACCTGGGTGTCCTGTTCTATCAACTTCTACCTTATTCCCTTGAGACTAGGGTCTTTCACTGAACTCAGACCTTGGCCTGCCAGCCCCAGTGATCCTCTCTGCCCCACCCCCAGCACTGGAGCTACAGGCACACATGGTGACTCTGCCTATTTAGTACCTGGGTGCTGGGATCCACACTCAGGTCCTCAGGCTCATGCAGCTCTCTTACCCATCAACCCATCTCCCCAGTCTCTCAAGGGCCACACATTTCAGCTCCACTCACGACTCAACAGTCACTTTCCCTTGATCTTTCTTGGTTTGTCAATGGGTTTTCTCAACAAAAGGGTTACAAGGCTCTGGAAAATATGCTGAACAATTAAACATATGACAGACATTTTCCTACTGCCACAGAACTATTTCTTTTCTTTTGAGACAGGATTTGTAGTGATATATTGTGTACCCTAATAAACTTGCCTGAGGATCAGAGAAACAGACAGCTAGCCACTAGTTCTTACCTCAGGCAAGTTTATCACTATAAGGGTTTCTCTGTGTAACAATCCTGGCTGTCCTAGAACTTGTAGCCCAGGCTGGCCTCAAACTCACAGAGATCTACCTGCCTCTGCCTCCCAAGTGCTGGGTTAAAAGTGTGCACCACCACACCCTGGCATAGAACTATTTCTTAATGGACCACGGTGCAATATGCATAGTATGGCTCTTACAGAATTAAGAGAGCAGATTATTTCAATGCATTTGGTTCATGGATCCACAGCAACTGAGCTGTGAGCCTTCCTCTGGGAAATGCCTGCTCTCAGGAGACAGTCAAGCAGATTAGTCACAGAAGCATGCCAGCAGCTGCCATTATCAAATTAGCTCTGTTATAAAATAACAAATTGAGCTTTAAAACCAAATTGGCTTTCTACATATGAAAGGAATATATATATGATAATTAAGTTGTCATATTCCTTGTTAGTCATTTTTCTTTGGATAAAGTCTAATATATGGTAGATATCGACTAAGAAAATCATAATTTAAAATTTAAGAGCCTGTATTTAAAAACCTGCAGTGACTTCAGCACCAACCCTTCACTCTTGAGCAGCCTTCTGATGCCCAACGAAGCAGCTCAGGGATGGCTCTTATGGCCACACTGACTCAGTTTGTACCCCAGTTCTAGCTATTCATGCTGTGTGACTTCGGACAAGTTACATGATTCTTGGAAGCTCGTTTTCCCCACCTGCAAATGAAGATAACTGTATCAACTCCTGCATTGTCCTTCTGAGGATCCTGTGAGATGAGGCTGCTGCTTACAGAGCCTGGTGTGACTGCTAAGGACACGCATGCTCCTTCAGAAGCATGCTGCCATTACCAACAAGACATGTGCACAGTGGTAAGGATGCTCTCAGTGTGCTCAGGCCCAGCAGAGCCCAGGTGAGCTCAGCAGAGCCTCGGCCTCCTCAAGCTCCCAGTTCCATGAGGTTACAGAGCTGCTCAGAAGGAAAATTTAGGAACAGCAGAGTCTTTAGTACATCACTTAGCAGGCCATATGCAGAAAGCAAAAGGCAACTATAGCAATTGCTATGCTTATGCCCTGAAGTAAGACATTTTTCTTTCTCATTTTTTCACAGAAAGAACTCAAGGCTTTTACAGATAAAGCATGAAAAGCATAATTTCATAAAAGAAGTTCTGAAAGGCCTGTGCTTCTTCCCCGTGGTGCCATGACACTGTGACCATGGACTCAACATTCACCTCTGGAGTCGGCTTGGCTGGGCTTCTGAGTCTTCTAGGAGCAGCTGCTGCGGCTGTATGACCCCAGCTTAAGAAGTGTTGCTGTGATTTGCAACTAATTTAAGTTCTGCCCAGCCTTTTCCGTCAAGTAAACCGAAAGTGACAGAAGAAAATGACAGTGTGGTCTATCCTGCAGCAGAGCTTAGGGCTGGGGCCGGTTCCACCTCTAAGTGCTGTTTTACAAGATAATGGAACAGCTCAAAGGCCACTTTCAGCCTAGCTCATCAGGAAAGAGCTGGGAGGAATAATCGAATGAAATCTCTCAACAGGGAATCAGAGGCTTCTGGTGCAATAAGCAACTTACTGAAACTGAGTGCCTAAGATTACACCTAATCTGAAACCTCAGGAGGAAAACACAAGCTCATTCCCACCATATCAGCACTGTCTATGAATTTTACAGAATTTTAAAACATCAATTTCTAAAATACATTTTTGAGATTAGAAGCTTCCCCCAACTATTTGTCTGCCTGGATAGTCAACCTAAGATGGCCCAGGCAGATGGAATCTAGGACCCAGACCACTATGAACCTAGTGCTATCACACCAATGGTTTGGAAACCATCTCTCCTGAGCATCTAAGTCACTCTCAGTTTTAAGAAGTAATGCCACGAAAGTTCTCTCTCCCCACCCTTCCTTCTAGATAGACATATTTTTAGCACAAAGTTGAAATCGATAACACCAACAAATACAGTTATCTAGTTGCCCTAAGAAGTCATGCCAGCAGTTTTATGAGGGTTTTAGCAGCTAGCTGTTGGGAGAATAAACTGCTATGACCTTCCTGAAGGGCAATTTGACAATGTCCACAAAGACTTTTACGCTCTATTCTAAAATTCCATTTAAAAATTACCCTAAGGAAATAATATGGAGAAGTCTGCAGAGCTTTGCCTGCAAGGATGTCCTCTACAACATCATTTATAAGACAAAGTAGTGGCAACGAATGCCCAAGAATAAAGAGTGAATGAGTCATGGATGCCCATTAGGATATAATGCTCCCCCATCCCTTAGTGCAGATAGAGATGTGTGGTAGCAGAGAAGAGCCACGAGTTTGTACTGCCTCATCCACGACTCCAAGGAGACAAAGGGAAGCGCATGCTACTAGCAGCAGCCTCTTGATTTTTCACAAATTCACTTTTGCTTGTTTTCTTCTGTATCTACATATTAACCATGTATCACTTCTATAAATACGAAAAGCATCACAATCGCAAATGTGCCACAACATTCAACTCTTGCTACAGTGGCGTCGCGTGAGGTCAGAGTAGCGGCAGCAGTAGTGTCACCTGCCCATCCACCTGCCCAGTGGCCACGTGCTGCAAAGCTACAGCAAGAAACGGAAAGGAGCATGTGGCAAGAACCTCCAATCAGCCAAGGTGATTACTACGCAGAAAGTATCAAAACATCACAAGGCAGAAAGCACCTCGTGCAGCAAAGGTGCCAGGAACACGCTCTGCAAAGTTCAGAAGGGGCAGAGGCTTGACACAGTTACCCTTTTTTCGGAGACAGGCAGGAATTCCTCCTTGGCTGTTTCCAGGAACTCCACAATAGGTCTGAGCTGTGTTACACACTGGATCAGGTCCTCTTTGTGTTCCAGTAACAGAACAGACAAGGTCTTTCCCTCCCCTGCGCTCCCTGGGGGAGAAAGAATTAGAGACACACAAGAGAAGCTAGTCAATTTGAAGAAAATGACAGCGTGGTCTGTTGAGAGAGATCTAACAGAATAGTAAAGTGCTTCGGTGCACCTGAATGCAGAATCACTTTTGGAGAGGAAAATACTTTATTATTCTGTTTAAACTCTATGAAAGGAAAAATGTTTCATTTATCTGTCGAAATACAAAGCTTCAGAGGCAGCCAGAGGTTAACTTCTGGTAGGCAAGGCCACTGCTTTGTACCTAACCCAAATGAGAGCAACTTCAGCTTTAAGTGCTGGCAGCGAACCAGTCACTTGAGACGCTGCTTTGGACATTTGGCTTTTTGAAAGGCATGAGGACAGTGACAGTAGCTTCAGTTTGTTGAGGTGCCAGCCTAGATAACTAGGGCTGAAATGGAGACTCACATGGAGCCTGTACATATTTAACATGCAGCTTCTGGGATGGCACAAGAACCTACATGAAAGCCACCAATGATACACATCACTGGCTGGAACTCTAAAAGCTGGGTCACCCAGGTGGCCAGAGTGCCCTCCTACCTTCTGGCTGAAGCTGAGACACCTTCTCTGCAGGTGTGGACTCCTGGTACAGTCTCATCAGAGACAAGACCACCTGCACATCTAGGCTCCCATCGTGCACTTTGTCCAGGATTCTCTGGAATGCTGAGCCTTCTCCTTCATCCTTGAGACATCCCATTATGGTCTGTGAACCAAGTGCCCAGAGAGAAAGAGAGACTAATTACCCACAAGAACTACACCTATGGCGTAAGGGCTCTGACAACTTGACCTTACACCTCTCCCTCAGCCCTTCACCCACTGCACCAGCTTGTAGGTATAGCAACCCAACCAGCTCAGCTGCCCCCACTCCCATCCCCTAAGCCTTCCTTCCGGACCTCACAGGCCCACTTCCTCCCTGCTGGTCCTCCCTGTACTGGACACACACTGTAACTGTTTCATGACAGCTTTCTCCTTGGAGACTTTTGGGAAGGCAGCAATCATGCTGCCAGGACTCTACAGCCTCAGCAAGAAGCACAGCACATAGTAGGTGTGCATATATGTCTAACGAATGCAATGCACTTCTTGCCTAATTAGACCTTTCTGAATCTTAAGACACTGGATATTTCTCAGGCAAAGATATCTGAATTTCAAATTGAATGAACTGTCATTTTACTATTTGAGAATGCAATTAAAATCTTGGGAGTTAGGAAAAAAGAACACTTTAAGTCATTTACATTCTGAATGATAGACTATTTAGAAAGACATGGGCCTTATTACTTTTAGATATATTCTGTAATAAGGCTAACAATGTGTTGGCTTATAGGTGCCAGCTGTCAGAGAACATGATTCACATATTAATTACCCCATGGTGATGGCTGCTTCTACTCTAGACAGGAAAGTGTCAAAGTTTCTTCTGGAAGCAACACTCACACATAGCCTGTCCTGCCTCTTGCCCCGTGCTGACCTTCCAATAGCATTAGGCATCACTCCACCTTGGTGTCATGGTTTCCTGACATCAGGGATGCTGAAGTACTATGGTTAAAAACCCATCTTTGTGGCCAGCCCCTTTCAACTTTCTCCCAAATCCATAACCACAGCAGGATCTAAAACATTATTTGGAGGAGACTGGGAATTGTTACACAGCCTGGCTGGCCCCAGCCTCCTGCCAACCCTTGCTTCTTTCCCTGACAATCCTGTAAAGAGAGTCCAATCTCCAGGCCTCTTCTGGTCCAGAGCCACACTACTCTGTGAGATATGCCTTAGACTTGAGGTCTCAGGACCACATCCTTGAATATTTCAGATCACAGGAAAGTATCAGCAACCCCAGTGGCAAAATAAACAAAATTAACATGCCTTTCTTTGATCTGACAGGACATCTCTTATGTAAATGGGAGGAAGACCAATGGAAGGTGGAGTTAATATTTCTATTTTAACAAAAATTTATTTTGAAAACTTGAAGTTACCAAAACATAATTCCTTCATACAGTTGCATGTATACTTCTTTGTTGTTGTTTTGTTTTTTTGTTTTTCTAGACAGGGTCTCTCTGTGTAGCTTTGCGCCTTTCCTGGAACTTACTTGGTAGCCCAGGCTGGCCTCGAACTCACAGAGATCCACCTGGCTCTGCCTCCTGAGTGCTGGGATTAAAGGCGTGTGCCACCACCGCCTGGCGGCATGTATACTTTTATATTAACCTTTAAAAGGGGTTTCTTTTATGGTTTTGGTCTCCTCCAAAAGTAAACGTGGACAAAAACCTAGTTTAATAATCTACACTTCCATGACAAAGAGCACTTGCTGCTCTTACAGAGAGGACCAGAGTTCAGGCTCCAGCACCCATGCTGGGACGTTCACAACCACCTGTAACTACAGTTCTAGAGGATCTGATACCCTTCTCTTCTGGCTTCTGCAGGCATCTGAACACAAACTGCATCTATACAGGTGCACACACATTAAAAAAATCTACATACATATTTTAGAAATAATTTCCATTAACCTTAGGTAGCATATTGTCTACTAATAAAACAATGAACAAGAAATAAAGACATCAGGTGAATGATTAAATCCCCTTTGGCCAAATTAATTCAACTTCTCATGCTTTTTGTTAGTTAGTCTACCATCTCTTTAGAACACCCTTCACTAATAGCAGTAGGCATTCTGGGGTCAACAACATGCAAAACAGCTGCCAAGACTTCCGCCTCCAGATATCTACACCCTTGGGCTGAGCCTCATGACTGACTTCTCAAGAAGAGCCTATGGCAGAAGCAATGGGATAAGCCTTTGGGAGTTAGGTTGCTATGCTTTTCTGTCTGGCCCATGAGTACATGTGTGTATGTAAGAGACGGGAAGCATGGGCTTGCTCTGCTCATCTGCTGTCCCTCTCTGCCTTGTTCTGGGAGATGCAAGCCACCATGTTTGAACTGCCCTAGGGAAGAGACCCCTGGGAAGAAGGGTCAGGTCCAGTTGCAGTGGAGTGCAGCGTGAAAGCACACCTTCTGGAGCTCACTAAGGGAAGGATCAGGTCCAGTTGCAACAGAGTGCAGTGTGAAAGCACACCTTCTGGAGCTCACTAAGGGAAGGATCAGGTCCAGTTGCAACAGAGTGCAGCGTGAAAGCACACCTTCTGGAACTCACTAAGGGAAGGATCAGGTCCAGTTGCAACAGAGTGCAGTGTGAAAGCACACCTTCTGGAGCTCACTAAGGCCCTGGGGAGCTGAGCTGAGACAGCAACAGCTGGCTGACAGCCCAGCTGCAGCCTTGTGAGACTTTAATCAGGGACCAGGCAGGTTCCACCCCAACTCCGGACCTGCAGAATCTGTGGGAATAAGTACTGCAGTTCCCAGGCTGCTGAACGGTGCAGTGGAAAGGGCAGCTCAGCATCACCCCTCACTCCTAACACCCTCGGTAAACACACCGCTTCCTGTTTCCTTTTCTTCCTTCCTTCCTTTCTTACTGAGATCACACAGCCATCTTATTCCACCCCAGGCCAGGCTGTTTCCTTTGTTCACCTACGGCTCTCTCACTAGCCCACACTCTCTGGGTATCGACTGTGGCTGGCATTATCATCTGAGCCGAGGAGAATGGAGCTTCCGCCAACAGTGGCTTCTGAAGTGCTCTGGTCTGCGGTCTCTCCCTCTGCAGAACTACTCAGCGGTGAAATGAAAACATTTGTTAACTTCATTGCTCAGCAGTGGTGCTGGGTGACCACCTGGGAGGAGAAGCAGGGGCGGGCTGATGGGAGGGCAGGAGGGAACCGTCAGCTGCCTGCCTGGACAGCCCTGCTCTTCACTCCTGCACCGACTGGGCATCCCCATCAGACCTGGCACTCCAGGCTGCAGGCGTTCTGTAGCGCAGCAGGACCCCTTCTGCAGCAGCACTCTGCCCAGACAGCGGTGCCAAGAGGGTGCCATATATTGTGCGGAGCTGCTACTGTGTGACGTAACTCCAAGATCCCAAGTAAAATACAGCCTTGTCACTGGGGCCAAGTTCTTCAACCAAACACTACAACTTCTTTGACTCTTAAGGGGTTAAAGGTACTTTAGCAAATCCACGTCAACACATGTTCACACAAGTAGTCAAAATTACCGAGTGAAATATAGGTACACACATTTAAAGATGAGGCAGCTAGTTCTCCTTCTACAACACAGGAAAGGCATCGAATCTGTCCCTTCACTCAAGCCTTTTCATTGGCTTTATGTACTTATCAACTGCTTCTGCCTAGGACCTTCACATTTGTTCGGGTGACAGCCAGGCCCTCCCTTCCATGCTGAGGGCCAGGGGACAGCAATAATGAGAAAGATGGGGCTGGGGTGTAGCTCTGTTTAGCATACATCGGGCCCTGCTCAATCCCTGGCACCAAAAATAAATAAAAAGAAACAATACAGACCATAAATAATAGTTCCACACCGTCCTGGACTGAGTGTAGACTTGCTGTCTTCTTTACTCCTCACACTATCCCAGGATGCATTCCTTCTGCTATTCTAGATGAGCACTGGAGAGGCTAAGGAACTTACCAAAGGTCACAGGGCAGCAAGCAGAGTAGTCTGAGTGAAACACTGGATACATTAAATCCATCTGCACTGGATGCCCCCGGACCTACCAGAACCAGTCACTGAACACAGGTAATATGCACACCATCTTCAGTCTCACTTCGGAGACCAGTACGCAGTGCTCACACCAAGTTTAACTGAACCTTTTCCTACAACTGCAAGTCTTTCTAGAGCTCTAGCTGTGTGGCCCAGACTTGATGTACAAAGGCGATCTGAAAAACACCAACTGACTTTCACTTCTTGTAGACCTGTGAAATGATTGCCGGTTACTTGCTCTGAGAGGGTTAGCCCAGCCAGTGAGCACTGTCCTTACGACAAAAAGCTGCACCATACCGCAAGGCAAAGCAGTGCCACTGCCGAGAACATCAGACTCACAGAGCAGGACACTAGCTGCCTCTGAGATGCAGCTAAAGGAGCAAATGCTCCCTGGTCTCCAGTGCTGGGGGTCTTACTAGGACGTCAGATTTGAAAGTGAAATAAGACAGTCCAGAACAGAAATCCAATAGTGGAGAAATTAGCTTCTTATTCCTGACAAAGATCGCTTTGCTATACACACAATTAACTAAAAGCAGAGACTTGCCAGGGATAAAGGAAGAAGACAATTAAAAGTTACAGCACAAACTGAAAGAAAGTATGGGTTGGCTTGAAACAGGTTTTACCACTTGCTTTAACGGTAGTGGCGGTTACAGTGCACAGTCTGGCAGGAGATGCTCCCGCACCCCAGCCCCAGGAGACCTGTTGTGATCAGTTCTGGCTGTGGAAATTCTCTGGGTTCCAGCGCCCAGCCTCTCTGTTTCAGCAATCATGCTTAGGGAATGGCTTTGCCACCTTTCATCAGGTAGCTTGGGAGATAAACATTATCAGGACACCAGGAACCCAAGTTCTCCCTGAACTCAGTCCAGGTCATCTGTACACCTTGCATCTGTGTGTTTCAACCAGAATCGGGTGCCACTCACCAGTGGCAGCAGGCCTCAAATGGCACACACAGTGGGGTATTTTTAATGGTGTCAAGGTACTTCATGATGATTAGCCAATAACATTCAAAGTCCCTTGGGAGCTAAAGATGTAAGAACAGGAAAACCAGCAACGCCAACGAGAAAAGCCAAACCCTGTGGTTGTGCTGGAGCTTAAAACGTGCTCCCCGAGGAGCAGTTCTTGAGTGCTCCCCTCACAGAGTCTTACAGCAGGCCCCCAGGAGCTGGCTATTCTCGGAAGGATGGACACCCTGCAGTCACAGGGTCAGGGTGCCTGGTTCACAGCAGGTGCTCACTGAACATCTGCCAGATCCAAGGCAAGCAGAGCGACACTTGGAGAAAGTAGGTTCTCTCTGCAGCAGTTCTCAACCTGCAGGTCGGAACCCTTCACAGGGGTTGCCTAAGACCATCGAAAACACAGATATTTACATTAGGATTTATAAGAGTAGCAAATTAGTTATGAAGTAGCAGCGAAATAATTTTATCGTTGGGGGTCACTACAACATGAAGAACTGTATTAAAGGGTCCCAGCATTAGGAAGGTTGAGAACCACTGCTCCACAGCCTTTTAGGACACAGGCATCATGTCCTCTGCCACCACTTACTATAGCAGTCTTGAGGCCATTAACTTCAGCAGTGCTTCTCCAAACAGGGTTCATGGCCCACAGACACCAAGGTGGCAGCCCACTGAGGACGCTGCTAAAGGCAGATTCCCAAGCTCTCCTGTGACCAGACTCACATCTTAACAAGCACTCCAGACCACACAGGACACACTATTGTTCTAGAGACCAAGGACTTTGTCTGGGACTCCACCCCTGCAATTCAGGAAGCTACTTCCACTCAAGAGGTTGGTACCTCTCTGAAAACATGCCCGACAGATTAAGCCTAGGGTCACACAAACATCCTGTGTGTCAGAGTGAAGCACACAGCACTAGGACACTATGAGGCACTCCGTGAAAAGGGGGCACTGAGGCTGTTGAGGCCAACAAGCACGGAGATAATTACAAACCAAGGCAGCAGTTGCTACCCACTGAACTCCTGCGGTGTGCCTGGCAGTTTGTAGATACCACATAAATAATCCTAATTATGTCATGATGACCCTACAAGGTGGTACCTGGTGACATTCCCATTTTATAAAATAAGAAACCAAGCCTTACAAAGACTAGGTTGCTCAAGGTCAAAAGGAAGTAGTCAAGCCAGGCAAATAAACTATTAGGCTTGCAATGGAGCGACCCAGCCAGAAGAAGGAATGAACATATAATAGCATGGACAGATCTCAACAAAGTACGGGAAGGAAACCGACCCCCCCCCCCACACACACACATACACACACTCCATTTATGTGATACTCTAGAAAACACAAACTAATCTAAATTGACAGAAGGCCAATCAGTGGTTACCCAGAGCCTGGCCCAACTGGGATCAGAGAACTGTGTGTGTGGTGGGGGAGGGGAGGCAGTATTACAAAAGATTTGGCAATAAAATGTTTCTGACCATGCAACAATAAAAAAAAAAAATCCAAGTTAAAATCAAAGGGGCAATAATCTGTGGGTTTCTGGCAGTGCTCACTGGGTCTGAGTGTGACCTCACTGGAGCCTTGGTTCTGGACATACACTGTGTACAGTTTGTTCCGCACACACCGGCCTGCCAGGCGGTGCCACCAAGGCTCCTTCAAGCACCTCAGCGACCAGTCAAGACTCCTGCTTCTAGGAACTACCGGGCTCTACTGCTCTCGCCACGTTTTCTGCTTACAGACACAGAGGGTTTATGGAAAACAAAGACTTGGAATATTTTTCTACCACCACTTCTAGAATGTGAGTATTGAATTAGTGCATTTGGGGTTGTGTTGTACTAGAATGCTTGATTTTTCAAGGTGCTGTTTAAATTGCTAACTTGTATTTTATTTTTTAAAAAAAGGTCAAATGAATTTTGACTTGGGATTAGAACACTTTCACATCACTTCTGAAATGGCCTAAAACATAACTTGTGCCATTTTGTATGAAGCAGCACTCTGCAGTCACGACTGGGAAGCCCAAGTATTCATCAACTCGGAAAATGCTGAAGATGCTCTCTGCATCCTGTAGCATCAAATATTCAGCCAAGATTTACTGCTTCACATAAAAATAGACATCCATCTCATTAGTATGCAAATCTGCTTTTGTGTGTAATAAATGATGAAATTATATGTACACCAAAGAATTATCTTAAAATAAATTTCTTGATGATTTATTATCAGAAAATGTTAGATCTGCATATCTGCTTTATATACCTGTATACCCAGGGTTGTGAATAGAAAAGGGTGAAGCTTGACTGAAGGGATAAATGAATGGAGGGATGGATTACCAAAGGCCATGAGAAGGTTTGGAGTGCTGCATGTCCACCTTGACAGTGATAATGGTTTCTGGACATACACAAAAACTTGTGAAATTGTGCACTTCAAGTGAGCAGTGTACTGCAGCTAAGCACGCCTCTCTAGAGCTGGCTGAAAGGAACAAGAGCAGGAGAACCTGGAACAAGAGGCTCCCCAACCCTAAACCTAAGCCAGTAATTCATTTTTTTGCAGTGATGGGGATCAAATCCAGGGCCTTGTGCTTACTAGGCAAGACTTCTACCGTGAGCTACATCCTCCGCTCTTATATTTAATTTAATCTTATGTTCTTAAGGACTATTTCCTTTTGCTTCCTGAAGTCAAAAGATGTATTATAGGCAGTTTAAAGTACAGCCACCAAGTGATTTTTAAAGCTGGTACTCTGACCTCTAAAATCGAGGGAGAAATAACATAAGCCTGTAATGATCACCAGCAGTGACTCAGGGCTCTTCTAAAGCACTGTTAAAGTTACTGCCATTAGAAGATTAGAACAAGAATTAGAAAGGAAAGAAAGAAAAAAGGTAGTATCCAACAGACCCACATAAAGATATTTTTTTTGCAGTTTATTTTTCTTTTATGTATATGAGTGTTCTACCTGCATGTATGTATGCACATTGCATTTGTGCATGGTGTCCACAGAGGTTAGAGTTATGAATGGTTGTGAGCCTCCATGTGGGTGCTGGGAAGTGAACCCAGATCCTCTGCAAAAGCATGAGTATTTTCAACCACTGGGCTATTTCTCTGGCTCCTGCAATGGACACTTTTAGGTACAGTGTTATCCAAAAAGGGTGGAGACACAATTCAAATAATCTGAGCACTGCTGGTCTAAGGAGTGCTGTCCAAGGGAAGTGGAGAAAGCCCTAAGGGAGGAAAGGAGGAAGTGTGTCTAGAAGTTATCAAGGTAACAAACCAACGACAAAAGTGACGGGTTAAGCTGTGAAGAGAACATGCAAGTGCCAAAAATATAAAAGCCATAACGTCCCTCAGAGCAATCAGACTAAGGGTGGTGGGGTTATGACTGCAACCCCAGGAGAGACATCAGGGCTGACCCAGTCGTGTAAAAAGTATTACTCTCAAGGCAGAGACTTATGACTATGGACAGCTATTTGCTACTATGGTTAAAATCATTACTAAATCCTGAATTTGTTTTCTAAAATGTAACCTACAATGAGCCAGGAAAACAAGGAAATGCTGGGTGGCATTTCCTGACAGAATTAGCAGTCAACAAGCCTACAGCAGCAAAGGATCCTCACTCGACCACCCCCATCAGACTGTCAGCCTGCTGGAGGCCCCTGCCGGGCGGGCTCTCAGCAGGTTCCCCAGAGGTGCAGGTGGGATTCTCAGTGCCTGTGGAGTGAATCTGCAGGGTCAGGTGTGCAGAGAACAGGCGGGGATGGGTCTCAGTTACCTTACTGACAACAGAAAAGGGCAGCTAAGAAACAGCATGACAACCATCTGGCAGCTTCCTGGCAGGAGATTTCTAACGTGTTTACACATATGGGTCACTTTTGCCCTGCTGGAATCTGGATAAGCTCTCTAATGTCAGAATTGGAGCTGAGGGCGTACTCAGCAGTACAGTACTTACTTTACAGCCACAAGGTAGGCCCTATGCTCTATCCTCAGGCCCAGAAATAAAGTCAGAATCCTTGGGTTTTTGTTCTGGCTCTGAGTCTTACGTGCTCTGTGTCTTAGCCAAGCTATTTCACCTCTTTGCATTTTCAACCATAAAACAGGATAAAAAATGACCCATAATTTCTGTGAGGATTAAATGAGATAAGTTATGTATCAACCTTAGCACAACATTACCAAACAAATGCCTATCATTGTGTTTTTAATGTTCAAAAGGGCCACTATATTCCTCACATGATACCATTTGCTGTGTGCTTCTACTAAATACTCTTTGTACATGTTCTGAGTGTCTGTTGTCTACCTCTCTGATCTGGGGTTATCTGAGACTACCTTGTTGTGGAATATTAAACTATGTAAATATGTGTTACATTTGTTTATGCTGCATTTGTTTAGTTATGTAAAAATATGTTGCTGTTTTACCTTGCCTGCCTAAGGCACTTGATTGGTCTAATAAATAGCTAAACGGCCAATAGCTAGGCAGAAGAGGGACAGGCGGGGCTGGTAAGCAGAGAGAATAAGTAGAAGGAGGAATCTAGGCTCAGGAGAAGAGAATGAGGGAGAAAGAAAGGGAGATGCCTGGGGCCAGCCAGCCAGACACAAAAAGCAGGAAGGTAAGACATACAGAAAGAAAGTTAAAAAGCCCAAAGGCAAACATAGATGAAGAGAAACTGTTGTGGATTATGCTCATTGGTTAATAAAAAGCGGACAGGATGGTAATTGGGCAGGAAGTTAGGTGGAAAAGCCAAACTGAGAATGATGGGAAGAAGGAGGGCAGAGTCAGGAGAGATGCCAGCGAGCTGCCCAAGAAGCATGATGCTAGAGGACGGTAAAGCCCCAAGCCATGTGGCAATAGATAGACTAATAGAAATGGGTTAATTTAAATGTAAGAGCTAGTTAGTAATAAGGTCGAGCTACTGGCCAAACATTTTGTAATTAATACAAGCTTTTGTGTGTTTATTTGGGACCAGAAGGTTGGGACAAGAAAACTCCACCTCCATTTATAAGAAATAGGTTAAATTAAGTTATAAGAGCTAGCAAGAAATGAGCCTAAGCTAAGGCTGAGTATTCGTTAATAATAAGTCTCTATGTCATGATTAGGGGGTTGGTTGGTGGCTAAAAGAAGGCTTGGTATAAGGCACCATGGTGCAAACCTGAAATTCCAGCACTTGGAGGTTGAAGCAGGAAGATGTTCAAGACCAGTCTGGGTTACAGAGCAAGGCCCTGTCTCAAAACAAAACAAAAAAAAATGATTAAAAAGTTGGACTTTCATGGTGATCAACATACAACTTCCTTTGGGAAATATACTGCTTAGCAGTCTTTCAAGACCCTTATTTTGGGAAAGAAGGGAGGTCATTTCATTAGGGAAAGTGAAACCCTGGGTGTTTTGCATTTTTCTATTTCCATCCTGTGAGGGATACTAACTTGATTCCTGAGATGTTGAACTAGAGACACCTACCTGCTTCTGAGAGCCTTTAATCTCTGGGCATTCTTCCAGTCTTTTCAGTGTGTCCTGGGTAAGCAAGACTGCATTTGAGAAGACACTTTCATGTTCTAGCAGGAAATTCAGCTGGTCCTGCTTCCTCTCACACTCTGAATAAAGAGCAGGGTGGAACAAAACAGGACTTTATTACTTGAAAGGACGAAAGAGCAATTTCAGTTGAGGAGAACCGTCAGTCCCAGACTACCCCACCTAGCACATGGTAGATAAGCAGGATGTCAGCATTTCGAGGCTTTTTTCTCCACACATCATCTGTTTGGTGACGGTCCTGGGGAGCTCTGGGAAGCAGAACACTGCTGTCTTAGTATTGCCTCTCTGCTCTGTGCTCACTTCAGCTTTCAATACCAAACACCAGGCATTTTTAAAACAAGATCCCAGTATGGGCTGCAGTAAATTGTGGTTTCCTACCTAATGGTGATGTTTGGCAAACTACCAGTGAAACAAAGCATCTGCAGGGCATGCTGATGCATACCTGTAATCCCAGCACTTGGGAGGCAGAGGCAGGAGGATTGTCATGAGTTAGAGACCAACCTGCTCTACATGGTGAGTTTCAAGCCAACTGGGGCTCCACATGGGGACTTTGCCTCAAAATAACAAACAACAACAAAACAAAGAATTTCAAAAACTAAAAACCATCAAATACTGTAATTGGCAATAGAAGTCTGGACTTCAATTAAATATAAATTTATAAATGAAATGAAATACAAAATCAAACAACTGTTACCTGTTTCTGTGTTGGCTTCCTTTGCCTCACTTGGGATCTGTCCAACAGGGGAAAGGGAACAAACTCCAGCTGTGTGAAGGGTCACCCCTGTGACTTCTGCTGCCACCTGAACAACGGGAGGATCTGAATTTATCTCCTGGGTCTTGGCTTTCTCAGGGCCTGCTGGCATGGCAGAAACTTCCAGGGAAGAAGAGGGCTCCTCAGGAACTTCAGAAGAAATAACTTCTACTTGAGGTTTCTCTGATTCCTTGCCACTTGCCTCTGAGGACAGCACTGAGATATCCCTTACCACCTGCCCCTGGACAGAGCAGTTTACAAGGTTGGTCAGAAGATTTTTACAACCAACAGCCACATCAAACATCTGCAGGCTATCTGCTAAGGAGATGATCTTGGAGAAGTTGTGTTTGCCCATGGGGAGCTTGCCCGTGTATGTCATTTCTAACAAGAGGGCAAACTCCTCGGGGCTCACCACAGATGCATCGATGGAGATGGCATCTGTGCTGTCCAGCAAGGTTTTAAACAGGAGGCTGGCCGCTGCCAGGACGAGCTTGTGGGCCCTGAAGTAGATGTTGCCAATGGAAATGGTGCAGTCACAGAAGCGCTGTTCCTTGCACAGGGCATAGAGCTGCAGCAGGAGCTGCTGGCTGTAGTTGGGGAGTTCCATGGTGTAGATCCGCCCTCAACGCCTTCCTCTCTCCCTCCAGACTCCACCTAGCGAGGACCAGCCCTAGAGAGACCCACAAAGAACTGTGTCAAATAAACAGGCATTCAGGAAAGGTCTAGTGGGAGCCGCTCAACAAGCCAAAGGACAGTTCACTCACTCATTCAATAACAGCATCCACTTCATTCATTCAGTGTTGCTCAACAGGGAGGGGCAGGGCACCAGGACTCCTGAGTTAGTGATAATTCTATGTGATTAGTTAGAGGCAGGGACTGTGCTTAGTGTCCTGCATGCATGGTCTCACTTGCTCCTCATGGTGACTCAGAGTCATCTTTCCTTCCCTATTCCCCAGAGTAGCTGAGGGAAAATCAGCTATGGAAGGGCCTGTCGTCATTACAGGCTGATCTGGAAGCTGTAATTGCTCCCTTGTATGCCACATCTGCCCCCCAGAAGTGCTGGCCAGCAGGAGGGACAGACACAGACACAGACTGGAACTACAGCACCTGCTGTGGGATGGTCTGTATGTCAAATTACTCTGATTGGTCAATAAATAAAACACTGATTGGCCAGTGGCTAGGCAGGAAGTATAGGCGGGACTAACAGAGAGGAGAAAAGAAAGAACAGGAAGGTTGAAAGTCACTGCCAGCCGTCGCCATGACAAGCTGCATGTGAAGATGCCGGTAAAGCTACGAACCACGTGGCAAGGTATAGATTTATGGAAATGGATTAATTTAAGATATAATTACAGTTAGCAAGAAGCCTGCCACAGCCATACAGTTTGTAACCAATATAAGTCTTTGTGTTTACTTGGTTGGGTCTGAGCGGCTGTGGGACTGGCAGGTGATAAAGATTTGTCCTGACTGTGGGCAAGGCAGGAAAACTCTAGTTACTGCGTCCCAGTACTCAAGCTGTCATAGTACTGGGCAGAGATCCCAACCCTCCCCTTGGACACATTTGTCATTTGGTTCATGCTTCCACTGACTCACGGGCCAGGCTCCCACTTCCTATGCTGGGCATCCTCATCACTTCTCCAGCTCCAGCCTCCTCTAAATTCTGGTGTATACTTCCAACAGCTGGTGTACCAGCTTCCTGGTGTTCCTTTTCAATGTCTCCGATTGGAAACCTAAAAGGCTTTTGAAACTTTATGTCTCCAAAGCTCCCTGCTATCTTCCCCACTTCCCAGAAATCCTATCCTAATTGCTCACACCAAAACCCTATAATGGGCTAGAGAAATGGCTCAGTGGTTAAGAGCACTGGCTGTTCTTCTAGAGGACCCAGGTTCTATTCCCAGCACCTATGTCTATAACTAGCTGTAACACCAGTTCCAGGGAATCTGGTTTCCTCTTTTGGCCTCCAAGGCTATCAGGCATGCATGTGGTACACAGACATACATGCAGACCAAATGCTCATACACATACAATAAAACAAATAAAAATCTATAGTTAACCCTGATGCCTGTGTTTCCTCATACACTAGATCTAATCCTTCAAAACCCCATGGCTCTACCTGCAATACATACAAATCCCAGCACCTCTCATTCCTTCATGGCCAGTCGAAGCCACCATCCCCATTTATCCAAATTTCCACAAAAATCGCACAGCTGATCTCCATGCCTCTGCCTGCCCTACCTTCTATTCAACAGCCAGAGTGATCTATTTAGCACACAGCTAGAGCCTGGTATTTCTTTTACAGATGCCTTAAATGGCTTCAGTGTCAGATCAGAGTCAAGGTTCTTATAATGAACTGCACCAGCCCTTCATAATCCAGCTGTCACTGGCTGTCTAACCTCCTCTACATTCTGCTCCTCCGCCCTCAGCTCTAAGTGCATTGCCTTCCTTGCTGACCTAGGAGCACATGGAGTATACTTCAGCCATAGGGTTCCTCACAGTCCTGCCAGGCTGGCTCTCTCACCTCCACCAGCACACTGCTCAAGGGCCATACAGGTGGGGCATTTGTAATCTGAAATGCTTCAGAATCAGAAACTATTTCATTCTTTCTTTTCCTTCTATGAGACAGTGTCTTTTTTTATGTAGCCCAAGCTGGTCTGGAACTCATGGTCTTCCTGCCTCTGCCTCCCAAACTATAGAGATTATAGGGATATTGGCTTATAGGTGTGTGCTACCATTCCTGGCTGCAAACCAGAAATGGCACCAACATGATATCACAGATGAAAAATTCCACAGCTAGGCTGGAGAAATGGCTCAGTAGTTAAGGGCACTGACTGCTCTTCCAGAAGACCCAGGTTCAATTCCCAGCACCCACATGGCAGGCTTGAAACTATCTGTTCTAGGGGACCCGATACCTTCGCACAGACATACATGCAGGCAAAACACCAATGCATTAGAAAAAGAAATCCACAGCTGACTTCATGTGACAGGTTCAAAAGTCAACACTCAAGTGTACTAACAATACTATATCTATGTGCAATGAGCTTCAGGCTAGTGTGTAAGAAACAAGAATGATTACTGTGTTTATTTATTTATTTGAATACCAGGTTTATATTTAGGGGCCTATCCTTAAGTCTCCATAGGCAGATGTTTCAAAATAGTCTGTGTCTGGAACATTCCCAGGTAAGAGCACTTGGTCGGTGTCACCGCCCTCGCCTCACCCTGCCCTGCTTTCACCTATCACACATCACCCACTGGTGTGTGGTGTCTGGTTGTGCCTCACTGTCTCCTAGGTAATGCCCAAGCTTTACTGGGAGAGGCTCTTTGCCACCCACTGTCTCTCAGTGCTTAGAATGCTGCCTAGCATACATATTACTGGTAACCTGATAGAATAAAACACCAATTAGAGGGAAATATAATGATAGGGATTTGCAATATGCATGTAACAACCTAATTTTGAACAGAGGAGTCCAGAAGTTGGAGTAAAACTTGGAGGAAGAGTATTGACGTGTGTGTGTGTGTGTGTGTGTGTGTGTGTGTGTGTGTGTACATATATATGACATATATGTATATTCATGTGTGTGAATGCAGACATCAGCTTACTTGGCCCATGAGTTTCTGGGTATTCTACTGTCTCCACCTTCAATCTCCCCATAGAAGTACTTGGAGTATGGATGTGATACACATTTAACTTTTATGTAAGTTCTAGAGATTTGAACTCAGGTCCGCATGTTGTGTGGCAAGCACATTTACACACTGAGCCATCTCCCCAGCTCCCTGACCTATCTTAAAAAATGAGGACGTAAGAAGGGTTGGGGGCTAAGACAGTGTGTGCAGGGCAGCTGGCAGGAGGAACACTGGGGTAGAGGAGGGTTATAAAAAATCAGTGGTGTTAGAATATAAAGTAGGGGGCTGGGAGAGTCAAGATATGGGTCTGGAGAGGCACAGACTGATGACGAGGCCACTTCAAAGAACTTGGGTTTTCTCTTAAAGGCAAAGAGGAGCCATTGAAGAGATTTGTAGTAGAAAGTCACATGGTCAAGGATGTACTTTAAACATGTTATTTCTGTAATGCTTTTCTTTTCTTTTTTGACTTTTCGAGACAGGGTTTCTTGTGTAACCTTGGCTGTCCTGGAACTCACTCTGTAGACCAGGCTGGCCTTGACCTCACAGAGATCACCTGCCTCTGCTTCCCAAGCGCTGGGATTAAAGATGTATGCCACCATGCCTGGCATCAGTAGTGTTTCTACAGAATTTAAGGAAGATAACTTTAAAGGCAGACACTTTCATCAAAGGAGATTCAAACAAACCAGTGAGGGTCTTCACCAGAGGTGGAGACACAAAGAGGAGAGTCCAAGTGATTTAGGAATTGAAGGGCATGAAGGAAGAGAAAAACATCACCCCAGGTCCCTGGCGTGGTAAGCAGATCACTGACAGGAAGGTCCAGATGACACTGAAGAGACAGGTAGTGAGGGCACAGTTCAGGTTTGGGTTTGTGGATTCTATAGTGATGATAAAATTGTAGCATCTCCAGAAAGTAAGAAGGATAGAGAAACCTCTGTTTAAAAAGAGGAGAGAGAAACAGTAGCTGTCTTTGTTAAACAATCATAGCTGATTCTCTTTTTACCCACCACTAGTTTTATTTTTATTTTTTCTGATATATGAAACGGACACATAAAAGCAGAAACAAACATATTTGGAGTCCAGGCTCCACTGTGCACTGAAGGGCTTATAAGGCACCATGGTCCTCACAATAATTAAAAAGCTGAATGACAGAAAAGCCTTGATTAGAGCAGAGATCACTGTCTCCCTAAGCTGGGTGCCAGGCAGACACAGAAAATTACCAGAATCTGAGGCCCAGTACAAAAGCCTCCCTTCATACAAGCCTGTGTCAGGAAAACCTGATCCCTGCTGATGAACTGACCAAGGCTGAGAACCCAGGGCACAGGGCAAAGTCACAGGGCACTCTTCTCACTTGCCAGAGTTCTCCCTCCTGGCTCCACCAGCACCGTAGGGTGACTTATACCCACCCGTAACTCCAGTCCTAGAGGTATGACACCCTCTCCTGATCTCCACAGACATCAGATACAAACAAGGCGCAAAGACATAGACACTGACAAAATACTCGCACACAGAGTAAATCTTTTTTAAAAAAAGGTTACAAAGTCATTTCCAAGCGACTGTAGACTTTGTTTCCACTTCTAGCCATTCCGCACCTCATGGGAGTCATGATGGGTGGCATTTGTTAATTCATACAATTGTTTCAGTTTCTTCAGAGAAGTGGGCCAATAGTAAGCACTTAGCCCTACCATTTGAGTTCAGGCTATCTTAACACCTATGTTCTAAAAAGGGGCATGGCTGTCTGTGGTGGTGCATGCCTGCAACCCCAGCAGTGAGCAGGTAGGGATTACCCAAGTCTACATATCAACTGCCAGGCCAGCTGGGCCGCACAAAAGCTCCAGAGGAGAAAAGTCCTGTGTGTTTCTAAATGCACGAACAGTCCCCAGGGCTGAGTGACCTGTGACAGCAGGCGGCAGTGTGAACAGCATGAGAATGTGTACTATCTCATGGTACTTATAGCAAAAGAAAAAAGTTGCAGAAATTTAAATAATCATTGCCTAGGGGATCTTGTGGCAAACTATTTAGAAATAATAATGTAATAAGTTGATTATGAATAAACAGTTGGGCAGAATCTCTTAAAAAGAGTAACAAAGATTTTTATTTGTATTTGTTATTTATATGGGTGTTTTGCCTGCATGTATGTAAGTGCACCACATGCCTGCAGTGCCCACGGAGGTCAGAAGAGTGTTGACTCTTATGGAACTGGAGTTATAGACCACTGTGAGCCACCTTGTGGGTGATGGGAATTGAACCTGGGTCCTTTAGAAGAGCAGCCAGTACATTACACAGTGAGTATACAGATAGTGTAGCAATGTCATAAATTTGAACAATAAACAGAGAATGAAGGTAGTTATGGCCAAGAACAGTCAAGGGCAGGCAAGAGCTACTCAATCAATGTATAAGCGGACAATATTACAAGTTAAAAAAAAAAAACAACTAAAACTAACAGGGATGCTAATTTCAGAATAGACCTTTGGCAAAACAGCACACTGAGGTGATATAAAGTCATCTTTTCTACCACTACAGACACACAGAAATGCTGGATAAAACCCACAAAAATGCTTTTAAAATACATAGTCAAGTTTAAAAAAAAAATTCCCCAGGCACCTGAAAATGAAAGAGACATCAAAATCAAAGCTAGAATAGTAAGTGAGAGTTGAGACCAGCGGCCCTGTGGGGGATTCAAGCTCATGTGCAGGCCCTGGACTTGAAGGACGCTGCAGTAATGCAGGCAAGAGATGTGACTTCCAGCAGGCAGAAGACAGGGAGGAGAACTGAGAGAGACCCTGTGTGAAGCCCGGGGCCTAGGCTCAACCCCCATGCTACAGTCATGCTGAGCACCAGCAAGTAGACAGCAGCGGCTAGTCATCTAGACCTGACGCAGAGAACCACACACAGACCCATGCCACACAGGCACAGCAAGCATTCTGTGTCTTACAGGAATCCCAATCTGAGAAATTACCACAAAAACTTGTCTCTGGTATGCATCAGAAGATACTGAGAAACTTTCATAATCCAAAGCAAAGAGACTCACACAGAGAAACAGAAAAACCCAGGAAGGATGCTTGCCACCACAGATCATGTGAAGAAGGCAACTGGATGCAGGATAACAGAAGAAAGTTTCAGAGGGGACCTTTGAAGTGGGGGGTAAGAAAAGACTTCTTAAGTAGTGCCCTGAAAGAAACAGGAGGTTCATATTTTGAGTGTATAGATATCAACAGAGCTCTCTACAAAGATTTACAAATGGGAAATAACATCTGCAAAGTTTAAAGGCATCAAGGAATTTATAACTAGAAAATAAAACAAATTCCTATAATCTTAGAGAAAAAAGTTGAACTCTGCAGAGGCGGGCAAGCAAAGGGGCTCACAGGCAGTGATGATGCTGTTATAAAATAATGACTCATTTTGTTGATTAACTCATTTTATTTTCATAACACTAAGGAGGCAGACCCTGACACCGCCCCTTCTTTGAAGCATATACTAATACTATCCTCTTTAGTGATGAGAAGACTAAGGTCCAGAGAAGTTGCTCAATTTCTTCACAGTCAAATAGAAACTGTAGCAGAACCTGGGTTTAGGCTATCACTGGGGGTATGTAATCCATACAGCTATTCGGGGAAGGCGGTCTGGTCAAGAGTTCAGGAGACAGGCAGCACACATATGCCTTGCAGACTGGGAAACATTCTCCTGTGCACACACACAGGCCCATTAGGAAACAGCACTCACTGAGCACTCTCTGTGGTAGCAGAGAGACAAGAGGCATTTGAAATGTCCAAGTCTGAGAGAATAGGTGAGCAGAAATGGCAGGTGTACACCATGGAAGACAGGCCACCAGACAGGAAAACATCTTGTCATCGAGACATAGACATGGGCAGAACTTCAATACCCAATAGTGATTAAAAATAAAAACCAAACCAGCAGGACGAGACAGCAGGCAATACCATGAGCACAGGTTACAAACATATCCAAGAGTATTATATATCGGTCAAGACCACACACACACACACACACACACACACACACACACACACAGAGAGAGAGAGAGAGAGAGAGAGAGAGAGAGAGAGAGAGAGAGAGAGAGAGAGAGAGAGAGAGAGAGAGAGAGAGGAACAAAGGGAGCTAGTCACAGAAATCCGTTCACTGCTCGACAGATTAGACAGAGCTGAAGAGAAAGGTACTCACTTGAAGAGAAGTCTGAGACAACTGCTCACTGCAGACAGTAGAATTAAAAAGACAGAACAGAAAAGGAAGGCTGAGACTATAGAAGACGGAATACCAAGCCTGACAGGCATCTGGTGGGCATTCTAGATAGAGACATGCTGGGAACATGTAAGAAAATACACCATTTCTGAGAATTTTCTAAAATTAAAGACGGAGCTGAGAAGATGGCCCAGTGCATCACAGTGAATGCTGTACAAGCACAGGGACCTATCTGAGTCTGAATCCCCAGCACTCATGTAAAGGCTGGCCATGGTCATGTGTGCCTAAGATGCCAGCGTTGAGAGGTGGGGAGTAGGCAGAGACAGGCAAATTCTGTTACTCTAGCCCAAACGGCAAGCTCCAGATTCAATGAGAGAGGCCCTGTCTCAAGGGAATAAGTCATCCAGTGACAGAGCGGGATGGGATGCCCACAACACTCCTTGGCTTCTGCCACACTTCTAAGAACATACATGGACATGAGCAACCTCCCCAAATAAACAAACAAATAAATGAAATTACAGATAGACATAAATCTTTAGAATTATTAACACAGAAAAAGAATTTAAGCAAAGGGCATCCTGGGAACGGCAGACACGTTACCGACTTCCCAATCATGGTAATGGTGTCAAAAGAAGTGGAGAAGCGGTGTTCTCACCTCCAGGGACTGGCCTATAAACCAAGCATGCACAAGACGATCAAGTGCCACCTGAGATGAGCCTCCGAGTGTGAGACTAGGAGACCGTCAGTGACAGAGCCACTGTGAGGGAAAATGAGCTAAGAGAGAAGAGACAGGGTACGAGAAACAGCAGCAGCAAAGACAGCACAAAGCTCCCAGCTCAGCTAGATAAGAAACGCTGGGAGTACTGAGAAATGGAACCTCTTCTGTTGGTTCATATATGTAACTATTTGAGAAACCACACAATTTATACTGATGGAGAGACTCCTGTCTACACAACATCATGGATGCATTTTAAAGAAACTGCCAGAGAAAGCAGACACAAAAGAGTATCTGACTAGATAGTCTTGCATACAAGACACAAATGTAGGCAAAACTGATAAAATCAGGTGGTGGCATCAGGAAGCTGTTGCTGGGCACAGAAAGAGACAGAATGAGGAACATGGGAGAACTCTGGCAGAATGCAGATGCTCTCCATACTTTTTTGGGCAGTGGTAATTCCTACTGTTTTCTCTTTTAGAGTGCCAGGTTTGGAAGTCAGGGCCTCACAAGGCTGGATAAACAAGTACTCTATCACTGAATTATCCCCACCCCCACCATGTGAGTTAGGTTTTACAAGCAAATCTGCCAAATTTCATCAAATACAGGCTGGGCATGGTGATGCATGCTTTTAATCCCAGCACTCAGGAGGCAGAGACAGGTGGATCTCTGTGAATTCGAGACCAGCCTAGTCTATAAATCAAACTCCAGACCAGCCAGGGCCACACAGTGAGACCCTGTTTGTCTCAACCCTGTCCCACTGCCCCACCCCCACCCCAAACTGTCAAACACAGAATACTTAAGATCACTAATGGTGATCAATGATGGTGTGCACCTATAATCCCAGCTACTTGGAGGGGTGAAACAGAGCTCTGAGTTCAAAGCCAGTCTGAGGGGTGTGGTTTCAGACACCAACCACTGACTCTTAGAATTAAAGATCAACATCACGGAAAGCTAAGAGAAGTGAGACCAGACTCATTTTCTGTAAGTCAGAAGATGCCCCAAATAACGTTGGCCTGTTAAGCATACATGGTGACATGTAAGAACATAAGGAAACAAAAGTCAAGGCTAGGGACAGCTCAGTGACAGGGTAGTCCCTTGCCTGGCATGCATGAGAACCTTGCTCTGATCCCTTAACAATGGACACAAAGAAAGGAGGAATTTACAAAACAGAGGTATAAGAAAGAATAAGGAAAATAGCAGTGAGTGGAGGAAAAGGAGAGCAAGGGAAGTGTACCAAACAGAAACAAATTAAGATGGAAGCAATAAAGTGTTAAGTATTAGCAATCACAATAAGTAAACAGATGACAATTTTCTTGTGAAGAAGTAGGGCTCCTCTGCTTGAACTTTTAAAAACTATATTGTTGTGTGCATGCATGTATGTGTCTCTGTGTTTGCACTATTAAAATAGTCTCGTGTGTGTGCATGTGTGTGTGTGTGTATGCTTAAAATAGTGCTGTGTATAGTAAACATTAATGAATTAGCTATTTTTACTTTCAAGAGAGGCTGTGAAACTAACCTTCTGGCTTAAGCATCCGTCTTTAAAGAAACTAACTACACAGCCTTTGCAGACCACTTTGGGAAAGTGGGCTACAGAAAGCCCAGAGCTCGCTAAGCTACACTTGAGAAACAAATTATGCAAACTATACAACCTTTGCAGAACACTTTCTGCTACAGAATTCTATTACTAAGTAAATGCATGTGACAGCCATACAGATGTGACTTGGGGGAGGGAGCAACAGAAAGTCCAGAGGCTAAGCAACACTGGCCACAGCTGCCAACATGCTTTTCTGTTTCAGCCTAACTCCCTTTGCAGGAAGTCCCACGGAGAGGGAATAGAACACTCACCACAGTGTGGTTTGGGAGGTAAAGAAACTTACAACAGATCACCGAGTGTTGAAATCTCTAAGTCTTGAAGATTGACACAGGAGCAATATAAAGCATGTTACAAAGCACTTGCAGAAATTGCTAGGCTGGGGAAATTGTCAAAGGTCCCGTGGGGAAAACGTTTAAGCAACAAGAAAGAACTCCAGAAAGAAGGATGCTTCTCAAAGGAGCACTATTAAAGCCTCAAGAAAAGGCTATACTGACTCAGAATAAAGACACCAGACAGAAGAAACTTAATTGGCTGAACCAAGTGCTGTATAATGACCCAAAACACAAATGGGAATTCAACACAAAGCAGAAAACTAGGCCAGCTTTCTAAAAGAGGCACAGAGAATATTTATTTAAATTTCTATCCTGACTCCTTCCAAAGAAGATTTGGAAGTCTCAGGTTCCTTAGGTTCCAAGGAACACAAACCAGAGAAGGCAAGCGGGAACAAAGTCACGGTCTGGAGGGAAGGTGACAGCTCTTTAAAGAACGCAGAAGGAAGGAAGGAACACTGAGGACTCCAATGTCCACACTCACTGTGGAACTGAAACAGTTCTGCTTCCACAGTCGCAGGCAAGCTCCCTGACAAGGCACTAGTGAAGGCCTTTGCTGCCACTACCAGAGAGCAGAGCACCAGATCTCCTGCACTTACTTTCCCATGAGTCTCAGGGCAGCAGCCCACACACCACCATCTACTTGGCACACCGCTAGGTGCTGAGTGGGAGCCAAGCGAAACATAAACCAAGTCCCTTGTCCACAGGGAGCACGTGGTCCACCCAGCCCCGGAAAAACTGAAAAGAGAACTCTCAAATGGGCTCAGTCTCTAAGAGACCAGAGAGGGGAAGGGAAGGAGAGAATGGACAGGCATGGCCCCTGCTGAGCAGGAAGGAAAGGGAAAAGGTTGGAGCTGTGATTACCACTTCAGTATAACCTCAATAGGTGAGGGCAAAGGTCAGGCATGCTAGCCAGAGGAGACACTTGGGCCCATTTCTTGAAGGGATCCTACGGCACTGCACCAGTGACAGAGGTCTCCAGTACACTATGTGACAACAGCGCAGTGGGTGTGGGCAGCTACAGAGCAGAGGAAAGGGCGCCTGTGTTTAGAGGACAGAGCCCCCAGAATGGGAAGAGTGAAACCGAGTCAGAGCATTAGGAGTGAGAGGTGGGATGAGTGGATGCAGGAGAGAGACCAGCATCGAGGGTGGATGACCTGATCCTAGCTGCATCGTCTACCAGCAGCCAGCTACAGGTGCCCAAAGGCTGGATTTCCACTGCAGGAGAGAAAGCAATTCTAATTCCTGGTCAAGGATTGTCAGTATGGGTCCCCTACTATTTCTACCTCTTGCGTTATCCTCTCTGGTGATAGTTCCCGTCTCCTCTGCAATCTTGCCTTCTGTCTCACGGCCTGGGGCTGTGATAGCCAGAGAGCTGAGGGACCTTGGAGAGTCCTTTCCGTTGCTTGCACGGTGCAGGAGTTCATTACTTTCTCTGTCACGTACTCCTGTCACAGGACCAGATGACCTTAGTCCTATCTCCTCCTTTTCAAGGGAGGAAACTGAGGTCCTGAGAGGCTGGGCTGCTCTCTGATCCTGGTCTGCCTTAGCCCTGTGGCTCTTCAGTATCTCACAAACAACCAGGGCCAGGTGAAACAACTGGGCTCGCTCAACATAATTAGAGCAAAGATCACACACTCAGAGACAAGAAATGGGGGATTGCTCCACACGAAAAGATGATTTAAAATGTACGGTATCTGAGGAATCAGCCGAGTTAAAAGAGAAGCCCTGGCAATTATTTCTGAGAATGCGAGGAGGATTGGAGGGGTTAGCAAAGGGTAACTGTAGCTTTCAGCAGGCCTGGATTTCTCAAGTTCAAAAGCAGCTGTCATTTGGTATTTTCTCAAACACTGAGTGCCTGATAGGCAGAGCTGCAGTGTAAGGAATGCAGATTCCCCTGGGCTACTCTCTCTCACGTGTCTCTCACGTGGAATTGTTTCTAAAGTTACCATCACCATCATCATCACTCTGCCCCCGATGCTAGCCTTCTTTGGTTTCAACCATTGAGCCTTTGTAAAGATCACTGGGAATTCCGAGCAGCTAGAATAGTTCCAGAGAATTCCAGCATGGAAAGGTCTAAGGGCTGACCCAGGCATAGCACACACCTTCAGATATTTGGGAGACTATGTCTGAGCGAGGAGAAACATAGATACACAGCTTGCTTATGTACTGGGATTTACAGCTCACAATCCCATCTACCCTTGTGTGCAGATGCAAACTAAGGCACCGAGATATTAAATTCCCTGTGTAAGGATCAAAGAGCTAATAAATTAGGGCTAAGTTCTGACTTAAGTCCAGGCCTCAACATGCAAGCCATGCTTATGTGCTCTACCATGCAGGGACACACTGGTTAGCCATCCACCCCTCTGTAGGCAATTCTCCTCCCAGGAACTGAGCTGTCAACTACTGGTTACTTAACAGAAGCACCTCTAGTCTCCTCCAGGAGACTGACTGGTCAGGGAACCCACGTACCTACCGCCCAGCAGTTCAGGAAGACCGCATCTTTCTCTTCCCGTTCATTCTCCATTTATTCTTTTGTTGAGGTTTTAAGGGATCAAACTAAGGGCATTCTGGGTGCTAACTAAGCAAATGCTGTACCACTGAGCAACAGTCCCAGGACTTGGTTTCTTAAAACAGGTTCTTGTTATACAACCCAGTGCCACTATATCTGGTGGCCAATTTATCTAAATTGCCAAGTCATGCCTCCTGTCAGGATTAACAACAGCCTAGTCTTCCTTTTTCAGATTCTACCAGTTTATATGAGGCTGTCACTTTTTTCAAAGAATCACTAATAGCCACCATAATGATGTACCATACTACAACTCTAAGCACTCCTTAAGCTCTTTAACACTAACAACCCAGTAAGGTATTAAACTCCATTCACAAGAAGGCCTTGACAGTGAAGATGTTAAGGAACAGCCCAAGGGCACAGGCACTCAGTACAGGCAGTGAATGTCTCATCCCATCTGTCTGACTTGAAACTCAAGTCATCTCATCCACCAGAACAACTTCCCAGGCTTTAATGTGCCCAAGAATCACACTGGGATCTTATCAATGGAAATTCTGCCCCAGAAGTTCTAGTGTGAAGCCCGGATTCTGCATTTCTAATAGCTCTGGGTGACACAGATGCTGCGGAGAAGCCAGGTACCGTCTGTCACGGCCTAACTTCAAGTCACATCTGTTCATGTCTAATTATTTTCAACTATGTTAAAGCAACATTTCATGTCTATGAAGTTACAAGTCATCCATACATCCCTCCCTTTTGCACTGGCTCTAGTCAAAACAAGAAGAGCCACAACACTCTAGTATCTCTGGGAATAATCTAGAGAATATCGAGAATTCTATAGCCAGACCAGTCTTAGGCAAACAGCTTCATAGCCTCTTGGCACCAACTCAAGTGCCTCTGGCCCGCATTCCAACAACCTGGTCTTCCAAGACACTCGTACTTCCCCGGCTGCTGCCAATCTAACTAGGTTCACTTTCAGGGCAAATTGCTCCTTACCTAAGGTGAAGAAGCAGTCGCCGGGACCTGGTTAGGCCTTTGAAGAGTCACTGATGGCACACTCAAGCCATAAATATATGCAGAACTGAGTACAGTGAACAGATCTTGGCTTATGCCACTATACATGACCTACTGTGGCATTTCTTTTCTAGACACAATACATCTGTCTTCCTCCACACAACTCGACCTCTCAGCAGCCTACTAGACAGAGCCTGGAAGCTGCCCTTAATAGCATTCAAGACCACTATTCTCTTTTGTGGTGTCAAAAATTAAAACTCAATATCATATGCTGCCTTGGAATTTGGCACTATTGGGAAGGCTTCAAAGGACCTAACCCCAGTCCCTCTCCCCACTCAGCTCCAGGTTACTCAGCAGAACAATTTTCCTATCAGAGACCACATGCAGCTCCTAGTTGTCCCTCAGTAGTGGTTTCAGCTTCCCCAAAAGTAGCTGAAGAAGCCAGTCACGTCTTCTGAGCTCTACAAAGGCTGCCTCCCATATGCACTTGGTGTTCACTGGGCTCCTGCACACTGCACATTGTTCTCGCCCTCTAACTGTCAGGCTTTCTGTGTAGGGCTAACCCCAGACTCCTAAGACAGGAACCCCTTCTCATCAAGGGGGGGAGCAGGAGGCAAATAAAACATCATTTTTGGCCAGCCCACTAGACCTGCCCTTTTCCATATCCTTTACTCTCAAATGCCAATGCCACAAGCACAGGACAAACGTCTGGTGCATGCTAAGCACTTTCCAACCCCCGTTTAATTCCCCTAACATCCCCATCAGATGGAAAGCTCACTATCTCCATTTTACAGTGGAGGAAATTGGTATCCAGCAAGAGAACTTGCCCCAGACTGCACAGGAGTCATTAATGTTAGACACAGCTCAAATGCAGATCTTTGGCTCCTTGCCCTTAAAAAAATTATTTATTATTGAAGAGTGGAGATATGTTACAGCATGCATATGGAAGTCAGAGGAAAACTTTGGAGTCAGTTCTTTCCTTTTAGCTTTATGTGATATCCTAGTTAACTGTCACAGCCTAGAGTAACCTGGAAAAGGGGTCTCAGAAAATTGCCCTGATCTGGCCGATGAGCATTTCTGTGGGGAACTGTCTTGATTGCTGGTTGATGTAGGAAGAGTCTGGCCCACTGTGGGTGGCAACCTTCCCCAGGCAGCTGACCCTGGGCTATATACAAGGAGGCTAGCTAAGCCTGAACCTGTGTGTAAGCCAGCAAGCAGTGCTTGTCCATGGTTTCTGCTGTCAAGTTTCTGCACTTTTTGAGTTCCTCCACTGCTTTCTCTCAATGACAGACTGTACACTGAAGTGAACCCTCTCCTCCTTAGCTGCTTTTGGTCAGTGTGTTTTAGGACAGCCACAGAAAGTGAGCTAGATAGAACATATGGTGTATGGGATGGAGCTCAAGTCACCAGACTCACACACTCAGTGCCTTTCTCCACTAAGCTTTCCTCTCAGTTCCTGGCTCCCTGCTCTCATTTACAGCCTTAGTTTCTCTGGTTGCCAGGGCTCACCAAGCCTCTCCCAGGAGAGATGAAATGCTAGCTGGCCTGATGGCAGTGCCCATTTGAGGAGCCTTACTACACTTTGCTAGAGACTGAGTGACGCTATGCGTCTAGGAAAGTGCTCCTGGCACAGGCCAGCTAACTGGCTGCCAAGAAACTTCCCCAGATGGCTTGAACTTAATTTACCAAAAGGTCTGACTTGGCTTTCAGCCTTGCAGATACATTAACCCTAACCTTGTACTCTCACAGTTGGCTGGACTTGAGAAACATAAATAACTCAATATAAATCAGAGAATCAATTCATAATGTGAGCTATGCCTATTCTTTGCAGTTATCTGGGAAAAGATAGCCAGAGCAGAAAACACCAGAAAGTCCTTTACAGATCACGGGTGAGAACCAAAGGAGGCTGGCTATATGGAACTGACATTTAGAGAAAGCCTTGTAAATCACCTTGGTCATTAAATAAATGCCTGGCTCCAAATTCAGCAGACAAGTTTTAGGATCAAGGTGCGATGCCAAATGACAGTGTCTTGTTCTTTCCGCCACTGAGGTCCCATACTCTTCTGCACCCTGGTCTCTCCTGTGATAGGTACACACAGAACACTGTTGAGCATTGGCCATGAGTTGAGGTTTTGATGGCTCCATCAGAATGCAAGGACCCTCACTGACTTTGGCCAAAGCCTTTCTTTTGCTCTGAGCATCTATCTGTTGCAGATCAGATCTCTCCCTCTTCCAAGTTGCCTAAGCCCAAGGAAGCTCCCAACTCACTTCAAACTCGCCTTCAGCCTGTTCCCTTTCATGTTGCCAACCACACATTGGCTGCAACAGACTCGCCCCTCATCCCCACTCCTCCCTGGCTTTCTCCACATGCCTCATTCACAAACTACTTGGCCTACCTTCCTGTCATTCATCACCAGATTAAAATTTGGAAATTAATTCATCAACGTATACCACCATGAAATGATCCTTTGTAAGAAGGTGATGAAAGCTGGGTGTGCCTGCAACCTCAGCACACAGAAGGCAGAAGGATGGTGAGTCAGATGTCAGCATTGGCTACCCAGAAGGATCCCATCAAAAACTAAGAAATAAAATTCAGAAAACTGTGCAATTAGACTATGCTTAGAGACTACGTAACTCAACCATATCCATTCATGGATGAAGGGACTGACAGAAATTAAGTGGCCTGCCCAAGTCACTCATGTATCTAAGTAATGCTAGGGCCAGAATCAGGATCCCGGTTTCTGGATCTTATGTTTGTATTTAGGCCAAAACTAAAACACCCAACAGAGGCCCTCAGCAGGGAGGGCTCTGTGTCACAGAACTGGACATGGCACACAGCACGGTTTTTACCCCTTCTTTGACTACGATTAAAATACCAACCACTGGGGCTGGAAAGATGGCTCAGTAGTTAAGAGCACTCGATACTCTTCCACAGGACATAAGTTCTATTCCTAGTACACACATGGCAACTCACAACCATCTGTAACTCCAGTTCTAGGAAACCTGATGCCCTCTCTGGCCTCTGTGGGCACCAGGCATGCAAATGGTGCATAGACACACATGCAGGCAAAACATCCACACACATTAAAAAAAAACAATTAAGAACATGAATACAGTTTGGAGGCAATTAAATCAGGAATCTTTTTCAATGATAATATTTAATTGGGAAGGAGTTTTATGACACAGGACTCACTGATAAACTTCCTTGGAAAACTCCATGACCTGGGTAAGTCTCTTTAATTACTGAACTTAGCATCTTAACAGTGCTGTCAACACTAAACACCCAGTAAGCATTAAAGAGAGTATGTGTCTCATGTAGTCCAGGCTGTCTTCAAACTTGCTATACAGCCAAGGCTAACCATGAACTTGTGTCCCTTGTTCCTCTACCTCTCAGAGCTGGGATTTTAGGCAATGAACCACCCCAGCTTAGATGCTCACATTATTTTTAAAAAATGCCAGCATGTTAATGCAAAAGAGGGAACGAGCTGGGCACTCATGAGGCCGAGGAAGTACATACTGGCAAGTCATGTGGAACCTACCTGCTCATCTAGACCTAGAAAAATACCCTTTGACAAGATAGGAATATTTGGGGGTGGAGAACAATGTATTTTCTTGTGCCGCTGCTTGACTGTTTTACCAAAATGAATTCACATATCATTTATATAATTACAGAAAATAAGTAATCCCTGATAGAAAGAAAGCATTTCTCTAGGTCCATTTTAGAATTCCGTCAATGGAGAAAGCAGGTGAAATGTTCACCTGCACTGTATTCAAAACAATAGTATTAATGGTTAAAAAAAAAAATACAAAAAAAAAATACAAAAAACTCTGAATACTTAAAATACAAGATATTTAGCTGGGCAGTGGTGGTGCATGCCTTTGATCCCAGCACTCGGGAAGCAGAGGCAGGCAGACCTCTATTGAAGGCCAGCCTGGGCTACAGAGTGAGTTCCAGGAAAGGCTCCAAAGCTACACAGAGAAACCCTGTCTCAAAAAACAAACAAACAAACAAAAAACAAGAGAGATTTTTAAGTAAACATGGTATAGTGCCATATTGGGGAATATTATGCAGCCATTCAAACAGGCTATTGGCTAGGGTATAGCTCATCAGGAGTATGCTTGCTTGACTAGCATGTTAAGGGCCTGGGTTCAACACTCAGCACTGGACAAAGTTCTCTATGAAACCAAAGGACAAGTAACCATAGACAACAGAGAACCTGAATATCATGTCATCTTAGCTTTTCAGAGCCAGGCATGGCTGGCACACACCTATGATCTGCGCACCTGTGAGGTGGGGACAGGAGGATCAGGAGTTCAAGGAAGCCTAGGCTATATAAGATCTCACAAACAAAACAACCAACTCTTCCGTATCAAAGGGCATCATTGCGAAAGTAAAAAGACAACTCAAAAAACATTACTTAGAAATCATCAATATGAAAAGGACAGCATAGCAGAATTAGCTTTCACAACAACAAAAGGACCAATAAGCCAACCAAAAGTGAGCAAAGGATTGGACAGGCCAAACAGCCAATAAGCACAGGAAAGGATGCATGCCAGGCTGTAAGGAAGCAGACAAGGAGAGAATCACAGTGCTGCTGAGCATGTGGTGGCGCTGGAAGCCTACAGAGGTGCAGGTGGGCATGTGGATGGTGCAGCAGCCCTGGGGAGCCATGTGGAACTTCCTCAAAAAGCTAACCACACTCACCAGATGTAATGGTGCACACCTACAATCCACCACTCGGGAGGCTCGGGCACATAGTGAGACTTTGTCTCAAGAAAACAGTTAAACACCAAATGACCCAGCAATTCCATTGCTAGTATACATGCGAGAGAGCTGAAAACACATCCACACAGAAACTTGTGCGGTGGTATGAACTGGAACATTAAACCCAGCAGACAGTGCCAACAATCAAACACACACACACACATCAGTACAACACACACCTACAACATAGAATAACATTAAGCCATAAAAAGAAGTGCATGCTTACCACATGCTACATACTGCATGAGAATGTCCACAGAAGGCAAACTCACAGAGTCTGCCAAAGGGTGAGTGGTTACTACAGACTGCAGGGAGGAAGTGAAGAATGTCTGTAATAGGATTGTTTTGAAGTGATCTAAAAGAAGTCCTGAAATTAGCAAGTAATGGTTACAGACATTTAACCATACAATTTAAACTGAATTATATCTAAATAAATTAGATCTAATAAGTTAATTTTAATAAATTACATTTAAATAAATTTTCAGAAAAAAAATTAGACACTTCAAAAATCTTTTTAATAATGTGAGGGAAATGTCTTTTTTTTTTTTTTTTTGTCTTTTAATTTTTTAAGACAGGGTCTCATCGTGTAGCCCTAGCTAGCCTAGTCCTTGTTATGTAGACCAGGCTGCCTCAAATTCACAGAGATCTGTCTGTCTCTGCCTTCTGAGTGCTGGAATTAAAAGCCATGTGCCACCACACCCAGTATGTGCACATGGGTGTGCACACAAACACAGGGTTTCATGTAGCCTGGGCTGCCTCCCAACTCCCGATCCTCCTGTTTCCACTTTGAAAGTGTTAGCATTACAAGCATGCACCCCCATGCCCAGTTTGGAAAAATGTTCTCTATCTACTAAATGGAAAACAACCAGTATCTGATGGAATCTAAGTGCAGGTGTACTTTAAAAGCGTGTGTGTGTGTGTGTGTGTGTGTGTGTGTGTGTGTGTGTGTGTGTGTATGCTAGGCAAGTTCTCTACCACTGAGCCTTACCTCCAGCTCAAATATGTGCTATATAGTCAGGAAATTTAAAAAATAGAAGCCCAGGGCCTAGGGGTGTGGTTCAGTTGGTACAGCGCGTGCCTAGCATGCTCGAAGCCCTGGATTCTAGCCCCAGCACCATATAAACAGGTATGGTAGCATAAACCTATAAACATAAAGTCAGAACTCAAGAAGCAGAAGCAGGAGGACCAGAAGTTCAAAGTTGTCCTTGGACACACAGTTTGAGGTTAGTCTGGGATACATGAGAATCTGTCTTTTAAAAAATTAAAAACTTTAGAAACCCAGGTAAGCCTGTGTGGATGGCTTCAAAGTCAGGGTCTTCTCCAACACAGTCCACTCACTAAGCATTTACACTGCTACTACATACCAATTGCAGTAAACAAGCCACTATGCCAGAGTGGAATTTCCTTAAGTGTAGGGTGGGGCTTAGGCCCACACAGTGTAGGGAAAGAGAAGTCCCAAATTCCTTACATTACCCACAGATGCCCAACTGCATCGTTTTCTGGGGGGAGGAGTTTTCTCTCCCCAGGTATGGCTTACTACTCAGTGTGGTGTGAATTCCAATTGAAAAACAGACTATGTTACAAATTGTGGAGTCTAGGTGGCTGTTTCCTCACCTCCTAAACAGGTCTACTGAAAGGCTGGGTGAGCACAGCTAAGACACTGACTGCCAATCAATCAAACAGCTGCTAGTCACCACCATCAGCATCACCTCCTCAGATCCTCAAGGAAGCAGAAACGGAGAAAAGGGGGCTGGAGAGATGGCTCAGTGCTTAAGTCTTCTGCCCTTCCAGAAGACGGTAGCTCACAACCTCCTGTAACTCCAGTTCCAGGGGATCTGATGCCTCTGGCCTCCCCTGGCACCTGCACAAATATACACTAACCCACACATATGCACACAATTAAAAATAAATCTTTAAAACTATTTAAAATTTTAAAAAGAAAATTAAGGATCACTGGGAAGGCTGGTTTCCACAACTCCAAGCTGGGAGCAGACATCTGATTCCTCCCTCGCCTCTAACAACCACCCTAGGCAACTAATTGCTTTTCTCAGATTCTCTCAATTTCTAATGAAACTCTTCTTGAGGCGTTCTAAAAGACAACGACGCAAAAACATTAAAATAGCATAGCAAACTGCTCCTCGCCTCTTATCGTCTGACTAATTCATAGAAACAAGCGAATCTGCAGGCCTATTACAACAGAAGGAGGCTCTGCAGGACTTAGGTGCCTTTCTGGGCATGCTGCTCTGATCCAGTTCATCCAAGATTACTCTTCACAGACTCCACTGCAAAATCCCCTGAGCAGCACAGCCGCCTAATGAGCGACTGGGGATTGTGACTGCATTATACTTAATGCCAACTTTTCCATCTTGCAGTCAAGAGTCTCAACAAGCAATCACTGCTTTAATGCTTTCAAATCCAGCCTCTTAGGTGTACAAAAGACCCTCGGCTTTGTCACTGATAGGCCTTTTGCTCTGACCTGAAAACCTGGATGACTTACAAGTTCTCATAACTTGATTATCTGAATACATCTTTCTTCGGCAGGGAATACATCTGGACTACACATTTAACACAGGGCCAAGCTCTAAACTCCAAATCCCCATCTAATGTACAAATGAAAGCACTCTGGCAGGGACCCAGTACCCCACTAAGCACTGTGATTCCAGAGGCTGTGCACTCAACAGTAAAGGTCTGGAGTGTGCTCTCTAGACATAGTGGCCCAGGGGTGAACACCAGCTTGGCCCCTTAATGAGCTAAGGCTTGAAGCAGGCTGATAATTCATGGGAACTCAGTTTCCTCCTCAGTAAAAATGGGGATGACATCAGGGCTTGCCTCATGAGGTGTTGCAAGGTGATACATATTAGCAGCTCCAGTAGCCTCACAGACACTCATCAGAGTGAGTTGGTATTGCCCAGCACAGGACACTGCTTCAAGGAGAGAATACAAAAGTCCCCCTGCTGAAATGTTTGTTGTTATTACTGTGCATCATCATTTTTAACTTATATTTTTATCTTTGATATAGGTGTCAGATATTATATAATGGCTCTTGAGAGCAAAGACTTGATACAGTCCTGCTGCTCATCTAACACAGCTGATTTGGGATGAAAGACAGCTAGGAAAGGATGACGCAGGATAACGTGAGGCCTCTCACACCAGGCTATGATCTGAGAAATTTCATACAAAATCTAGCATATAATGGGAAGGAGGAAGTTCTCAGGTGACCCTGGCCCAGTTCTCACATTTCACAGCTGAGTGTTTCATCTTGCACTTCCTTAATGATAGAAGTCTAGAAAGACCCTTCCTGTTTCCTATCTTACATGTGCAGCTGCATCTCACAGTAATTGGTCCAGGACATCCTGTGGATACCTACCACTCCTCACTGATGGTCAACCGCAGCTGGGGATTAAACCCAGAGTATTAATACTGAGTATAAACACTCACCCCAGCCCTAAGTCTATATTGAATTCACAGTAATAAATAGCTGCTCCTTGGTACCCATCTGTATTGATTCTAGTCCTCTACAGTTATCAAAGCCTTTGGATGCCCAAAGCCCATAGAACATTGTGCAGAACTCCAAATAATCCATGCACATTCTTCTGTAAGTTTTCATCTCTTAAAGATGCAAATGCTATGTAAATAGCTGTCTTCTTCCCCAAATATTGTCAATGCAAGGTTGACTGAATCCATGGATGAAAAACCCATTGGCAAACAGGGCCAACTGTATATTCTAAATGGTAAGCAATGAGGAAAACAATCTGGAAAGATGAAGACAGTTGTGAGGTTGCCATAGGGACCTATCTATAGTAGGTAACATGTATCAAGCATTTTTCATGCCCTAAGCATGGTGGCAAGTATCGTATACAAGTGGCCTTACACAATCTCTTCAAAACCAGTGAGTCAGTTACTAATATTAACCTCTTTCCACTGAGGAAGTGGAGGCCTGGCAAGATGAAGGGATTTGCCCAAATAACCAAGTCAGTGAGTGCCAGTCAGTAAATGACTCACACTGTCTGATGCCAGAGATGAAACTGTTTCGAGAAAATCATAAGGTCCTAGCCTGAGGACCTCAAATTCTATGAACCTTGGCATCTTAGTCTTCTCACATCTGGACAGCTTGCTGCTGCTCAAAGGTATAGTACACACATACAATAAACAAAGAAGTTTTAAATAACAGCAGGAAGCGGTGTGAAACTCCTGTGTGCAGCACTTATGTGGCATGCCCGAGGCCCCGGATTCCATCCCAGCACCAGTGAGACTGAAAATAGAGTAAAACCTACCTATTCTCTGCTGTGTGAAGCCCTGGCACAGTGTGGACCTTAAATGCTCTCACAGGCTCACAAGCTGAAGGCTTATACTTCAGAACAGAGCTCCTGGGAGGTGGTGAAAATGTAAAAGGTGGGGTATATAGGAAGTCTGGGCCCTGGGGAATATCTAGGGGGACAGACAACTCTGTTCCTCCACGTGCTCTTAGCCTCATCACGGGTCCCAAAGCACAGGGCAACCAACCAGGGACCAAACCAGGAGCCCCAAACCTCCAGACAATGAGCCCAAACTCTTCTCTTTATGACTTGCTATCTCTCGGGTATTCCATACAGCCCATGCTCAGTTTCCCAGAAGTGGCTGTGAATGGGGTCTGCCTGTGCACCCAGCAGAGCTCTGCCGAGCCCAGGCCAGTGCCCTTCCTGATGCCTGGCACTACATCGACAAGACACTTTGCTCTCAGGAAACTCATGGCCCAGCTGGGAAGAAGAGTCCTCTCTCTACCTATATCCACCTTCTCTTCCACCTTTGTAAAGAACGGAAGCACAGAGCGACTCCAGACGCCTGTCTTTCTGCACCATGTCCTACCGCAATGCTCAGATCATTCAGCCCTCAGTACCCTCTGTGTGAGCTCCACAGAGCCACGTCATTCTCCTCTCCTGTGCTGGTAACTTCTTCCTTTTACTTTGAAGAATTGGGAAATGCTTTTATCTCGAGCTTTCCCCCAGTCCACCACAAGGGAGTGTAACAAGAGGGTTATCTTAAGGAACTAACAAAAGAAAATGCAAAGTGTAGCTTCTCCACCGCCTTCAACTCTGGCAAAGAGCCTGTGGGATTCCATCGTTATTTGCTCAAAAATGTTCAAAGAGAAACACAGAAAATTTCATCCTCATCATGCTGCAGCCCAGGAAAGAAACCGAGAACTCTAGGGGCCAATTACTCCACCGTCTGGACTTTGACCTTCAGAAGTCTCCCTCTGGTTTTAACCTGCCTGGAACTGAGGGCAACTGACAGCAGAGGCCAGCTGAATGAGCAGCTTGTGTCCAGGGTGGTCACACTTAATGACTGCCAGGCCCTCAGAGAAACACTCCAAAGTTGCAAGGCCATGCCAAACCTACGGGCTAATCGAGCAAATTTCACTGTCACTTACTTTAAAGTCACTACCTTCATGACTTCGTGACATCAGGCTAGGAGCCAGGCACTCAGAACAGGGGCAGCCCTGTGAAAATCAATCACTACCAAGGGCTCTAATAAAACCAGAGGGAGGAGCCAGAGCAAGCAGAGCACATAGAGGCAGTGAAGCATGATAAGAGCTGCTGACTGCAGACAGCAGTGAGAAGCATTCTGGACGAGGCTCTTGCCAAAGCTGAGAATACAGCCAGGCTGAGGACAGCGCTCCCGTCTCCCTCCCTTCAGCCTTTCCCGGGACAACTGAAGCTGAACATTTGAAGAGGGAGGCCTTACACAGAACTAAGCCTAGTTTAGCTTTGCAGTTCTCGTACAGAGCCTTCAACATGTGCTTTCCCAAGCCTAAGAAGGAGCTCGGTGCCTTATCCTCAAATGAATACACTGGGAATTTTTCTTTAGTTTTTAGAACTGGGCGCTGGGAGAAGTTGAAAGACTAGATCAGTGGTAGGGCACTCCCTAGCATGTCCAAAAGGCCCTAGTACCACCACAATAGTAATAATTTTAAAAACAAGACTAATAATTGCAACCTTAAATTGTAAAAGTAGACACATACAAACACCAAATGGACTCAGTAGGTGGTATTTATTTATATACACATATATGTAACAATAACAGTTCAGAGGTCATGAAGTTGAGAGGTAGTCGGGTGACATGGGAAGAATAGGAAAGGGGAGATTGTGGTGAGGAAATGATGTAAACATAGGATTTGTGTATGAAATTCTCAAAAACAAAATGCTCAAATAATCAGTACCAAAGAGCTAAAAGCTGAAGTCATTTTGTACAGTGGACAAGGGGCTACTGTACGGCATTTTCTTTGAAATGAGGATTGGCTCACAGGCTGCACACTTTTACTGGAGCAAACTTGAATGACCCTACTCATCTTGAGTAAAACCTGTATTCACTGGCTTCCACTTTTGGTTAGAAAATGTGAAAATCTAAATAAAATAGGTGAAAGCTCCATATTCAGGCGAATATACCAAAGGAGGTAGGGGTAGGGCTAATAGTATCCAATGCCTAGTGGCTGTGAGGGGCACACAGTTACATAGTTATGTAAAACACCTAGTTCAGTGCATGGCACTTTGTGCGTGTTCAACAACAGTAGTTTCTATTCTGCTATGGTATTTCTGGGCACCAGTGGCTGCAGACAGAGGTGACCTGGGTGTGGAAGCAGCAGGGACCTCCCCGGGCCTCTCACTGTTACCTTCTCTCATTTCCCCTTTTCTAGTATGTTCATCTATTTGGTGCGTGGATACTGACTGCCTCCTAAATACAGGACAGAGTGCTAAGTACTGAACAGTAAATTGTGGAAACAGACAATAGAAGGGCCTTTGAGGGGGCAACATCATGGGATGAAATACCCTTAAAGGGTAGCTATGAAGCATCTGATTACATGCTACAAGGCTTTGCAACATCCAGCACATAGGTCATAGTAGCTTTAACCAGAGAGGGAGAAAGGGGAGCAGAGACCAACAGAAAAGTGGCTTCTACCACCATCTCCTGCTGACCCAAAGAGGCAACCCAACTAGACTTTACCATTCTGCAAGGTGATACAACGTAATACACAATCAACCACCACATCGTACACACTAAAACACACACACACACACACACACACACACACACACACACACACACACACCAGGTCAATCTAAACAATACAAAATTAGCAGCAGTGATGAAGCTGTGTGATAGGGTGCATGGTGAGCATGTACAAGGTTCTGATTTAATCCCTGGCACTGAAAAGAAAGACATCAAATATTTAAAAAAGAAGAAACAATTCCAGTCAGCCTAGTACTTGGGAATGAAAAGGCAAGAGAATCAGGAATTTCAAGGTCATCCTTGTTGACACAGAGAACTCAAGGCCAACCTGCGCCACTTGAACCCATCCAACGCAGGCAGGCAGGCAGATGTGTTAACAAGGTCACTAAGAGACACCATCCATATCTCATTAGTCTTCTGTAAAGCACTAACATTCCCAAGGCGTTTTGAAGCATGTTCTTAAGTTTATCCATTATGTCTGACCACTTCATACAAGAAACAAAACCTAAAAAAGGACTTTGAAAACCCAGGTCAAGGGCCCAGATCTGTACAGTGACTGATTGCATGGCTTCAGTCTAGTGTTACATATGACATTCATTATCAGCTCTGCTCCTTTTGAGGGGTCAAGGACTCTGAGATCTGATTAAAGTGATGGGTTCTTCTCCTGGAAGAATGGCATTCTCAAGGATTTGTAAGCGTCTTCAAAGGATTCACAGATCCATCGGGAGTCAACATTCCCCTGGAGATTAACAATGTCGGTTTTTCACTGATCATCTATACTCCAGTTACTCTGTGTAAGGAAATGAGTTACTTGGTGTCAAAGTTTTGAGGATCCAAGTTACGGAATGTCAGGGAAACAGAAGGAAAGTGGCTTTCTTTCTTTCCTTGCCCTATGTTCCCCGGAGGGCTGCCAGGGCCTCACACTGTGTGCTCTCTGGGAATGAAATACTGTACCCTCTGCACAGAGTAAAGAAAATGACAGCTTCATCTCTGAACTTAAATGTCCTTAATATTTAATTCCTTCCTGGTGGTTAGTAGCTTGCTTCTCCACATTATCCAGATGATGGCTTTGGAAGGTAAGCTATTGGAAGTTCAGAAAAGTACATACCCCAATTCAATTTCCTTGGAAAAATCAAAATGCTCACAGGGCTGAAAGCTGAGAAGGGCTCAGGGGCCGATGCCTTCCCCAGGTGTGCTGGGGAGGGGTGACGTGGGTCCTGAGAATGAAGCAACAGGGCATACCAATTTGTTTTTCAATCTATTTTCCTTCAGTTCAGAGCATCATCTCAGACAGACAGCCCAGGAAAACAAGCCGCTCTTTGGTTACTCTCAGTCTTCCTCAATCTGTAAACGCAGCTGAGTGTTGCCAAAGTGCGGCTTGTTTTCCTGGGCTGCCGTCTGCACTGATGCTCTGAACTGAAATAAAATAGATTGAAAAACAAATTGGTATGCCCTGGCTCCTCCTGCAGTTTCATACCATGCTTCAAAGCTGGCGTTACCACCTACTCTTTACTGGAACCCAACAGACCCAAATCACAAAGTAGAAACAGCAAAGCTCAGATGGAAAGGTCCCACCCTAACCCAAAATAGCAATTTAATTCTGGGCTTGCAGTTCAATACTGCATTAACATGCCACTCTGTGGCTAGATCCCAGCTCCATTTACTGGCCTGGATGACATCTTCTGATGACATGCCTAACATGGTTACTGCATACAGTATAAAGCAAAATCTGACATCCATTCTTCCATATGACAGCTCCAACATTCCATCGATTTAGCACAGCCTATAGTTTCTCATGCTCTTGCTCCATTCACACCTATTCAAAAGGTGTTTTTCAAGTATTCCACACCACGGTAAAGATGCTATGCTTTTGTTCTTTGAGACAGAGCCTCATGATTCTTGCTTTTTTTGTGGGCTGGCATCAGACTTCACAGAGATCCACCCTCCTCTGCCTTCTGAATGCACAGATTAAAGGTGTGTGCCACCACGCTTGGCTTAAAGAATGCTACTATTAAAAAGACATAGAAAAGAAACCCACAACCAACTGCAAACGCACCCTAGAGTCACCACCCAGCATTTCCTCAAAAAGCCTTAAGAAAGTGCAGATATTGGGGCTGAAGGTGCAGCTCAGGCTCCGAGCACATGTTTGGTGTGCGGCAGACCTCAGTTCCATTCCCAGTGCCCCCCAAAATGCAGGTATCTCTGATGGAAGAACACTAACAGTTCTAAGCTTAAAACACAAAATGATGAAAACTCTGGGTTGGTGGAATGGTTCAGTGGACTAAAGGTACCCACTGCCAAGTCAATCCCTCATGGTGGAACCACATGGTGGTAGGAGAAAACCAACTCCTGTAAATTGTCTTCTTCCTTTCACAATCACACTATGACATCCAGGCACCTACACCCATCCACACTCTCCTCCCCCACCACACACACACACACACACACACACACACACACACACAATGTAATTTTTAAATAATTTAAAAGAACAATTAAATTCCACTTGGGAAAGCTGCCCTCTATGCCCTTAAACACTAAAGAAATCTATCTCCTCCTCTCCCCAAAAGACAGAAAACCACATCCTCTCGCCCCTCACTTTGTTTGTAACATGTCTGAGTTTTCACTATTATTTAATACATCTGGGGTAAAATTTGGGTTAGTCTTTCCAATTAAATGTAATTATATCCAATAGTAAGCACACTGTACCCCAGCACTCCATACTGGGGGCAAGAGGATAGTTTGCATTACCAGTTCAAGACCAAGAAGACTCTATCTCGGAAAGAAAACTCGGGACCTATTAAGATATTTTCTCTTCTTCAATAAGCAGTGGTTTTTTGAGGAGGCCCCACTGTAAGAACAGACAAAAACTCTGCAATGTGCCAAGCCACCCAGCTCTACCAGTGCTCTTGGTGGAGAACAAATTTCAAACAGTTGCTCAATGGGTGCTCAAGATTTGTATATTTACTATCTTCCTGAAAACCAAGTTGTGGCACTGGCTAGCAGCTGAGGCCCCAAAAGTAAGATGTGGCATTACTCTTGTGGACCTCACAAGCTAGCAGGAAAGACAACAGATGGAACACAGCATGGCATGATCTGTTTACTTCAGCTCCATGCTCCCTATGCATAAGCCATGTAAACTGGCCATCTCTCCCCTGGGGAAATGTTAATCCTAATACTATCTGTGTCAAAACTAAGTGACAGTTCACATTAAGCTTTGGTGCCAGTTTCTGGCACAAAGAAATGCTCAATGAGTATTTTATTGCTATGATGCTATGAGATAGGTGTTTGAAATTATTTTTGTCAGATAGACAAGAGTAATGTACAACTATAATTCCAGCATTTGGAAGCTAAGGCAAGAAGATCTCAGTTAAAGGACTGTGAGCCTGGAATGCACAGCAAGACCCTGTTTCAAAAGAGGGAGGAAAAATTATTTCTATGTACCTATCACCCAAGCCCGCTGAAGAATTTAAATTCCACAGAGACAGAGGTCATGGTTATCTTGTGCACTAATACATTTCCAGGAATGTATTATATATGCACACAGTAGAAGTGAACTACTGATTAAATTCACTTATGCAAGCATAGATGTTAAACAAACAAACAAAACAAAACAACTGTTAAATGTGTGAGGGGGTTGGGAAGGGGGCACATGCCTGTAATCTCAGCACTTGGGAGGAAGAGGCAGGAGGATCAGGAGCTCAAGGCCAACCTTGACTATAGTTCTAGGACAGCCTGGGCTACATGAGACCAAGTTTCAACAAACAAAAGACAGGTTGGGAAATACCGTCACAGAAGAACCATGTCACCATGACCGGTGGGTATAATTTATGCCACGTACCAAAAATTTGCACTTTGAGATTGCTCAAACAGCAACTCATACAACTCAACTTAAACTCAACTACAACCCATACCAAGATTTGGATACAATTCCAAGGAATAACACTCCCAGAGGGAGAAAATTTAACAGTCTGAGGCAATCTGACTTAGGCTACAGGGGGTTTCCAGTGACAGCCCTATAACCTAGTACACCCTAAAACAGCTTAATCACACTTCACTCCTTTTGCAAAAGAAAAATATTTGCAACGCTATGTATAAACATAAAGTAGATGGTCTATTGCACGCACTGGGCAGATGGTAACATTGCAAAGTATGAGAAACTACTAGCTTGAGCGTGTCATGGAAGCCAGAGTACTGTGTCAACTGAACACTAGCTCAATCTACTTGTGCCTCGGGCCAGGGTTGGCAAACTTCTATAAAGCGCCAGAGAGAAATGACTCCGGCTTTATGGGCCTTTCCAGCCGAATAGAAGCCAAGCAACTGCGAGCACTCCCCCGCCCCGCGGCAGGGAGGCGGCGAGACAACACATAAACAATGAACAAGGCTGCGTCTTTGCAACTTCACTTCTGGGAGCTGAAGTTTTATTTCGTATGACTTCTACTTCCCCACAACTGTTTTAAAACGGATAAACCATTCTTGTCTCGCAGCAAACCAAAGCTGAGAGCAGGGACGGGGAGGGATCCCTGGGAGTGCGGGTGTCTGCTGGCGCGTCGCAGGGAGCTGGGTGATAAAGCCCGCAGTTGCCAGGCAGGGGTCCCGTGTCCTCCCGCAGGTGACCACGACCGAGACTACGCCCGGGGTGAAGGCCATCCCCCGGGCCACGTCCAGAGAACAGCGGCGGCTGTGACCGACGCGAGCCCCGCAGAGCTCGCCACATACGTAGCCCGCAGTGCGCAAGGGTCCCAGGGTGCCCCTCACTCAGGGAGTCTCTGGGGCCTCCGCCGCAACAGGGGTCTCCACGCGGAGTCCCAGCGCCGTTTCTATGGTTACCTGTTCAGTACCGATTCAAACTGCCGTTCTTTATTGACAGCGCCATAGAGGACACGAACACTCCTGCCCGAAGGGAACAATAAAGCTTTCTCCATTCAACAGCGCCAGAGACGCCAAAAGGCAGCCATCTTGGGGCCGGGGACGCTGAGGGCAGAGGCCCGGATGTGCTCACGTGCTGGGGGAGGCGGTCTCGCGAGAAGGCGGTGCCTGCGTCACGTGAGCACTCGCCACCAATGGCAGGCTCTCGGGACCAGCGGGCGAATAGTCTGCTCTTGACCTCTGACCTGCGCCACAGTTCCCGGGGAGAAGTTTACCTGGTGTAGTCGCCGCTTGCCCCGGGCAGCTCTGAGGTTAGCAGCGGGGAGACAACAAAGGTTTCTTTCCTGTTTTCATAACAACACACACGGCCTCGTGCGGGGCGGGACTGATGTCTGGACCGGGCTCGGCGGGAGTGTTCGCAGCGATTCTTTTACCTTTGTTCTCTCTCGTTTTGCTCATAGCCGCACACGCTAGTTTAGAACCCCGATCCGGGCGTCCTGGTGGTCCAACGTGTGTGTGTCGGCTTCCCTTAACATCAGAAGTCCCATTGGCGCTGGCCCGTGAACGCTGTCCCTGCGTCACATCACCTCTTTGTCCCCACTACCGATGCCCAGATCCAAGCTTCTCGTTACAGTGTCGAGCCCCCTCGGTGTCCATCGGCAGTGACAGTATTCAGCGGTCCCCAGCACGGTCGCTGTCAGCCTGACTCAATGCAATGCCTTTTTAATGGACCAGAGCTGTCACTTGAATTGCTGTTGTCACCTGGCCTGTCGTAGTCACTGTCGCTGTGCGGTTTGCACCCACTGCCAGGCCTATAAACTTCGAACAGTTCTGCTCATTAGAGCACTCTAGCCAGCTGTTCTAGTTCATTTCTGTTGTGATAAAATACCCTGACAAAAAGCAACATAGTGAGTCAGAGTTGGTGGCCCACCCTTTAGTCCCAGGGCTTTGGAGGCAGAAGCAGGCACATCTCTGTGAATCTGAGGCCAGCTTGGTCTACAGAAGGAGTTCCAGGACAGCCAGGGCTACATAGTAAGATGAAAGAGGAGGAGGAGGAGGAGGACCAAGGGGAGAAAGATTTATTTCAGTTTACAATTGCAAGTTAGTCCAGAAAAGCCAGAGCAAGATAAGGACTTCAGACAGCTAGTCACATCACATCCATGGTCAAGAGCAGCGAGAAGTGGATGCACACATGCTTATTTGCTTGTGCGCAGTTGGATTTCTCACACAGTTCAGGACCCCGCATCTGAGGAGTGGTGCTGACCACAGTGGACTGGGGCTTCTGGCATTGGATGACTCAAGACACTCCCAACACACACACACACACACACACACACACACACACACACACACACACAGTGAGAGAGAGAATCCGCTAGTGAGACATTCTTCCCAGATGAGTCTAGGTTGTGTCAAGTTGACAAAGCTAAACATCACACCAGTTGTCCCAGTTGTTTTCACTGTCATCACTTGGCTATTGCCACAGTCAGACCAGTATTTAACAGCCCCCTGCCTGGTACATAGCCACCTTTTGAGTCAACTCTCACTGTTATCCTCACAGGTCACTAATCACCTTCAGCATCAGATTTAGCACTTGTGTAGCCTTTAGAGCTTCACCTACAGCTGCTGTGACTTCTGATCCCCCACACCCAGCACCTTGAGCTCATGTACAGCAGAGCCCCACAATGTAGACCTGTTGGTTTAGTAAACACCTATGGCAGTGCTCTTGGTAGTCAGCGGCTCTACCACTGAGCTGCATCCCCCAATCCCAAGAATAGGATTTTAAAAAGCTTTTTTCTTATTTTAAAAGGAATACATGGGACCAGGCAAAATGTTTGAGCAGGTAGAGTCGCTTGTCACCAAGCCTGATGACCTGAGTTCCATCCCCAGGACCCCACATGCTGAAAGAAGATAACGGACTCCCACAGATTGTCCTCTGACCTCCACACATGCTGTGGCACATGTCTACCCATATGCAAATAAATAATATACGTGTAATAAAAAGACTACATGGCTAGTGAGATGAGGCAGTGAATAAAAGCTCTTGTCAGAAGCCGAACCTGAGATCAACCGCCAGCACCCATGGGGAAAGAGAACCAACTCTAGAGAGTTGTCCTCTGACCTCCACATATGTGCACTGTGCTCGCACATAGATACATGTCATACATCAATAATAAAAATTAGAATAATAGCTGGGAGTGGTGGCACACGCATTTAATCTCAGCACTCAGGAGACAGAGGCAGGCAGATCTCTGTGAGTTTGGGGCCAACCTGGTCTAAAAAGCAAGTTCCAGGACAGCCAGGGCTACACAGAGAAACCTCATCTTGAAAACCACACACCCTCAATTAGAGAAACAGGAAATGCCTTCTCTAGTACACACACACACACACACACACACACACACACACACACACACACCCTTAACTGCAGTTTCCCAGTAACATTTACTTGAAGTTTTACATTGAGAATCCCGAATTCAAGAGTCTGAAAACCAAAATGCTTCAAACTCAGAAGACTTTCCAGTGGTAATACAACATCATGGGTAGAAAATTCCACATCAAATCTCCTGTGACAGATTGCAGTTAAAATAGGTGAAAGGTCTAGAGAGCAATGGTTTAGTGGTTAAGAGCCCTGGCTGCTCTTTCAGAGGACCTGGATTCAATTTCCAGCACTCACAAGGTGGCTTAAAACCAACTGTAACTCCTGTCCCAGGGGATCTGATGTCCTCTTCTAGCCTCCTCAGGCACCAGGTACCCACATGATACACAGACATACATGCAGGTGAAACACCCATACACACACATATATACAAATCGGTACACTGACGATCTGATTTTATATAGCTTTCAGCCTACATATGTAAGGTGTACATGAAGTACCCATGACTTTCTGAGCCAGTCCCCATGATTTCTCATATGCATGGCAAGTATTCCAAAATCTGAAATCCAAAATATTTCTAGTCCCAAGCATACTCACATGAAACATTTTGAAGAATATCTTTTCCTTATTCTTTGGCAATTTCGTAGATATAAACGTCTTGACCATATTGCCCCAACACCCCCCCACACACACACACACACTTCTCTGGACACTCATCAAAAAGTCCCCCTCCAACCTTCATGACTTATTTTTTTAAGTTTTGTAGCCCACTGAGTCCAATTAGTGCTGCCTGATGGAATCCAGACTAATCTTGTTGGCTTGATCTTGTGCAGGTAACCATGACTTCATGGGTGCAATGGGCATGTCATGTCCCAAACACAGCATACATGCAGGCAGAACACACACACACACACACACACACACACACACACACACACACTCCCAGCCTCTTGCTTTTACATTCTTTCCACCTCTCTTTGGAGGTGTTCCCTGAGCTTTGGAGGCGGGGTTGATGCAGGTGTGTCTGATGTAATGTTCAGTGGACACTTATTCCCAGCACTTTGACCAGTTCTGCATCTTTGCATTGACTGCTGCCCGCTGCAGAAAGGGAGAAAAGTGTTCCTTTTTAGTTTGACCATAGAGGAAGCAAGCATAGGAGACAGGTGTTCCAGCAATTGATTTTGGTGTTATAGGGATAAGTACCTCTTTTTGACAACCTGCAGGTGAACAGTCCCTCCCATGTGAGCCTATATCTCAAAACAGTAAAACTCTGACTGGGCACAGTGGCACATGTCTATAGTCATAGCTACTCAAAAGGGTGAGGCAGTTGGATCACTTGAGCCCAGGGGTTTGAGGCAGTATGGTAACGTAGGAGGACCCTGTCTCAGGAAGGAGAAGGGTGGAGAATGGAGGAAGCCTAGCATTAGAGAGTGCACTGCACCTGCCTTCTGGCTGATTGCCCCATGGAAGAATAAGAAAACAGTGTCTGGACCTTCTAGTACAGTAGGCTCACTTTCTCAGAGAGTGGCAACAGCTTTTGTAAAAATAACATGAGTCTTCCCTTTGGTAGAAACTTGACCTTGATAGGAAGGTCACTTGGGGACTTTTCAACTCTGTCTACCTTAATAGAGTTGGTTCTGGGACCACTGTCCTATGTAAGATCCCTATGGAAGATGCCCTGTGGAAGATACCCGAGATGGTTCCAGTTCATCCATCCACTGTGAAGTCTCAGGAATGTAGGTCAGTGCTAGAGCGCTCGATTATTATTCAAGTGGCCCTGTTGGATCCCCATCACCAAAAAATGAACAAAATGAAAAGCTGCCATTTCCACAGAGCTGAACACATACCAAGGACACTGAACTGGGAGATAAAGCAGCCACAGCATTTCACTGCTAATGAGAGCATTTGCCATTTATCTCTTTACGCTTCCCTGCCACATGCCATGCCACATGGTGTCTAGAGTATCTCATTGAACTGTAACCACTCAGTGATCTTGGTGTTATGAGGCTGGAAAGACAGCTCAGCAGTCAAGAACATTTATGGCTCTTGAAGAGGATTTGAGTTTGGTTCCCAGTCCTTATATCAGGGAATTCACAACTGCCTATAACTCCAACTCCCAGGAATATGACGCCCTTTTCTGGCCTCTGTGGGCACCTGTACTCATGGGCACATAACCCCCCCTCCCAACACACACATAGACACATAATAAAAATAAATCTTTTTTTAAAAAAGAGGAAACTGACTCAAAGAAAGAAAATAATTTGCCTACAAACACACAGCTCTTCAAGGAATTGGGTATTAAGCCAGGAGGTCTGACTTCAGAGTCTGCACATCCTTCAACCCTGCATATTAACTTATTTTTTATGTAATGAATGTGTTCACTGTAAGGAATGGAAAGATTACAGGAAAACAGAGAGATAGTGGGAGGCCAGTGATTGTAAATCCCACCACTTAGCTGTACCCTGCCATTAGAGCTGAGCATCTCTCCATCTCTGGACATATTCACATTAGTAGGTGGCTGTGGAGATGATAATGACAATTGATGACAGCCTCTATTCACTGATCGCTGTGTGCTGGGTATTATTCTAAGCACTTTCCATGAACCAACATACTTAATTTACTCGGAGAGAGGTGGAGAGACATCATTTTACTAAAATGAGCTCATTGGACATATTCAGAGTTCACAGCAGCCAACCACCTGCTGATGTTTTCCCCAAATCTGGTCCTTTCCAATCAAATTCCAAGCCCTGAGCCCTGCGCTGCAAAAGCTGAGTCTTTAAATAGCGTTTTCCATGCAGCTGCTGTGGGGTCAGCTGGCTCTGCTGCTCCCCAAGGCAGTGGTGTTATTTGTGGAATCAAAGTCTGCTGCAGGCTGCACACGTGCTTTGTGTTAGTTTGAGCAGGTATTGGGCTTCAAGTCCCCCTTCCTTCCTTTTCAAGTGTTAGTTTCTCCTTCCTTGTCTTCAGTCCTTGTGAAGCCTAGTCTTCAGATCACGCCCAGTGGCCACCTCAGTCCCAAATGGTGCTGCTGTTGGAATTTGCCAAATACCTCAGAAAGGTCAGCTGCTGCTCATCTGGCCTAGAAGACAAAAGACAAAAGGGCGATCGTCTTGCTCTAGCTGTGATGCCCAGCCTGGAGCACTTCTTGAGCCCTGCGCCTGCTGATATATTATAGATGAATTCAGTGTCTCAGTTGGGCCCAAGGCCAAAGGCACTCTCACATTCAGAACGCTTGAATCAGTGTCTCTGCTGACACAGTGCACAGGCCCTTCATGTTCGTCTCACCCAAAACCCAAGTGATGGTTTCCCCTCAAGCCTGTTTCTTCCCTTCAGCTCAGAGATGGTGACCACCATCCACCATTCTCTTCAATGTTTCTCTTTCTAGCCTTCAGCTAATCATCAGTGCCTGTGGATTTTACCTCTAATTTGATGTCCAACATCACAGGCATGTACACGAGTTCACAGTCTCTCTCTCTCTCTCTCTCTCTCTCTCTCTCTCTCTCTCTCTCTCTCTCTCTCTCTCTCTCTCTCTCTCCCCATGGAGAGAGATTGTTTAAAATCTCTTTTATCATCTGAGCCTTCAGTGATATATCTGTCTGGGGAGGGGTTGCTGGGTATGGAACAAGGCAGCAAGCACATGCTCCAAGCTCACCTTTCAATCCAAAGTATAATCTTTTTGCTAGTGTAGGTTTTTGCGCTGGTGTTGATGGCTGCTGACTGATCAGGGTGATAGTTGCTGATGCTTGGGGCGACTGGCAATTTTTTAGAACAAGACAATGGTGACTGTCCTGGCTAGTTTGATGTCAACTTGACACAGCTAAAGTCATCTGAGAGGAGGGAACCTCAACTAAGAAAATGTCTCAATAAGATTGGGCTGCAGGCAAGCGTGTAGGGTATTTTCTTAATTAGTGATTGCCGGGGGAGGACCAAGCCCATTGTGGGTGATGCTACCCCTGGGCTGGCAGTCTTGAGTTCTGTGAGAAAGCAGGCTGAGCAAGCCATGATTAGCAAGCCAGTTAGTAGCACCCCTCCATGACCTCTGCATTAGCTTCTGCCTCCAGGTTCTTGCCCTGCTTAAGTTCCTGCCTTCACTGATTTTCATGATGAATTGGTAGACACAAGTATGAGTAAAATAAACCCTTTCCTCCCCAAGTTTCTTTTGGTCATGGTGTTTCATCACAGCAATAGTAACTCTAAAAGAGTGACCTTCAGTGAGCTGACTGACTTACAAGGGCCTCTTGCATACAGACAAATGCCCTACCACTGAATTAGATCACAGCCCAACGTTTCAACATATACACCAAAACAGCATTAATCTCATTATATGTCTCCAACAGAGCTCCTGCATAACTAGATACATTGCCAATAGCAGTATTTTGAAAGGAGTCTTTTTTCCTCTCAACAGAGGGTTTAAAATAGTCAGTAAATCACATTGAAAACAGATGTGCACTCATCAAGGCTTGTTCTGTACCTACAAACAAGCAGAGGAGAGATTTCTTATAATCCTTTTTAAAATTATGTTTATAAACTTTATTATAAAAATCCTTGCAAATAAATAAAAACATCACATACTAAAATTAACCAGACTCAAAGTTTATACAACTCCGTGAACATCTATACAGTTAGAGTAGGCTTTCAGAGCAGATGTGGAACTTCACCTTAAATTTTCCACATTTGGAGTCAAATATATTTTATGTTCTTATCCTCCACTAAAACCCAAACCAAAAAAAATCTAGGAGTTAGAACTAGAAAAACAGTTATCTTTATCTCCTCCTTCATAACTGCTGTCCATTACCTGCATTCAGTTCTTCCTCATCCCCTTCTATTCATTTCTTATTCCCTTCTTCATATTATACTGTACCCACATGTACATTTGCTTACACATATGCATATATTAACGGCTAGATTCCACATATGAGAGAGAACATGTGGTTTATTTCTGAGGTTGTGTGATCTTGCTTAATATCTTACATTCAAGCCCATCCATTTTCCTGCCAAGTTTTTAACTTCATTTTCTTTAGAGCTAAGAAGTGTCCCGTTTTACATATGTACAAAATTCCCTTTATCCGTTCATCTGGGTTGTTGGAGCCTGTTTTCAGGTTCCTCATGGCTTTACCTAGCAGGTCCTCATAGAGAGGATGATTGGACCACGGGCCTGAGTGCAGGTGTCTGAAATGGTCTGCACTTGGCTGTGCTGGGGGCGGGGAGGGGGGTCTTTTGCTCCACCCCTTGGCGTCTCTATAAATACCCTAGGGCAGAGACAGGGCTGTTTGAATAGGTTTCAGGCCCTCTCAAGGCTATCCTTTATTTTCTATCTGTTTGTCTCCACAATCTAAATCCTCTATCTAATATTTCCTGCTGCTCACACTCAAGAAAACTCTGGGGAGCTGTGGAGTTGGTGGGGTAAACACCCCACACTGGGTGCAGATGGGCAACAGTTGGTTCCAGTTCTTTCCACGTTTTCTCCAACATTTGTCATCAGATTTATGATGACAGCCATGCTGATAGAATGGGGTGGTGTCTTACAGTCTTAATTTGCATTTTCCTGGGGGCTAGGGATATTGAACACCTTTTTCTTTTGAGACAGGGTTTCACTGTGTAGCTCTGGCTGTCCTGGAACTCACTCTGTAGACCAGGCTGGCCTTGAACTATGAGATCTTCCTACCTCTGCCTCCTGAGTGCTGGGATTAAAGACATGAGCCACCAACCATCCAGCATTGAATACTTTTAAAAATAGCTGTTGGCCATTTGCCTCCCTCCCTTCCTTCCTCCTTCCCTCTCTCCCTCCTCCTCCTCCTTCTCCTCTCTCTCTCTCTCTCTCTCTCTCTCTCTCTCTCTCTCTCTCTCTCTCTCTCCCTCCCTCATTCATTTGCCCATGTGTTGATTGGCAGTTTTATACAACCTTGGTATTTAACTTCTTCATTCTTTGTAAATTCTACACATAAGCCCTCACCTGAAGTATAGCTAGTTAAGATTTTCTCCTATTCTGTGGGCTTCTGTTAACTCTGCTGATTGTGTCCATTTCTGTACAGAAACTTTTAAACTTGTGTATCTGTTGATACTGGGGTTACTTTCTGTGCTGTTGGTGTTCTATTTTAAAAGTTCTTGCCATGGTGATGCCTTTATCCCAGCACTCGGGAGGCAGAGACAGGTGAATCTCTCTAAGTTCGAGACCAGCCTGGTCTACGGAGTGAGTTCCAGGACAGCCCCTCTCTCTCAAAACAAAAAACAAAAACAAACAAACAAAAACCAAATAAGTGGTTTGTGCCTACCCCAGTATCTTGAAGGGTACTCTATTGTGTTTTCTACCATAAGTTTCAATGTTTCTAGTTTTAGATTAAGGTCTTTGACCTATTTTGAACTGGTTTTTGTACAAGGTAAAAGAATTTAATTTATTCTCCTGCAGGCAACATCCATTCTGTCAGTGCCCTCAGTTGAACAGGCCATCTTTTTTCAAAGTATGTTTTTGCCGTCTTTGTTATGAATTAGGTGGGAATTTGCCATTTTATTACCAGGGCCTCTATTCTGTCCCATTGGTCTTCCTTTCTTTCCTTTCTTCTTCTCCTCCTCTTCCTTTTTTTTTTTTTTTTTTTTTTTTTTTTTTGTCTGAGACAGGGTTTCTCTGTGTAGCCCTGGCTGTCATAGAACTTGCTCTGTAGACCAGGCTGGCCTTGAACTCAGAGGTCCATCTGCCTCTGCTTCCCAAATGTAGAGATTAAAGGTGTGCGCCACCACCACCCGGCTCTTCTTTTATTTTTATGCCAGTCTGTCTTTATCACTATAGCTCTGTAGTACAATTACACCCAACATTGTTCTTTCTCCTTAGTATTGCTTTGGGTATTTGTGGTTCCATTTGAATTCCTACATTAATTTTTATAAACCTGTGAGATATGACATGGGAATTTTGATAAGTATTCCATTAATTCTGTGTATTGGTTTTGGTTATAGCTATTTCAATATTAATTCTGCCAATTCTGGAATATGGGATATTTTTCCATTATCTAGTATCTTCTGTGATTTTTTTCAATAACTTGAATTTTTGTAGTAGAAATACTTCACTTCTTTGGTAAGATATATATTTCTTGTTGTTTTTGTGAGACAGGATGTCTCTACATTGTAAGTGTTACAGCTCTGAAGGGAAAGGTGTCCTGACTGTCGGAGCTAGGCTATACCTCTAGCTGTGTTCCAGTGGCAGATGGTTTCCCTGCAGGAATGTAGCAATCCTGCTCCTCTCCAAGAGAGCCATCACAGCTCAGCTCTGCTCCACTCTGCTAAGACAGTTTCCCAACAGAGACGTCTGTTGCATCTCTGCTCTGGAGAAAGTTGTTACTTCTCTGACCATTAGACATTCCTCTGCATCAACAGTGAGGTTTTCTGCCTTTTGGTTGTTGTTATTCCTTGCTTACTGAAGGGGTTGTTGTACTAATAATTTCCTTCATACAAGTTGAGGTACTAAGGCAAGAAGCCCACATTTGGCCTGCCATAGTTCCCGCTGTTTCTAGGACTTGAACACTTAGAGGCCACATAGGGTTATAACTTGGTCTGATTTCAGCGTTGTCTTAGTGAATAAGAAAGCTGCAGGGGAGAGAGGGTGGGGTAACAAGTGTATTTGGAAGAGAAGTCAGAGGACACATAAATTCATTGGTTCAGCACATTATCTTTTCTGGGCATGGTCCATAGCAACACCAAACAATTAAAATAGCAGCATTAAAAGGTCAGTCATCAAAGGTCACTATAACAGGTATAATAATGAAAAGGCTTGGACTATTTGAGAATTGCCAAAAGATGACTCTGAGACCCAAAATATGCACAAGCTGTTGGGAAAGTGGGGCTGTCAGGCTTGTTCAAGGCCAGGCTGCCTTATGCCTTTGATTTATAAAACAAGAGGTGCCTCAGGCTCAGTGTCTCAGGACAGCGTAAAGAAGACTGGTCTTACCTCAGAGACATGTGCCTATCCTACTCATTCATGCTGTTTTCACAAGGAAATAGAAGCAGCCTAGCTGTGCACTAGCTGATGGACTGATTAGGAAAATGTGACACACACACACATACACACACACACACACACACACACACACACACACACACACACACTGGAATTTCATTCAGTAATAAAGAAAACCTGCAATTATGAAATTGCAGGGAAATAGATGGAACTGGGAACTACATTAATAGGTAACCAGCCTCAGAAAGACACACCTTATGTTCCCTCTTTTGCGCAGATACTAGTTTCAAACTGTTAGATGTGCATTTATGTGCAAGTGAGTAGGGAAAAGTCAGGAAACTAGAAAAAGGCCTGTCAGATGGGGGGAAAGAGATTTTTTAAAGTTTGTTTATTTTTATGTGTTTCAGTGTTTTCCTGAATGTATGTCTGCGCATTATGTATGTGCCTGGTGTCCTTGGAGGCTAAAGAGGACATCAGATCCCCTGGAACTGGAGTTACAAATAGATGTGAACTGCCATATGGGTGCTGAGAACAGAATCTAGGTCCTCTGCAAGAGCAGCAAGTGCTCTAACCACTATGCCATCTCTCCAGCCCCTTCCAGCATAGTTTTTAGTATTATTTTGGGCTTTCTTTAAGTGGATACATGAATACATAGCAATTTTACATGTTTATGGGGTCTAGTGTAATATTTCAGTATGTATGAATAATACTTATATCAGGATAGCTAGCATATCTATCTCCTATCTATGAAGTGACAGTGTATCATTTCCTTCTTTGGAGGACATTCAGCATCCTCTCCACGAGCTGTTACTAACACTTACTGCAGTTACTAACCCTGGTTACCCTACCTGTCAAGTCCTCTTATCAAAGCTTACCATGTTACTGTAAGTTTGAATCACATGAACATATATTATTTGGTGTATTAAAAATACAATGAGGGTGGGGCGGTGGTGGCGCATGCCTTTAGTCCCAGCACTGGGGAGGCAGAGCCAGGTGGATCTCTGTGAGTTCAAGGCCAGCCTGGGCTACAAAGCGAGTCCCAGGAAAGGCGCAAAGCTACACAGAGAAACCCTGTCTCGAAAAACAAAAACAAACAAAACAAAACAAAACAAAACAAAATACAATGAGAGCTGGGCGGTGGTGGCGCATGCCTTTAATCCCAGCACTTGGGAGGCAGAGGCAGGTGGATCTCTGTGAGTTCGAGGCCAACCTGGGCTACCAAGTGAGTTCCAGGAAAGGTGCAAAGCTACACAGAGAAACCCTGTCTCAAAAAACCAAAAAAAAAAAAAAAAAAAAAAAAAAAAAATACAATGAGAAATATATATCAAGTAAATAAAAACAAAAGAAATCTAGGATGACAATGCATCTAAATGAACCCAAAGGATTGCAAAGTGAATTGAAGATAGTAAACAGTAAAATGAAAGGCATTATCAATTATGGAGGAGGGGCAATAAACAGGATTAACAGAGTTGTTTTTTAAAGAAAGGTCTGTTGACTTGCTTCAGTGGGTGTTTAGTTTATTTTCCACTGCTGTGATAAAACACGATGGCCCGAAGCAGCTTGTGGAGATGTGGTGGCTTAAAGAAAATGGCCCCCAAAGGCAGTGGCACCAATGGGGGGCGTGGCCTTGTTGGAGTAGGGTATGGTCTTGTTGGAGGAAGTGTGTCACTGTGGAGCAGGCTTTGAGGTCTCATATGTGCTCAAACCACATTCAGTAAGACAGACCATTTCCTGTAGCCTGTGAGTCAAGATGTAGAACTCTCAGCTCCTTCTCTAGCACCATGTCCTGCCTGCATGCTGCCTTGCTTCCCCATCATGATGATAATGGACTAAACCTCTGAATTGTAAGAGAGGCACCCCAATTAAATGTTTTCCTTTATAAAAGTTGCAGTGGTCATGGTATCTCTTCACAGCAATGTTGTGCCTTGGGCGAGAGACCCCCGAAGAGACCACCAGAGACACGAACTCACCAAAATGCAAAAGCAAGGTTTATTGGAGTGATTCAAACAGTGCAGCAGGGACCTCGTCGAGCACACCAATGCAGCGGAGGCTGGAGGAGGTGCCCGCCCCTCTGCAAGCTCAGTTTTTAAAGGCAAAAACCACAAGGTTACATCAGTTAGGGGTGCTAGTATGGATACAATTCTGATTGGCTCAAGTTCTAGGGGCTTTCCAGAATTTCTGTGTTATCTTACTTTGCAGTTTTGACTGGTTGTTTGTCAAACTTTATAGACTATCTCCGGCATTGGGGCATTCTGTGGTTAATCAGTTGCTACCAGATAGTCCTACAAACATCCTGACTTTGTACTTTTGAGTTCCTGGGACCTATGTCAGCAGCTCTGAGAATTTCGAAACTCAGGCCTATTTCAAGCTGGGATGAGGGGCTTGCTTGAAATGGGTGTGTTTTGGTTCTTCAAGCAATAGAAACCCTAAGACAGAAGTTGGTACCAGGGACCGGGGTATTATCGTGACAGGCCTGACCATGCGTTTGTTTGAAGGAATGTGGACCTTGGATTAGAAAAGCAGTTGAATGCTTTAAGTGCTGCTTAATGGGCCAGACTAGTAGGAGCTTGGAAGACAGTGGTGCTGAGTGTGATTTGATGAACTGTAGGGCCTGGCTCAAGAGGTGCCAGAGGGAAGAATGTTAGTGTGTGGTCTAGAGACCAGTCTTATGATATTTTGGTGAAGAATGTGGCTGCTTTTTGCCCTTGTCCGAAAAGTCTGCCTGAGACTAAAGTGAAGAATTTTGAATTAATTCTGTTAGCAGAGGAAATCTCAAAACAGCCTAGTATAGACTTGGTCATATGGTTATTAGTGTTAACTCTAATGAAGATTTATAATGAAAAGGAGCAAGTTGAGCAAGGAAAAAACAAAATGTGAAATTTGAGGAGAAAAGAAACACCAGGAAGTGGATGGAGCTAAGTCCTGTGTTCAAGGAAATAAACAGAAAAAGAAATGGAATAGAGTGGTGACCTCAGGTAGGATCCCACCCAGCTAAGTTTCCAACTTGTGAAAAAAAATTTAAAGAAAATCTTCAAGCTAGGTGTGGTAGTGCATGCCTTTAATCTCAGCTCTTGGAAGGAAGAAAGCTGGGGGATCTCTGAGTTTGAGGCCAGTCTGTTCTCCAGATTCAGTTTCAGAACAGCCAAGCTCAGGCAGTGATGGAAACCATCAAAAACAGAAAGCTGGTGAAGATGTAATTGAACAAGGGGGCCATGTTCCAGCCCCAGAAAGCAGCAGAACTTGGCAGCTCTGGCCACATGGTTCTGGCTTTAGAGTCAAGGAGAGAAGAAAGACATTATTATGGAATCTCCATCTGTGACCAAGGAAAGCCACTGAGGCCAGGCCTGTGTCAGGTTTTCCTGAACGGAGGCCTAGAGGGACCATTGCTTGAAGCTGTGAAAGTGAAGCCTGGACTGCCGTGGAGACCCCAAGATGTAGGCACCAGAGCCGTGGGATACCTGCCGAGGAGAGTTGTTAACAGGGAGTGGAACCAGCCCCAGGGAGAGAAGTGGTTGTGGTCAACAAAGCTGAAAGGACTTGGAGATCTGAAGTTGGTTTTGACATCAGACACGGAGATGCAGGGTTTGGAGTTTGCCCAGCTGCTTTTCGGTCTCACTTTGTGTTGGGTTGGAACCTCCAGCTCACTCCTGCACGGTCTGAGAAGCTCCATTCCTGTCTCTCCAAGCCCTGTCCACTCAGAGAGTCTCTGAACAAAGGAAAGGCACCAAAAAGCCCAGTTCTGCATTCTTGATGGCTATGGCAGCTTCCTCCCCAAAGTTACCAGCCACCCAAGACCCTGCCTAAAGTGGTCAGCTTTTGGCCAAACTTGAGCACAAACCCAGCTTGTGGCAGACGCATCATTAGCCCTTGCCTACAACCTATATAAGCTCCCTGCTTTAGTTCGGGCGTGTGGCTTCTCCAGCCTCAATCATTGGGACTGGAGAACTCATCCTGGAGTTGCTTTACTCAAATAAACCCATTGTTATATTTTTTTCAATTTAGTTTGATCTGGCTACTGTGTGGGTGGAGAAACCTATTATCGGGGGACAGAAAACCTATTACTTTGCTCCAGTATTTCCTCACTATGCTCCCTTCCCTATGTTTTAGAATGGTAAAGAATATTCCATGCCATTATATGTTAGAAGTATGTGATCTGCTTTTCATTTTAATTTTATAGAAGATTACAGTTAAGAGATTGCATGAATCTCAGAAGAGACTTTGAACTTTAGACTTTTAAATAAGTTTGAGACTGTTATAGACTATGGGGACTTTTGAAGTTGGACTGAATGCATTTTTGCACTGCCATTAGTGTGACCTTGTTGGAATAGGTGTGGTCTTGTTGGAGGAAGTGTGTCACTATGGAGACCAGCTTTGAGCTCTCAAATATGCTCAAGCCATGCCCAGTGATACAGTTCACTTCCTGCTGTCTTCAAGAAGTAGAACTCTCAGCTACCTCTCCATCACCATGTCTGCCTGCATGCTGCCAAGTCCCACCATGATGATAATGGACTGAATCTCTGAACGATTAGCAAGCCACCACAATTAAATGTTTTCCTTTATAAGAGTTGCCATGGTTATGGTGTCTCTTCACAGCAATAGAAACCCTAAGAGAGAAGTAAAGAGCATGTTACATCTTGCAGATTCTTCCAGTTCATCACTGGGAGAAGCCAGGACAGACACTCAAGGCAGGAACCTGGAAGCAGAAACTGATACAGAGATCATGGAGGAATGCCACTTATTGACAAAGGGAGAGCAAATTAAGCACAGGATGAGGCCGGAGAGGTGGCTCAGCAGTTAAGAGCACATCTGCTCTTGTAGAAGGCTCAGCTGAGTTCCAACACCCAAACTCCTGTGGCTCCAGCTCCAAGGGACCTGACTCTGGCTCCTGCAGCACCTGCTCACACACAGCACACACTGTATAGATATATTTTAAAAATAAAAAGAATAGGTAGCTGCTACAAAACCATTTATACACAACAGCAAGAGCTTTGCTGCAGCAGGATGCTCTGAGCTACAGATGATGAGGATGATCATGATGATATGATAGTGAAGAAGAGGAAGAATAAGGAGAAGAGCAAGAGAGAATGAGGAGGAGGAGGAGGAGAAGAAATAGAAATTAACCTAAAATAAATTTTAAAATAGTCTTTTTTCCCTCTGGTAACAAGAGGCCCCAAAGTAATGTAATTAAGGACTTGTGTTAAAGTCATCAAAGCCAAGTTTCTTTCCATCTTCAGTGTATTTTTTGTTTGTTTGTTTGTTTGTTTTTTTGAAACGGGGTTTCTATGTGTAGCTTTGGAGCCTGTCCTGGAACTCACTCTGTAGACCAGGCTGGCCTTGAACTCACAGAGATCCACCTGGCTTTGCCTCCGGAGTGCTGGGATTAAAGGCGTGCGCCACCACCGCCCGGCTTCAGTGTCTTGCACACCGGGTCTCTTCTTAGGCACAAGACGGCTCTAGGAGCTCCAGACGTCACATCATCACAGCTATGGTCACTACCAGAAAAGGGACTCTTTTTTTTTCTGGTTTCCTATTTTGTCATAGAATCAAAAATAAATAAAAATTAAGAGAAAATCCCCTTTCTTTAAAATCTGTTCCCTTCACGTGTCTTCTGCTTCCTTGGATCTGACACTCACATCTAAGCCTGTCACTGAGGTCACTGTTTCCACAGAAGCTGAATCTGGGATCCTCCCCAGGACTAGGTGGGCCAAAGTCTCCCCTGAAATGTGTGACTGAGCAAAGAAAGGTGGAGGGTATCGGAATAACTTCAGGAGAGGCAGCTGCCCATGTTAGGAACGAAGTGTGCCAACATTCTGTGAAAATCGAAAACAATGGATACATTCTTTGGGGGGAAATTGTACAATGCCAAAGTTAGTACAAGGCAAAAAAGTGGAATAAAATATTCTTTTCTTCACTCATTCAATAATTTAATTATTGAGTGCCTATTAAATTTTAGCCACTATTTCAATTCAAACATAGTCAGTAACCATCCCCACCCCTAATCAAAATGTTACCAGGCCAGGGAAATTTTGCAGGCAAATTCTACCAAACTTTTATAGAGTGGCTCATTTCTATTTCTTCAAAGTTTTTGCAAAGAACAAAGGAGACAGTCTCCCAATGAATTGTTAAATTTAGTTAAAATTATAACTAAATAGGTACAGTACAGTATGTGAAGGCTGTTATAAACCAGCCTATAACTACAAATGGGAAATTCACAATTAAAAATCACAGCAGGGTTTATTTAGAATCAGATAAATCTACCAAGATTCTTTAGAGAAAAATTATAACAGACACAGGAAAAACATCAAGTTGTGGTTAAAGTAGCTTTCTTACCCTGATACATTCTATCAAAAACCCATGGGGCTGGGGAGATGGCTCAGAGGTTAAGAGCACTGGCTGTTCTTCCAGAGGTCTTGAGTTAATTCCCAGCAACCACATGGTGGCTCACAACCATCTCTAGTGGGATCTGATTCTCTCTTCTGTCATAAAGTCTATAGAGCACTCATATACATTAAACAAACAAACAAACAAATAAATAAATAAAATAATTTAAAGAAAAGCCTACAGTGGATCTGGGCATAGTGATATATCCTTTCAAATTCAATGCTCGGGAAGCAGAGGTAGGTGGCTCTCAGTGAGTTTGAGGCCAGCCTGAGCTTTACAGTGAGTTTCAGGTCAGTCAGGGATACATAGTGAGACCATGTTTCAAAAATAGCCCCCCCCCCAAATCCTTCAAAATTTACTGCAGTCAGATGTTGTGGTCCAGATGTTGTGGTCCACACCTACAATCCCAGCACGTGAAAGATGAGGCAGAAGTATCAGGAGTCCAGACCATCTGTGGTTACATGAGTTGTTTCTTGGTCCTCACTGCTGGTATGGAAATGTTTACTCTGTGCCATTGTACACAGAAAGTTTTAAATTTTTACAGGGGTGCCGAGGGCCATGGGAGTATACAGCAAGTGACAGCTAGTGTTTGGCAAGTCAACCCACCAGACACGTTATTCCCTCTTGGGGGGCCCTACTTGGCAAATCCATGGGGTTACTGACCGCAAATGACTGGTTGTTTTCTGTCTGTAACCTTCTCAGGTGCCACTGCTATGCTTCCCATAAAGAACAGCTGTGGGGGTCCTTCCACAGTCCATTGGTAGTGTGTTTTACATCTTTGGGCATACTTATAGTTGTGGATGGTCAGGTTATGATTCCTGTTTAAGTTGTGTAATTCTGATGTATAGAAATAATACCAGGATATTCTTCTTTACTGACACAGGAAATTAACAGTATTCTCAGTCTCAAAGACAGCCTTTTGCACATTTTGCAAAGACCTTAGAACGCGTCCAAAACAGACTAAACTGCCCCTGCAGAAAATACACAAAGACTGATTCCCAGATGTTGTTTATTGCTAAATCAAGGCCACGCTGTTTACACTGAGATATAGCTCCCTGCAGTACTTCTCATTCTGCATGTACCCTTACTGCTCCAGGTTCAGCCAATTGTTTACTGTCTGGGATCCCTCACCAACTTAGAGGTATGTGCATGGGTCAGTGCGACATTACTAGCCTAAGAGAAACTACGTGACTTGTCTCGTGTTGTGAGAATGGGTAGGGCCCGGAAAAGGTAACTTATAATTGTCCAGAGTTTGGCTGTGAGAGCAGCAGCAGCAATGTGGAGAGAGACAGCTGTGTAGAGCTCTGTGAGAGCCGCTGCAGAATGTGAGTGAAGTGTGTGTGTGTGTGTGTGTGTGTGTGTGTGTGTGTGTGTGTGTGTAGTGAGAGATGAGGAGGAAGCATGAGGGAAGTGTGAGGGAGTGAGTGGGTGAAAAAGTGAGTAAAGAGTGAGTGAATAATGTAAAAGAAAGATGTATGAGTGTGTGTGAGAGAGAGCTGTGTGTAAGAGCTGCTGCTACATAGAGGAGCTGTGCCTAGGAACTGTGTAAAGGGCTGTATGGAGAGAGAGCTATGTAAAGGAGATGTTTAGCTGTGGCTGTGTGGAGATTTGTGACTGTGTGGAGGCAAGGAGATGAAGCTGTATAGAAAAGAGATGTAGAAGAGAAATACATGTAAAAGAAAGATGTGTAGCCATGTGAAAAGATGTATGTATGTAAAGATATGTAGCTGTATGCAGTAGCTGTGTGGAGACAGGAAGAGTCAGAGACTCTTAACATCAGAAAGCATGTGTATTTCCTTATTTCACCAGTCATAGATAGGCTAAAACTTATTCCTAAATACCCTCAGATAAAAATATTTCCCTTGCTACTCTGAGGCATTCCTTTTATTACCCTGAGCTGGTCATGGGAGCTGGTCTCTCACGGTCTGCATTACAGGGGCTCACAGCTAAAAGTTTGCCTTAGATCTCTGAAGAGTCTGTGAGCTTTTGAGTGGTGTTGGGACTGTTAGGACCATGGGGACTTTTTAAATTGGGCAGAATGCACTTTGCACTGTGCAATGGCTATGCACTGGGGTGGAATGTTATGGTGTGAGTGTGACAGCCCTCCCTCCTGCGATGTGTAAGGACACAAGCTAGTGGCACTGTTTGGGGAGGCTGTGGGACCTATATGAGGTAGGGTCTGACTGGTGGAGGTGTCCCCGGAGATGGGCCTTCAAGGGTCATAGCCTTTCTGTGCTGGCTGTTTCATGTCAGCTTGACACAAGCTATAGTCATCTGAGAAGAGGGAACCTCAGTTGAGAAAATGCCTTCATAATATCAAGCTTCTGGCAAGTCTTTAGGGCATTTTCTTAATTAATGATTGATGAGGGAGGGCCCAGTCCATTGTGGGTAGGACTACCCCTGGGCTGGTGGTCCTGGGTTCTATAAGAAATCAGCCTGCATGGAGAACAAGCCAGTAAGCAGCACTCCTCCATGGTCTCTGCATCAACCTGGAGGCAGCTTCCTGCCTTGCTTGAGTTACTTTTCTACTTCCTTTGATGATGAACAGTGGTGTGGAAGAGTGAGCCAAATAAACCCTTCCCTCTTCAAGTTGCTTTTGGTCGTGGTGTTTCATCACAGCAATAGGAACCCTAACTAGGACACTGGCCCTGCTTTGCATCCCATTCTCAGCCTCCTGATCCACACCACCTCCCCATGCTCCTGCTGCCACAGAGCAAATCATATCTGCTGTTCTGGCTTCCCCTCTGAGGCAAGCTGCAATCCCTCTGAAACCATGAACCCAAACAAACCTTTCCCTGATCACTGTTCCTGTCCCAGTGAGAAAACCAGCTGAAACAATGAGCTGCTGTGAGGGGCGAAGATCGGTCCAGCCAGTTTGGAAAGCAGTGTGGTGACATGCTGTCTAGTGTCATGGACCACTTTATATCAGAGATGACAGCTGTGTTCCAACCTTAGGGAAACATCTGACCTAAACTCACAGAAATGAGTCCCAGCATTGTTACACCAACACACTTGGATGCAGCTTCAATGCTCTTCATTAGATAATTATTCAATAAAACATAATTGCATGAATGAAGAATTCAGTGTCACTGTCAAAAGGACTAAATCTACACCAGTCAACATCAGCATACCTCAAAGAAAGAGAACGGCCAATACAGCCAAGTGTCAGTTATGTTCACTAAACACACATGAGGCAATGTGTGTAAGTTGTTTAGCTAAGTAGCTATGTGTGCTTAAAGTATAAATGCATTTGTAAGCACAGACAAAAATGACAGAGAGCCTGAGAATCATGCTCATGGGATAAGAGAGATGGGGCTGGAAATAAAAGACAAATAGTCCAAGATGAAATTGAAGAATAAAATACTAAATCAAATGATAAGCCTGGACCAGACTGAAACCTTGTAAGAGCAGATATGAGTTCCATTCATCTTTCTTTTTTTAATCTTTTTGAGCTGGGATCTCAGGTAGTCTGGGCTACATGCAGAGCCCCAATTCACTGTGTAGCAGAGGATGACCTTGATCTTCTGATCCTTTAGCTCTGACCTCCCCAGCCCTGGAATTGCAGACACACACTACCACACCCAGTGCTGAGGACGGAACCAGGGCCCCATGAATGCTGGGTGTGCACTCCGCTAACTGAGTCACATCCTCACACTCTCAGGTCGTTTTTCAAGTCAGCAAACATGGAGTGTTGCAGACACCTGGCTGCTCAATAATAGTTCCTTTTCTCAGAGAGCGTCTTGCCATGGAGTTCAGACTGACCTGGAACTCATAATCCTCCTGCCTCAGCATCGCAGGTGCTGGTATTACAGGCATTCACTACTGTGCCCAGTTAATATTTCCTGAATGAGCAGATTATTCTCCCACAAAAGAACATCTCTGAGTGGGTTGTGTTTCCACTTGGGACCTTGCGATGATTTATCTGAATATTTTCCTCTACAGGGCTCCGCATCATTTGCCTCCAACTGTTTAATCTCATCAAGCGGAGCGCTCACAATCTCCAGTTATTTTGTGCGAGGCCATTATCATGGCCGTCTTCGGTGTTGTTTTGTTTTTTCATTTGGAGCTGTATTTCTAAAGCATCACTTTCCCCGGCAGGTTTGAGCCATCTGCCATAAAGGAGGCACTTAAGATTTCAATAGCAGCGAAAACAGATTAAGCAAAGGTTTGCCTTTCATGTGGAGTGTATTTCTGTTCCGCTTTCAGGTCTGCTCCTCAAAGAGCCTTTATTTTGTTTCAGCCGATTGAAATTGAGGCCTGGGTACCGGATGAAATGCCTTCGCGCTCCTTTCAAGTGTGGAGGAAATCTCCTGCCTCAGATATCCGCATGGCTTCCTTCATGTCTCTGCTCAAATGTCATCATTTTTTACTTTGGGGTGTCAGGGTTTGAGCCCAGGGCCTCGCACATGCCAGACAAGTGCTCCACCACTGAGCTACACCTCCAGCCCCAATGTCATTTTTATTTTTTTTTAAGCTAGGATCTCACTTTGTCTTCCAGGCAGGCCTAGGGCTCTGAATCCTCTAGCCTCAATCTCCCAAGTCCTTGGATTATGGGTAGGTGCCACTAAACCAGGCTTGAATACCATCTTCTGGAGAGGCTTTTAACCATCTATAACAGCATCTCTATGCCCCCACCACCCATTTAGCCTGTTTCATTCTCTTTTTCTTTTTCTCTCTGTGTGTGTGTGTCTATGTCTGTGTGTCTGTGTGAGAGGTCAGCACTGGGTGTCTTTCTCAATTTCCCTCCACTATATATTTTTTGAAACAGAGTCTCTTGATGAACCTGAAACCTGCCAGTTTGGCTAGACTGGCTGGCCAGTAAGTGTCAGGGCTCCTCCTGCCCCGCCCCCTTCCAGCACTAGGAAGGCAGGCACGCACCACAGCCGTCTTTTTACGTGGGCACTGGGGGTCCGACCTCAGGTCCTCAGGCTTCTACAGCAGGTGCTTCACCAGCTAGGCCATTGCCCCCCACCCCCCGGCTCGCTTCGTTTCTCTTCACAGCACCCCTGTGCCACACTGTGTGGCTCTACCTGTTTATGATCCACCTCCCCAGGTGGGAACGTCAGTCCCTTGAGAGCAGGAGCCTTGTCTCCTCTGCTCACCATGTTATCCGAACGTCAGGAGCAGTGTCTGGAGTAGACAACTTGCTCTCAGTCCGTGTCTGCTTGAGATCAGGAATGCGTCACTCTGTGAAGAGGTGTATACACACACCTCTCCATCGCAGACAGCTTTCTGTCCAGCCCACTCCCTGTAATCAACCTAATTTGCACGACCCCTTCTGCCGGTCATCTTCCCACTGACTGTACATTCATTCCGCTGATATTTATTGAGCCCCTGCTGTGTGCCAGATGTTGTGAGATTCTGTGGCCAATGAGAGGCAGCAGGCCTCAGGGGCTTCACTTTCATTTCAGTGGTGTCTGTGACCTCGCATTTCTGACGCTGGCCCAGTTATTAGAAGTCCAGGGCTGGCGAGATGGCTCAGCAGGTAAAAGTGCTTGCTGGGAAAGCTTGCTGGCCTGGATTTGATCCCGGCTCCCATGGTGGAAGAACAGAGCTGACTCCAAAAGTCTGTTCTCTGACCTCCACACACATACCACGGCACACATGCAACACACACACACACACACACACACACACACACACACACACACTTTAGAGTTGACATGGTGTTACACACCTATTAATCCAAGCAGTTAGGAGACAGAGTTAGGAGGACCAGAATTTGGCCAAAGGTACACGAGACCCTGCCAAAAACAAAATAAAAACCTTAGCCAGTGCTGAGTGAATGCTGAACACAGGCATCTTGGGAGGCATCCAGGCCAGAACCACGTCTAGTGGCGTCAGAACCCTGCCAGGATCCTGCACGGCCCCTACCTGCTCCTCTCCAGCCTCCTACACAGCTTTAGTCGCTGTCACTTCCTGGGGCTGGGGGAGGGGGTGGGGGTGGGCTTCTGTCCTGCAGACACAGACACAGCTTGAGAGTTTGAACCTAGGACCCCTTTTCCATGACAGACTCTGCACTTGCTGTCCATTTGCTAGGAGGGATTCAGGAGACACCTAGTTCATGACAGTCTTACTATGTAGTTCAGGCTGATCTTCCTGCCTCAGCCTCCTGATTACAGGCATAAGCCACTGCATCCAGCAGTTTAGGGTTTACTACATCTTTTTAAAGACAAGGAAATTGATGGCAGGTAAGTTTAGAAACTTCTTCAAGGTGTGTGGTGAATCCAGGGATCGAACCCAGCCTTGTCTATCAACCCTCCATCTCTTCCGTTGACTACTTTGCCTCTAAGACATCTACCGATTCCCTATTAACTGGGGCAAATGTCCACCTCTGGTTACTTCGGAAGTTCAAATAGCTACTGCAGTGCTCAGCAAGAGTTCAGTGCACAGCCTGAAGACCTCAGTTCTGTCTCCTCCTCCCTGGGGGACCATGCCTCCCTTTCCATAGCCACTCTCTCTGTGGAGGGAGGCTCCCAGGACAAGGCCGCAAGAGCTTAAAACTGGTCCCACACATCTGCAGCCGGGAAGCAGAAAGCCATGATCTCTGCTGCTGCTCAAAATGCTTTCCCCATTTATACAGTCCAGGACCCCAGCTAGGAACTGGGGCCATCTACCATGGGGCAGGTTTTCTCACAATCAAGATACCCCTAAACACACAGACCTAACCAGAGACCTACTTCCCAGATGATACTAGAGTCTCTCAGGTTGACAATAAACGCAAGAACAACAAAGGAACGTTGCAGGCTTGCTGGCAGCTGGGAACTCCTCCGAGACAAGTCATCTTGGCTTGATAGTACTAGTGTTTGGACCGGGGTAGAGTGAGGGGTGGTGGAGAAAGTAGATGGAGACAGCCAGGAGTGGCGGCACACGCACCTAATCCCAGCACTTAGGAGACTGAGGCAGGGGGATGGGGAGTTGGAAGCCAGCCTAAGCTATGTGGTGAGATGGAGAGTGGGGGTCAGTACTGAGAGGTCATGAACAGAGAAGGGGCTAAGGGACAGGTGGGCATCAGGATGGGCAGCCGAGTGACTGAGGTACCACTACAGCATGTGGCTGTTAGCTGCCCACCAGCACAACTGAAACCTTAAGCTCATGAAGATGCTGTTGGGACTGCCCCGTGACTCTCAAACACATTGGCCAAAGGCCCAGGCCCCCCTTAAATCCGCCTCCATCTTTTCCCAAGGAGCAGAGACTCCTTGTCAAAGTGGGGATGCACCTGCTGAGCAGGGGCTGCTGAGAGCAGCTGACATCAATGGCTGGGCAATGCAGGTTTCCTGGCCTCCGGGTTATTCAGGCCCCCAGGGGACCCGAGAAGAAATATCATCCAATAACCAGAAAATATTCCTGGCCTCTCAGAGATGCAGTGTAACTAATGACCTTGGTGCTAATGACCTTCAGGGGAGCATCCAAGCGGGCACAAAGGCAGCTGCAGAGACCTCTCCACCCGAGGAGCCCCAGCCCCAGAGGCTTAAAAGGGCATGGCTCCTCTCCCTGGCAGCGATTATAATTCTGTATTAAACAAGCCAAGATTAAGCAGGTGGGGCTGGAGTGAACGTCTGCCTTCACCGGGCATCCGGGCTTTGCTCCTGGTGAATCTCGGGACACAGGCTCCCATTCCAGGCTTGGCTCCCCAGTGCAGCGTGAGTTCCCATCCACAGCAGCTCAAAGCCCAAGTCTCCACCAGACCGAGAGCCACTCCTTAGATGTCTCTGGCTAGAGTCTTGTTTGGAAGTGTGAGTAAACAGTGGTTGATCACATACCAACTTCCCTGGCCCAGTTGTCCCTTACCCATGGGGTAGCCATCCTACTGGAGGGGGCTAGCCACCTTGCACAGGTCAGGTAAATCTTGGAGAACATTTGGTTTGCCCAGCTTGAACTCCAGTCCTCATTTTGGGCCCTCCTGGGGATGCTGTTCTTTCTTGCCTAGCCTGTGGCTTTAGCACCATTCTGTTCCCTCAGCCTAAAAGGCTCCTCTTCCATCACCTCCTCTCCATCACCTCCTCCTCTATTACCTCCTTCATTATCACCTCCTCCTCTATCATCTCCTCCACCACCACCTCCTATCTATTATCCACTTCATCACCTCCTCCTCCATCATCTCCTCCACTATCACCTCCTCCTCCATTATCTCCTCTCCATCACCTCCTCCTCCATCACCTCCTCCACCACCACCTCCCCTTATTTCTCTTCTTCCTATTTTTTCTTCCTCATCCTTATTTTCTTCCTCCTTCTTTTCCTTCTCTCCCTCCCCCTCCTTTTCTTCTTGTTCCTTCAGTTACTGGGAATTGAACCCAGGGATTTTCCTTACACATACCAGGCCAGCACTCCACCACTGAGCAACATCCACAACCCAGCACTAGTTCTAAACTTTGAAAGTTTAGTATGAGACTTGTTGAGTTTGTCCCGGCTGACCTTGAATTTGCAATCCTCCTGCCTCAGCCTCCCAAGAGCTGAGATTACAGTAGTTCACTGCCACACCTGTCTCCTGTTCCTTCTTTCCCTGCCAGCTCTCTGCCTCTAAGGTGCAGGTCTATGGTCACATCCTCCAGCAGTGCCTGCCTGGCATTCTCAGTGGTTCAAGCCCCCCACTCCCAGTGCTGACACCCCACACTGGTGCCTCTGGGTGTCTACTTGATTTTCTCTCCCTAGACCTGCGGGGACAGGAACGGTACACCAACCTTCTTCATATTCCATGTGCCTAACTCCACATGGCTGTGGGCTCAGTTAAGGTTTGTGGAGGGAATCAAATCAACTTCAAATATTACATTAGCAAAAGAGAAACGGACGATTTCAGTCCTGTACATGACTGTAGAAAGGGCAGTGTTCCTTTAAACCCACCAGGGTGGGAGGGGTGGGACCTCCTACTGCCAATTCATACCAACTTCTTGCTCTTCCTCAAGATAGGCTTTACACAGGTCAGGCTGGCCACATGGGATTGAGTCTGCTCTGCCACCCAGTGGCCGTGTGGTCCTGGGCATGGCCGGAATGAACACGCGGCAGGTAGGAAGCTCACAAGGGCAGGTCCTATGCTTGAAGCCTCTTATTCTTTTCCTACTGCTCATGTCTGTATAGCACAGACAGTGTCGTCATGAACATGTTCTTGATGGACACTCAGAGGACTGAACAGCCTGCTGTGGCCAGCAGCGAGCCATGCATATGGCTTGTCCTTCAGTGCCTAACCTCTCCCCAGGGCCTGCCTCTTAAACTCAAGGCAGACCTGCCTCTCAGATGGATGTCCCAGAAGTCCCCAAGTAGCTGAGACCATCCCATGAGCCACCATGCACACACAGCTAGCAAACTGATACATACATACATACATACATACATACATACATACATACATACATACGTACATTAGTGCTGGGGATAGAAAACAGGGTCTTGTGCCTACAAGGCAAGCTTTCTGCCATTGAGCTATGCCCCCGCCCGGTATTCTCATATGCAGGTTCTTTCCACCTGCTGCCCTCACAGTCACTATGGAGGCAGCTTGTTCTCTGAAAGGCCCAGGACTTCGGCCTCTTCCCTCTTTCCTGGTGCTAACAACAGGCATGTCTCATGAGGATGCAGCCCAGGAGCTGGACAGACCTGTTCAGGAATTGCAGCCCTGCTGCACACCAGCCGTGCAGGGTGCACCTATCCCCTCCCCTCTCTGAGCTTGGAAATGTGCCTGCCACGTGGAGATGGAACCTCCTACCTCAGCAGCCAGAAGGATGAAATGATGTAGGCAGATTGCCAAATATAGCACATCAAATGCCTCAGGATGCTCTCCAACCAACTTGGCCTCCAGGTCAACACCCTTAGGTATGGCGATGTCAGTATAAGACTTGGGGTGCACTTGTGTTAGAGAATGATTCTCCATTGGAGGCAGTCTCTGCTTGGTTGGACAGACCTAGCTGCAGAGGAAACCCTTTGAGCAGGCACCTGTCCTGTTGGCAGTAATCCATGAACTTTAGAAAGGTCTAGAGCAGTGATTCTCAACCTTCTTAATTCTGTGACCCTTGAATACAGTTCCTCATGTCGTCCTGACCCCAACACCACGAAGAAATAAAATTATTTCATTACTACTTCATAACTGTAATTTTGCTACATTATGCAAATAATGTAAATCACAATGTAAAGATCTGATATGTGGCCCTGAGGGGTTGCAACCCACAGGCTGAGAACCACTTGTCTAGCTCTTCAGCTGTGGCTCAGATGGTGGCGTACTGGTCTAGCACCGAAAGCTCTGGGGCTCATCCTCAGCACCACCGGTGGTTCACGCCTGTAACCCCAGCTTGGAAAGTGGATGCGGGAGCATCAGAAGCTCAAGGTCATCTTCAGCTACTTAGTGAGTTCGAAGTCGGCCTTAGCTTCATGAGACCCTGCTCGAAGGAAGGGAAGGGAAGGGAAAGGGAAGGGGAAGAGGGAGAGGAGGGGAGAAGAGGAGAGGGGGAGGGAAGGAAGATCTCTGTTGGGGCCTGTGCTTGGCATGCCCTGATTCTCAGGAGGTTGTGGTGACTCTGGTGAATTCACTTTGACACTTGGATCTCACCTGAATGGGAGTGGCATCTGATTTGAATGGACAGACCCTGTATTTTAGCTGGAGTTTCTCGAAACTGCTTTTCTGAAATACAAACTATGTGCATGGGTGCCTGGCCAGTTAGTGGCTTGAGAGCCATAGCCCTTCAGGCCGGTGGTGAATCCCAGTCAAACTCAACCTCAGTTTCTCAGCCAAGGGCACCACCTTGTGGCCATGTCTGGCTTGCCAGTTGCCTTGCAGCTCTGGTGGTAATTTTAATATAGTGTTATCACGTGATGGCTATAATACACAGCACTGCACCCAGGACTCACACTAACCATTGAACACTTATGGGTGTCTACTCTTCCCCCTTCTTCTGTGTGCCTCCCCACTGTCCTCCAGGGGAGGTTCTGCCTCAAGATACCTCCAGCATCCAGGAGGTAGGATGGCTCCTGTGGGAAGCACGGCCCTGATATACCTGCCTTCTCCACACTTTCTTTCTTCATTTTCCTAATGGGGTGATAGGCAACAGCCTTGCTTCTTGTGGGGCTTACCTGAGGTAAGTCTGAGGCACCCAGGAACCTGGGTAGGCTCTGCATACATGACGGTTATTGCTTTTGCCAGTGCTGGTAATGGTCACTCCCCACATCAGGAAGACATGTGGAGCAGAAGTGTCCGGTTTGCTGAAGACAGAAGCCACTTCGAATACCGTCTTCATCATCAATGTTGTCACCAGCGGACTCCGGCAGGTGTCTTTGTGACTTTGAGTCAGTTCTCTCCCCCATGAAAGAAATAAAAACAAAAACAGCTCCACGGCTGGGTTTAGAGGACATTGCTTTTATAAAGTCCTCCAAATGCTTCTGCCTAATTAGTGGATAAACATTGGCTCTTGCTGTTCCTTCTTCCTTGTTTAGCCACATTATCCATCCAACCAACTGTCCCTCCATTCAACCATCCATCCAAACATTCAACCATCCTTTCATGCATCCAACTCACTCATTGATTCCTCAAATTAGCTAGCCAGGCATCCTTCCATCCATCCATGCACCCATCCATCTTCCTGTTCTCCCACAACTCAGTTCATCTGTCTATCCATTCATCAAATAAACAAATCATCCTTCCCTGCATCCATTTAACCATCATTCCATTCATCCTATTCTTCCATCCATCCATCCATCCATCCATCCATCCATCCATCCAAGAATTCACGCATCTATCCATCCCAATCATTCATCCATCTATCCATTCATCCCACCCACCCTTTTATCCATCTAGCCATCTACCTACTCCCATCCATAGATCATTTAATCTATCTCATCTACCTGTCCATCCATCTATCTATCCATCTGCCCACGTGTCCTTCCATGTGTCCATCTATCCCATCCATCCTGCCATCTGTCCATCTACCCATCCCTTCATTTATCTGCCTGTAAATCCATTTATCTGTCTAGCCACCTATCCACCCATCCTAGTCATCTATCCACCCACCCCACCAACCTGTCTATCCTTCCATACATTCATCCATCTATCCTGATCCATCCATCAACTCTTTTCCTTCATCTACTCACCCATCACTCCATTCATTTAAAAAAGATCTGTTCAACTTCTGCAGGCTAGATCCCAAGCTGGTTACTGGGGAATAATAATAACTAAGACGGGATTCTTGCTCTGGCCATTGTCAGTCCTATGGGAGAATAGTAACAAATGGTCACTGCCATTTACAGAACATCTATTATGTAGCAGACACTGGGCTAAGACTTTAATACACACACACCCAGCAAATATCTTACAAAGCCCAGGTAAGCAGGCTGCAAAGGCCTTGCTCTCAGCTATCCCTCTCCCATCTCCCAGGTCCACTGGTCAGGAAGTGTGTCAGGTACAGGAGGAAGAGCTGTCCTGAAGGGTGGGTCTGCAGCAGGGAGCCTGTCGTCAGGGATGTCTGGAGCTGGGGAGGGAGTGAAGGAGGGTGACAGGAATGATGATCGGAGGAGGTGGGAGTGGGGAGCCCAGTGTAGGGGGATCTTCTGGGCTGGTCCTTGCCTAGCAGTTTTGATACCACATTGTGTGTGTGCGTGTGTGCATGTGTGTGTGTGTGTGTGTGTGTGAGAGAGAGAGAGAGAGAGAGAGAGAGAGAGAGAGAGAGATTGTGTATGCATGTGTGTGCTTGTGTATGTATGTTTGTGTGTATGTGTGTTTGTGAATGTATGAATATTTGTGTGTGTATTTATGTGTGTAAGTGTGTGTGTGTGTGTGTGTGTGTGTGTGTGTGTGTGTAGGTGTGTTCCAGAGCAGGGTGTGGTGGAAGGGTGGCAGCTCAAAGGAAGACCTGGTGAGACAGAGTTAACTATAACCTGGCTCTGGAGAGAGAGCAATGGCTTGGGTGGGTGGGGGGGACTGCTGGGAAGGCAGATGATGGACCCGCAAAGCAGCCCATGAAACTACAGAATGGGGAGAACCTAGACAACCTCCTGTTGGTGGCTGCAGAGAAGATGCTACCACAGGACAAGGAGTCCAAGGAAAGAGCAAGGTTGGGTCACACAGCATCAAGAGTTCCAGCGCCTATTGCAGTCACTCTCCCTTCTCAGCACCTCGCCCCCTGCCCCCACGCTGCCTACGACATCCCTTGAGAGAAGGGAGACAAACGGGAACAGAGCAGGTGCAGGGCAGTGAACCAGCCCTGAGTTTCCTGCTGGGGCTGCAGGGAGGGAGGTGATCTGAGCTCTAGTGGGTTCCATCCTGCCACCTCATGTGACCTCCTGCAATCCCCATGCTTCAATGATATCTCCTGTGTTTCTAGAATGTTCTTTTAAATTATAGTTCAATTTACCTACAGGTTGAAATAATGGAATTATTTAAGAGCCTTGTGTCAGTGTTTAAAGGAGCCAGTGACCAGGGAGGGAAAGAGGCTGTGTTCCTTGTCCCCAAGAGGTGCTGCCATTGAGAAATCAACGTATGCCTCGCTGATGCAGTGGCCACTGGGTGGCGCTTTCTGTCCACAGTTCTTGCTGAGCTCGCCTAGTGGGTCGGTGTGCCTGATGTCTGAGTGATTCAGACATTCTGTGCTAATACCTGGATGGCTTCTAGACCCTGCCCGATCCACAGGAGCCATATGGAGCCAGTACAAGCTGAACCAGAGAGAGGATGTATCAGAGACCTGGCCAGAAGTAAAGAAGACCTGGAGTTCAGAGTGCTGACTTGTGGGGGACTTGGGGCAAATACTTCACCTCTTAGAGCCTCAGTTTGTACCTCTGCAGAGTGGGGACAGTGAGGTCTACCCTATGGGACTGTGGTAAGCGACACTGCTTTAAACTCAGGGGTTCCTTATACTGCAGTTAGTATGTCTGATCCTTTTCAGGGGTGGGAGCTAACATTTGTGAAGGGCCCCCCAGAACCTTAAAACTGCCTCAGACAGGGTCTGTCTCTGAATTTTGTTTGCCATGGCAGCTCTATCACACAGTTGGGGAAACCGAGGCTCTGAGTGGCTGTGGCTTCCTCTTGGTTCTCCAGCTCCTGGGTGGTCTGTCTGCCTGGACTCTAAGCTCCAAGCCTTCTGGGTCCATGACTCTGGCTTCCACTGCTGTGTACCAGCAGGACAAGTCCCCGGCTTCTCTGACAAGGAGACTTCAGGGTGTCCTTTACTGAGTCCTTTGGAGGTACAGGATCCCTGCCCAACTGCTTTCCTGTGTCCTTGACACAGCCACACATGTCCACAAGGTCCTGGCTTGTCCTCACAGGCCCCTCTGCCCTTGAATTTGTATGGGATTCCTCCTGGAAAACACAGTCAGCCCTAGGGCATGGGTGGCTGTTCTGCAGCTTGCTGGAGCTCTGGCCTGTGTGAGGAAGCTTGATTATGGCTCTGGCTTCCCCCATGCTCCTCCAGTGGTTCAAGGTAACGGACTTTGTGGTGAGGTGGGCAGCTTGATTTTCTGCTGGTGGGTGAAAGGCAGTGCTATTTTCATGGCTGTGGACTAGTAGAGCTGTGGAGAGGGAAGGACAGAGGGACAGCTAGGGAACTTCTGGTGTCCCCCAGCCTAGGGATGCTAGGGGTCCCAGAGGCACGGAACTGTGGTACCTGACGAGGAAAGGAGCTTCAGAGCTAAGTGAAGATAACTGTCTAGGGCAGAGAGGGGCCACTGAGGTTCAGGGAAGGGACCAGATGACCAGGGACTGGCTGGCTGGTCAGCCACAGGCTGGGACCAAACCCTGCCTTTCTCTGGTCTCCTGCCAACTTGTTCTGCTAAGTCACCCTCCGGCTGGCATGCGGTCAGGTCAGAAGACTGGGCAGAGGAGCCGGGAATGGGACTGCGGAGGGGACAGGGTGAGGCTGACCTTGCTCTTTGAAAGCACTAGGGGGGAGTCGATTGTCTTCCTCTGACGTCAGCCCTGGGCAAATAGTGGCCACGGAGAGCAAATGTTTTGAGAGTAAATGTGTAAAGGAGGGGAGCTTCAGGACAAAGTGACTGAGGGCTCCAGGCTTCTCAACCGTGCTGCTCTTCTTGCTGGGGACCAGAGTCTCATCCAAGATGGCAGGCTGGGTTCCCTGAAGGACTGAAGTGAGCCGAGGGTGGGTGGGGGCAGTTAGGGAGATTTGGAGAACTGGGGAAATGGACATGTTCAGCGAGAGTGTGTCTGGAAGCAGGAAGGACAGAGCTGTCCATCGGGAGCACCTGTCTGTGCCAGGTCCCAGGAGACACCCCATAGAGATTGTTCCATTTAAGTTGCCCCTTGGCAGCCATTGCTGTTCCCACATGGATAAAGACACTCCAGGTCAGAATGGCCAAGCAACCTGCTCACAGTCAGAGCCCCAAATGTGGAGCCAGAATCCCATCCCTGCTCTGTCTGGTAGGTTTCAAAGTCTAGACTAGAGCCTCCTTCCTCAGGACCACCAAGAACCCTTCTGTATTAGTCAGGGTTATCTGGAGCAACAGAACTTAGAGAATGAATCTGTCTATCTATCTATCTATATCTATCTATGTATCTATCTATGTATCTATCTATCTATCTATCTATCTATCTATATCTATGAAGGGGATTTATTAGAAAGACTTAAAAGCTGTGGTCCAGCTAATTCAACAATGGCTGGCTATGAATGGAAAGTCCAAGAATCTAGTAGTGATTCATCCACAAGGCTGAGTACCTCAATGGGTCTTAAGTATACACTGGAATTCCAAAGCTCTAATGGACTTGCTAGCAAGGCGAGGGCAAGCAGACAAAAAGCAAAATTTTCCTTCTTCCATGTCCTTATATAGGCTTCCAGCAGAAGACATGGCCCAGATTACATCTGGATGAAAGGTGTGTCTTCCTACCTCAAAGATCTTCCCATTTCATATTAAGCAGAAATCCCTCACAAGTGTGCCCTCCATTTTAGGGTTTTAGTTAATTCAGATGTAGTCAAGTCCACAACCAAGAATAGCCATTACACCTTCAAAAAGAAGATTCTTTTTTTAATCTTTTTGGGCCAGATATGGTGGCACATACCTTTAATCTCAGCATTCAGAAGGCAGAGATAAGCAGATCTCTCCGAGTTCCAGGCCAGCCTGGGCTATAAAGTGCGACCTGACTAAAAATAAAACAAAATAAAATGCAGTTTCTGGAGTTGGGGAGATGGCCTAGTTGGTAATGCTTGTGCTAACTAGTCTTATATCATTTGACACAGGCTAGGTCATCTGAGTAGAGGGAACCTCAACTGAGAAAATGCCTCATATACAACTCTATGGGGACATTTTCTTGATTGATGATTGATGTGGGAGGCCCAGCACATGGTGGGTGGCTCTGCCCCCTGGGCAGGTGGTCCTGGGTTCTATAAGAAAGTAAGCTAACCAACTCAGAAGGAGCAAGCAAGTAAGCAGCATTCTCCCTGGTCTCCCTGCTTTAATTCCTGCCTGGACTTCATTCAGTGACAGACTATGATGTGGGAGCCTAAGTGAGATTAAACCCCTTCTTTCTCAACTCGTTTTTGGTCATGGTGTTTTATCACAGCAAAAGAAATGTTAGTTAAGAAAATGTGTTCTCAGCACAAGCATGGAGACTTGAGTTCAGATCCCTGAGACCCACATACAGAGCTGGGTGAGTGCAGTGGTGCATGCTTGGAATCCCAGCTCTGAAGAGGAAGAGACATGAGGATCCCTGTTGCTCATTGGCCAGCTAGGCTAACTGAATCATTGAGCTTAGGGCTCAGTGAGAAACACTGCCTCAAAATATGAGGTGGTATGTGATCAAGGAAGACACTCAACATCTGACCTCATATGATTACATGCATGTATATGTGCACCCCAAACATGAATGCACACACACACACACATCATAAACACACAAGATGATGCTCATGCTCAGGCCTCCCTCAGACCTATACAATCAGATCTTTGTGGAGGCCTGGGAATGGTTCCTAAAGAGCTGAAGGAGGCACCCACCAGGACCTAGGGAAAAGTTCTCCATTGTGGAAGTTAGCCCTATTTTTTCCACAAGGGGCTAGATGGTAAGTCTGGGGTTTTGCAGGCCTTCAGTCTCTGAGGCAACTCTTCTGTTCTGCCACTCTCCAGAGATTCCACACCCTGTCCCTAGGCATGCTGGACAACCTTAGAAGTCATTTTCCTAGTTCACATACTGGGTGAAACAGACTTCCTCACTCCTTGAAGTCATTCCTCCAGTCAACAATGGGATTAAGCTGCTAGGCACTGCACTGAACTCCAGAGCTAACCACAGTGAACTCCTTTCAATCTGAAATTCCAAGGATTAAAGATTACCTCCTCCCACTATTTAAGAGTCACCACATGAGTAATGGACTCTTTGGCTCTTGTGCCTTGTGCTGGGATTCTCTGTTGATCAGAAGTTTATCTCTCCCACAGTGGAGCTTGGTAAGAATGTAGCACCGAATCCCACCCTCTAATTGACTCATCAATTCAACCACCCATATATTTGCCCACACATCCATTCATCCACCCATTTTATCCACTCACCCATTCATCTACACATCCATTTTTTCATTCATCTTCAATCTACCCATCATTTAATCATTAATTTATCCATTCATCCATCTTCCCAATCTTTTATTCATCCATCTATCTATTCATCAACTCATCCATCTTTCCACCCACCCATCTATCATTCATCTAATTATCTATCTATCTATCTATCTATCTATCTATCTATTATCTATCTATCTTACCAATCATCCACCCTCCCAATAATCCATCCTTCTACCTTCCTTTTCCAACCATACATGCATCATCAACCCACCTACCCACCCACTCATCCATCTTTTCACCCATCCATTCATCTTCCCAATCATGCATCTAGTCATCCACACAGCCACCCCTCCCTTTCTATCCGCCCACCTTCACAGCCATTCATCCCTTTTTATCCACTGACTCACACTTGCAACCCTCCCTCCCTCCATCCATTAGTTCTTCCCAACTGTTTGTTGATCACTCACACAATGCCTATTTACCCACTACCGTGAGTTCTGCTGAGGCTGTAGTAACTGTGGTTTGGGTTAAAAGTAGTAGAGTACTTGAACTATAGGTAACAATCATTCTCAGTGTTCAGAATTCAGGAAATTTCTGGAATGTTCTTGGGCATTTCAAGGAGAAATAGGATCAGCCACTGAGCTCCTTAAGCTACTCACACCTCCTCTTTCTAAACATAGCTCCTTTGCCTGTTCTGCTTTGGCCCTAGAGAACACTTAAGTACTTGGTCTTAGACTTAAGTACACTCAGGATCATCCTACATAAGCACATGAATATTATACAGTCATGAAAGGAATGGAGTACTCACAATGCTACCATGTGAAACACTGCTAAGTGAAAAGATTACACATGGCAGGACTCCATTCATCTAAATGCCCAGGACAGACAAATCCATAGAGACAAAAAGGACATTGCTAGTCACTAGAGGCTGAGATGAGGGAGGACTTAAGATTTTAGGATGATGGAATATTCTGTAATTAGATAATGATGATGACTGTGTGATCTTGAAACTAAGACCACAGGAGTGTACAATGTAGCAGAATAGATTATGTGCTTAGAGAAAAAAAAAAAAAAAACATTAAAAGCCAGGCATGGTGGCACATGCCTGTAATCTCAGCTTTTGGGAGATGAGGAAGAAGGATCCAGAATTCAAAGTCATCAGCTTAGACTGTGTGAGACTCCATCTCAAAAAGAACACACTGAAAATATAAATAATATCCCTATGTGTTACCTCATTTGCTCTTCCCCACCTTCTTGGGATAGCCAGGGTAGGCAGTGCTAAAGATCTACAGAGCAGAGAAAAACAGAAGCCTGAGAGGATGAGGCACCTGTCGAGTAGGCTAGATAGGATCCTGACCGAGTGACCTGCCCTCATGTAGATATGCCTGACCAGCATGCAATGCCTCTGAACTGATCCCAACCAACCAACCTCAAGTCACCTCCATCCAAGCCCCAAGGCCAGTCGGTGGCCTGCTCAGGTCCAGTGCAGCAAGGGTCTGGTGATATGGATCATGCCATGGCTTTCCTTTGCTCGGGGTTTAAGAAGTCTTCCTTCATGACTTGGATGGGTACTTTCTGTATCTCTGCTCTGACCTGGGCTTCCTCAAATACCCCGTGCTATGAGAGCAAACCTCTTCCCTCATCCGGTAGCCATTTGGCCTAGGCCTGCCTGCTCATGTCCACCTTGTCACTTGGTGACCTGAGGCCTGATTGCCCTTGGACCCATGAACTCTCATTATTCTCTGGACAACCTGGTTCTGGAGGTGCCAGCCACTGGTGACCTTCTAGAACCATTGGCAGTCAAACGCAGGTCGGTATGGAGGGAAGGGGGAATGGAGGTCAGCACTCTGGATGGCTGGGGGTGGGTGGGTGGGTGGATGGCTTCTGAGAGAGTGCACATCCTCCCCACACAGTCTTGAGTCATGAGCTGGAGGGGGACAGTCCAGACCTGTGGCTGAGTTCCCTCTGACCCTCAGACTCTTCCTCCGTGGCCCAGAGTGAGCCTGGGGAACGGGGCACGAGATAGCTCAGCAGGTAAACGTGCTTGCCACCAAACCCAATGACCTGAGTTTGATCCCAGGGATCCAAATGGTGGAAAAAGAGAGTAGTCAGCCTTGGCTCCTCCCCTCCTGGCCGGGCATTCTCCTGTCCCACCCTAGGCCCTTCATCTTCCCCTCCTCTCTCTTCCCGAATCTTTCGCTTTTTCACACACCACCATTCTCCCCTCTTCCCCCTCCCCGAGTCTGGTCCTTTTCTCCACATCATTTTTCTTCTTTTTCTGTCTCTTCTCCTGTTGGTTCTCCTGTCTCTTACTTACGATGCAGAGCATAGATTATGCAGACTGGAAACGCAAGGAATATTGTCCTCGATGCTGGAGAGACGGCCATGATTTCACCCCACAGAGACATAGGGAGATCCGCAGCATGGTGTCCCCATAATAAGACAGGAAAGCCACGAGACTTTTAGGCTTTTAAGCTGGTAGGCAGGCAGGCACCAGTGTCTCCCTTCCTCAGACACTCAGCATGGGGCTGCAACCTCTCACAGAGCAAGGAGTTGACTCTGAGACCAGTGCTTTCCTCTGTCTCTTCCATTACACTTCGTGTTCTAAATTTGTATTTACATATTTTTTCTCAAGTCCTTCTATGTTTTTTGACTGACACATCTTCCTGTGCATGTTCATGTGGGACGGTTCGGGATTAGCTGGTATACCTGTGAGCACATAGGAAAATGGGTCTGCCCATCACTGCTATCCCCTATCAAAGTCTTCCAGCTAGTGTGAATTCCTGTGGGCGGTGGGCAGTGGTCGCCCAGCTGTGCTATAGCTGGCTAGAAAGCAATCCTCCCAGCTGTTTCTGAACCTGTTAACCGTCCCTTCTCCCTGATTCCCCTCGCCCCACCCCCTTCCTGCCCTGCTGACCACACTCCACTCCCTGCTTCCATGAGAGCAACTTCAGCTTTCACACGGGAACGAGCCTGCGCTCGGCTTTGTTCTTCGGCGCCTGGCTTATTTCACTTTATAACGTCGGCCAGGCTCATCCATGCTGCTCCAACAGTGGGCTCTCGTTCTTCTTTATGGCTGAATAACATTCCAT